>NC_135480.1:134221694-134821694 GCF_052094955.1 Ictidomys tridecemlineatus
AAGAGAACAATAAAAATATTGACTAATTTGGGGCTTTAAGTCAAATATGTGTGAGAATTTTACCACCCAAATAAAAAAACAAATGAACTAAAGTTGATTAATGCAATAGAAGGGAGAAAAGGATCAACAATCACTGTAAATAGAGAACACAAAATGGTAGAATAAATCCAAAATATTAACAGTATTTGCAAAGAAGAGCAAATAGAATAAACTACCCACTTCTAAGATGGAGGCTAAGAATTTTCTTCATTCTGCTGTATTCAATTTAACTAGCAACCTTGCAATGACAGGAGAGAGTACATGGGAACTTTCCGAAGTGGTGAAAATTTCTGTCTTCATCTAAGTGATGGTTACATGAGTAAATACATACATTCAAGGAACTTTACACTTGAGATTTGCACATTCCCCTATTGTTATGGTTTGAATATGAGATGTCTTTTGAAAAGATCATATAGCAATGTGGGAATGTTCAGATGTGAGATGATTAGAATATGAGAGCTTTAACCTCACCAGTGAATTAATCCATTTGATAGATTATTTATTTAAATGGATTACTGGATGGTAATTGTAGGCAGGTAGATCATGACCAGAGAAAGCAGGTTACTGGGGGCATGCCCATGAGGATTATATTTTGTCTCTGGTTCCTCACAGGTGCACTTTGTCTGCTTCCCAGCCACCATGAGCTGACAGCTTTCCTCCACTGTGTGCATCAGGCCCAGAGCAGTGGATCCAGGTCATCATGGATGGAAATCTCTGAAACCATGAGCCCCAAAAAAACTTTTCCTCCTCAAAGTTATTCTTTTCTGGTATTTTGGTCACAGCAATAAAAAGCTAACATGCACACACAAATTTTTTTTAAAACAAACACATCCAAATAAATATAGTGTGTGTATATGTGTGTGTGTGTTTGTGTGTGTGTGTGTGTGTGTGTGTTCCCTCTACTTCTCTCTACACTATTAGATAACTGTTCTTCACCAACCCTGGCAAAGGTCTCCAAGTTCGTTCTCTGTGTAAAACAGAAGATCCCTGAACTGGGGAATACCAGCACAACGGAAGACTCAGTCCTATGGTCAATGTATGTAGAGTATTTTCCACTTGCATGTAATGCTGAGTACCCCTGACCAGCCCTCTTTCTAGCACTACCCACCCCCCCGAACAGCAGCAGATCCTTATTTGACAGGAGATCCATTGATGGTTCTTTAGAAACATAACCTCGCCACAGGAAAGACCTTAAGAAAATGACATCAGGGATTACATGGCAAACAACCTACCCAGACCACCACTTAAAGTTCAAAAGCTCAGAGTCAGTATGTTCCCTGTTCCCTCCTGCCCAGAGCTCCAATGCTTAGTCCCTCACTATAAATCATAAGTGAGCTACCAAGGATTACCAGATGTCAAAGAAAAACTTTAAAATAGAAGAAAGATTTAAAATAAACAAAAGTTAAACAAAGGAAATGGAGACTTTTGCAGAGAAAATAAATTCAAAGTTTAAAAACCATCATCAGTACCTTCAAAGAGACAAGAGAACCTACTGAATCTGTAATGAAAGGCAGCTCTAACAAGAAAAAAAAAGAGCCTCCAGAAGAATTTGCAAAACTTTATGTATTAGGGGAACAAGAGTTAATAATCAATTAAATGAGCCTTATATTGTAATTTTTCCTTGAAAGGCATACAAATTTTACAGATTCTTAAAATTCAAGAGAAAGAGCCTTGTTTCCATTGCATACATGTGAAGTCTTGGAATGATCAGAAACACAATAGAGCAAGCATATGTCCCAATTTGTCTTTGACAGTCCCCAATATATTATATAAACACCCTAGTGATGTGGCATCCCAGTACCCACAGTGACAGTCACCACAGGGCCCATCTAGAAACATTCCCACTATTTCCTCAATAAGGATTAAAGTTCTCTTCTCTTTAATGATGTAGCAATCATAAGATCTGACTCTTTCAAAAGTGGTGCCATTTATAAATTATTAACTAAACAATGAAAATAAGGCTCTCAAATTATAACAAACCCATGACAGATTCACAAACTCAAAACATGTTGTCTCAAAACAACCAATATTAACCTCTGAAAAATAAATATCAGAGCTTGGCTTTATGCTGTACACAAATGGAAGTCACATGAACTGAACACTGACAGTATCGCTGTCCTCTCATTCCACACTTCCAATTATCAAGGCTAATGTCCTACAACCTCTTCTGTCCAAATGGCCTTTCTTGATTATTATGGTTTAGACCTAGAATGTCCCATTAAAGGTTTATGTATTGAAGGCTTGTTCCCAACGCAGCAATGTTCAGAGGTGAGGATTTTAGGAAACAACTAGATCATGAGGGCTGTAACCTCATCAATGGATTAATATACTTCATGGACTAATGCTGTGTAAGAACCATGGAGAAGTAGTGGAAATTGTAGGTGGTATGGCCTGATTGGTCACTGGGGACGTGCCTGGAAGAGTTTATCTTTTCCCTACCCACTTTCTCTCTCTCTCTCTCTCTCTCTCTCTCTCTCTCTCTCTCTCTCTCTCTCTCTCTCTCTCCTTCCCACCTACCATATAGTGAGCAGATTTTGTCCCCCATGCCCTCTGCCATGATGTTTTGCCTTACTTCATACCCAAAGCAATTGAACCAGTTGACCATGGACTAAAACCTCTGAAACCATGAGTTAATAAATCTTTCCTCCTTTTAAGTTATCAATGTCAGATATTTTGTCCCTGCAACAAAATGCTAACATAATGGTCCAATTAAAAAAAAAAAAAGGACTAGAGATGTGGCTCTGTAGGTCAAGCTTTTGCCTACTATGTAGGAGACCCTGGGTGGACATAAATTTATTTCTTATAGTTCTGAATTCTGGAAAGTTCAAAATCAAAGTGCCTGCAAGGTGGGTGGGTTTCATTCTGAGACCTCTTCTCTCCCTCATAGGCAACTTCCAACTGTGTGTGCTTACATGATCTAGTTGGGGAAAAGCAAGCTCTCTGGTGCGTTTCATAAGGGCACCAATCTTATTGGATCAGGAGCCCACCCCCAAAATCGCACTTAACCTGAATTACTTCCTTAGAAGCCCCATCTCCAAATACAGTTGGAGGGGTTTAAGGCTTCAGCACATGAACTTGCGGTGGGCTAACAAACATTCAGTCCATAACAATAGATAAAATCACATCACAGCACAGCTGAGAACCATTGCATAGCCAGACTTCACATCCATGGTTCCAGGCCCCATACCAAATTTCTTTCAGCTAATCATGCCTGTCTTATGCTCTCCTGGTATATTTTTTTAGCCATGTGACAAGAATCACTCATTTTATAATCAAACTGCTTTTAGCTAGGTTTCTGTTGGTCACAACTAAAAGAGTCCTACTGGTTTAAAAGCCCTTAGCAACACTTTCAATATAAAAGATGAAAACACTGCCAAGCATGGCAGCCCATGCCTGTAACCCTAGCCACATGGGAGGCTGAGGCAGAAGGACCACAAGTTCAAGACCAGCCTGAGAAACTTATTGAGACCCTGCCTCAAAATAAAAAATTTTGAAAAGTGCTAGAGATGTACCTTAGGTAGAGCACCCCTAGGTTAAATCTCCAATCCTGGGGCGGGGGCGGGGGGAAATAATGGAAATACTAAAATTCTCTACTTTCTCCTTCTTGTTCCAAAGATGTTTAAGTTTAGGAGTCCAAAGAACCTGTTTTAGTCAGCTTTTTGCTGTTTTGCTGCTGTGACTAAAGAATCTGACCAGAACAATTTTAGGGGAGGAAACGTTTCTTAGAGGGCTCACGGTTTCAGAAGTCTCAGTCCAGAAGTAGCTGACTCCATTCCTTGGGGCTCAAAGTGAGGCAGGACATCGTGGTGGAAGAGTGGAACAAAGGGGAAGCAGCTCACATAATGATCAGAAAGCAGAAAGAGATGCCAATCTCCAGATACAAAATATATACCCCAAAGCTATGCCCCTGATTCCCACCTCCTCCAGCCACACCCTACCAGCCTTCAATTACCACTCAGTTAATCCCTATCAGGGGATTAATTCACTGGTTGGGTTAAGGCTCTCACAGTCCAATCATTTCTTCTCTGAACCTTCTTGCATTGTCTCACACGTGAGCTTTTGGAGGACACCTCACATCCAAACCATAACAGTACCCAAGTTCAAATCACAGACATACTTCTTACCATATGATGTTGGTAAGTTACTCAGCAGCACTGATCTTTGCCTTCTTCACCAGAATCAAAGCACTTACCTTCAATTTTAATTGTTAATTAAAATAATAAAATTGAGTAAGGTGTAAAATGTGTGAAGTGCCCCCCACCCACCTCCCCTGTGACCAGCACATAGATGACACTGAAGACAGGCTAGTTTCTATCCCATATGCACATTCCACTAGAACTGATGCTGGGAAGCTACAGCAGTTCCTTTTGCCTTGATTTCCTCACAGTCACCCTGTGGGAAATTACGGGCCTCCAAATGTCTCCAGGGTTCATGAGAGGAGGCCTGGCCGGCCTTGGAACAATCGCCTTTTTCTTGCTTCTCCTGGAGGCAAGCACTGGAGCTCCACCCAGAACCTTTCACCCCGCCTCTGTAAGCCAAATCTAAATTCAATTACTGTGAAATTAACTAAGCATTAAACAAAAAATCCCAACCTGGTAGTCGTCACTGCTAATTAACTGGTTCCCACTCACTGCTGCTGCCGTTCAGCCGGTCGGCTGACAAGGAGAGCTGTCAAGAACTTGCCCGCCCGCGGGGTGGGCTTGAGCTGCCGTGACTTGATTTGAATTGACAAGACACAGCAAGCTAATATCAAAGCCCTCTTTAGGGGACCACGTGACACTGGAGACAACTCACAGAACGAGCTAGGCAGGAGACTCGCCGACAGGCCTAGACACAAGACAGGGACAGGTTGGGACAAGGCGTGTCAAAAAGGAGGAGGATGGTCCTGAAAAGCTAGGCTGCAGAAGTATTAGATTGTGAATGGTTGCTATTCATCATTTACCCTTGATAAATTTGTAATTTTTACCTAATAGCAGGAACTCATTGGTTGGATGGACAGATAGACTTCATAAAATAGGAGGGAAAAATCTTTCCATACCAATCTTTCATTTTTTAAAAGAGCTTTCTGAAATTCTATGCCCTCTCTGTTCTCTGTCCAGAAACCAACTTGTATAATAAAGCTTATTGACAAGGGTATTTCTTGCCAAACCTGAAACTATCAACCCAGGCTCCCCCTTTCCATACCATACAAAGTGGAAGGCCATATTTTGTTACTTATTTGAAGAGACATGTGTGAGTCTGCCTCTGCTCACCAGGTGTAACAGGGCCCTGGACGCATCTGCCTAATTTACTAAGTACAGTAGGCACCAGTGCTTGTCACAGGGGACACAAGCCAACAAGAAGAGGTGCAGTTCGGGCAAAGTACGATGGAGGGGTTTTGCTCATTCGAACTACAAGGCAACTCCATTAATCACATAGGAGCATGCTGTCTAGATAACTATCTTAAACTACACCCATGGGATTCTTTTAATTTGAGCTTCCCAGAGACAGATCAAAGGATTTGTTAAGAAGAATTAAACTAAAACTAAAGAGGGAATGCTAACAGTTTGTTAAACAGTTAAGAAACTACAGGGGCAGTATACAACTACAGTATAGAGAAAAGCACAACAAGGATTTTGTACTAAATAGCAAATCTTCGACAAAATGGTTGCCATAAAAGCCCTCTTTCTGGCACCGTGCAGTGGTAATGAAAAAGATTCTAGAATTATTGGAGGCACACATTGGCCCAAGGTACAAATTTCTCTTTTTCTTCAGAATCTTATTCCCGCCCCCATCCCCTACTCAAAATAAAAAGCAAATAATAACCACCCAATAGTTATGGCCTGTGTTGCTCCATGGAACATGCTTAGGGCTATGGATTGTGACTCCCCTGCTTTCTCATGTCCTCTTCTGTGGGAAGGATATGCGCTGAATAAAAACTTTCTGGCCAGGATGGTAATGGTACAAAGTCACCACCACAGAGATCAAGAAGTAGGTGCATTTTGCCCTTACTATTTCCCTCTTCCTGTTCTCCTCCCCCTCCCCTGCCCAGCCAAAGGTCAAACATCTCACTAATTGCTAATGATTAAATGTATTATGCTAACAGGTGGTAACACCAGTGACATTTCTGTAATTAGTTTGCAAGTCTGAAGTGATATTCAGTGATAGCCAAGGAGGCTACAGAAGTACATCAAGGGCTGCATTTGAAGGTTGAAGTCAGCCTAGTTTTCTAAAATTAGCTGAAGCAGCAGCCAAGAAATATCTGATAATAGGGGTTCCAAGTATGTGAACTCCTTTTGACTTTGGAAATGAGGGGTTAGGCGCCCATGCTCAGAGTTGCCCTAATAACCAACTCCATAGTATTTCACAAGTCCGTGCCAGTCTCTCAATGGATGTCCTTATGGTGAGCATCTGTTACGGTTTGGATCCAAAAATGTCCCCCAGAGAGTTCACGTATTAGGCAATGCTGCAATGTTCAGAGGGGGAAAGATTGGATCATGAGAGCTGTAACCTCATCAGTGGATTGATTCATTTGATGGATTTATAATTTGAATGAGCTACTAGGTAGTAACTGTAAGCAGGTAGGGCATGGCTAGAGGAAGTAGGTCACTGGGGGCATGAGCTCGGACTGTTATCTATCACTGTCACTGCCTCCTAACCTTGCTCTCTGCTTCCCAACTACCATGAACAGAGCCTCTTTCCTCCACCACACCCTTCCAACATGATGTTCCACCTCATCTCAGGCCCAGTCAGTCAAAAAATGAATTGAACCTTTGAAACCCTGAGCCCAAAATCAACTTCGCCTCCTCTAAGTTGTTCTTCTCGGGTACTCTGATTTGGTCACAGTCTCACACACACACACACACACACACACACACACACACACACACACACAAAAATGAATATAGAATTCTCTGAAGGAAAGAATACAAATGGCCCCCAACTTCTACCCCTGAGTCTCTGCCTTCCTAAAATTGGGCAGTGTCCCAGTCTGTAAGAAGCCTATTCAACAAAAATGCTATGAATCTTCTCAAATCAGTGTGTACACCACAAGAGATTTCACCCACATCTCCAACGTTCAACTATGTGCCCAACATCTCTTGACGACATCCTAACACTATCACACTAGGGATCAGTGTTTCAAAATATGAATGTGGCCATGGGGAGAGTATTCAGTCTACAGTGCTGGGCACTTAGGAAAATCTAATGACATTTATGTATGAGAACCACACATTTGAGTGCCTTCTATATATAAAATAAATAGATGCTGAATAAATCTTTGATCCTTTCTTCTTCTTAGGAAATGGGCCTGGATCTTTAATATTCTAGGATAGTTTATGTTGTTTGTCTTCCCCCAGCTTTGTTTCTTTATTCACCAAGGAGAATGATTATGTATGAGCTAAATTCTAAAAACAGTGTCCAATTTCACACATTTTACTCCCGTTTGTTCTTATTCCTTGACCCTGAGTTCCTTCCTCTCCCTCCCCTCCTTTTTTTCTTTTTACTTTATGGCTTTTAGTGTTAGACACTGTTCCTATTGCTGACTTGAATTAAGCTTGGCCTAAAGCTGCCTCTGCACAGATTTTATGTTTGGACCAAATGTTTCTCCATACATCATCAACTTTAAGGTGATAAATAAACAGACCATAACCTACTATTGTAACCTGTAGCCAAGTCTCAGCAAGTCACAGCAACCAAACTTCAGTCAACCACAGGCAGCCCGCTGTTTAGCCTATGCTAACCAGTAGCACCATCTCCACACCTTACCTCTACTTTCTATCACTTTCTTTTCTCCTGCCATCCATGCAAACTAGAAGTGTGATGAAGCAGATCATTCTGAACCCATTTTTTACCCAGACTGATGCCCAATTCTAATCCCAAATAAAGCTAACTTAGATCTGCAAAACTAAATTTGTTGTAATTCTCTCTTTTTAATGCTGTGCCGACCAGGGGTTCAAGCAGTACATGTAAATATGTGAAGTCACTGAGCTGAGACAGCAGCAAGAGGTCAGGACTACAGTCAACAGCAGCAGGCCACAGCTAAAGTTATTTGCATATGATTTTTAAAAAGAAAGAGAAAAGGCTATTCTGAACAAGTTAAGTCTGTTGCTGTATTAGAGCAGCTGGCAACCCATTTGTAAAGAGCATTTTAACCATTCCAATGTACAAATCTGGCTTTCAATCCAGAGTCTGGACCAGTCAATTTCCAAGCTTTTGAATTCTGATCATTAAAGCTCAGTTAGCACAAATCCCACCATATGTACCTGTAATTCACTTATAAATTAAATTCATTTACCCATACACTAACCAATTTTGAACATCCTAAAAACAAATACAAAGAAGTCAAATTGCTCAGGCATTCTGATGTACCACTTCAAGAGGAAAAGTCACATTCCCCCAACTGCAAGTGACATCCTCCTTGCCCAAGGTCACACTTTATCCAGGAGGGGCCTGCAATATGACACTGATCCCTTCTAGGAGCAAAAAGGGTTAGCATCCTCTTGGCAACTCAGGAGATTCTGAAAAGCTTTCCCACCCTCAGAGCTCCCTGTGAGCCAGTGGAGGTATCTGCTGTGACAGTGCCACAGCCCAACATCTCCTTCTCCTCCCCTAGTCCTTCTTCCTCCATCATTCACTCCAGTTTATACAGCTGTTGATTCTGAGAGAACTCCGAAATACATTCCTTGCTTATAAGTCTATCACTAGAATTAAATAGAAAAATTAGGAGTTCTGAGATTTTCTTCTTCCCCCACAGGCACTGTCTTATGTACTCCTTGGGTCACTCTCCTCACACTTTGGAGAGCAATGGTCTAAACCAGCCCAGCGCTGCCCAATAGAGTGTTAAAGAATGACATAAATGTCTAAATTGATAGCCACTAGCCACTCCTAACTGTTGGGCATGTGAATGTGATTGAGGAAGCAGACTTTTTAAATTACTTCATTTTAATTAAATTTAAATAGCCACATGTAACTTGCAACAACCTGCACAGGTAGAAGCTATTTATATCCCAGGTGGGCACAATGAAAGGGTCCAGTTTTGTTATTAATCATCTTTTTTTTTTTCATTTTGAGAAAGTAAATGTGCAGCAACGAATAAAATATCTATGCAGTGATTCATTTAATTTAATCACCACAAGTTGTGGGGGGGAAAACCCTCCCTCCTCATGTTGTATGAAATATTCAGTAGCATCCCCAGACTGCTCCTTTGAGCTGCAGACATTGGCTGTCTTTGTGAGTTAGTCAGGGCAGGTGCTCAAGGGGCAAAGACAAGGCCTGCCATCTGCTTTGGTTTGATCAGTTCAGTTCTGATATAAGTGAACATCCCCCCAATCAGAGAGCAAGTTTTTCTCCCCACAAATGCTGGGCTTCAATTTAACAGACATGACCAAGAATCTGCTGCTCCCACCCTGCAGCTGTGCTTCTGCTACACCCCAGCAATTTATTCATCAGCAACAGCCTAATAATTCAGGTGGTTCCTGGAGGCACATTTAGGAGGAGGGGGAGACCGCAGTACCTTTGGAATCCAAATCCAGTCATCTCATGATTATAAAACACTAAATGCAAGGTATACCCAGAAAAAAAAAAAACTAGTTCCACCATTTCTATAGGAACACTTCCTATCCCTATTCTCTACACCCTCTCTCACCTGTTTGAAATAATTTCCCAGGATGTGATTATCAAAAGCAAATGGGATATAGGTTTAGACCTAGGAAATGACAGATATCACTGTGCCCTGGGAGCTGGTAGAGTGGTTTGAGGTGTTAATGCATTATGTACTCCTCTGAAGAAAGGTTAAAGTTTGGACTTGAATCACATGTGAAAATGAGGTTGGTGACATGGTTGTTGCCCCTTGTGGACATTTATCCACAGTGTAGAAGCCTGGCCCAGCTGGTGGCCTCAGCTCATCAAAGCAGCAAGACAAGAGAACAAGGAGGGTATAAGCCCAGAGTGCTTTAGAAGTGGAAAACTGGTTCACTTTCTCTTAAAATGGCAATTAAGTTATGCATGAGTATAAATTCCTCTTCCAGGGAGCAAACTACAAACTTTGCCATTCTCTCTTTCCCAATGGCCTTGGCCTCTGTTTTGTCTGTGCCTCTGTGCGTGAT
Source organism: Ictidomys tridecemlineatus (assembly GCF_052094955.1). NCBI lineage: Eukaryota > Metazoa > Chordata > Mammalia > Rodentia > Sciuridae > Ictidomys > Ictidomys tridecemlineatus. The sequence goes on from NC_135480.1 coordinate 134,231,819, forward strand.
GATCCCCTAATCTGTAATGCTGTCCCTGAGCAATTCCAGGAGGCTTGAGGAAGCTCATTTAGGGATGCAATTGTTAAGGCAATGCTTGCTGGATCCAGTCCCTTAACTGGAGGCTCAGTCCACCTTGGTGTGAATCAGCATCCTGTGCAAACCTTCACAATAACACTTCCTCTTGTGTCATCTCCTAGAGCTAGAATCATCTATTCCCTTTTCTGCACATAATTATGTATTCCTATGTATAGTTTTCATGTGGCTGTCCACAAACACTCCATTTGTCCCTTCAGGATTGGACCTTCGACACTCCCTGAAGTATTTAGGCTTTCTTCAGCTAATAGTATGTGAGCAAGAATGACAATTGTCACTTCTGAACAGAGAAACTTTAAAAATCAGTGTGCAATCACCGTGGTCCTTCCCCAGTCAAGAGATTCCATGAGGATCTCACACAATGGGGCCTCTAAAAGCTTGGGTCCCTGAACACTTGAGGAGTAGAGGTCCCCTGCTGAATTTACTGGAATAAAAATATGAACATGAAATAAGCTTTTGTTGTGTTAAGCCATTGAGAGTTGGGCAAGTTGTTTTCACTGCTCTGTGAGCTATTCTAGTTGACTATCACAAAATGTTAGCTCCTCAGTGAAGAGAATGTGAACTTCTTTAAAACCAGAGTTGCATAAATGTCTTGTGTATCTTCAGGATCTAACACATAGTACATAATTGTTGAATTAATGCATAAGTGTGCCTAGACATTTTTTCTTAAAAGCAACCTAATGATAATTCATTCAGATGTTGTCTTCAAAAAGTGGTGATATAAATAATCATAACATTGATCACTGCAAATACTTAAGATAGGAAATGACCATTGCAGAATCAATGGAAGCAACATCATTAAATGTTACATATTGTATAAGCCATGGTATACTATAATGTTTATGAAAACAGCCAGTCATTTGCTTAGAATGCTGACATGCATTGAATACAAATAAGAGCAAACCAAAAAAAAAAAAAAGTTTAATAATGTCCTGGATCACATCCATTATTTTTGTAATTGCATCTCTATCTAACTGACACTAGGGGGAATTAGCTTCAGATTCACAAACCAAGGAGAAAGATCAGTAATTAGGGGAAGAACTAATTCCCCATAGGTTTTAAATTTGGAACCTACTCAATTACTTTCCCCTTGAAAAACTATATCCATTATTTGAAAGCAGTTTTCAAGCTTCTGAGTCATCCTATTTATAATACTTTATCTTCAATTACTTTTCTCATTGTATCTTTCATGGAATACATTTCCAATTTCCTGCTTAATGCCTTGTCTACACCCATGGGTATCCAAAGCTAGTTATTTTAGTTTGGGAACATATGTAAAGTAATAATGCAATATTAAATCCCCCAAATATTCAAGGTACAAATATTTGTTCCTCATTACTCCCTGCATTACCCATTAATTTGGAAATAGATCCTTTGCTGAATGGATAGAAAAAGAATCTGTCATAAATTTAGAAAGGGATGTCCTTTTCCAGAATATCTCCATGAACAGAAGTCATTAATGATGTTAGCCTTTAGTACAGTTTCAATTTACATGTCATCAAGGAAGATGAATCACTGTGAATTGTAATTAAAAGGTCATTATTCAAGCCAGTGTGAAGGTAAGCTAATTGCTGTAATAGACCTACTACACATGTGACTTTCAAAACAATAGAAATTTACTTCTTGCTCACGTGCTTGACCAGTGCTTAGGCATGTTCAGAATGTGGTGAGCTCTCCTCCATTTGATCATTCCAGGATTCCTTTCATGGTCTCATTGGCCTTTGTCCTGATCCACATCTAGCCAGTTGGGAGGAAAAGGAGGCAGAAGATTTTATGGGAATGGCCTGAAGATAATGCACATTCCTTCCACTCACATAGTTGTTGATTTGCTCTGATGGTCATATCTGATGCAAGAGAGGCTGTCTGGGAAAAAGGAAGCAGTGGGAGGGGATGTTCAGCAATCTCTGCCACAACACTGCTTTAGGTTTGTGTGTAAAAATAATAACATTTTAGAAAAGAGATGAAAAAGATGTGAAAGAATTGGACTTGGTTGTTCACGTAATTGGTATATTCTACTAACAACATCAGTCCTACACGATGATATCAGGTCTGACCTAGTTGATCAAAATCATCACGAGGAGGTGGAGAACACAATTCAATTCTTATGGACAGTTTGATGTTAGTGGCTATTCACGTGTGGTCTGCAGATATCTAGAGACCATCTCAGGGAGGCTAAGAGGTCAAAAACACGTTTATAGTAATTCTGTTATTTTCCTTGTTCATTATGTTGACATTTATACTGTTGATGCAAGATCAATGGTGACAAAACTTGTTAACATTTTAATACAAATCAAGGCATAGGATCACACTTCAAAAAGGGGAGGTGAGGGAAGGTAGAGAGGGTTTGCTTATGTAAGAATCCTTGATGAAGCAATAAAAATTATTTTTATTAAACATTGACTGTGTATTATGTATCTTTTTAATGTTCTATGTAACAAAATGAGAAATATAAAGTACTTTTGCTGCATGTCCAATGTGACAGTTGTCTCATAGAGCACATGTTCAATGATTTGAATTGCAGTCCGCACTAGAAACTTTTGCCATGAAATAACATTTTTAACTTGAAAGGATGGCTTATAAGTCATACCACAGTTCTGACTGGAGTACCAGCAGATATCTTACCAAAAATGAGCTAAGTGAGCCTATCACTCCCAGTAAAACAAATGACAGTATTTATTGCCTGTGGTAAAATATGAGTTTTTAAGGTGAAAATCCACATTTTTGAAAATTTGGATATTCTACCACTAGCTTTATAATTTCCCAATATTTAAAGAATTATGCTAAAAATCAGTGATAAAATAATGACTTTTTGGTTTTGTACCATTAACTATATCAATATCTGAAAGATCCACATAATTCAGTAGAACAGTATTTTCCAAACAAACAATGCAAAATACTTAAAATCATGCTTAGGAAAAATATCCATTCAAAATGAAAGAGATACATTAATGAATTTTAATGTAACAGAATGAGAAAAGTTCACTAATATGATTTCAGGTTCCATAAACAAGTAGCTTTAAAGAAACTCATTTCTCAAGTTCTAGTATAATTTCCAAAAATAATGCCCACAATCATCTGAAATCATTAAAATATTTCTCCCTACCTATATATCTACATGATGCCTACATTGACTGCCTACTTCATATATTTTAACAAGAACAATATGGAACATCAGATTAAACACAAAAGCAGACGTGAAAATCCAGTTATCTTCTATTAAAATACATCCTTTTTCAAGTTAAAAATGTTGTTTCATGGCAAAAGTTTCTAGTGTAGTTTCCAATTCAAGTGATTGCACATGTGATCCATGAGACAACTGTCATACTTGGACATGCGTCAAAAGTACTTTATATTTCTCATTTAGTTATATAGAACATTAAAAAAATATTTAATCCACAATCAATATTTAATACAAATAATTTTTATTGCTTCATTATGCAATCACTTACTTTTATTTTGAGAAAATAGTTATATTTTATAAGTATTTATGCTTTAGCATAAAATAAACGTATTATTTGAAATGAACTTAATTTTCCTAATTTTTCATTTGAATTTTTAATATGGTTATTATCAAAAACACAAGTCCTTAGGGATTCTAGTTTGACACTCTAAATTTATTTATTAAAAAAAAACTTTGATATAAAGGTTTATTAATTCAATCAATATTTTAAGCACAAATAAAGTAGTGATTGCCATTAAATGACTTGCCCAAGTATCAATTTTTATAGACAGTTGTACCAACACAGAAATTATATAAATACCTGAGACCTATCGCCTCAGAACCGAGAATGCTATCTAGGGTTAGGCACAGAATATTAGACAAATCTAAAAACACTTTTCTGATATGGCTCAGTAGTTCATGAGTCAGAACTCATGATCCCATCCATAGAATGGAGGCACCTACCTTACAGAGCTGACGTAAGGATTAAATGTAGTATTTGTGAAACTGTGAAGTGAGATAGAAATTAAATCATGTTACTATCATCCTTCTTTTAAAAAAAAAAAATCAGCCAGTGGATAATGATAGAGTCAGAGGGACATATGCACCACAGTGCTTTCTGTTCCTGCTAACACATCCCAAACCTCTACATTCTGAAACATATCCCAGGCTTTCAGGTCAGAGATTGTGGACCATTTACCTTAGTTCAAATCAAGATTGGCCTAAGAACAGACCAGAACACCTTTCTTCAACTTGACCATTGAACCATGGACTAACATACTCAGTCACAAACCTCCTCAGGTAAGGGGGAGTGTAGACAAACATGGTTCTTCCTGTCTCGGATCTGAGATTCTGGCAGGAAAAATTGGCAATGAGCAAAGAAATAGCATAAAGCAGAATTAATTGTACAAATATGGGCAAGTCTGATGTGATGGAAGTACATTTTAAAAGCACCCAACCAGTTTTGTGGAAAGACTAAGTCGTTGTAGAAGACTGTCCTGGAATAAAAAGTATTTCAGAACCAAGATCTGAAGAATTTGAATGTATCAGCCAGTAGTTTAGTCAGAGGACACAGCTAGTTATCTTCTCTCCCTTCAATTAGGACCTAAAGTTCTCCCATCATCCTCCATTTAATGCTGACTTTCCTCAGGGCTTGAGCCTATGTCTTCTTTTTTTTTTTTAATTTTTTATTTTTTTTATTGGTTGTTCACAACATTACAAAGCTCTTGACATATCATATTTCATACATTAGATTGAAGTGGGTTATGAACTCCCAATTTTACCCCAAATGCAGATTGCAGAATCACGTCGGTTACACATCCACAATTTTACATAATGCCCAATTAGTAATTGTTGTATTCTGCTACCTTTCCTATCCCCTACTATCCCCTCTCCCCTCCCCTCCCCTCCCTTCTTCTCTCTCTACCCCATCTACTGTAATTCATTACTCTCCTTGTTTATTTTCCCATTCCCCTCACAACCTCTTATATGTAATTTTGTATAGCAATGAGGGTCTCCCTTCATTTCCATTCAATTTCCCTTTTCTCTCCCTTTCCCTCCCATCTCATGACTCTGTTAAATGTTAGTCTTTTCTTCCTGCTCTTCCTCCTTGCTCTGTTCATAGTTGCTCTCATTATATCAAAGAAGACATTTGGTATTTGTTTTTTTAGGGATTGACTAGCTTCACTAAGCATAATCTGCTCTAGTACCATCCATTTCCCTGCAAATTCTATGATTTTGTCATTTTTATTGCTGCATAGTACTCCATTGTGTATAGATGCCACATTTTTTTATCCATTCATCTATTGAAGGGCATCTGGGTTGGTTCCACAGTCTAGCTATTGTGAATTGTGCTGCTATGAACATCGATATGGCAGCATCTCTGTAGCATGGGGTCGGGCTCCAAATTCCTTAATAGGACACCCATAGCACAAGAGTTAATAACAAGAATCAACAAATGGCACTTACTTAAACTAAAAAGTTTTTTCTCAGCAAGAGAAACAATAAGAGAGGTAAATAGGGAGCCTACATCCTGGGAACAAATTTTTACTCCTCACACTTCAGATAGAGCCCTAATATCCAGAGTATACAAAGAACTCAAAAAATTAGACAATAAGATAACAAATAACCCAATCAACAAATGGGCCAGGGATCTGAACAGACACTTCTCAGAGGAGGACATACAATCAATCAACAAGTACATGAAAAAATGCTCACCATCTCTAGCAGTCAGAGAAATGCAAATCAAAACCACCCTAAGATACCATCTCACTCCAGTAAGATTGGCAGCCACTATGAAGTCAAACAACAACAAGTGCTGGCGAGGATGTGGAGAAAAGGGTACTCTTGTACATTGCTGGTGGGACTGCAAATTGGTGCGGCCAATTTGGAAAGCAGTTTGGAGATTCCTGGGAAAGCTGGGAATGGAACCACCACTTGACCCTGCTATTGCCCTTCTCGGACTATGTCTTCTTTTCTTCATACTCCATGCTCTCTCAAAGCAATTGCATCAAAGTCCCTGACCTGATTATGACTTTTGGAAGTTGTCTCAAAAACTTGTGCCCCCAGCCTCAACTTCCCCTCTGCTCTCCAAAACGGTGGGTCTCATTGCACTTTTGACTTCTCCCCTTGCACAGCTCAGAAGCTCCTCAGACTCTGTCCAACACCAATCTCTTCATCCAATCTGTCTTCCTTCTGCAGTGTCCTCTTCAGTGACGGTCTCCACCAGCCAGTTACCTAGTTAGAAACCTCAGAATTTTCTCTGACAAGGCCTTCTTTCTCCCAACTCCAATCTAAACCACCAGCATGCCCTATAACAACTCCACCTTCCAAATCTCTCTCAAATCAACCTACCACTTTCTATATCTTCCACAATCACCCTAATTCAAATCAGACCATCAGTTGACTGGATTATTGCAAAAGTTCTGTCCCTCACCTGCAGAATACTTTCCTTTGGGGTCTTCTTTTGCCGATTCCAGCTGCAGACAAAGTAATCTTCAAAATATTTAATCCTGCTTCCCTTGCTTAAAATGAGCTAGTGACTCTCCACTTCCTTAAACACAGAGACAAACCTTCCTTATCATAGCCAACAAGGTTCTGGGGCATGATCTGACTCAACCCTGCCTATCCACTCTGGCCACTTCCTTTCAGTTTATCATTAGTATCAGGTCCCCTCATTAAACAGGGCTTTGCAAATCTTGTTCTGTATGTATGTTGCTAATACCTTTCCTTCCTCTTCTTCATCTAGTTAATGCCTATTCATCCTTATCACTTGGGCAGGTGTTATGGTTTAGATATGAGGTATCCCCCAAAGCTTTTGTGTTACTGCAGGTGAAATAATTAGACTGAGAGCTGTAACCTCATCAGTCCATTCTAGTTTGAATGGACTAGATGGGTGGTCATCGTAGGCAAGTGGGGCACAACAGCTGGAGGAGCTGGGTCACCGGGGGCATGCCCTGGAAGGGTCCATCATCCCTACTACCCCTTTCCCTCTGCTTTCTGGCCTCCATAAATGAAGTAGCACTCCTCTACCATGCCCTTCTGCCATGATGTTCAGCCTCACCGTGGACTCAAGATAATGAAGTGGGCTGACCACAGACCAAACCTCTGAAATCATGAGTTAAAATAATTGTTTCTTCCTCTATAGTCCTTGTCAGGTATTTGGGTCACAGCGATGAGAAGTTGACTAATACAGCTGCTAGCTACATCTGGGCATCTGACAGCCTGTGGCTACTTTCTTTTCTTGGCTGAAAGTTGGGGAAATTGAGGCCACCTAGCACAGAGTGACCCTGGGCTCCAGACCTACTACACCCACAAGGCTATACTGACCTAAAAAAAAATGGATTTCTGGAAGGTTTGAGATGCTCAGAATGCATTGATTTGGGGTGGTGGATAATGAACTACTATTTCCATTGCTGCTGATGTTGTTTTTCATAGGCCAGTTGATTATCATAGATGCACCTGTTATTTTTCCCACTATGGAAGAGTTCAATCACTCATACTGTGCCTGCTGTGTGATAGCAGCCACAGCTTCCTAATGATTAGTGGACAAGTCAAGGATGGCAGTTACAGTGAACTCTGTTCTGGATCAAACAGTACTCACATTTGGCTCTTCATAGGTTTCGTGTTCTCCTTTCGATCTCTGATGGCATCTATGTGGATTCTTTTTGGAGGTTATGTTGCTAAAGAAAGATCAATGGTACATCCTGGAATTGCTGTGTTTTTCCAGAATCCTTTTATCTTTTTTGGAGGACTGGTTCTTAAGTTGGGTCACACAGAAGACTTATGGCAGTGAAGGCACCAGATTCCCTGCAGCACACAGCCCTGCATGGATTTTTTACTGTCCGGTCCCAGTATTTTGTAATGCCATTACCTAAACTTATTTCTGAGTGTAGTCTCAGTTTCAAATTGTATAATGCTAAGATCATGAAAACATCCTATGTAAAGAGCAATATCAACAAAATCTACTGCAAGGACTAACTAATATAATGCTAAAGAAAACTGTTTCACATGAATATCTTCTGTCAGGTTTTATCATAGTCTGATTTATCATAGTAAAAGTCAAAGTAAATTACAAAAGAAATTACGGATTTATGAATATGAGAGTTTGTTTGATTTGAGGTCCAAAACTGCAATGAAATTGCTCTGAAGACTTAATGTGGTTATTTAACTTTATAGCCTTTTCAAATCTTTAAAAAATATATAAACATTTTCTTGCTTTTAAAAACTAGAAAAAGAAAGAAAAAGGTGACTAATACACCAGGGATAATTTTTTTACATAGTTTACAAGGTCATGCACTCTTGTAGCACCTTATTTCTCCTTATCCTTGTTATGCTATCATTTATTTGGTTATTTAATGGTTATTTTATTAATGGCCATCTTTCCCCATAAAAATCAGGATTGTTTTGGCGAGGGGGTGGGGGTGTTCTTTATATCGCCCTGATTTTTAACACAGAACCTGGCTCAATGGATACATTTTTTAAAAATTAATTAACACAACAGGGTCAAAAGCTCAACAAAGAAAGGATGCATTGCATGTATGAAAGATTGGAAGGAGTCCAGCTGAGCTAGAAAGCATACGAAGGTGGAAGGAGAGGGGTAAGAGTGACTGCTGGAGAGGCTGGTGTATCAGGTCAAACAGCCACAGGAAGAGTGAGATGCAAAAGCCTTGACTGGTTTTGACATTGGAGTGACCTGATCAGATCCTCCTCACTTTGGCTTGTGTTTAGAGACTACTTGGGTAAAGAAAACTCTAGGGGCAAGAAAAGATTTCAGCTATTCAGGAATCTGGGAAATGGGGACACACTGGGACATAGAGACTGGCTATAGTAGCTACAGAAATGGAGAAAAAAACTCTTCTTAGATATGAAGAGCAGAAAATAAGAAGGACCCATCCAAAGACTATGACTTCTTCCAATCATCTCTCCATTTCAAAGCCTTGGATTATCTCTCTTCTGGCTCCAGAGACTTAAATTCACTGAAAGCAGACAAGCTATGTTTTATAATCCTGTTTTTCCCCTTGACCATGTGGATCTCTGTAGCTCAGTGGAGAACCCAAAGGCGTGTTCCAGTAGATCTGCTAGCTCTTTGCCATGTGCTAACCTTATGTCATCTGCCCCAATCATTGCATTAATCATAGCTTATAAGAGTCCTTTTTAACTTTTTAATTGCTTACAGCATTCTTCAAATGTCTGAACTCAGTCTTGACAGTATTCTTAAGGGTTCATGCCATTACATTCGTACATGTTATTGTGAACATCAACCCTATTTAATTTCCCCCAATTAAGTTCCACTTTTCATCTGTTCACAAGTTTTTTTTTCTTTTAGCAGAGCTCATCAGAGAGTACCTTTCATGCAGCCTTCAACCATTGATTTAGCATCTGTTTTGTGCTAGACATTTTCTAGGTACTGCAAAGAAAATGACAAATAATACATGGCTCCTAACCTCAATCAGTCACAGTTTAGTGGGAAAGATGGAAATGTCAGGAAGCATATTTAAATGATGCCCAACAAATACACTAAAAGATATAAAAACACACGTTTTCAAAGCCCCAAGTCTTCTCCCAAAGGATATGGGAAATGCTTCATGTAAGAGAGAACTTTTGTTCTAAATCTTAAAGGATCAGTAATTTGACATGCGAAGAAAGCCTTGAAGGTGAGAGAGAACAGTTGCAGGTGCTCCATGCAATATTACAGTATGTAATGTGGTCAGGTTTGTTTTTAGGAAAACAACCCAGCATTTATGTTGATTTGCTTAGTTCTCTCACAGTTATATGGATAATTTCTTTTAGAACATCTCTCTTTCCTTTTAGAAAACAATCAGTAGGAACAACAGAATATGATGTGTCCCCACACTTAATTCACCAGACTAACCCAAATAACTCCATTGGGATTTCACAAATGTGTCCTCACTGAATTGGCCCATTCAGTAGGCACTCAGTTGAGTCAGTAAATCTGGCATTAGATCTTCAATAAGAAAAGCCTTCATTTCTGAAAAAGACTCCTCTTTGCTCAGCAATTCCTAAAATCACTTTAGGAGAAAACTACAGCAACTCAAAAGGACAAAAAAATATAATGAGGGAGGTAAATATTGATTAGGACAATAGTAACTTCATTCTAGCCAGAACGTACCTGGTTTATCCTAAGCTAATATCAGTTAGACACAGTCCTGGTGCCAGGGTCTGGTTGTAAAATTCTACATACCACTTTCATAGTTTTGTCTGTTTATAGTTAAATGGAAAACCATGCAGAAAAAACTGACTAGACTCACTCTGGGACAATCATGGCAGTTGTGACTCAAGATAGTGATAGCCATGTCAAGCTGACTCTATACAACCCCTAATCTAAAAAGCAATGTGACTCCTGCCTTAGTATAAATCTTCCCAATTAACTTAATTTAGTTGCCACATTTTGTTCTCAAAGTAGTGTTGAGCTTCTAGAGTCCCCATATCTATATATTTGTCAGCATATTTTTTTTATATCCCAACATCCCTGCTTTGCAGAAAAACCCTACACACAACAACGGTTGCTCTCTTTTCCTCCACTAGGTGAACTCTGAATTCTCCTATCTCTAAGAAACACATACCTGTCTCCCATTATATCAGAAATCAAGGATTTCTTAAAGAGCATAGTGCAAAATTGCTCCTTAATGAGACCAATAGCTCATTAGCTACCATCTCCAGGGAAACCTACAAATATGCATCTACCTGATAATCATTCTCATTAACTACAATAAGGAAAACAAGAACTGACAAAGGAGAAGGGTCAAGAGTAGTTCTCTGCCTGTGCCATGAAAAATAGGGCTTTTAAAAGCTTCAAATGGTCTCTTTCCCCAGATTACAGCTGGCAATACCAAGAGCACCCCAGATCTTACAGAAAATCACCTAGCCTGTTTCCACCCAGGTCCTGGGAATAGCATGCTGCCTGTCAACTTGCATCTGCCCACGGAACACAGCAGCTGGGTGTCTGCAGCTAGACTGCCTGACAGCACCCTCTCTAGAGGCCCTGTATTATTACAGTCTGCCCTTCTGCTGGCGTGGAATTAACTTGTTCTGACTGTGTGACAGTTCTGACGACTACACAGTTTGCGGCAAGGAGCTGGGTCACACGCTGCTACATGCATGGGCTGTCACTAACTGCACCACTAAAACCAGACAAAACCTTGTCAGGGGAGATCAATTCCTCTGGAGACAGAGGTAAGTGACTCAACTCATGGCCTGCTTGTGAGGGTTTTGTTCAGTTCAAGGACAGTATCAGCTGACAAGAGGACTTGATATTGCAGGGAGACACAATCAACACCAGTAAGGGGAAGAAGGCAGAGAGGCAGAAAGAGAAAAACACAAATTCAGGAGTGCTGAAAGAGACAGGCTGTTAGGAGGTGGCAAAAGAACACGATGTCCTCACTTTTGAAAATCGATGATATGCACTTCCAAATCATACCTATTTCACAGTCATAAAAGCTCCACCAAGAAACTAAAGTAATCGACCTTGGTTTTATGTAGTATAGTATCTGCTCTATGCTTGACACTGTGCTGGGTAACATAAAGGCTGCAAAAATATAACACATGATCCCCACCTTCAGCAACTTTACAATTTAGCTGTTAAGACTCACTTTCATACAAATGTAGAATGTGGCAAAATTAACTCTCTATCCTCAGGCCCACCCTGCCAGGGGTTATCAGAAGACCAGATCAAGCTCCAGAGAAAGAGGAGAACTCACTCAGAAGAGGTATAGCAGGGAGACATCACATGAGGTTACTCCAGAGTCCCTTTAGAAAATGACCTTGGTTGTCCTTGGATTCCTACAGGAAATCAAATTTTTTTGTTCTTCTCTTTGCAGCTGTGCCTGGGGAAAGGCCCTCCAGGTCCCAGGCCAAGGTTACCTTGCATACTCTTTACACTATCGCATTTAATTTATTTAACTTTCTCTTTCTCTGGAAGAAGTCAGTCTCGGAGATTCTAACAATTTTGTTAATCCCCAGGTATCTTCTTCTGTTCCCTCTATACACTATGCACCCAAACGTATGCATGATAAGTGACAGAAATAACCTGAATATCCATGCCATGGTCCATGCTAAGGAGATAGACTTTGAGATGCAAATATTGGCTCTGAAACACATTAGCTGAATTTGGTCCACTTATTTAATCTTTCTGAATTTCCTTTTTTTAACAGCAAGAATGAATATTAAAAAGAAAAAAAAAAGAAATTATATGAAAGTATCTGGCCTGGTGTCTGGTATTTGAGGATGATTAATAAATTTGGTTTCTTTTTGTTCATTTTAATTCTCTATTAGCAACATGGAACACCTAATTAAGCGTAAATTTGTAGGTACAATCCATAAGTCCTTAATTAGTAGTCAACTCTCATTCACAGATTCCATATTTGCAAAGTCACCCAGTCACTACAATTTATTTGGAGCCCCAAAATCAATATTTCCAGTATTTCACAATAATTTGCAGATACACAGAGTAACAACAACAACAACAAAAAAAAAATTGAATCACCCAAAGAACACATAGCTAAGGCTGAATGAGGCAAGGCTCCATCTTCCTATTTCAGCTCTCAACCAGTAAATGTCCTTTTCACAGTGGGTTTAATGCCATGTTTTTACATTTGGGGGTTTTTTTTTCTTGGTTTTGCTGTTGTAAATGGCCTCTAGGAGTAGTGCTGAAGTGCATCTAGTGTTCTCAGCACAGGAAGTCTGCAATATCTCTTATGGAGAGAGCACATGTTAGAAAAGCATCGTTCAAGCACAAGTTATAGTTCTGTTAGCTGTGAGTTTCCTGTTAATGAATCATCATTGTATATTATAATGTCTTTAAATGAAAACTCACATAAAACAGGGTTAGCAATCGATCAGTTGAAGATAGGTGGCCAGAGGTCCACGGCACCTAACTTCTCTCCATTCACTCTAGGAGCAACAGGTTCAGTAGTCAGCAATTCAGTGACTTCATAGAACATAGCTACCAAAATGATGAAACTAATACACAATTATGCATTGTTTAATAAATAAATGCATCATTAGGCCATTTCCTCTTTGTGAGAACATCAGCGTATACTTCGACAAATCCAACCGCTATGTGATTTTGGTCACTTGACATGGCCTCTTAATGCAATCAAGAGACTCAGTAAATTCAAAATAGGCAAGACTGCTAATGGTATAACACAGCAGGCTGTTTGCACAGTAAACTGCTATTTTAGAAGTAAAAAGAATACACTCAAAAGTAACAAAGAATAATAAACACGTAAACCAATAACAGTTATTTATTATTATTAAGTATTTTATAGTCTACATACTTGCATATTTTTTATGGACTATCAGCCATTGGATTTTTTTTTTTTACATCAGCACCACCACAAATACATGAGTAATGTGTTGTGCTATGACATCATGACGGCTATGACATCCCACAGCAAAGAATTTTGCAAGGAGGGGAGTGGTGTGCCACAGTCTGGCTGGGCACAATTCACGAGCCACTTGTCAAGCAGGAACGAACTTTATTTTTAGCACCCACACTGCACCACCCCAGCAGGAATTTCGGGAGAGCCCAACCGCCACCTCCAGCACTTCCAGCAAGCACACTCAACCAGAACTCTTAGGTCATTTTCAATTTTCCCACTCTTGAAGCAGATTGGCTGGATCGTGTGGGCGGAGCTAAAAGAGTCCTCCAATGAGCAGCTGCGTGGTCTGAAAGGGCGGGGAAACAGCCCAATGAGCTTCACTTCAGAGGAGCCAATCAGCTGAGCGGGTGGAGCCCGGCCCCTCTATCTTGCCTCCTCCGCCTGTGGACCAGGCCCGCTCTCGCCTCAGCCTCGTCCAGAGGAGGCTCGTGCGCAGCGTGGATCTCCCGCCAGCTTGCTCCTGGCACCCAGGACTAGGCTAGATGGCCGGAGGGAGGTGGAGACCGGGCGGGCCACCACGAGGGAAGGCGGGGACACGGAGGAGGACGCGGGAGGAGCAGCTGTCACCAGGGTGCGCGGCCCACAACGGTGGTAGGTCGTAATGGGACTTAGATATGACTGCTCAATGACAAGTGAAGGGCTTCACATGACCAGAGTTCAAGGTGAACGCTGGAACTTTGTGGGACATTTGTAGTTCCTATTCATTAGTTAACTGTATTGATCACATTCATTTTTCTTGCCCTCAAATCTCCCTTAATGAGCTCATTGGTCTGTAATTATGATAGCAGTTGGCATAAAAATCTGGGATGAATTTCCAAAACCAAAATCTGATGACACAGATTCTTTTCATTTAGTCAAACTCTCGGCTAATTTTAGCAAGGAGAATGAAAAAGATTCTGTGTGTCTTTATCTGGACATTATCTCTCCTTCACTGTCATCTCCTCCTACGTTGAACACACACCTTCCTTGGACAGCATTAAGAATTTAGACAACTCTAAATAAAATTTCATTATTTCAGGAGAGTTTTAGGATTTATATTTTAGGGACAGGAAGGGAGCTCAATAGCCATCTGTTTCAATTCTATTTCAAATGAAAACTGTTCTGGGAGCTAATGTGACAGATTGGGCACCATGCTACTCTTCCATTGTCCACTTGAATGGTACACATCACTGCCTGTAACAATTATATATGCAGATTTTGGGGGACAGTCCTGATACTTAAGATGTTTTGTCCCATCATTGCTCTGAGAATACATGTACCTCTTATTCTCTGGATCTGAACTTTGGGTCAGATGACATGGTCACCACGATTATTATACAATGTTTTCTTCTACAAAAACATTCTCTCATTCTCTATGGCAACTCTTCCAGATCCCTGGCTTCTATGGTCACATCTGTAATAAAGACATTATTTGCATAGCCTAATGGATCACTTAGTCAACTTTCTCATTTCATGATACTAGAGAATTCACATCTCCAAGAGGCCAAATCGTGACCAAAATCACATAGCTTGCAAGAAATAGAATCAAAATGTAATATAGACATCCAATAAATATTACAAAAATCTAAAGAATTTGGTTAACATACTCACACTTGCTAGTTTCTATCACAATGGGTCTAGAGATCGCAAGAACTTCAAAAGCATTTTAAATGTATCCATACACAGCAATGGTAATGATCAAGACCCTTCCTTTGTCTCCCTATTGAGAGGCTGTAGGCTCTGATTGCCTACTAGAGCAATATTTACTGGCCTATATCATCATGGAAAATGATTACTCTGAATGCCTACCTGCAAAAACAACCATAAAAGCATTTACCAGGGTTTGTAAAACAAAAGGAACACCTTAAATGAAAAACAAATACTTGGTCTACATTTTATTAGCACTTAAAGGTCAATTATCATTTCATACTAGAAGTGAAAGCAGTAACACTTCAGGGTTTTGCCAAAAGCTTACACAAGTCTAGCTACTGTAACTTTCAGAGAGATTTCTCAGGCTGCTGGGAGATAGTGGATCACAATGAAAGAACAAATGTTCTAAATGGTTAAGAAGGCAAACAATAATTTCACCCCACCCTGATTCTATGCCATTAGAGAAAAAGATTGTTAAAAAGGTAAACTGGCTTCCAAATTAGGGGGTGCTGGGCAATGAAAGTGTGGGAATTATCATATGACTCTCCCCCAAAATGATACCCTGATAACTGGGCTGTTTATCTGTTTATACAAAACAACTGAATTACTTAAGCAACGACCTCTTGAAGCTCCTTGAATTACCAATTCACAAACTTCTAATCCCTCCTACCTTCTTTTAGACAGTTCTGACTGAAACATCATGTTAATCATGACAGCCTTGCTTAAAGTCCCCCCTGATTTGGAAACTCAAAAAAACAAAAGCTAGGAAGTGTCATCTGAGACATTGTCCTGTGCCCTGATTCAAGGCTTCTGGGAACCTGGAGTCACAAAAAGACAAACACCAACTTAAAAGATTTTATATCCTAGCGTAACCAAAAGTCCAAATGGTTACTGAATTTGGGGTCAATGTTAAACTATTATTTGCCTGTAATATCCCAGTCTGTGCCTGTTCTCATGCCAATAACATGCGCTGTGGCTCTCAAAAGTGTCCTGGTTTGGACATGTGCCTGCCACCAATGTATGTAAATGTTTTTAACCAAAACTTATAGATACCCCTAATACAATTTATTAAGGTCTTCTAATGTCATCCTCTGCCTAACACTGCATCATACATATGAGAATGAGGAGGGACATCATCAAGATCAACAGAATAAATATGCCGACCAATGCAAACCTCACCCTCTGTCCTGTGGTAACTTCCCATCTTTTCCTGTGTGCTCTTTGCATCTTGTGATTCTAAGGAGTTGGACCTCACTACACATCTTGATGCTTTCTGAATGTTCAACTTCATAAGATCAGCAACAACAGAAATGTACCAATCTCATGTATTGTCAGGGGAGAGGTACAAGCTTTCTACCAAACAGGGAAAGGACATTGTTTCCAGGAGACCTTGGCTAATAGATTCAAAAAACACAAACTAGAAGGTTTATCCCTACTTAATTCTGGAACACTTACAACTCTAAATCTATGTGGTTTAAATAGATGCCCTGAAATACTGCTCCTATCTATTTCTATTGAAGTTCCTCTAAAGGGGATTTGGAGTCAAATTCCCTATATAAGGATAGACTCAAATTCCCTGTATTCTGAAAACATTTTCTTTTCTTTTTCTTTTAATATATTTTCAAGTTGTTAATAGTTTTTTATTTATTTATCTACGGTGCTAAGAATCAACTGAGGGTCTCACACATGCTAGGCAAGCGCTCTATCACTGAGCTACAACCCCAGCCCCTGAAAACATTTTTACTATTTACATTTTTGGTATTCCCTTTCAGTTTTTGTCACATATAAAACATTTTCACAGACTGCATCATATTATAGGTATAATTTTGCATCAAACTTTGATTGAAACTTCTTTTCCAAATTGTTACATAGAGTTTCCCTGTATGATTATACAAGCATCCCAATCTTTCTGTGATATATGACAATTTAACAATTTCCCTGGTTTTAATATTTAATTTCCTTCTGTTTAGCTACTAGTGCCAGACATTTTGCTAAGCATGGATAATAGTAAAGTTTTTTAAAAAAATAGATGTTTTAGCTAAATAAAAAAATATTGAACTCAATTTAAAGACCAAATTTGAATTTTTGAGGTATCTTTAAATAGGTGTGTAACCATCTTTGCACGTTAGTCATAAGAATAAAGAAAGTAAAAAGAAAGAGGCTGGGAAAATAAAGGAAAGAAGACAAAAAAAGAGAAATAAGAGTAAAGGGGGAAGGGCAAGAGAAGGCAGTAGGCAGCGAAGGGGGAGGAACGACATATAATTGCAAGGATAAATTGAGGGTCTTACTTCTGTTCTGACATTTGCTTCATGTAAATGATGAAAATACCACACCAATTCATTTAAATACATGTCAAGTCTCTCCATGAATTATAATAAATGTCAGCATCATTCTAATATTTAAAAACAAAAGCTATCTATAATTCAGACATGACCCTTTCCCTATTGTCTACCTCACCGTGTAAAATATCCACTGCCTGGCCTTTCAGGCCTGATATACGCCAGTCCACACAGCCAGACCAATTCTCCTCCACACAAAACCTCATTGCTAGTCAGGACTACTTACAGGGAAACAAACAGAGACCGGCTGTACTTTCCATGATGGAGGAGTAGGCTTTTATCAGAATCAAACTTCTTACAGCTAAGAATTATAATCTTCAGACAAATTTTTTTTAAATAAAAACTATCTGAAGGCATCAGAGAATAACTAGAAGTTGCATAGGTTGGCAGATAGTAGATTCTTGAAAAAAGAGAAGTAAACTAAATGAGATCCTATTTGCAGTTTTTGTCTCATGAAAACTACCCAGTCTGAGGGATGCTACTAATGTCAGAATTCAAGAACTGCTGTCTTAATAGCTTCAGGTGTCTGAGGACAGAGTTCAGGACCCCCAGAGTGGTTGGAGAGTAAGAAAGAAAATCTAGGGCCTGGTTTCCATCCCCAGCACAAAAAGAACAGACAAAGGAAAAAAAGAGGGAGAAAGGAGGGAAGGAAAACTAGATAATAAAGAAGCCACAGAAAGGAGAAACAAAATCTACATCTAGTCTTCCCTCAAATCTATGACCGGCTTTTATTCTACATTTGAACAAGAAATTTGCAAAGACCTCAGCAGAAAGCAACAGCTTGAAGGCTAAGAGTTGCACAGAAATATCTGGGGTTGACCACTGCAGAGAAGGAAGAGTTTGAAGTCTGTTTCCACATTAGAATGCCTTAGTAAACATTTCATTGAAAGTCTAGAATGGTATGTTTCAGAATTAGGCATTCATCTCTGAATTAACGGATTCACCTTAGTAACACAAAGGGCAAAATCAAAAGATCCACCTTAATAAAACCAAGATTCCATGAGCTCAAAAGGATCAGCCAATAACTTAATTGCCCAGAAAAACAAAAATTAATACTCTTGAGTGGAAGGAAAAAAAGTATCTGAAGATTGTACAATGTGTCAACTTTAATGTCCAACATACAATATAGGAACCATGAACATGCAAAGAACTGGAAAATGTGACCCATCAAAAAAGAAAAAGAAAAAAAAAAAGAAGAAAGTTAATAGAAACTGATCTTGTGGTGGCCCAAAATGTTGGATTAACAGACAAGGACTATAAAGCAGATATTTCAAATATTTCCAAGAACTTCAAAAACACAAGTGTCCAAAAACTGTACAGATAATGAATGACAAGAGAGAAGTAGAAATATGGGGAAAAAAAGAACTGAAGGGAAACACTAGAACTAAAAAAAAAAAGAGAGAAACAGTTTAAATTTTGAAATTCACTGAAAGTACATAACAATAGATTGAAGACAGATTGAAGACTATAGAAGAGTCAAGTTCTAAAAAAAGGATTCAAAATGAAGAAAAGAGAGAATAAAGATTTAGATAAATAAAATAAACACAGCCTCAGTGGATGAGGGGCACTATTACACTGTCTAACCCATATAATGGGAATCCCAGAAGGATAGGAGAGAGAAAATGAGGAAAAAATATTTGAAGAACTAATCACTAATAAAAATTCCCAAATATGGTTGAAAATAATAACTTACCATTCCAAGAGTTCACTGAATCCCAAGCAGGATAAATAAAAAGAAAACCACATTGAGCAATATCATAAACTGTTTAAAACCAAAGGTAAAAAAGAAAATCTTAACCGCATTCTGAAAGTGAAAAAGATACATTCCATATAGGGCAACAATAAAAAATAATACCTAGTTCCCATCAGTAACAGTAGAAGCCAGAAGACAAGAGAATATTTTTTAACTAAAAATAAAAAGCATAAAGAACCCATCAACCTAGAATTCTCTATAAAGTAAAAATATTCTTCAAAACTGAAAATGTGATATTCATTACCAGAAATCATAAATTTTTAAAATATTATAAGAAATTATTTGGGCTGAAGAGAAATAAAGGAAAAAGGAAAATCAGATCTATATGAATAAATAAAAAGCATCAAGAAATGATAAATATGATAAATGATTTTTCTTCCCTTAATTTCCCTCGGTAAATGTCAAATAACAGCCATACAGTATAGTGGGTTTCAGAACAAAACTGCAACAAGTATATGACACGTATGTGACAAAGAATAAAGTAAATGAAATTACACTCTTGTAAGATTCGTTTATTTTATAAGGAACAATGTAACATTCACTCAGAAGGCTGGGGTAAGTTAAGACCACCACACCTAAAATTAAACCTATGAAATGCAGTTAAAAAGCCAGTAAAGGAAGTAAAACAGGAAATAGATACCTGATTAACCTAAAAGATGACCGGAAAGGAAGAAGAGAGAAACAAATGGAAAAAAAAAACCAGAAAATAAATATAGCTCTCTATACAATCATGTTGACAATACAATCACCATAAAATGGTAGACAAAATTCAACAACATTAATAACTGTACTATAAGTAAGAGAACAGGGCTTCCGGTATAACATGTACAAAGCTTGGAAGTCATCAACCCAGTTCTCATAGTAAGAAAAACTGAATATCAACAACTTGGATATCCCAGAGAACTGAGATTACTGAACAAATTGTTGCCCCAAAAACTAGGGAGAGAAGTTGATGGTTACAAAAACACAGCAGCCCAGGTGCAGAAGCTTATGTCTGAAGGCAGTATCAGTGGGAACACTTCAAACTGCGACTGACAAGTTATTGGATGCTCAAGGTGGACTAACTTGAGAATTTAAATCTTCAAGAGACTAGGCAGATGGCAGACCCCACAATGAAGTGAGTTTTATCTCCAAGAGCCATATTTGAGTCTCACTCAGCTAGATCTGAAGTTCTGAGAGAAATTGTCTTGTCCCTCAGGCAGGAGGAGGGGAAAAAATAATCATTTTGAAATGATGTTTAGAGATCTAGCTCTCCCTACCCAAGGCCTACCCACAAGAAAATCCATCGTATCAGAGTTCAACTGGCTGGGGTTTTACCAAAACATAACTGATCTGGGAAAAGAGAATAGTCAACTTCAGCCCCCTTCAATCTTTAATGTGGCAGAAAGAGAATATCCAACTCAGACTCCCATAAATAAGACTTAGACCTACCCAGTTACAAGATCTAGAATATTTCCTCTCCTCCCATGACTTCCCACCACATTAGTAAGCCTCCTTTATGATTAAAAAGGGGGTTAGAGTTGGAGCTGCAACTCTAACACCCTTATTAAGGAGTGCCTTATTTAAGGAGTCTGTGTAAACATCAAAAAACACGGGAGACAAAAACAAGCCAATTTTTTTATATATGAAATAATATTTTGCATCTTTATTTGTTTATTAATTTTTTAAATACACGACAACAGTGGAATGCATTACAATCCTTATTACACATATACAGCACAATTTTTCATGTCTCTGTATATAAAGTATGTTTACAGCAATTCATGCCTTTATACATGTACTCTTTTTTGCATTACAATTCTTAATACACATATATACCACATTTTTTGATATCTCTGTTCGTATATAAGGTATATTGGCACCAAATTCAAATCTTCATACATGTATTTTGTATAATGATGACCATCACATTCCACCATCCTAAAACAAACAAATTTTGAGGAAATTCAAGCCCAATAGCACAGCTGCAGTAAACAGTAAACACAATTGAACCTCAGCCATAAAAAAACAGCTTCTCATTTTGTGGGCCTATTTACCTCACTTGTTTTTTTTTTTTTTACCCAGTAACTCCTATCCAGCTTTCAAATAAAATTACAAAATAGACTAAAATAAACCACAAACTGAAGAAGTCAAGAAAGCATCCAATGGAACTGGAGACTATTATGCTAAGTGTAATAAGCCATTCCTAAAAAACCAAAGGCCAGATGTTCTCTCCGATATGTGGGTGTTGACTTACATGGGTGGAGGGTAGAGAGGGGAAGAATTCATTAGATTAGTATGAATCTGTTTGTATATGAATACATGACCAGTGAAACTCCACATCATGTTCAACCACAAGAATGGAATTCTAATTAGAATAAGTAATACTCCATATATGTATAATATGTCAAAATATACTCTACTGTCACATATATCTAAAAAGAAGAAGAGGTGATTAGACTATGAGCATTTTTCCCCCAGGAATAGGATTAAAGTTTTATAAAGAGGGAAAAAATAAAGACAAAAGAAGAAAGCATCCAAACCAGATTCAGATATGACAGTGATTTTGGAATTGTCAGACCAAGAATTTTAAAACCACCATTTATATTCTAAGGCTCTAAAGGAAATGGTGAACAACATGCAAGAACAGATGGTTAATGTAGGCAGAGTGAGAACTTCTTGTGGGCAAAAACAAACCAAAAAAAATGCTAGCAATAAAATATAAGTGAATAAGATGCTTATAAGGCAAAAATGTTTGAGCTGGATATTTTTTTAATTTTTGTAATAATCTGACACTATTTTTTTTACATTAAAAGACAAATGTTAAGGGTGTATCACAATTTTTGTTTCTGCTGATAAGAAAGCTCCAGGCTCCTCCCTTTGGTACTGGTAAAACATTCAGACCAAATGAGCCCCAGACCTTCGCTCCAGCTTCACCTCCTACTCATAACAAAAGCCAAGTCAGCTTTTTTATTTGTTTGTTTGTTTGTTTTCTGCTTGCTCAAGCCATTTTCAAACCAGTCTGAATACCAGCTCTGTTCTCCCCAGAAAGCCTCATATATGAGTAAGAAGCCTTTTCACACCCTCTTGCTGCATGTGTAGCATTGTGGCTTGTGATCCAGCTTAATTAGGGATAGGAGATGCCCATCCCATCTATGTTGGGTGATCATAAAACCACTACTCTCTGATATCTACTAGAGATGTTGGTGGCTTTTTTCTTAGCTCTTTTACTTCCTTCACTTTGATCTTCAAATTTTGGTTTTAAACACCCAGTAGGCCAGCTTCACCAATCTTTAAGTGGGTATAAAGGATTTTAACTTTGTTGTTTTTAATTTTACAACTACCCCTTCCAACTTTTTAAGGTCCATATTAACTCTGGAAGTCAGCATTATATCCTATCTATCCTGTAGGTGATGGCTTATTGTCTTAAATTAATTCATGTTGTTCTTCAGAAGGAGTACTTCTGCAAAACACTAATAGGCAACAGTTAAAAGTGTAATTAACAAGAATAAAAGCTTACTTAATTTGAATAACAGCTCTAAACCAAGAAACAATTTTTTATCACTAATGTAAATTTATCAACTCAATCATATATGAAATTCTTTGTAAGTTTAGGAAACAGTGTTAATGATTAGAAATACACTTACTATTGCTGAAGTCTGGCTGGGCACAAATCACCGAGCCACCACAAAGCACTTGTATGTTCAAACAGGAAACTTTATTGCCTGAACTCCAACAGCACTCCTCAGGAACTCTCCCGAACGCCACCCACACGGCCCCTCTCCTTGGAACACCACACACCAACTCCCTCCACCAGAACTTCACCAACCAACTCGAACTCCCCAGGAATCCCCAGAGAACTCCAAAGTAACCAGCACCGAGGTGGACAGCAGGGGTCTATATACAATTGAATACACAGCCTGTTTCAATCCAGCATCATCTTAATGGCTAGCCTCTCAACCATTACTTCTGGCAAAATGCCAGGGGCCATTCCGCTGGGCTGTGGCTCTCAACATACTATCTAATGTATAAATGCATCTCATTTACATAAAACATTTAGGTAGTCAAAAAAGACAGATATAACCCAGATTTTTAAATAGCAATGTGGCCCTTTAATAATGTCAGATACAATGTATTTAAAAGAGTCATTTAATATAGGTCTCTGGTTAATATAGGCCTCTATTAATCCTACATATCTCTCATGTTACAAACTTTTTCATTAACACTTATACAAAGCTTACACAAACATATTTAGTCCTCAGTTGTTTGTTTAATCACAGATAGAAAGCAATCATTCAAAAGACTTAAAAATAGGTATGATTCCCTAATTCCTTTAAGACAAGTTTCTCTAAGTAATAAAATTGGATACAAGAAATTATCTTTGTAGAAAAGAACAGATTAATGTTGTTAGAGACCTTTGTTGTTTTAACAGAAGATTCAATTCTGGTTTTTATATCAGCACATCAAAATTTGACCTTAGAAAAACTAAACTGAACACCAGTGAAACCTTCTGTACTCTTTACATATAGAATTACATCTGTTAGTTAGAATCTTAACTCAGTAACTTTGCTTTTAGTGAAGACCCAGAAACAAAGTAACCTTAACTGTTTTTCCATATACCAACAATTTACAAAAGAACATTTAAGAGATAAATATTTAATAGAACCAAACTCTTTAGAGAGTTTAAGAAGCCAAGAGTGCTTGAATTTATATTTAGCAGTTAATGTTTTGTGTTTTAACTTTGTAAATTAATCAGATGTCTCTTCTAACAAATATATGTATAAAGATTAATCACACTTATATTAAATCCAATTTACCCATTTTTAGCTGTTAACTTTAGGTCACCAATGAAAACCAAGATATCAGACAATCTTAGTTCAAGTTTTAAAACAGCTACACATCTTTCTTCTGATGTAGAAAAACCTTAGAAGCAATGGACATTATACTTCAAACATTTTATAGAAGCCAACAATCTTTTAATTGGCTGATCACCAAAAAAAAAATGTGCATGTAAGTAATTTTAAAGACATCTTTACTTTTATCTTTTTAGCCAATTTAAACTCACCTTTTTGTTAAAGGTTTAAGTCACATGAACTCAAAGGGCATTTAGATCCATTTCTTTTGAATTTATGATGGCTCATTTATCTATAAATCAATTTTTGGTACCATGTAAATAATATACAGACATCAGCACATATGTAGACCCACAGGCAAAAGACAAAGAGCTAGAGATGTTTATTACACAGACTGTCAAATTTAACCCTTTGGAAATTAAAACAGGTTGTCATAGATGTCCTTTGCATGACAGTGAGTAATAGATTATCAAATAGAGGACATAGACCTGGGAGAGGCCTGTACAGTTGGTGATGGCAGGGGCAGGTTCTATAATCATGTCTGGATGCTGAATCAATGGTTCAAGTGGCTACTGTTCATCTGTGATACAGATCCGTATCAATCATCACCAAAGGGGACAATCTCTCTTCATTTCCAGAGTTTTTGAAAGTTAACCCTTGATTAATTGGCCTCTGAATAAAGATTAAACACACACACACACACACACACACACACACACAGAGAGAGAGAGAGAGAGAGAGAGAGAGAGAGAGAGAGCTCTAAAACTTCAATTAGACAAAAAAAATCAGAACAAAAAATATGTATATTAACTCAGTGCACAGGATCAAAGTTGAATTCATTAGAAAAATCAAGAGCTCAAAAAAGGCAAAAGGCTTTTTGTCTGTTCATCCGTTTGTTTTTTAATGACATAGCCATAATTACTATAGTAAAGGAACATAAAGAATATTTATGTCAGACCGGAGTGCATTTTAGATCAGATTAGAGTCAGTTCAAATATTTAAAGAATGAAGGAGACCATGAGGTCAGAGACAGGGTGGACCTCAGGAGAAGGTTCTCAAGAAAAAGAAAATGTATAAATATAGGATTTTCCACTTTCCTTCCCTGCATAACCTTAATTTAGTGGGTAGCTCACTGAGAGAGCACAGAGTGTTAGACTACAAGAAAAGAAAAAACATTTATGTCCCATAACAGATTGGATTTAAAAGTGACACTTTCCTTTGCTGGGTGATATGGAGGGGATTGTTGGTGGTCCCCTGAGAAACATGATGGTTTAATAATGGATTACCCAAAATATCCAGGTTTGGGGAGGTTGCCTTAGGGGCAACCCATAAGGTCTATCTTCCATTAGGACACTCATGTATAAGGCCATGAAGAACTTGGATGTATGGGACTTCTGATCATTTTCCTTATCTTTTGCAAAACAGATTGAATTGAAAGATGGTATTAAAATTTAGGCTACCACTAATGGACCATTATTCTAAGTCTTCTAACTTATATTGAGCCAAGCAGTATAGCAATAGAAGATGCGACATCTCTTTCTCAAGTTACTGGCACTGAAGTGGTCCCAGCAGTGGAGAATACAGCCAAGAGGGGACTCTTGTGGTATGGAGGTAATTTTTCCCATGACTGTCTGTAAAGGAAACCCTAAGGATCTTAAGACTAGATTTTAAATTCCATCCAAAGCATCCCCCAGAGGAATCCAAACAAGGTAGATTGAGCACATGGTGGACCTATCAAGTTTGCGTGGTGCCTCATTAATACCTCCTGGCTCAGAGTCCTGTCTGCATAGTGGACTGACTTTCATTGGGCTGTGCCAGTTCTCTATCTCTTCTCTCCTGGGTGGATTTGGAGTTCACTAATACCTTAATTGATATCTGATCTGAACCTGCCATAATTTCTTTTCTACTGTGCATTTTTTTATTTTTCCCCTCAGAAAATCCACAAAGGGGGAGCAAACCACAATGCTAATAACATATTAATAAGCAATAACTTGATTTTAGTCCAGTCCCTTGAGCCATGCGGATCAAGGACTTTATAGGTTCTTGAATTCCAAAATTCTGTTGTGGTTATCTAGCTTCTTCCCATTAACTGCAAGATGACCCAGTTTCCTGTGAGGGACTTTGGGTGGAGTATTAGATGAGTTATAACATCTCTTCTGCCTTTCCTGTTCCTTCTCCATGCCCTGTCTTCCACCGGACAAAAGTATTATACTTGTATCTTTCGTCATTATAATATCTTTGGGGCCCAGAACAATGCCTGATATATAAGAATTTCAATTTAAAAAAGGCAAAGTAGTAAGTGGAGCTGAAGGCACAGATCTCCTGGACTCTGAGCCTGGGAGCAGACAGTGAGATCTGGGAGTTCACATCCTCTAGGCAAAGAAAGTAAAATTTATTACATGAAAGATAGGGGAATCAGAGCCAAGGCCTATAGTGTGATCCTTGACTTGTTCAGGCCATTTTATTTGGGAAAACTTGCCTTGATGATCTTTTAGGGCAATCTGGGGGGCAGGATATAGAATATATATATTTATTTATATATATTAATTAGACCAAATCCAGCTCTCTGTCTGATTTTGTTTTGTTTTTTATAATGCTACAGAATCCAACCCAGATCTCCAACATGCTACATAAGAGCCTTCACCACTGAGCTACACCCTCTGCCTATTTTTATAAATGAAGTTTTATTTGGACATTAAAAAAATGGAATATACTTATTCTTATGAGACATATCTACCAAAGAAATTACAGCTAACATCTTACTTTGTAGTAAATGACTGCAAGATTTCTTTCTGAAATGTTCATTCTTACCATTTTTATTCAGCATCATATTAAAGGTCCTAATCAGAATATAAAGAAAACTGAAGATAAGGGAAATGTTAAACTGTGTTTATTTATCAATGACTTGGCTGTATACATTTTTTAAAAAGCAAATTAATTGATGCTTAATGTTATGAGTTATCAAGAAAATGCAAATTAAAACCAAAATGAGCACCCTTTCATACCAACTTAAAATAGCTAATATATAAAATAGAATAATTCAATTTAGCATGGGTATAGGATACCAAATCATCATAGTAAAAGCAGTTGATTTCTATATACTAGGGCAAATAATTGAAAAGTTTTGCATTTTATTTATAATAACATCAATTATTTAATTTTATGTATATGTATAAGCATAAACAAATATATTTAATGAAATGTCTCTAAGACCTAAATACAGAAGTCTACAAAGCATTGCTAAAAGAAACTACAGAACAACTGAATAAATGGAAAGGCATATCATGTTCATGCTAGAAGATTCATGACTCAACATTATTCAGGTATCAGTTCTCCCCAGTTAACCTATAGCATTGACAAAATCCCAATCAAAACCCAACACCACCATTTTATAGATATTTGCACACTTTTCTTCAAATTTATGTGGAAATGCAAAACCCTGGAAGAGTCAAAACAATCTTTTTCAAAACACAAGCTTACAGGACTCATACAATCTAATTTTAAAATTTACTCTGTAACTGTTATAATCAAGACAGCATAGTATTGGTGTAAGAAAAAAGCAAACACATCAAATAGAATAGGGTACAGAATTCAGAAATAGACCCACACATATACAGCCAATTGATTTTTTTTAACAAAAGTGTTAAAGTAATTTAATGAAAAAGCATCAGTTATTTCAACAAATGGGGTTGAAACAACTGTGTGTCCAAATGGTGGAAAAAGGAACCTCAACATTTAGTTCACATTACTAATAAAAATGAATTTAAGATAAATCATAGACCTAAAACATTAAAGTTAAAAAATTAAAAGTTTCAAAGGAGAGCTTCTTTGCAACTTAGTACGGGCAAAAATTCCTTAATAAGAACACAGAAAAAAATATATACTAATCATCAAAGGAAAACATAATGAATTCATCTCTATCAAAATTAAAAACAACTTCTCTTCAAATGATACCTTTAAGAAATTGTCACACTCAGACTAAGAAAAGATTTATCAAACAAGGACCTTGTTTTCACAATATATAGCCAACTCTTATAAAGATAAAAATTCTACGAAAGATAAACAATGACCAATAAGCAAATGAATAAGTATTCAATCTTACAAATTAAGAAAATGCAAATTAAAACCAAATGAATACCCTTTCATACCCACTAAAACAGCCAAAAATTAAAAAGAATGATATCACCTAATATGGGGGCAAAATGTCAACAAATGGAATTCTCATACTAGCTGATGGAAGTGTTAATTTGTGCAAGTACTTAAGAAAAAAACTTAAACCAGATGTAGTAGTGCATGCTGGTAATCCCAGCTCCTCCTCTGAAGTTCAAGGCCATAAATTCAAGGCCAGACTGAGCAATTTAGTGAGACTTCATCTCAAAAGAATAAAAAAGGACTGGAGATGTAGCTCTGTGGTAAAGCACCCTTGGGTGTAACTCCCAAAAGAAAAGAGAGAGAGAGAGAGAGAGAGAGAGAGAGAGAGAGAGAGAGAGAGAGAGAAAGAAAGAGAGAGAGAGAGAAAGAGAGAAAGAAAGAAAGAAAGAAAGAAAGAAAGAAAGAAAGAAAGAAAGAAAGAAAGAAAGAAAGAAAGAAAGAAAGAAAGAAAGAAAGAAAGAAAGAAAGAAAGATCTGATAGCTTCTCATGAAGCTAAATATATACCCAGCAATTGTATACCTAGGTATTTACTTAAGAGTAATGCAGGGCTGGGGATGTGGCTCAAGCGGTAGCACGCTCGCCTGGCATGCGTGCGGCCCGGGTTCGATCCTCAGCACCACATACCAACAAAGATGTTGTGTCTGCCGAGAACTAAAAAATAAATATTAAAAAATTCTCCTTCCTCTCTCACTCTCTCTTTAAAAAAAAAAAAAGAGTAATGCAAATATATAGCCCCTACTTGTTATATAATGCTTACTATTCACAATTCATAAAAGTTCAAAACTGGAAGTAACACCAAAGTTAAACAATAGGTTACTCAACAAACTATGGTATATTCATAAGCATAAAACTCTTCAACAGTACAAACAAAGAATGAACTACTGACCCAAATAAGTAATCCTCAAAACCATTATGAGTTAAGGAGACTAGATTCAAAAGAATATTATATGATCCTATTGTGTCATTTTCCAGAAAAGGATACTATAAAATCCCATTTATATTAATTTCCAAAGCAAGAAAAACTAATCAAAAATCAGAAGACTGAGTGCTGTGGAGGTAGGGAATGATTAGAAGTGAATGACTAGAGGGAATTTTATCACAGGATGGAAATTATTTTCTTCATCATGGTATTAGTTATGCAAGTACATACATTTGTCAAAATCCATCCAATTGTACTGTTAAGACCTGTGTGTTTTGCTATATAAATTTTATATACAAAATTTACCTCAACTTAAAAAATTAAAAACCCACACACTCTTTTGCATCAGAGACTCTCACCAACATTCTGTGTCATCCATAAATACCCCTCCATATCCCTACTCCATCCTAAAAGCAACAAGTCCCTCCAGGCTCTCCAAAAGTTCTCCCTCCTCCATAATGCTTGGCTCCATGTGTCTGGTTTTCATGGTGTTCCCCACTGTCTGAAGTGTTAGATGTGTTTTATCACCTTCCTCAATAGACAGCAAGTTTCTTGAAGGCAATGATGGCACATTATTCTTTCTTTTATAATCTCTATGCCCCAATGACAATGTTTAGAGCCTAAAAAGTTCTGTGATTTAATGCATTTCAACATTGGCTGCAGTCACCTCCCAGGCTAGGTGCAGAGGAAAACTATCAGGTGAGTGAGAGACC
Source organism: Ictidomys tridecemlineatus (assembly GCF_052094955.1). Lineage (NCBI taxonomy): Eukaryota > Metazoa > Chordata > Mammalia > Rodentia > Sciuridae > Ictidomys > Ictidomys tridecemlineatus. The sequence continues at coordinate 134,261,582 of NC_135480.1, forward strand.
CAGATGCTGCCCTGGAGGGCGTGCCTCCAATGATGAGATAGGCAGACACATAAGTCATCACCATTCTGGGAAAATGACAGAAGACAAAAGTGTCCTGAGAAAATTAGAATAGAAAATCAGTTCTAACTTGGAAGATCTAGAACTTCCTACTGAAGAAGTCTGAATTCAAGCAAGGCCTTAAAAGTGAAATATTTTCCATTTATTGAACACTTATTGCATGTCAGGCATGGTGCCAAGTACCTAAGTGCAGCAAGTCATTTGATCCTGATAAAATTCCAACGATAACAGTCCTATAATTTTCCTATGCTATTAGTGCTGAATTTGGTTCTTAGAGGTCATGCAACAAGGCCACACAGCTAAGAAGTGCCCAGTAAGTAGGTTTAAACCTACTTATGTCTCTGGGATCTGAGCATGTTAACCATGTACTACTCTATTAATAGGGAGAAAGGGAAGAAGAGGAAGCATTTCAGGTAGAAAGGACATGAGGCCTGCCACAGAAGAGAGTGTATGTGGTGGTAGCATGAGACTATTTGTTAGAAAATTGAGGAAGGATATTCAGGAAGAGATTATGGAAGACCTTAAAAACCAAGTTGAAGTGTTTGAATTTCCTCCTCCATGCCATATGGATACTCTGGTTAATAGCTCACTGCTTATAAAACTACTGAAGAAAAGCTAAAGGATTCTTTCCTAAGAAATGTTTAATAACTGTAGTTAGACTTTAAATGATGCAGTTGTTGTATTATCCATGAGAGAGCTCTGTCTTTACCGTCTATTACATTATGACGTATTACATCTGTATACCCATGGCCCCTCTTCTGATGAATTTATTTTGGTTGCTCCATGCCATTAAGTTTTGTGGTAAATTTTTTTTTAATTATCTGGTACTGGGAATTGAACCCAGAAGCACTTTACCACTGAACTACATCCACAATCCTTTTTATTTCTTATTTTGAGACAGGGTCTCACTAAGTTGCTGACATTGGCCTTTAACTTGTGATCCTCCTGCCTGAGCCTCTGGAGTCACTGGGATTATAAGCCATACACCACTATGCCCAGCCTATGGTAAAATTAAAATTTTTAAAGAGCAGTCATATCTTCTATATGACGTCAAAACAGGTTTAGACAAATAAGAGAAATTTATCATTTGTAAAATAAAAGACTTATCCACACTTTAGTGGATTTCCTCAGGCTAATTCTTGCTTTCTGCAGCCTCTGAATTCCCATTCCACCACCAACGGATGAAGAAGCTTTCCCAAAAAAGGACAACATTCACTAGAGATTATGCCACAACACTCAAACATTACCAATTGTACTTCCCTCAAACCTGAACAAATGAGTTCAAATACCGAGAGACAGATAAGTTATCCCCAAATTCATTTAAAAAAAATGTATTAGCACATTCATCAAAACCATGGTAATAATTGATCAAGTAATGCCAATAACAGATTAATCATATGTGATGCTGAAGTTCAAGGGTATGCTTTTCTGTATGCTTTAGATCAATCTTATCCCCTTCTCTAGTTAGACACCAATTTGCAAAGATAATTATACATTTTTTATTTTATTTTATTCAAAATAATTATACATTTTTTTAATCCAAAGCTTCGGGTACTATTGTTGACTTGAAGCCCTAGAAATGCACACTGATTACAGTGCCAATGTAATGTACATTAGCAGAGAGCTCAAGTATTATACAATAACCTTAAATCAGAGAGAGTCGAAAGAGGCTAATAATGAAGATGAAGTAATGCTGAAAGTACCAGCCTTTTATTCTGAATTCAAGAAATGCATTAGAAAATATGCTTTAAGAATAGGCCATAGAGAACATAAATGCAAAGTAGGAAAAAGAAAAAGGGGAAAAACTCTTCTGGGTTGGGGGGAGGAGAGAGTGAGTGGGAGAGAGGCTGTTCCTTAAAAGGATATGCATAATTTTGAGAATAGAGACTTGGGGACCAAAGTACCATCCATTTAGATACAATGGTGATGGTTTCAACAATCACCAAGAAGACCCTGCCAGCAGTCAGTAAGAAGCAGCGTTTGAATTTCAGGGCACATTTACATGAAAATCTTCAATATTGCATTTCCATACATTCTCTAAAAGGCCAATCCATCCTTTCTACCAAGTATTTAATTTCCAGCAGTTCATTAGAACATACAAAGCTTATGATTAAGCATTTTAAAGTGAAAGATAGAACAAAAAATAAACAGATGATAAATTTCTTATAAAATAGGATTAAAATAAAAGAAACAGAGAGATATTAATATGTATTGTGATCTGTTAAATGCTGAGACTGGGTTGTAAATTTGGTCAGGACTTCCGGGCTTCCAAACAAAGAGGGAATACACAATAGGGTAAAGCAATAGTTCTCAATTTCTTGACCCCAGAATTGATTTACTCTTTTAAAGTTTATGTGGATTTACACTTTTGTTTATATGGATTATATTTACCAACATATATCTTACAAGAAATGAAACAAAACTTTTAAATATCTATGGCTTTATCTTAAAAAACAAGAAACCTGTTATATGTCAACATAAATAACATTGGTTATGGAAAAGTACTAGATCCCCCCCAAAAAATAAAATATTGACACTGCTTTACATTTTTTAAAATCTTGTTAATATCTGGTTCAATGGAAAGCAAAGCTGGATTCTCATTTCTGCATCTACATTTAGTGTGCTACGATACCACATTTTGCAGCCTCCAGAAAACTCCCCTATATACTTAGGACATAACAGAAGTTGCAAAATTCAAGAGAATCTTCACCTTACTAGGAACAGTTTTAACCTCCAGGACTCCCTAATGGGTCTTCCCCAGTGAAACCCTGACAGGCACTTTGAGACTACAAAGGTTACAAGAATTATAGATCCTACAAGACAAAAACAAATAGGAAGTAGGGATCTTTCAAAGAATGAGATCTGAAAGAAAAAACACATTTCCACGAATCTTCACAAAAAGAGTGTCATGTAATATGGTGTACTCTATCCTAAACACTGGTCTTATAATAAATCATAAGTAGTGTATAATTAGACATTCAGAAAGGAGGTATACACGCATTCCCCTATTTCCCACAATTTATAGCTCTGGACAAGATGTGAGTTAATGAAATCAATACTTCCTGTAATTGATGTCAAGTGCATTTTGTAATTATGTTTTGTGGTCTGTGACTTTTATGAGCTTGCTCCATAAAACAATTAACAACTCCATAAAAATAATACTTTGGACATTGTTATTTTCACTTATAGGCTTTTGTTAAATCCATATTATGAAGAAGAAAAAGGAAAAGATATCACTAAACTTGATTTCTAGTACCCCCCAAAAAAGTTATTTCTCCTATCTCCAAACAATCCTATTTTAGTATACCTTTTAATTATGAATTCTATTGTAAAAAAAAATTACATAGTGTTTCAGAGAATAATGTTGGAGTCATATGCATCTGATTTCAAATCTCAATTCTACCCCTTACTAGTTTTGTAACCCTGAGTACTTTATTTGGATCTCTTTGAACCTCAATGTTATCATAAATGAGAGTAATAGAAGTCACTTACTAGGACATTTGTGAGAATTACAGATAATTCAGATAAAAACATTATCAACTTTTCCTACCATTTAAAAAGAACTGATCCCAGCAGCTCAGGAGGCTGAAGCAGGAGGATCGCATGTTCAAAGCCAGCCTCAGCAACTAAGTGAGGTCCTAAGCAACTTAAAGAAATCCTGTCTTGAAATAAAAAATAAATAAATATAGGGGTTGGGTATGTAGCTCAGTGGTTAAGTGCCTCTGGATTCAATTCTGGTACCAACAAAAATAAATAAATAAAAATAAAAAGCAATGAAAAATGTCAGATATCATTTACTACGAGTATTATAGAATCTCTCTCTGGCAGCCTTTCCCTGATAGGATCACTCCTTTGGTTCCATGGTCAAGGGCACACAATGGACCCAAAGGAAAGCAGCAAGTGATAGAGTGAAGTTCCTGAAAAAGAGAGGCCAGAGAGGATGCCTAGGTAGAACTAGGGACTGGGAGTAGGAGGGGATGGATCAGGAAACAAGCAGACGATTAGAATGCCATGTCTAAACTCCTTTCCCAGGATAGGTCATGATTACCAGTAACACCGAGCTTCTATACTTGTGCTTCTTTTTGTGGAGTCCCTACAATGAGTAAGGAATTTCACTAATGGACTGATTGTGCCTAGCTTACGACCACTAGGTTCCCTATTAATCATTCTCATTGACTCCCAACCATCCCTGATGATTGTTTTAAACCATGATGGGTGCTATCCTTCTCCCTTTTTAGTGTCTGGTTCAGAAATTACTATCTGACCTAATTCTGACTTAGAAAACATGAGACAAATTTGGCTTAGAGAAGAGGGGGATTAATAGATAATAGTCCAGTAAATATTCACTAACTTCTTCCCACACTAGTTTACCTCCCCCACCCATCTTGTGTTGGGTTGGGCTATGTACCTTGTTTTGAACAATGGAATTCTAGTAGATGGGAAATCTCAGGGAATACTCTTAAATGTGCTTGTGTGGTGTGCTTGGCTCTTGCTCTCTATTGGTACACCATCAAGAGAAACGTTTTTAGTATTTGCTGCCCTTCAGCCCATGTCCCAGAACCAACATGTGTAAAGCAGATGTGAACCCAATCCATAGCCTAAAGCTATGGCTAGCAGACCCTGCATACTAAAGAAGTGTTTCTTAGCCTACAACAGCCAAACCACAGTCAACCCAGACCTATGAGCCTAAGAGTACATGTTTTTTCCATAAGGCACAAAGTTTGGGAGATTTTGTCACTCAGCATTATTGTGGTAATAGATGAATGATATATTTGGCTAAGGCAGAGTATCCAAGTTTTCTAACTCCTAAAAAGAGAACATAAGAAGGTAATTCAGCATTGGGCATATAGATCTACTACAGCCATTTTGCTACCATGAAGAAATCAGATTAACAATAAAAAGATCCTAATCTTCTGTATCAATAACATTGACCCTACTGATTGTAGTAAGCCTGTTGCTTGTCTTTATTTTATATGCAAAGTCTTCTTTTTTAATGTTTTTAATGATTGTACCATTTAAAATAGTTTTGTATTTACTGAAGGGACCTTTTGATTTTTTTTGTTTTGTTGAAAAAGATACAGAGTTATGCAATTCCAAGACAGTACAAATATACACTACTGGCAAGAAAAGAATATGTCCACTGTCTAATACCATAGAATTCTACGCCTCCAAGAGGACAGGTTTCTGTGGGCCCTATTGGTGTCAATCATCCTGATTCTTGACTTTCTTTTCTTATGAGATAATTATATTTTGACACAAATAAGAATGTTCTAAAATATTCAATTTCATAGAATTTAAATTAGAATGGTACTTTTATGGGCCAGGAGGTGGTAGGGTGGGGAATGGGAAGTTGTTAATCAACAGGAATGAATTTTTAGTTATGAAAGATTGAGCAAGTTCTAGAGATATGCTGTACAACATTGTCCTTAACATCAACAATACTGTTCTATACACTTAAAATTTTCTTAAGAGGGCAGATTTCATGGTAAGTGTTCTTACATAAGAATGATAAAATCGAATTTACAAAAGAAAAGAAGGCCCTGAGATCTGTGCTCATGAGCATCTACGATACCAAGTAGCTTTACATGATGAGATTTTTCACAATGCATGTTGTAAGTGCAACAGGGCATCTGATAAATTTGTGGGGTTACAAAAGGGTGACCCTGCACTCACGCTGAAACTGCATCCTTGAAACTCCTCATTTGCTAAATGAGGTCCCTTTTTACTGCAATCCCTATATTATAAGTATAAAAAAATGAGTTTCTCATGAGGATTTTTGCCCTGTCTGTGCCCTTGAGGACTCAGTGTAGCACTAAGCAGCTGTAGATAAAATCAGGTCTCCACAGCCTGGTGCAGTGGCACACACCTGTAATCCGCCTATAATCCCAGCAGCTGAGACAGGAGGATCGCAAATTCAAAGCCAGCCTCAGCAAGGGCATGATGCTTAGCAACTCAGTGAGACTCTGTCTCTAAATAAAATACAAAATAGGGCTAGGGATGTGTCTCAGTGGTTGAGTGCCCCTGAGTTCAATCCCCAGTATCAATAAAAAAAAAGAAAGAAAGAAATCAGTTCTCCATAACCTATCTACTAAGCTTCCAAGATCTCAGTCCACTTCTGCTCACATCAAACCAGTTTATCTAAACTTTATGCAACTCCTCACAGGCTGCTGACTCTCCAATTCATCCTTCTGTTCCTAGGTTCTCCATGACCATCTTTAGAGTTCCCATTTGGAGGTCTCAAATCTCTCCCTTCAGTGCTGGATGGTCTTCCAAAGTTACTGCATCACCACATGGTCAAAACTAAGTCTGTCTGCATTTTATTTTCCACTCCATTCTCCTAAAAATCCTCTGTCACAGCCATTTGAAAGCAGCACTTGGCCACCACCACTCCAACTGATCACCTGCAGGGACAGCTGCCCTTTTCTACTATCTCCCCCTACCAAGAATGGGGTAGAATGAAAAGGAAAATATATCTCTCCTACTCTGTGTTGTCTTTTGTCATCTGAGCCCAGCAAATGCACTGTCATATACATACTGACTGAAGGAAGAACCTCCTACAAATTTGTGAAATCAACATTCCATTTTCTTCCTTACATAGGAGATGCATCCATTCAACCAAGAAAATTTTGGAAATGAAGTTGTAAAATTAAATAGCATCCTCTGTCATGGAGAAGCACTTACCACTTGGAGAATTCAGTTTTTGCCTCTAGGTTTGGCCTAAAAAGGAAAATAAAGATTCCTGGACTTCTCCTCACTGTTCACATCTCCTATTAGAACACCCCAAATATTATACTCCCACAATTCGGAGGCCAAGGCATTTATGGTAGCCTATTTTAGTTACATTGCTTCAGAGGAACACAGGCTAGGAAGATATCAAGAGGTACCACATCACCAGACAAGTACTGCATTAGTAGGTCAGAGAGCAGTGAGGTCAAATAAACCTTCTCATATTCAGATAGCAATTACTGTTGATAAATCCTCAAATCTAAGTCATATTCCCAGGTACCTTTTCTACCCTTACCACCCATATATGTGTTTCCAGTGAATCAAATGGAGCCATTAGACCAGGATAGTTGTGGATAACTCTCATCTGGGGCATTAACTAGCTCTTTTCAAACCTTCTTAATCTTTTTCTTATTCTTCACTGACTTTCAGTAAACATCTGTCCTTGGATAATAATCCTGACTTCACCCACCCAACAAATGTGTACCATTACCCACCATGTGTAAAGTCACATGCTAATTATTAGGTTCCTCACTAGACCCTGCAATTGGCTACTACCACGTTTGCCCAGTTCCCCCCACCACCACCACCATCCTGACAGGGTTGGAAGTAAATGCTTAAATGAATACAGATCCTGACAGAGTTTTCTGGAGCCCATTTTTTGATCACTGCAAGCACTAAGCAGAAAATTAAGCCATGAAATTGCATTTCTATATCTGATCACTCACTTCCTAGAACCTCCTTTTTCTCCAAAAGACACTACTGAAAACCAGAAGGAATGAAAATACCATCTGGGGGCTGGGATTGTGGCGAAGCAGTAGAGTGCTCACCTAGTACGTGCGAGACCCTGGGTTTGATCCTCAGCACCACATAAAAATAAAATAAAGATATTGTGTCCAACTACAACTAAAAAATAAATATTTAAAGAAAATACCATCTGTGCTTTTGTTGGTCTGTTTTCTTTCTGAACTTTCAAGTAACTGATCCATTTGCCATTAAGAACAAGAGACCTGGGGCTGGAATTGTAGCTCAGTGGTAGAGTGCTTGCCCCTCACGAGTGAGGCTCTGGGTTTGATCCTCAGCACCACATTAAAAAGTAAAGAAAGAAACAAAAATAAAGATATTAAAAAAGAAAAAAGACCAAGAGATCCTTCAGTTCATAAGTTCCAAAGGCTTATTAAAGCTTGGTAGATTTTCCAAATAGTAGCCACAGTGGTCTTTGAAAATTGTGAATAAAATCATGTACTCCTTTTTTCAAAGAAAGTCCATATTTCTTACTTGGAATTATTAGGAACTCACCCTCTCTAAAACTACACTTCCCCCTTAGCCTCTTCCATACCTCCATAGTTTTCCACCATTTCCCAGTGTTATGTGTTGTATGTATTGTATTATGTGTGCACACTTGTGTTTTGTGTTGTATGTTTGTATGTGTGCATGTCCATATATCATATATGACGAGCGCTCATGAAAAAATGGATCCAAATTTTGTTTTCTTATTCACGTGATTTAAATGGTTTAATTTAAATTGGGTAAACAGCTGTTGAGGATTGTTTTAATATGTGAACAAAAAAGGAAGTTAACAGATCTGTTTGTTTACTTTCACCCTTTCTTTTCATTATATTTAATAATCCTATTCAGAATAATGTAAATTGTTCAGAAAATTGCTTTCTTTCAGTGCCTGCTGGAATGTTACATAATTTTTTCTTTAGCCATCATTGCCAGAATTCCTATCTTCATCCCAGTGCCAGTGAAGACAAAGATAAAACCAAACTACAGCTTCTACAATAGCTATCACTGAACTGCTTGCAGAACTTGCCTGGACTGTGTATCACTTGTATGCATTGTTTATCTGTTGGTGCAGTGACTTGTGGTAGTGCCGGGGTATTTTTACTGATGGTGTCATCAGTGGTACAATTTTTCCAAAAGGAGCCGTCAGTTGGCTTGGTGTATCCTCCTCCCTTCTGCTTGTGATGGTCGTTCAACTAAAATTTGGGCCAACAAAGGTGAGGCAAAGAACCTCACCCCCCCACACTAGTACAAAGTCCTATCCACAGGTGTGGCTATATGCTGGACGGGTAGTCAATGACGGGTAAGATCCAATTGCAATGGTACCAACCTAAGACAGAAGGCTGACGCCTTGAGGTCAGCTCATCCGCTGACGGGTAAGGACCATATGTAGTATTGGACAACCTAAGGCAGGCAGAGTCCCTAAGCCACATGCTTGTTGTTTAATTAAACAGAGAGGGGGAGATGTTGAGAGCCACAGCCAAAGCGGCCTCAGCAAACTTCCAGCTGATTGGCTCACCGTGGCCCCAGCAAACTTCCAGCTGGTTGGCTCCTCTGCGATGATGCTCATTGGGCTGTTTCCTCGCCCTTTCAGACCACAGAGCTGCTCATTGGGGGACTCTTTTGGCTCCGCCCACACAACCCAGCCAATCGGCCTCAAGAGCAGGAGGAGTGGGGGTTGAGAGGCTCACTGGAAGTCGGTGGTGGCAGTTGGGCTCTGAGGGAATTCCTGAAGTGCTCTTGTGGTGCGGTGTGTGTGTTCTAAAAATAAAGTTCATTTCTGCTTGACAAGTGGCTCGTGAATTGTGCCCAGCCAGACTGCTGCATCCCAGTATCTGAAATTATTTATTAACTGGTTCAATTGGCTCCCCTACTAGAATAAGTGAGCTCCTTAAAGGCAGTGGGCATGTCTGTCTCACTTTCATTTCTTTGGTTCCTGACAGAGCCATGATGCTCTTCTGGGCACTCATTAGGTAATTTTTAATGAGTTACTTTATTGATAAAAGAATTGTACCTGTTATCCTTCACATTTTATAAATAGTTGGGACAGCATGTTCTGTTTCAAGAATTTCTATTCTTTCCATTGGAAATTCCCAAAAACCACTTTCTCAGTCATCATCCTGGGACTGACCATGTTTATAATTATCACTTTTTATTCTGCTGAAAACCAATGAGATCATTGGATTCACATGCATCAAAGAGTCTTGTGAACCACCACAGAATTATGATTGGGCCTGACAAAAGATGTGGTTGCTGTAGTATTTCTTTTTTCCTTCAAAGATAAAAAATCCCCCATCTAAACACAGAGCTAGGAATTTACCTTCCTTTTATCCATTAACCACAAAACATGGTGCTGAACTTAAGTGGATTTTTTTTTTTAATGCTACCAAAGCTGAGGTTTTTCTAAGTCATTGCTTGACTTACATTGCTCACATTAAGCAATGTGACCAATAACTGGGGAAATGGAAAAATTCTTTAAAATATTTTTTAATTCTATGAACTTAGTAAGTAAACTTAACTTACTACTTAAGTCAAAAAAAAAAAAAACTTTTTTTCCTGGTGAAGAGTAGAATTCAAATACCCAGGCAGGCTTGCCTTAAGATGTATAAAAAAGGTGACAGGAGGAATGAACTAGAAGAAGGGACTGTAGCAGCCCTCACTGCAATCCTAAAATTGCTCTTCTATCTTTGGAGCAGATGAGCATTCCATTCTTCCATGGAGACACGGATGACTTATAGAACCAGCAGACGTAGAAGCTAGACAGGCCCTGAGACATGAACATCCCCACATCTCCAATACAAACTGGTGCAGAAATTTTGGGCCAAGAGAGAAAAGTCCATTGCAAATGGAATAATTGCTACAAAATAATAACAACAATTATCTTGCCACTGCCTATGTCCTAGTGGATCCTGCAGGTCTGTGTCATTGCATGGAATTTTGCAGAGAATAGATAATCTCTCAAGAGATGAATTTCTCTTGCTCCTTTTACTAAAAGCCACAATGAAGTCTCTATCCAGTGAATCAACAGAGGTTCAAAACTAGCCTTTCCTGGTGATGAGAAGGGGTGAGTGTGAAATAAATCTCTGCGATCTATCACTGAGAAGGGCAGCATTGGAAATGCATGGACAGATTCACATCTGTTTCCTTCTTACTGATACCCTGGATGTTCAGTTTGTCAGTGCTCTGAGGTGAAGGGCAGGGAAAGCTGACTGAGAAAAGCCCAGGACATCTTGTGCTCTGGAACAGAGGTAGGCAGCAAGGGATCAGTCTTTTCCATAGAAGTCTATGCTGTCTTTGTTACTAAGAAGCTGTATATCATTGAAGGCAGCAGTGAAAGACCATATTCCCATGGGACTTGGCCTTCCTTTCTATGCACCGCCTAAGCAGCTCATTTATTCCCATCTTACTCATTTTCCTTTAGCTGCTACCAAGAACCCCAAAATGTTCAGCTCCAAAGTTAACGCACATTTATAGCCTGGGAGTATTTTCCTTTTACTGAATTGGGAGAGGGGAGTGGGGAGGAGAAAGGAGGTGATTTAAATTGCTCTATTGTTGGGAGTGAAGGGAGTAATTCCTGCTTCTATCAGCACTTTGCTGAGTCCCACCATCATTCCTACCCCCCTTTATTTTATTTATCTCTTTACGGCCTATCTGATAATGCCATAACCATTTCCTGCTGTACACTGGCTGAGGAAGCCGTTCTGCAGGCCCGAGAGCAAATCAATAAAAGTAAGCCATAGCGATTCATAAAAATAAAATTGTCATCATTATTGTTCAATTATTGCTGTGTCTGTGGAAAGAATCTCAAGAACTGAAGGTTTCTTGGCTAATATTTATAATCTGCGTTGAATGGTGCTAATGAATGAGTGGGTGTGCATTAGACTGAAATGCGATGGTGTTTGATTTATACCAAGTCCAGGTCTGATTGCTAATGTTAAATCCATTAAAGTGTCTCTTAGATCTGCCTTAATGTACTCCCCTGCATATAATAGAGCTTAAACATACCCGTTTACTTAGCTTTTCATTATTGGTGGAATATTTGTCTTTATTACATTATCCCCATGATAAATTTGACTTATGATAGTTTAAAAAACAGCACTTCGGGAAAGCTAAGCTTTTAAAAAGCTACAAAAGCAACTCCATATTTCCCAGTCTTCCCAGAGATAAAAGAGCAAAAGATCCCCTAAATAATTATTATTTTTAAAGTTCAAGCTGTTAAATCTGAGCATGTCCCAGATCACAAAATCCAGATGCTTGGGGGGAAAAAGAAATATTTCATCCTAGAAGGAAATAACAAACAGAGGAATGAAAGTTATCTGCCTAAGCTGCCACCTTTGGGTGTCTCTGGGGTGGAAAGCTTTTTGTATTCCTTTAAAACTCCTCTCCCTCAAGGAATCCATAAAACACAAGTGCAAATAGGAACAACAGGTTCAAAAGACAGAGGCGTATCATCAAGAGTCCCCTCTAAGGTCAACAATTTCGCAGGGATTTTGTAAAGGACAGTGAGTATGAAGTACACCCACGGCTTTCGTTCACCTCCTTTAATCTACAAGAGTTTTCCATTCACAGCCCAGGCTGTCCCAGGTGACAGACGCCAAGTCAATTTGGGGTGTATTTCTGATGCTTCCCCATGAGTGCTTCACTGGCTTTACTTGAAAGCTTGGCTTCCTGCTAAATCCGTGTTTGCTGATGTGTATCTGGATTAGGATGAGGAACAGATTTCCTGTTTATTTCTGACAATGCTGCTGCTACCTCTAGCTTCAGCGGGCAGGTCCATTCCCTTGCAGGAGAACCAAGATGGAGATGGGAGAGACAGCACAGAAAAATGAAACCCTGAAGGATCCAGGTACAATGAATCAAGATAAACTGGCAAAACTAACAGCTAAACATGCATCATAGAAAAATAGGGAAGCAGTAGCAGTTCAGATGTAGCTGTCTCTCAAGGGTTCGTGTGTTTGGTGTCTGGTCCCCAGTATGATGACGTTCAGAGGTGGGGTCTAGTGCAAGGTAATTAGGTATTGGGGGGCGCTGCTCTCAGAAGGGATCAATGCAGTTTTTGTGGGTCCCTGAGCAAAGATAGGTCCCTCCTCAGTCCCTTTCACAGTCCCATGGGATCTCTTCCTGTCTTAAGGTGCTCTAGCCCCAATGCAACCCTCCAAGATATGATGATGTGATGTAGCTAGGGAGGGAGGGACCAGAGCTGGCACCATGCTATGTGGATCTACCTACGGCCTTCAAAACTGTCAATTGAATAATCCTCTTTTCTTTATGAAGTGCCTAGCCTCAAGCACTTGCATTATAGTAATGGAAAATGGACTGACACAGAGGTGATTCTCTAAATTCCTCCAGGAGTATTTGCTCTCTACCCAGTGTGTGGACAAGATTGCTCCAATCAACAGATATTGAATATGCTTATGCTGAGTAACATGAGAATTATAAAGAATAGACTATACAGCCCCTTTCTTCAGAAAGTTTGATATTCTCTCTCTCTCTCTCTCTCTCTCTCTCTCTCTCTCTCTCTCTCTGTGTGTGTGTGTGTGTGTGTGTGGTACTAGCATACCAGGGATTGAACCCAGGGGCACTTAACCACTGAGTCACATCACCATCCCTTTTATATATTTTATTTAGAGACAGGGTCTTACTAAGTTGCTTAGGACTTCACTAAATTGCTGAGGCTGGCTTTGAATTCATAATCCTACTGCCTCAACCTCCCAAGTCACTGGGATTACAAGGCATGCTGTTAAGGAAAATGTTTACTAAATGAAAACCAGAGAAAAATAAGAAATACAAAACCCCAGCTATCACAATATACCATAGCAGCCCAGACAGTAAGTGCTATGCGCAACAGGTGGGGATGCAATAGGCTGGGCTTTACAGGGGCACTTAGGGACCACAATAGCTTGTAGATCAATGATTTTGTAGGACAGTTAATTATTGTGGTAGAAAGACATGTGCACAGAAATATAGCAAAGTATCACGTACATTTTTTATTTACTATAGCAAGGTATAAGATACATTTATACTTAAATTAGGAAGAATCCTATTTTGAAACCATAAACATGTACACACAAATAAAATGATCAAAATCCAAGTATTTATCACATATTTGTCATTGAACCCTGTATATTTCATACCACCTAATATAATTACTGATATATTTTGGATATACGTAACTCTAATCCTGGGTTAGATCTATAGTGAACTCTACTTTTATGGCTTTGGATTTCATGATGAAAATTTTACAGAGTTTACTGTAAAATTAATGCTAAAATTAAGCTTTATCAAACTATAAGGATTTTTTCCCTGCATTAAATATCACCACTCTCATTCATTTAGCTTTATTCCACTAGGGACTAGGTAAGAATGGGGAAAAGAGTAACTCAAGGTTTGCGATATGTGTTGTCAAGGAGTGGCCATGTTATCTGGAAGCTGTTCCTCATGATAAAAATTAGCTGTAGAACAAAAAAGGTGCTTCCTAGAATGATGTACAGCAAAAAAGAATTTTTGGAAAAATACTGGGTGTTGCCATTTTCAATACTACTACTAATCATCTCTTCATAGGAGATAAATGTGGAGGGCTGGGCATGGAGCTCAGTGGGACAGCATATGGTTAGCATGTATGAGGCTCTAGGTTCAATCAGCAGCACCAAAAGTAAATTCATCCCAGTAACAGGGATGAATTTACTTTTGCTTTCCTACCATTTCTCATTCCATTTTTCTTTGTGTCTAATGGTGGCACAAATTTGAAAGTTGACGGGCTTGGCTAATGATGCAAAGATTGTCCAAACAAATAGAGAATAAAGTGTACACAAAACATCTATGCGTCTTGAATTACAAAAGCATAGAAGCAGAAAAGGCCGCTCAGGATAATGGTCTATAATACAGTAAAAAAATGTTTACCAACAAGATAGATCACTGAGCCTAAGGAACTGCTAATCATGATAGCCCCAGAATTCCCTCTCTTCGCCAAGATCTATGATTCTTTGATCCCTGAGACAAGAAAGAACAGGGATTTCTGACAAGGTCAGGAAAACAGAGAATAGTAGATGAGGACTAGCATGTATTAAGCATCTACTGTTTGCCAGGGAAGATTATAAATATTCTATACTCAATACCTAATTATCTCCATTTTACCCAAAAACAAATAGAGCTCAAAAGGTTATTTAATAGATGTGTAGTTAGACAGCTACTAGGTAGACAAGCAAAGATTTATAGTCTAAGTGACATCAGGATTGTTACCATTTTTATCAGCCAGTACGGTACAGATGATGGTCAGTCAGGCAGATGCAGCAACCAGTTGGAAGGGACACCTGATGAGAACAGCCAACAATCATACTTGCAGAATCAGTGTGTGTTTAACTCAATGCCCAGATTCTTCCCACGTAACATCAAAGACAAACTTGAATTCCTCCTCAGAATCTTGCTTTGTCTCTAAGTTAAAATTCTCATATAAACCATCTGCTACATTTTTGATAATTAAAACATTTCAGGTAGTGAGTTTGTTTTAGTTAGCTTTTTCGCTGCTGTGACTCAAAGATCTAACCAGAATAATTTTAGGGGAGGAAAAGTTTATTTTCAGGTTTATGGTTTCAGAGGTCTCAATCCATAGAGGGCTCCATACCTCAGAGCTCAAGGTGAGGCAGAAGATCATAATAGAAGAGTGTGGTGGAGGGAAGCAGCTCACATGATGATCAGGAAACAGAGAGAGGGAGCCTCCAGGTCCATATACAAAATATATACCCTATAGCGACGCTCCCAATGAACCACTTCCTCCAGCAGCAGCCTACCTGCCTCCAGTCACCACTCAGTTAATCCCATCAGGGGGATTAATCCACTGTTTAGGTCAAGGCTATACTCCAAACATTTCTCCTCCAAACCTTCTTGCCTTGTCTTTTGGAGGACACCTCATATCCAAACCATAACAGAGTTAATCACCTAAGAAAATAGGAGGCTATTTTCTCAACATAGTGAAGCAAAAACTAAAAACCCTACAGCATTTGATCTGCATTGTAGTACACAGGAAATGCTTCAGTTGTCACTGGCAAACAGACACATCATCATTCACTTTCACTGATGCTAATGCAAAGTTCATCTGAAACACACCAAAATAAATGAGTTGTCTTGAAATGTAGGGACTTGGCCTAGCAAGAGTGAAATGTGAATTTGTTTCTAAGCTACAAAGTAATATTAAATATACTAAGTTACTTTAAACTTAATTGACTGTGATTCTGCAAACATTATTTATAACCTGAAAATAAATTAATATGGGAAGAACCTATAGTAACCCAGTGTTTTCAGAGTCATCATTCACACATAGCATCAAAGATATTGATGATAAATTTCTAGATATATATTTCACTTATCATTTAAGGACATCATTGTTATCCCCTGACCTTTCCAAAAATTATACAGTGTTGTTGTTTCTCTATGTAACTCAATATTGTCCTTAACACAGAAATGTAGCATCTAAGAATGGATGCTGGCATGGAACCTAGCCATGGGGAAGAAAAATCAAAGTTTTCTTTTAGGAGAAGCAAGCCCTAGGACACAAATGCTTTGTAGAGAGGAAATGAGAAATTGGCAGAAAGAGATAAACCTTTATTTTTAAAAATTCCATATCAATTATGGTAACCCCTGTGTTCTCAACAAAATCTGAAAAAGAAATATTCTTTCTAATCAAAAGTCCTGGGCCTAAAGATGTAGCTAAGTAGTATAGCACTTTCCTAATACACATAATGCCCTGGGTTTGATCCCAAACACTACAAGTAATAATAATAATAATAATAATAATAATAATAATTCTGGATTTTTTACATAATCACCGCATTCTCTAAAGAGAAATGTTTTCTTTTCAGGGGCGGGGGGGGGGGTGCGGGCACTAGGGGTTGAACCCAGGGTTTTCTTCCACTGAGCTACATCCAAGCTCTTTTTATTTTTATTTTTTTTTTATTTTTGAGACAGTATCTTGCTAAATTGCCAAGTCTGGCCTCAAACTTGCAATCCTATTTCCTCCATCTTCCAAACCACTGGAATTTACAGGGGTGCATCACCATGTCTGGCTCACAAACAAATTCTATAGAGAAATGCTAAAGATTCTACAAATGTTTTGGGGGAAATTATAATAAATATAATTTCTTTGAACAACAATGAGAAGAGAAGGAGATGGAGATGAGGGAATCAGAACTCAGGTCTCAGGAAAAACCTCAGACTATGGATGGCCCCTGGCTTACCATGGTTTAGCTCACAACTTTTTGACTGCAGAGTGATGTGCATTGGATAGAAACCATACTTCTCATTTTTAATTTTTATCTTTTCCTGGGCTAGTGATATATATATATATATGATTGAAATCTTGCTGACTCAGCCTCCTGAGAAGCTGGGTCTACAGGTTCATACTACCACCCTGATTCTGTGTCAGTTTTAAATCTATAAAATGGGACAATTACCTCCTACCAACATCTAGTAATCATGTGATGATATAAAGAGCACATATTTGCTTCTCTCTAAAGCTGATACTCAAAATTCTTAATTTCTAATGCAATGAAGGGACTGAATGTCAACACACTTCATCCTCTACCTCATTCCAGGAAGGATAAAGGTAATTGACATAAGAAATAACCAAAAAAAAATATTTAAGTTTAAAAAAATTAGGGCAAAGAGAACATGAAGTTCAACCATAAGGTAAGACAGAGAGCTCATACTAATACACAGAGAACACTTAATGTAGGGAGATATTTCTTGCAAATGTCCTGACAAGGGGCTGATCTTGAGGGATGCTAGATTGACCCTCTACAGAGTATAGATTCTTGATTTCTCCTTACACAATCTGCCTACCTCAACTAGTGTGATCATTAGGTTTTTCTTCAGATGTTCTTTGAGCCATTTTCAGAAGGCAAAATAAAGAAACATTTATTGCCTGTCCACTATTCCCAGAACAGTGTCAGCCCTTTATTTATGCTATCTCATATGATCCTCACACCAATACCAACACTGCTATAAATGAATTATTACCCCCATTTTACAGATTCCAGTAAACAGAGTTTCCCAAAGGTAGATTCTTACAATAATCCGAGTATGGCACCTCAAGTGTCTTTTTAGTTCATTGCTGTGGCCCTTGGTTCAAATAAAATGAAAACAACCTTAAAAAATAATGATTTAACAAAGAACCCTGAACCATACTGTAGAAATTTCAGCAGACACAGGTGTTCAGGGCCACCTTTATGGTGATAATATAGTAAGCCATCAAATAAGACTGGATATGGACACAAAAGATTTATTTCTACTATAAAAGTGATGTTATTGACCATAGAAAAATATTTTCATTAAAATGTTGTCAGGGACCTAAGTTCATTTAGAATTCAAATTATAACTTAGGCCATAAAATAGTTCATTCTCCTCGTATTTATTAGGTTTTGAGTATCATGCAAGATATGGGTAATAGAAAGTGAATAAAATGCAAGCTCCTCCCTGAAGAAACCCTATTATCTTAATAATCAGCTATTTAGCTATAATAAAATGTTAACTATTACATTTTAATTGTGGTTGGGGGCATGATCTGTAACTAAAAAATAGATTTTTAATTAGCCTATAAAACTGAAGAATCAGGTATCTTAAAAACATGAAATAGTAGGTATTTGCCAAAAGTTCATTATGTTCCTAGCACTTGGTGAGACATTATTGAGCTTATAAAAGTATTAAAGAAATGTAGAATATGAGCTTCCTCTTATCTCCCCCTCTAATTAGGTTGAGCCAGCTTTTGGACAATTAGGTCAGCAAAGACACCTTTGCACCAACACTCAAATTGAGTGTTTGGTCATGTTTTGACATCATGGCTATCTCCCCATATAGCCAGTCCCCTCTGCCCATCAACAAAGCCTTTTCAAAAAGTTTACATATCAAAAAGTTTCCTTCTTCAGTTCTCCGCTGTTCATTCCTAACCCTCAGCATTCTCTGTCCCGTCAGCCCTGACATAACCCAACAGCCTCTCCTTTGTCAAAGGTCATGCCCACCCATTCTCCTATCCACTTCCCTTTTACTGTTCCTTGCTTCCTGTCTCCCCCTTTGGTGCTACTCCACACTTAGATATCTGGGCCAGAATCCTTCTCTCAGCCTGTCTCCAGTCATCCTCATGATCAAGTTCAACATACTTCCACACTCATAGTAGCCACAACAAGGCCCAAACTGCCTGCTTTGCAGTCCCTCCCTATGACTCGTCCAAATCCATGGCCTCAGTTTATCACTTCTAATGATGCCCAAGTCTCAGTCTTTACCTCCTAACAGTCCCCAGAACCTTACATACATTTTCATCTGCTTGATGGCTATATTGGCAGATAATTTGGTATGTCCAAATCAAATTTATCATCTTCCTCCACAAACTGTCCAACCCCACAGTTTGCCCCCATGCCTTCCTGTGTCTCCCACAGAGCCAGCATCCTCTCCTTCAGATGAATAACTTCACTTCCAGTCTCTCACTTCAATTCCTCATACCTTGTCGTGCCCAATATTTTTCCAAGTCCTAGAGTTTTCCCCCCAAGAATGTCCTTTATTTTCCCACTGCTGTCATTGGTGTCTCATATCAGTTCCTTAACATCTTTGTGTTTGTCCTGATACCCAAACTATTGTAGATGATTAATAAGCATCAGTAAAACTTCACTCTTTTAAATGCTTTCTAATAATCACTTAGCTCCAGGAATAGAATCAAATTTTGAGTCCTAGTGCTTATACAACTTATGGAAGCTTGTTGTTTGGTTTTTTAAGTACAAAAATTAGATAAAGGCTTTCAGGGAGCCCATGCAAGAAAAGTGTCCTGAAGCTGGACACAATGGTGCACACCTGTAACCCTAGCGACTCAGGAGGCTAAAGCAGCAGGATGACAAGTTCAAGGCCAGCCTCAGTAACATAGTGAGACCTTGTCTCTAGAAAACAAAAAAGGGAATGTAGCTCAGTGTTAAAACACCCCTGGGCTCAATTCCCAGTACAAAGCTTTAAGAAAAAGAAGAAAAAAAGAAAAAGTGTCTAGAAGTTTAAGATTCATTGATTTCATAGTAATGTATATCATACTTCCAAAATACAAATTTACCTTCTAGTTGAGGTATGTTCCCTGTAATTTTTAACACTAAGTTCTTTTATTAAAGTGATATATTGTACAATTATAGCATTTTAGAATCAAAACTTCCATTCTCTCTCCAAAGAACCTTCTAAAACTTCAATCTCATTACTCCAACCCTACCTCCATCTAATTTTCAGATTAGCCTTCCCAAGTCATAGCTTTTATGTAATGCTCCATTCAAAAACTGCCATCCCCACTACCTTTGGACCTGAGGACGAAACAAATAATCTGGCATTTAAAGCCCATTATTAAAAACTGGAAGGAAGATATTATTTTTTATCTTCCATTAACAATCCTTCCATTCCTCTCTCTCTCCCTCCAACAAGACCAATCAATATTTATTGCTTCAGGATAAGACATGACAGATGTAAAGCAGCAGAATGAAAACTACCAATGTCTCTCTGGTCCTATCTTCTAAAATCTTGAGTTCTCAGAGAAATGGAGAGAATTTGAGGTAGAGTCAAAATATTAGAAATAAATTGAATTTGAAGACAGCATTCATTCCCTGACTTTGAAGAGAAGATGGAAGACACAGAAGATAGAGGTCCTAGAGGAAAGGATTCCTATTTTCTGTATAAAAACTTTGAGGTCTCTGGAAAGTTTTGGAGGATCCATGAGTAGAGAAGATCCACTGTCTATTTCTCAGTTAGAATGCTAAAGGAAGAGGGAAAACACAAAAATGTCCTCGGGGACTGAGCCAGGTACAGGTCTCACTGAGATTCTGGTGCTCCTGGAGACACAGAAGTGGATAGTTGATGGAAGACAAAGATGGGCCCTGCAGTATCTTAACTGCCACCAAAGCCCAGGACTTAGGCGTGATTCAGATAAAAGAAAGAGGAGGGAAATGCTTGGAATTGACTGAGACAAGGTTTGTTTTTTTTTGTTTTTTGTTTTTGTTTTTGTTTTGTCATCCCAGAGCAATGTAAATTAAGTTGAAATTTGGAAAAATTAAAAGTGTATGTTTTTTGTGCACTTAAATGTGCACATAGATTCATGTTCGTTCAAGTGCTTGTAGAGCCTAGGATTGCATGTTAAAACTACTCTAAAGCATTCATTCTATTCATTCTAGAAAAGTCATTTCAGAACTGGTGAAGGGGAGGTTCCCTAGGCTGCTCCATGTTTAACCTTGCAATTGGGTTTAAGAAACATCTATGGCTTTAAAGATGGCCTGGGTTAGCTTCTCTTCACTTAGAAGAAACACATCAGAGCAGTTTACCAGAGGGCTCTTTGTTCCAAATTCATAGATTTGTGTCCTTTTTCCCCAAAATCACAAATCTACAGACCAGAAAAACTGATCAGCAAATAATTCTGCTAAGAAAATAATAGCCCATTCTCGATCAGATGTTGGTGACAGATACGCTTACTTTTGCTAAATAACCACTAATAAATAATCCTTTTGGTAATGCATAAAATGATTACCGTGTAATAAATGTCATCCTCCTAGATTCGTACAGGACAAAAGTGGAGATTCATTAATAAGGAAAAATTAGACACAGAGGACAACCCAATAGAGAGAGATAAGTGAGACATGAACACCAGCCAATCTACTGTGCACGTGTTACAAAGAAGAATGGGCACTTGGTTTTGAAACTACTGTAATTTCCTTACTTTCATTATATTTTGCAAAATGAGACAAAGCACGCTTCAGCTACAGTCCCATGTCACAAATGGAAGGAAGAAGAGCATAGGAAAGTGATAATGGTACACCTAGACTTTGCTTTATCTCCCTGCCTTTCATCGAAGAATTTCCCCATCTTTAAATAATAATTGATTAAATCTCACAGTACCCTACTGAAGTTATCTTCTGAGGGTGGAGATAGAAGCAGAGAGAAGTGGGATAGATTGGATTGCCCAGGTTCAAACCACAGGGCCCTCAGAGAGCCAGAAATAGAATCAAGAGAATCTCCTCCCTATTACCCACCTTTAATGACTTCGAAAGAGCCAGGCCCCTTGAGGTTGTTAGCCAAACTACCTCCATTTTTAGAGTTAGCTATATTTTCCATTTAATTATATTCAAGACATCCGCCTTTGACAGCTGTTCTTCTGAAAACATGGCTAGAGAATTGTCAAAAGGCCTGCCCATGGCCTCCAAAGAGTCACCTCCCAGGATCACTGTGGAGAGTCTACAGGTAGTACAGATCAAGTGTAGTTCAGTAATTGGGGGCTGCCGCAGAAGTACTTTCATGCTGACTAATTAATCTCTAGTAATTAGCACTCAGATGTAACAAGTGTAGCATTTAAGGGCCATAGCAAGGGAAATAAAATCTGCTCTTCAGAAATTTTCTCAAGAGTTTGATTGCCTTTTTTCAGATAAATAATGGCACCCATCCACTCAGGCACAGAAACCAGAGGAGAGAATTTCATATGCCTACGCTAAATACTGCCAAAAATTCCCCACATAAGAATAGTTGGTCTAATTCTTTTAAAATCTCAAGAAAAGTCATAGAATCCTAAACCTACTGGAACCGGAAAGACCTTCAGAAATCATTTAGTCCATTTTTTTTCTTCCTACAGATAAGGAAATAAACAGAGAGGTGAAATACCTTGCCCAGGGCCCCACAGCTGGTTGAGGCAAAGCTGGGACTACTGCATGGGTCATCACACCTAGTGCTTCACATCCCATTTTCTTTCACAACCAGGGGTCTGAACCCTGCCTGGCACTGGGCATCCTCAAGAAGCACCTTTGAGAAGCAGCACCAGCAACTGGCACT
Source organism: Ictidomys tridecemlineatus (assembly GCF_052094955.1). NCBI lineage: Eukaryota > Metazoa > Chordata > Mammalia > Rodentia > Sciuridae > Ictidomys > Ictidomys tridecemlineatus. The sequence continues at coordinate 134,283,968 of NC_135480.1, forward strand.
GGGGAAGCTGCAAAGAGACTGAGATGAAGTTTCTTGGGCAACTTCATGCATCCCCTTCACCTTGGGCCACTATCTGCCCTCCTCCAGCCTTACCATCAAGTTTGTACCCCGTGTCTCATTTCTGCAGGATCCCACTCCCACACTGCAGTGTGATAGGATCCCTACAATTAGCCAGAAAGGCCTGCCCATTCAGGGGTGTGAATGCTACCTTTATCTGTTGAAGAACCAAGCTATGTTATAGGGTAAGAGGCCCACTTCCTTGGAACACCCCCCTAAGGCCCTCCTAGATGAAGACGCATCTCTCCATTAACATCAAGTTAAACGATGATAATCATGGCAGAATTGCTTCATTTGCACCTGCTACTCCCTCCTGTTTTTCCTCTGCCCATGTCTCTGCCTTCTCTCCTCCTCCCCCAGCCCCAGTTCAGGTTCTCTTCCATCTTATTATCTGAGCAAAATGGAAGTGCCAAGGGAAGGCACCAGTCAGTGGAATTTCTCTGAAAGTGAGAAAATTAGAGGCTTCAGCACATGACTTCATGGGGAGCCTTGCCCAGCCTGGGGTTGAGAGGATTATTGGCAGGTGTGGGGATAGAGTGTGGACCCCTCACAGCCTCAGCTCTCAGTGGTGCGTTCCACTGTCCATCTAGCTTAGGAATTCAGCTCCTTCCAAGCTGAAATCAGGCAGGAAGTCTTTAAGTTGTTGTCCTTGTTTTTCCGTTTTGTGGCCAGCTCTGCAGAAGTCAACCCCAACCTGGGACTCAATGAGATGCACTGAATAAAGCCCTGCAGGGGTACAACAGGAATGTGCAACTACTCCTTATTTTTTTACACTTCAGGCTCTATCTACAAAATAAAGGGCTTAGATTAGTTGTTTTTTCGGGTTTGTTTCTATCCTAAAATTATAGTCCTGCTTTTTTTTTTTTTTTTTGGCAAGCATTTATTCAGTACCTATTTATGCAAATCACTCTCCAAAGCCTAAGGAATGCAGAGGTCAGTTAAGCCATAGTCCCCACCTTCAAGGAGCTAATGTAAATACAATACCCACATGATTGGAGAAATATTATGATGGAGCATATCCACATGCTGCAGGTCATAAGCAAGATGGGGAGAGATCATGGAAGATTTCAGAAGAGATGATTTATAGGGCCATGAAAGGGGAGCACTGGAGTTTCTGGCCAAACAAGGCCTATGGAGGCAGAGGATGAAGGATCATCTTAGTTTTGTTTGTTTTGTTTTTGTGTTGTTTGTTTTTGGCTGCTGATATAATTGGATACCAAAGACTGGATAATTTATAAATAAAAGAACTTTATTTGGTTCATAGTTCTGGAGTCTGAGAAGTCTAACAGCCTGGCACAGGCTTCTGGTGAGGACTTTCTTGCCATGTCACACAGGAAGGCATCACATAGCCAGGGAGCAAGCAGGCATGCTCACGTCTCCCTCATAATGCCACTAATCCCATCACAGGGCCCATCCCATGAAACCCTAATTACCTCCCAAGCTCTACCTTCAAATACCATCAACCTATGAAGCGGGCATTAAGTTGCCAGCATATGGATTTGGGAGGTCACATTCAAACCATAACAAGTTTGTTCCGGAGAGAAAAACCAACATGAACTTAGGTCTAGCACAAACATATACTAGATTTAAGGAATGTCAGATGGCATAGTGTGTCTAAAGGAAGAGCAAAAGTGAAGGCTCCATATTCTTCTGAGTCAAAGCTTTGCATACAATATGATTCCATAAAATGCTAATGTGTCAGCAATATCTAGGAGAACAAATCCTGATATTTTTTTCAAAAGTGGTACATGGAAATGTTTTGGAAAACCTTCATAAAATCTTAACATCTTCTTATGTTACTTTGTAATGATTGCTTTTTCCTTTCTTATAAAAAACAGAACACTAGTAGATAGACTATTGTTTTTAGGCAAGTTCCAACAGGATCCCAGAGATCCTTTTCCAAAAGATGATCTATGTGTAAAAAGAATGGGGAGCATAAAATGACTGCTGATTCTCTGGCTTAAAAATCCCTCATCTAAAGATCATGCTTATTTGCTTTCTCCTTCTATCACAGAAGAAAGAAGTGGGTCCCCCGCAGTTCTAAAAGTAATGAGAGGTATGCTCACAGTTTTTACGCTAAAGACCACCTACTCCCTCATCTTTGTCCATGTGTGCTGCTGTAACAATACACCACTCATTGGGTAGACAATAGAAGTTTATTTGATTCGCAAGTCCTAAATCAAGGGGCCGCATCTAGTGAGGGCCTTCTTGCTATGCCATAACGTATGGTGGAAGAACAAATAGAGCAAGCAATTGAACTCACAGCCTCAAACCCTATTATAATCAGCATCAATCCATTCATGAAGGTGAAGCACTCGTGACCTAAATGCCTCCCATTAGGCCCCACCTCCCAACACTGTTGCTTTGTGGATTAGTTTTCCAAGATATATATTTGGCCAGGGGTGGGCGGGGGGTTACATGCAAAACATAGCACCTTTGTTTTTTTTAACAATCTTGCTACAAAAACCCTCAGAAACTTGACCGTGGCTTATAAGCACATTTCCCTCCAATTGCCTCTCTAATCTTTAAATCATGCCAACTTGGGGGTCCAAGATTGTTTAAATATATAAAGAAACCTATCTGTGGCTGAGGACTGAAAGCAACTTAGATAACAACTGAACATTATCTGAACACTGAGTTTATAAAAAATAAAGGGTCAATAAAACTCTGTGTTTGGGTACTATCTTTTGATATCCTAAAAACTATCTTACCACTGCAACAGAAAGATTTAAGTAGGGTCTAGCTCAGGGAGAAACAGCATCCCTGAAAACCAGGCAGATTCTAAAACATATCTCCCAATTATGTCATAAAAACCAAAAGTATCAAAAAAATAAAAAGTGCTTCTTCAATACTTGTCCTTAGTCTCAATGCCCACTCAGAAGTTTCTGTCAACAGTTTGAACTACATTCTTTAAGACCATTTCCTTCATTCCCAAAAGCACTTTTCACTCGTAGGCTAAGTAAATCTTAGATCGGGTTAATTAACTTCATTAATTTAAAATTGCAGGTATGGTTCCAGGGCAGAAGTCAACAAATGTTTCTGGAAAGGGCCTGATGGTAAATATTTGGGGCTCTGTGGACCATATAGTCTGCTGCACCATTAATTCCGCTGTTGTGGCCTGAAAGCTGCTACAGACAACACATGAACCAGTGAGCAAGGCTGGGCCAATAGACCTCAACTTACACAAACAGGCCACAGCAGGATCAGTTCCCCGGGCAGCATGTTTGTTGACCCCTGATGGGTTGGGGTCACGAACTCTGTTGGCATTTATATCTGGTTTAAAGCAGAGAAGAGAGTTTTCCATGCTTGAGAAGATTCAGACCTGATCAGAGTTTCAACAGCAAATACTTATAGAACAACCCAAGACAGCAAATTGCATTTATGATGGGGGAGGCGGGAACCCAAGACCCCCAGAAGTTCAGACAGCAGAACAGCATTGGGTTGAAACCAATGAAGGAGGTTTATCCTCAACCCTCCAAAAACACATTCCTAGCCCTGTTAATGAAGGCCATTCACAAATGGCTTGCAGAGTGAAGCAATCTGGGGGATCTGTGAAATGGAACAGACAACCGTCAGCCCCACCCCCACCCCACTCTCACCACAGGGAACCACCCAGCCACCCCACCCCCGCCCCCAACAAACACACTGGAAAATGAAAGCATGGGCAATCATTTTCAATGATTAATCTCACTGTTTTACTTTGAAACCTGAAAGGAAAAAAAAAAAAAGGAAGCATTCCTATTTCCCATTGAAAGTAATCACAGCTTTATATCCCTCGGTGTTTACATAAAGAGAGCTGTTTATTTAGCATCCTTGCTGATAAGGACACCACACGCTCATAACTTATTATATATTCTCTTTCCATTTTGTCTTTTTTTTTTCTCTTAGGGGGGAGGGAGAATTATGTATATTTTATGATAACCCAAAATGACTTATACATAAAAAATACAGACTTTAAAGATAAAAAGGATTAGTTGCAGGTAATGCATTTTCCATGAGTGGCTATAGGGCTCTCTGTTCCGAGAGGTGCTGGCTGCATACAAATGCATTGATAAAAGTCTGACGCTGTGGATGGGTAGCAAGGCTCATGCTTTGCTGGAGATGATTCTTAAAGTTACAATAAATCAGACAGACAGTGTCGGCCTTTGAGGATAAACCTGTGATGGCTTGTTGTGCCTCTCTGAATCGCCTCAGAGGCCCAGGGACTAAAAAGTGCCTAGATGTCACATTAAATCTACCGGGAGGATGGAGCACTTCAAAGAGGAACGCAATCAGATCTGATGGAAAATACATTTTCTGAAAGCTACTGACAAAAAAGTAATCTTTGATGTGGATGTTGAATAACAATTGATATTGTCTTTCCTGACATTTTTCATTATTGCCGTCTTATACAGCCTACTTCATGTATTAAAGCAATATTAACTGTTTGACAGGGACAAATCCTCCAACTATCACATAAGCAATTGTTTCTGAATTGTCCTAGCCCACTGCCTGTAAAACCTGTCCCAATAACTGCTTTTAAATATGACGGTAGACTCTTTTCCCTGACTAGCTAGACAGTGTCTGAGCTCCAACGTAGTTCAGTGGAGTCCGGGGAATATTAAAAGTGGTTAGGTCGTTACAAGGCGTCATTTGATCATAAGGAAGGAGCAGGAGTGGTTTTGAAGGTGAGTTTTAATGAGTGAGGTCTATAAAAGTTAGTCCTTATTATTCCCCCTTCCTCGGTACACATTTATATCAAGTATATGTGTGGAAATCTCAGATCTGCTGCAATTCTTGTAGCTCAAAGGGGGAGATAAAGAAATGTACAGAAGATCTTTGTTATTTATGCAATGAAATAAAGAAATCTCTGGCTGTGCAAGCTAACTATAAAATATACTAAAATTAAGTCCCTCAATATGCTCCTGGAAAGAAATTCAAGCAGACCTGGGAGGCACATGTCACTTTCAAAACCCAGAATACCTCCTGAGGTTTGACGTCTTAACCTTCAGCTGTAAATACCTGTGGTTTCATTGTAGGTATTTGTAAAGCTTAAAATCCCTAATTTTCTGATGACCTTGAGCTTCTTGAGGAACAGGGAGGAAGTCCTACAAAAGAGTAGGGACTTTCCCCGCCCCCATGAAATGGGGCTAATTGTACCCCAGAGTAAAAGACACAAAGTAATACCCCACAATTCAAAATCACAAAACCACAACAACCCTGTGTTGTAGACTCTCCAAAGTTATCATTTGTACCTCAAATAGCTAGGGGAATGTGATGTATATTCTTCACTTACATTATTATTATTTTCTCCGTATTCCCTGGAGCTTCCGGCTTTCACAAGCCTTGACAATATTATAGCTCACCTTTATTTTTATGGTGTAGAAGTTTTACTCAATGTCTGTTTCTCCACTGGGATCTGAAGTGGGTTAGGTCTTGTTTATAATATTTGAAATAAGGCATGTGATGGTTAAGCACAAAGAAAAACACACAACAAAAATGGAGAGTTATAAGAAAAAGCAAGGCCACTTTGACTTATTTTGTGAGCTCACCCAAGTCACAAAAAAGGCTCCTCTCTGCTCTAGATCAGAGGTCAGCAAAGATTTTCTTAAGGAATCAGATGGTAAATAGGCGAGGCTTTGTAGGTCACACCATCTCTGTTATAAATAATTGCTTCTGCAGATGGTAGCACAAAAACAGCCTTAGATGGTACCTTAATGAATGGCAGGGTCGTGTCTGAATAAAACTTTAATTTAAAAAAGCAGATGGTGAGCTGGAGTTCTCTCCAGATCATAGTTTTGTTAGTCCATTTGGGGCTGCTATAATAGAATACCTGAGTCTGAGAAAAAAAACAGAGATTTATTTCTTTCAGTTCTGGAAGCTGAGAAGTTCAAGTTTGAGAATCCTGCATCAGATGAAGGCTTTCTTCTTGCATCAGCCCATGGCAGAAGGGCAAGAGAGCATGGTGGGGGGATAATTCATCTTTTTATCGGGATCCCACTCCCAAGATAATCAATCTGCAGCTATCAGAGCACCATAGGCTGGGCATCAAGCCGTTACCAAATGGAATATCGGGGGACATTTAAGATCCAAACCATAACATTATATGTAAATTGTTTAAGAAAAGAATTTCTACATAGATACAGAAGTTGCCCTGAGAGTAGCCTTTGGGGGATGCTGGAGTAACCCTTCCTAATAGTATAAATTTAGGGACAATAGTATGTATTAGTAGAGTAATTAGCAAGAAGCTGGGGTTAGAGCATCCTTCCCATGAACAGAAAAGTACAATTTCATAGAATTTTATCAGTCAGGAATGCGGCAATAACAAGTAACCTGAGTGTATCCATGACCTAAGAAACAACAAAGGCTGATTTCCTCCCATGCTACATTCACATCTTTGGTCAGTGAGATGGCTCTGTTCATCCTAGACACTGGGAACCCAGCCTGACAGAATCACAACCTTGACACAGGGGTCCATAAGTTAGAAGGCAAAGGAAAAGCAATCACAGAAAACTTTGGACAGACCCCAAAAAGTGGCAGGGACACAACCACTTCCATGCACATTTTACCAGCCAAAGCAAGACACAAGACCAAGCCTGAGACTTGGGCTCATTCCCGTCAGTAATTATGTTCTCATTTGTGAACAAGAGAAATATCTACTATAAGAATCAAGAAGATTCTAGAGTTTCTTAGTATGCCTTGTTGGCTTCTGATATGTAACTTTATTGGAAACCAAATTGAGAAGGTACCTAGCAGAAAGGGCACAGAAACCCTCAGAAATTTGCCACGAAGACAAAAGTTTGCATTCGACCTGGAGGTGCTCCCCTCCAAGGCCAAGAGCCTCCTGGAAAAGGGCCATTCTGACACTGCGAGGAGCAAGATGCTCCTCTAAGCTTAGTTCCTGAACAAAGCTCCAATGCTGCTGGGGCCAACAGGACCCTGGACTTGGACAGTCTCCAGGGACAAGGCGCAGCTGTCTGTGTAGGCCCAGTTTTCAAGAGCAACATTCCAGAGAAGGAACAAAACATCAGAGACCAAGACCCTTCACATTCTTAACTTCCATATCTCTCTGCCTGGGAGCAGAAGCAGGGCCAGCTGAACTGCACTGAGTCAGCTCCGAGGATTCCTGGGCAGGACGGGGTCGGCCCTCAACAAGAGACTGGGGAGCAATGAGAGCTGCCTCTGCAGAACGAGAGTCTGCTCCTGCTTTATTTATATTTTACAGTGTGAACTAGCCATAAGAAGTACCTTGCCACCACTGAATTTGTGACATCAGGCTTTTTCCTACTCCTAAGTAAAGACTTAAAGAAATCCGCTGTTTGCTTGGAGGAGAGGCAGGCTTTTCCATAATTTAAGCACTAAATTTAGAGAATGAAGACTTTGGGATATGATAAGGAAAGATGGAAATCTAACACTCCCAAGCATTCAAAGTATGTCATGGGTCCTTTCTAGTCCCTGCAAGTCATCACTCAGGCCTCAAGCTCCATCTGCCAGTCCCCTGCAGCTAAGTCCAGTTCACTTTCTAGGTTCCAATGAGACTGCGCTAACAGCTCCATGCAAATACTGGAAACTCGCCTTTATTTCCAACAATTCTTTTTTATGCCATTTCTCTACTCCCAAGGCCACCTTCACAACCAGCCATAGGGCATGCTTCCCCTACAGTAGGTAGCTGACACAGAGGAGCCTGGAAGGTTTGAATTCAGCCCCAGCACTGAAAGCTGTATGGCCTTGGGCAAATAGCTTGAGTTCTCTGTGCCTTGGTTTTCACCTCTGTGAAAAGGAAAAAGCAATGCCTACCTCATAGGGCCACTTGGAGGATTGAGTTAAACCCAAAGCATTTAGGAGAGTGTCTAACACTGGTAATTGCTATAGAGCCAGCCATGGTTTGCATCTGTACACACTTCCATGTTAGCAATGCTTGTATACCCCTCTCTGTAGCCTCTGTAACAGGGAAGATAGCGAAATCACTATTTATACAGCAACCAGTACATACCAATAAATTAATATATTTAATCTCATATATTTCTAAATGTAATCTCATTTAATCTCCCCAAGAGCCCTTTAAAATCAACATTTTGTGCCCATCTTACAGATGGAGAAACTGAGGCCTGGGTTCAGAAACTTGTCTGGATCCTTGGCTAGAAAATAGTCTGAGGACTGAGGATTGTGCTATCAGTGGAGGGCACCTCTCCCTCCCTCCAGAGCTGAACAGTAGGAGGAGGGGCAGGAGCCATCATTCCTCTCCATGATTGATGAATCCTTCCACCAAAATAAACAGGCAGGGCGGAGGGAGGCAGGAGAGGACTGAGAAAAAGAATGTGGGACAGCACTGCCATCTCAAGCTTTTTGAAAGGTGGCTGTTTCTTATCTCTTAATTCCCTGAAGATCTGGAGCTTTGTTATGTCACAACAGGAGAAGACAAAGGTATCCCTCCTGAACATCTGTCTCAAGTTCATCTCAGCCCTCTCCACACTCCAGCCCCCGGCTGTACATTCCCAGGGACCCTCAAAAACCTTCTGCCCCTTTTCGGCCTTCCTCCCCATTGGAGACACAGCCCGTCTGGATGAAACAGCGAGTCCCCGAGTTTCAAAACAAAGCAACTGAAACCTCTTTGAAATGTCCCTGAGGACTGGTGTGCTGCCAGGCTCGGCCGAGCCACGTCCATTCATAGCCCCGGCTTGTGAGTCAGGAGGTCTGGATTCTAGTCCTGACTGTCACCAGCTCACTGGGCCGAGACTGCCCCAGAGGATTGGGGAGCCCCTGGTTCACTCTGCTCATCACATACCTGTGAAGGAGGAGAGGAGACGGTTGACACAAGTCCCACATCTAACCTCCGCCTTGATTAGATGTCCCAATCCCCCCTACAAGTTTTGGAAAATTTCAAGGAAAGCAGAATAAAACATGATCAGTGCCCCTGCCCTCCTTTTCTTACTTAAATGGACCAACTTTGACAGAGGAGAGAAATGGCTTGTCAATCTCAAATATCCAAAGAAGAAAAAATAGAGTCAAAGCCACTGAGATGCAAGAAAGACAGCAACCAAGTTTCAAAGTCGTCACTATGTATGTAAAAACAACAAAGCAAAGCTCTCGTTCTGCAAGTACAAAAAGCAGAAAACCAATATAAAAGGAGAAGAGGTTTTATGCCAGAACAGGAAATGAGAAGATGTGCAAGAAAATACCTTAAAACCTCCCCATCTATACAGATAGTCATCTAATGCCTGGCGACAATAGGAGCAACTGTAATGCTAGCAATACCTGTCTCCGATTCACTCATTTCCCGTAAGTTATGTAGAAGTCAGGAACATATTTTTTTAAAAACTGAGAACTGAACCCAAGACCACTTCACTTTTAAGCCACATCCCCAGTCCTTTTTATTTTTTTTATTTTGAGACCTGGTCTCATTAAGTTACCTAGGGCCTTGCTAAATTGGTAAGGCTGGCCTTGAACTTTCGATCCTCCTGCCTCAGCCTCCCAAGGAGTAGTGGGGAAAGGCATATTATTTATAAGAAGGGAGAAGACCTCTAGGGGGCACCTACTCCGGCCTGTGAGAGGTGATTATATATCCTTAGTTTTCAGACCTCAAAATCAAACTTTGCAAAGGCCACAATGACTCCAAAGTCACACAACCATGCAGAGGCAGCTTTGAAATTGTAATGTGTAATTGTCTTTGTCAATTACAAAGACAAAGGTATCTGACCCAGTCTCCAGCCACCCTGTCTTAAGGATGAGCTAACAGTTGCATGCTGCTAAACAAAGAGCAACCTTAGAAGGGTGTTGTTGACCTTGGTTATTTGTGGGACTGAAATTCATTCACCACTCTCTTGATTAAACAGAAGCCATGCCCAGTGGGCACAGTCTGGTGTTGGCATTTTTACTTGCCTGGCTCAGGGGGTAGAAGGCTGCGATCATGCCTGGCTATTGGCACCCTGACCTCCATCAGCTTCAGCAACAACTAGATCCTCCTCCAAGAAAGCAGGTCTGGACTTTATGGTGGTGGCTTCTATTTCCCATAGTTGTTCCCGCTCGGTAGCAGAGACGGCCACCAACAGTTATAAGTATGCACCATCCTATCATTTAGCAACCTCTACTCATTTTGTTTAAACATGCTTTCCCCAAAGCTCCAATAAAAGTCCTGGGCTGGTTCTGATTTTGGTCCAACATCTTAACCAACAGACTAGCCAGATAAAATAAAAGATGCCTCATTAAATTTGAATTCCAGAGAGATAACAAATAAATTTTTATTATAAACATGTTCCATGTCATATTTGAGACATACTTAGAGTAAAAAATTTTGCTTATCTGAAATTCAGATTCCACTCAGTGTCCTGTTTCAGTTTTGTGGTGGTTGTTTTGATAATTCTGGCAAAACCCTAACAACCAATTGTGTGGCCAAGAGGGGTGGAATAATGGAAGAAGTGGCCAGAGCTGGGTAACACGGCCACCCTACCATAGGAGAATGGACTCCACCTCCTCAGAGCCACATGGACTAAGAAGGGGAGAAGGGTGCATCCCCAAAGAAAACCAGGTACCCCTCCCTAGAGGGGAATGGATGTTTAGCAGCCAAAAACAACAGATGTGCACTAGAATTGAAGTGGGTGGCTCTAAGGAAGAGGAGCATATGTTTTTTGGGGGGGAATGAGGGGCCCTTAGACCAGCTGAGTGGGGGGGAAAAGAGCCCGCGCCTTCTCCTTCTCAACCTTCCAAGTTTGTGTTTTTACCCACACACATTTGCCAGATTGCTTGAAAAAAGCAACAGCTGTGGAAACTGACAGTTTACAGTTGTGATAAATCGCATTAGTAAAGTATTTCAATTAAAGTGATATCCAACTAAAAAACAAGAAGTCATCTCTGAACAAATAAATTAGTACTTCAATTCGTGGAGCCTTCAAGTGGAAGATTCCAGCGTTTACCCACTCTACTATTGTTTTGCTTTCCTTCCAGGAATGCCTGATACAGGCATGGGGATGCCTTATTGTTTCAGCTGGAGAAGGGGCGATTAGTAAAGACACACACACACACAAAAAAAAAAAAAAAAAAAATCCGTAACCAAGCATTTATTTCATTTTCTTTGGGTATGTCTTAACAACTAAAATCCAAACTTAGCCTCAGATTTGCCTGTAATTTTCCTCATTGTATGTCAGAGAGAGGGCATTCAAGAGCCTTCCTGTGGGGTCTGCCTGTCCGGCCCCCATCAGCGGGGTGGCCAGGCCCCACAGGGCTGTGTTCTCTTTCCCAAGCCAATTCATCTACATCTGTAACGTTTTAAAAGAAACTCAGGGGCATGTCTTCCAGCAGATTCTTTTTCCTCGCTTTAGAAAGTCATTTGCCTGCACAAAATGAATGCCTGAAGAATCACTGAGCCCCTTGTTCTCCCAGGGTCAGGGCCAGCACAGCCCCCAGACTGCAGGAGCCCAGAGGCCACAATGGGCTTCAAGCCTTCACTCCCTTCCCTTCCCACCCCGCCCCCTCCTCTCAAAGAAATCACATCCCTTTCTCCAAATTCCCCACTCCAGCTTGATTTTCAGCAGATCCTTCACTCTGCCAGTTAGTAATTCAGGACTAATTAGGTGATTGCTTTCATTTATGGTAGCAGTTGGGAGGGGGCTGAAATGGCATTGCCCCTATTCTTGTTGGAAAAATAAATTATGCCCATTGTTACTCGAGATCTTATTTTTCCCCCAATCAAGCAAATTAGCAAGCTTGGTTCATTTTCCCAGCATTCACTCCTGAGAGGACGGCAGCGCCCTGGAATGTGGCTTAGAGCTGTGTGGTCAGTGCAATTGTTTGGAACTGTTTGTGCCAACAATGAGAGGAGGACGCCTGTCTCCCAAAGGACGAGTGGCACTTGTCTTCCTTAGCCCAAGGAGGTATTGCAAGCGGCCACCAGGCCAGGCCTCTCAGGAAGACGTACACCGCCATCTAGTGGGCCCATGTGCTAACTGCAATGCCTTCGTCTCGCATTTGCTTCAGGCTAGTGAAGAGCAGGCAACGCTTCTAGTGAGTTTCTGAAAAATAAGGTGGATTCTCTCTCAAGCAGTGAAGAAATGTTTGGCCTCGATGGCTGTCAAACAAGTGCAACGCAATGCTTGCATTAAGTTGCTTTTGTGGGTAGCTCTCCGTGGTCCTGATTTTCAGGTCTAAATCAGGACTGTTGGCTGGCATTGTCTGAGCAAGGGAGGCTGAGTAGTTCTCCCTCTTCTGTCTGAAATATCCTGGGCTAAGTGTCAACACCTCCAGGTGACTGGTTCCTTTTTCTCAGCAATCTCTCATCACTTCTGCTCACTCAGCAAGCCCAATTCCAAAGAGCACAAAGTGGAAGCATTCAAAAGCAGACTTACTCACCCCAGGGCATGAGCACTTCCTAATGGAAGTCAGAAGCACAACCAAATCTCAAGATTCTTTTCAATCTGGGTGCTGAGGAGGTATCCATTCTCCAACCCATGGCACACTCTTCAACATCTTTTTCTTTTCTATTCATTCTATCTACATAAAGAGCACACTTGTCTCTGTTTTGCATCAGGAATCAGGATTTCACTAAGATTTATGTGCTGGAGGGAGATCACAGGAGAGCACATAAATCCAATGTGGAAGGGGTTTAATTCATGGCTCTCCACCAGGGTACACACCTTTAATATTTGCTTTTGGACATTTTGGATTGTCACAACTTGTCAGGTTGCTAAATATCTACAATGCACAAGACAGCCCCACCACACATAAACACACACACACACACACACACACACACACACACACACACACAGGACTAAGAATTATCCAGCCCAAATGTCAATAGTGAGGATGCTGAGGAAACCTGGTTTAGGGTAACAAAGATTGCCCTCCAGTAATGGGGTTATGATAACATTGATTGTCCTCAAATGAGCCACACTGCAGAGGCTGGATAATTCACCCTCTCCCAAGTCAGTATTTACCACTTTTTTCTTCTTCTTTTAGACTCTTCCATTTTAAACATAATTTAGCTGTCTTTTCTTTTTTTCTTATTTTTTTCCCTCTGTGCTGCTGGGAAGAAAAAGGATTGGAGAGGGGGAAGGGAAAGCGACAGAAAAGGAGGATTAGAAGCATGACCTGTTTCTCCAGGAAGAGCTCGGCACATTCCTCTCTCAGATGTGCTTTGTGACCGGGCAGGGTACAATTAAAAGCACAATAATTTGCTTGTTATTCAAGTCAGGCATTAGTCCGGGTAATGGCGTGCTTGGTGGAGAGATGGATTTCCTTGTTAGGAGCTAAGCACGGGATTAGCTGAATTCTCCACGGAGAAATCTTGATTTGTTCAAGGTCTTTCATGTTTTCTACAGAGAAGGGATTATGTCTTCTTAAAGAGGGGCCCTGCTTAAAAAGCTACAAAGTATAAGAAAAGGATTTAGGGCAGAGGGGCCTGTGGTTAAGTAGCTGAGGGGTACAGGGAATTTTAGAGCAAAGGATTATTTAAAGCCATAAAGTTCAAAAAATAATTGGTTTAGCACTACTGGGTCAGTAGCGGCGAGTGCGCTGTAAAAGCAGTTAAGCATGAGCTAATATTCATTTTACTTTGGCTAATTATTGCATGGATCCAGAAGAGAAAAAGGAAGCAAAGTATACCCACGCCTTGGCAATCAGGAAGTGTGTTGTTTTGGGTTTCTCTGCCTTACAGGCACACTTATTTGTTGGGATGCTCAGAATCCAGGCATCACAAGGACCTTACTAGTTGAAACACAATGACAAAGTGACAAAATAAAAGCTGCCATTAGTTGTTTTGGTTTCTTGTGGTGCTGGGGATTGAACCCAGGGGCCTCAGGCATGCTAAATACATTCTACCACTGAGCCACACCCTCAGCCCAAAACCACCCATAGCTTTATCTCTCATGACAAAATTAGCCAGAAAGGACACGAAGTTAAAATCCTGACTTCACAAATGCCAAAGATCGGGTCAGTGGTCGTCAAGCAGGGGCAATGCTGCCTACCAGGGGACACCTGGCAATCTCGGGAGACAGTATTAGTTATCACAACTGGGGATACGCCCCTGGCACCTAATGTGTAGAGGCCAGGGGTACTGCTAAATATCCCACAAGGCAGAATGCCCCGCCCTTGCCAACAAAGACTTATCTGATCCAAAATGTCATCAGTGATTAGGTTGGCAAAGCCTCAGCTAGACAAAAGCAATTGTCTCTCCTGCTTCCCACATAATTCATGACAAATGGTGACTAGCACATTTCTTCCCCTTTTAATACTTGTCATTTTTACAAATCAAGAAATAAAGGGATGTCAAGCCAACTTGCCCTCCATGTCCTGGGGCTATCCAACTGGTTATGCTGCCTACTCCTTTCACAACTGGCACACACCCTGAGGAGCAGAAAGCTGGCTTCTCCACAAGGTCCCCAGATTCAGAACTTTGTGGGCTTGTGTCCCCTGCTCAGAGATGACTCATTCCTCCCTGCATGAAGTATGCTCCCTCAAGTCATTTGTCCTGCAGCCTTAAGGGAGTTAAGAGCCCACAGCCTACAAGACATCCATTTTCTCCCTGGTGAATGATGATTCTCATCCTGAAGGAAGTTAACACCCTGGACCAGAGCTTCCAGGAAGCCCTTAAAGCCAAGAGGCTGTCCATCAAGATTATTCCCAGGCAGAGCCATCAACTGTCTAGGAGAAACTCAAGGATGCACCACCTCCACCTCCAAGAGATGGGGAAGATGGAAGGCTTAAAAGGAAGTTAGAGGTTGCCTGGGGAATAAAAGATGAAGTAAACCCTGTCCTTATCACCCTGCAGCAGGCAAACAGAACAGTTGTAAATAAGGAAGTTTGTTTCAGATCCCACCAGCCACCCCTTCTCTGCATCCAAATTTGTCTAACTGCTTCACCCTCAGTCGCATTCAGACCACTCTCAGGATAGCAGCCACCATGACCCTGATAAATTCCAAGTCAGACCCTGTTACTCCTCAGCTCAAAACCTCACAGAGTCTCCCATCTGGCTCCGGTATAAGCAAAGACCCTTCTCTCCTTTTTCTTCCTCCTTCCCCTCCATCCTTTCTAGAACACTCCCTCCCTCCCCTCTCTCTCTCTCTCACACACACACATACTTCCTTCCCTCACACTTTTCCAATCTGCTGTTCCTAGAAGGATCCTTCTTGCAGTCCTCTCACTTACTATTGCTCAATCTAGAATGTTCTAGAACGTTCTCCCTCCCCATATCTACTGGGGCTGCTCCATCAAGTCTGTCCAAATGTCCCTTTCTCATTCAGATACCCCACTTCCTCATTTAATTCAAAAAGTGAGGTTGATCATGTGCCAAGATGATAAAAGTAAAGGAAAACAAATCAAGAGAGAGGAAATAGGGTATCTCAATGAGAAAGAGACATTGGGATAGACTTGACAGAGATTTCTGTGTCCTTTTTACACTGATATCTCTAGAACCAAGCACAGCAACCTGCTCCCAGGTGGCATTCAAATATTTGTTGAATAATTGAGGAAATGAACCAGGCTTTCAGAAACTCAATCACAAAAAATAACTCAGTACCTGTTCTCTGTTAAATGCCTTGACAAAGATTGGCTCTAGAGTGTGAATAACAAAAATATTCAACGTGCCCCCAGGGGACATTTTTTTGTTTGCTTTTTAGTTGTGGTAAAATTCACAGAACATAAAATTTACTATGAACATAATTTTTAAGCATATGGTTCAGAAGTGTGAGGTATATTCACACTGTTGTGCGATGTCCAGAACTTTTTCATCTTGCAAAACTGAAAATCTGTACCCATTAGACAATAGCTCTCTCTTCCCCACAACCCCAGGCACCCACCATTCTACTTTCCCCGAGGAATTTGTAGAAACACAGCTGAAACAACACAGAGGACGTTGGGAAATGTTCTCTGTCACCTTTGTTTACTCCCTCTTTATTCACATATCCTGCCCTTTTTTTCTTTCCTTCCTCCCAGATGACATGTCTGGGGTAAAATAAGGAAGCTACTTTTCCATCACCACCCACAGTAACACTGGCAATGCCTCAAGCATCAAGAAGCCCCACAATCCTCAGAGAGATGGTTTGCCTACTTTGGAGACAGAAGCAATATCAAATTCCTAACTAGAGAAAAATTCCATTTGAGCTCTGCTGGAATTCAGGTTCAAATTTGCATAGTCACAAAGCCCATGTTCATGAAACTGCCAGCCTCTCTTGTTTTTGTTGTTTTAAATGGAGGAATTGCTGAAGAAAGAAGCAAGTATCATCTGTTATTAATCAGAAAATCAAGATCCCCTTTGAATCTTAATGTTATTTTTAAAATGAAAAAGGACATTTCCCAACATTAGTATTAAAGATATTTTCACTGCTGTCTAATGTGAAAATGACACGTGGAACAAACAAAAACATCCACATTCATGATTAGAACGAGGGCAAAGAGCCCCCAGACCTGTCTGCTGGATGTCCCCTTACACCTTGACCTCCAGGGTTCAGCCCAGGCACAGAGCTGGATGATCATGGGCCCCCTTCCAACTCGGCAAGTCCTCGCATGACTAATCTTTTCTAGACTCCAACTTGTTAAAAGAGTTCTTGAGAACAGAGCCAAGCAATCACAGATCTCCATATCCCTGTGTGGCTGCCATGCCAAGTAGTCACAAACATTTGTTTTGTGCCTGTTTTTGTTGTTGTTGTTGTTGTTGTTTGTTTGTTTGTAATATTTTATTTTTTAGTTGTAGTTGGACACAATACCTTTATTTCACTTGTTTATTTATTTTTTTTTTTTTTTGTGATGCTGAGGATCCAACCCAGGGTCTTACACATGCGAGGCTAGCACTCTACCGCTGAGCCACAACTCCAGCCTTGTTTTGTGCCTGTTTTAAGATATTAAATGGCATCATAATTGAGGAGAACAATACCACCCTGCATGCAAGGAACCCCAGAATCCTGCCACTAAATATCTGAATGACCCTGAACATGCAGTTGTAACCTCTCCAGATCTTTCATTTTTAACTTTCCAGTAAGAGGTAGACTATATCCATGTTTTCTAAAGTACGGTGTGCTCATCACTATGAAATTAAGCGATAAGTGGAACAAAGATGAAGGTGTCAATGTTGTGTATTTTCCAATCAAATACAAAAATAAGCAAAAGTAGTCCCTGACTTATGATTTTGCTTATAATGTGTTGCAAAGTTACACATTCAGTAGAAACTGCTCAAATTTTAAATTTTGATCTTTTCCCAGGTTAATGATAATTGGAATAATATTCTCCCCATGCTGAACAGAGGTAGAAAGCTACAGCTACCAGTCAGCCATGCAATCCCAAAGGCAAGCAATCCATACCCAACAGTGCACAGTGTTGCTGAGCTATGGCACTCAGGGTTAGGCATGTAGATGCATTTCCAACTTATATTTAACTCATGATAGGTTTTTTAGACTATAACACCATGATTAAGTTTGGAACCACCTATACAAAAGTGGCCCATCAGCCCCACAATTTCTTGGGTCTTGTTGCTACATGAAAGTTAACCTGGGCAGCATCCACCTCACACACAAACCATGCAAGGCTTGGTACTCAGACATGCTGTGAAGGTTTCAAACTTTCAATGATTGTCCCTTCCATCTGAGCTGCCTAGAGGTATCCATGACACAGATGAAATGGATTGCTAGTGTGGATTCTCATATACCCAATTCCTACGTGCATTTCTGAAAAGAACTTAATAGTGCATCAAAATTTCACCTCTGATGAAATATGAATAAGGTGAAAAGAAACAATAGTTATGGTAATAAGTGATTGACAGTTGATTTCTCCCACCTCTAGCAATCTATGACATAGGATGTGCTTTTAGGAAAGCCACCGCTCATTCCTCTTGCATGTCTGTCTCATGTAACTTGTGTTGACCTCATGACAGGTAAAATTTCTAGTTCTTGAGGGGAAATCTAAAGTGGCATTTTTTGCTCTAAATGAACGGACCTTCACACAAAGAACATAGACTTACATATGTGGGTTTTAGCACTCCTACAAATAAAGTCACTTTCCATCTATAGCTCAGGTCATGCTGCAAAGTCATTGTTTACAGCCTTATACTAGGCCTATGGAGAAGACTGTTACCTGTTTGATACTCTGGGTGCCAGTGGCCTCAGTTACTACCTCCCTTTCTGTTAAATTTCCACAAAGTACTGACACTGCTTTGCACCATCAATAGCAACTAGATCATAAAGGTGGGAGAGGGAGAGAACCACACCAGTGCATAAGCAACCTTTCTCACCATTCAGTAGACATTCCATCAGACAGGAGGAATCCAGAGGGAGAGTAACATAAGTCAGAGATCTCAGTAACTCTGGTCAGTTTACCATGGTTTGGAGTCTTTTAGTTGACTCTATGTACAGTAAAACCCAAAACCCATTCTGTTTACATAAGTCCCACTTCACCTGTTTTTATTGTGTCTGCTGTGTATCTAGCACTAGGGTTACTGCTAAAAATGGCACAGCCTAGGTATTTAAATAAAAACACACATAAAATGATTAAAATCCAAACATTGATTATAAAATCAGGTGATAAAGACAAAAACTATTAAATCAACTCAGAGGTGACAAGAAAGGACAGGAGGCTTCCAGGATGAACCTAAACAGTAGATGGGCTTTGGAACAGTGTGCAATGAAATAGAATATTCCAGCAGGGCCAGAAAAGGATCAGGCATCATACTTTGTAGACAGAGAGAAGACTAGGGTGTTCTATTGAGGTTGAAAAGTTAAAAAAAAAAAAAGAATGCTATAAAGGAGCAAGGGTTTAAATTGAGACCTCAAATGTCCATCTAGACCCTTTAAGCTTTATTCTTGGACACTGATGCATTCCAGGATTTATTTCCAAGTACGATATAAGTACTGATTTTAAAAATTAACTGAATCAGAATGAATTGGAGACAAAGACACTAGTTCAATGACTATTGAGGGTTTAAGAGGGAGCAGAATCCCACTGTAGAATGGTGTTTTCATCTACTAAAGCCACCATAACAAAATACTAAGGCCTGTATGGCTTCAACAACAGAAATTTATTTTCTCATAGACCTGGAGACTCAAAGTTCAAGATAAAGGTTCCAGCAGGGTTGGTTTTTTCTGAGGTTTCCCTCAGAAAGCTGCTCTGTCACTGTGTCCTATCATGGCCTTTCCTCAACAATGGTGCAGAGAGATCACTGGTGTTGCCGCTGCCGCCGCCTCCTCCTCCTCCTCCTCCTCCTCCTCCTCCTCCTCCTCCTCCTCCTCCTCCTCCTCCTTCTAAAAACACCAGTCCTATAGGATTAGGGTCCCATTCTTTTGACCTCATTTAACCTTAATTACTTTTTTTTTAAGCAATAACACATCTCAGATAAACCTCACTAGCTACAATACTACAACTGTGCAAAGCTCTTTGATTACTTTCTTACCTCCAAATACAGTCAGGTTAGGACTTCAACTTATGGATTTAGGGGTGGGGTAGGATACAATTCAGTCCAAAACAGTCTCAGCTCAGACTGAAGTAGCCACAATGAAAATGAAAATGTAAGAGAAAGAATAGACTTTGGAAGTACAAATAGAAAATGTTTATGAAAGATAGAAAAGAATCAAAGACAGTGCTAATATTACCAACCCAAAGGGATGAAGAGACGGAAGCGCCTCCTAAAACAGAGCAGCCCCCTTGCAGGGCTTAATATGCCAGCATCCCCTCTCCCACAGGGTGACTCACTCCACACTCCAATGCAAGAACAGCTCGTGCTTTTATTGTAAGAATTGTCAGTACTAAGTATAAAGAGCTTTTAGGGTTCTGTAAGGACCTATAACTAGAGAAAATGAGATGAAGTTAAATGAGGGAGATTCAGACTTCAGAAAGGAAAAAAAAAAAAAGGCCATAATATTGAGCTCTGTTGAACAGGATAATATTCATTTCCCAAAGAAGTAAGAGCTGCCACATTCATTCAGTGACCCAAAGCCAGTTTCAAACCTGCAGAGGTGTGCTGGGCAAACCACTGTTCAAGGACTTGAAGCCCCTCCCTTTCTCATCTCATTACCAAATGCCCAAGATCCAACATCATTAGCCAGACAGTTGAAACACCCCACCTGCCTAGCAATTGTAAAAACTCTTTATATTTAAACTAAAAGCTAATTCAATCGAAAACCTGAATATTGTTCACAAGCTGGCTTGGACCCAGTTCCCCAGAAGCAGATGTGAGACGAGGATTCGTGAACTACCTTAGTCAGTCTGGCTGCCATAACAAATGCCACACATCAGGCAGCTTATAAACAACTGAAATGTGTTTCTTACAGTTGCGAAAATTCCTCCTCAGGGTTCTGGTTAGGACTTTCTTCCCGGCTGCTGACTGCCATCTTCTCTTTGTATCCTCGCATACAGGAAAGGGCGAGGGGCTCTCTGGCCCCTTCCTAAGGACACTAATCCTATCACAATGGCTCAACCCTTATGACATAACCACTTCCCAAGAGCTTCCCCCTCCCCCTGGAGCACCATCACACTGGTGTTGGGATTTCAACACAGGAATTGAGGGGAGAGGGGACACAAGTACTAGGTCCCTCATCTGCTGATGTGATTGATTAAATAAATACATGACCCTGGAGGGTACTGGCCAGTGAGTAGGGGAAACAGAAGAGAAGGGGCGAAAGCCCAGCAAGGCTGCCATGCCAAGCAGCTGGCAACTTCATCCCCAACCCTCGGGGACACTCTGAAGTGCAAGTGCTCCCCTCGAGCTGGGTCGGAGCAAGGCTTCCATCTCCTTCCTCCACCCACCATGGGCTAAGTGATTTCCAGGGTTGCAGGCCCAATTCCAGCAGCCCAAATACAGTTTTCCTAAAAGGAGCCTTAGGTACCTACTGTTGTCAGTAAAAGCACATCAAAGCCAGTAGGCACACAAGAAGTATAAAAAGGAATTAAAAGGGATCTGGGAAGCACTGTTACCTACTCCACATGCCCTAATTCCATAATTCTCCTAACAAGTATGCCAAGGAAAAAGTCATGGCTGGATGTTCACAAAGACTCAACTGCAAGTGTTTGTTGCCGGGCTATTTAAAATGGATGTGCCACCTAGGATGCATTTGGTTTCAAATGAAAGAAAATGCAGTTCAAACTGAGTTTGGTAATAAAAAGAAGTTGCTGGTTCACACACTGAAAGGTTCAGAAACAGTTGGGAGTTGCAACCCTCACTTCATCCGGGCTCAGCTTCATTCACCAGTGTTCCTGGCTCTGTCCTGCTCCATGTGCTGATTTTGGCATTAACTTGGCTTTAAAATGACTTTCAAAAATATGTGACTACTGCTATTATAGAAGGAGAGGGATTTTGTCTTTCCCTAGATGTAAAACACAAGGACTGAACTTCACTCCAACTGAATTAATCTGGCTTCCTTGCTCACTCATGAACAAACCATGGCAATGGGCACAGAGTTACACAGATTGGTTTACACAGAACAGCACTCATTCAGAATAGAGGGAGGAAGGGGAAGAAAATTCCCCTACCCCAAACCACATATTTCACAATGAACAAGAGGAAATACTCAACAGTCACCAACACAGGGCAAATGTGGAGACAACCTAAATACCAACAAATAGGCACTAGTTTTACCGGTTGAAATATGATCATTCCACGGAACGATATCTACCCATCGAAAACGTGTAACAATGTGAAAAATGTTTAGAATGTGCTTTATATAGAAGGAGTAGATTAAAAATAAACTCTTGGAAGGCTATACACCAATTCATTAATTGAAATGGTGTTAACAAAGTGGCATTTTGTTTGACTTTCATGAGCGGGCACAAGTAAAAGTTTACTTTAAAAAAAATGGATAACAAAACATTTTATGGTTTGAGTATACCTTATTCACAATGCTTGGGACCAGAAGCATTTCCATTTTGTTCTGTTTTGGAATTTTGAAATATTTGCATATACATACCGAGATATTGTGGGAATGGGACTCAAGTCTAAACATGAAGTTCATTTGTTTCATATTCCTATAGTCTGAAGGTAATCTTATATGATACATTTAATGCAACTGCATTTTAACTGTGACCTGTTACAGACCAGGTGTGGAATCTTCCACTTGTGGCTTCATGTCAATGCTCCCAGAGTTTCAGATTTTGGAGCATTTCAGATTTGGGATTTTCAAATTAGAGATGCTCATCCTGTACTTTTTAAAAGAGACAAAATAATTTCCATTACCTTCAGGTTTTTTAAGGGTCTGCATATTTCCTATATCCTTTATATGGCCTATTTATTCTCAAAAATAGAAAGGCTAACATTTTTTGGTTTTGTTTACTTAATACAAGAAATAATAATTATTACAATGAAATAAATGACATGGTCAAGTTGATATTAAAATCAAGGTATCTTGGTTGCCATTGCAATTTCATTATAACTATCTGTGTTCTTCGCCTTTCCCCAGAAGATTAGGGATCTGCTCACTCCATACCTTCCTCCAAACAAAATCAGTACTGATAAAGGGGCTTCTCCAATGCGCACCAAAGAGGCTTACCATCCCTAACATCTACCATTCCCTTCCTTCTCATACCAGCAGTCCTCTAGTTGTTCCCAGATGAAGAGGACTATTAGTGACACCTATAGATGAAGTTCACCAGATAGTCCTGGAAGTGATGCATGACTGACACCGATGACCATGAAGGCCATAATTCCACGTCCATGTGTTAGTTTGTCATATTTTAATCATTAGTGCCAGTGTAACAGAAAATTGATTCAACTATAAGAAAGCTGGAACTTCTCTCATAGCTCATAGGCCCAAAGATATGCTGGGCTGTCTTTCCTACCTCTCACCCCGACAACAGGGATGCAATTCTCCTCCTTGAAAATAGCTAAAGGAGAACATCAAAACACCAGATCTATGTCCTTAGCGAATCACAATAGATGGAAATTATCACCTTCCCTCATCACACCGAACCTCTCAAAAACCCCCAGGAATATCTTATTTTTATCCTTTGTGCATTTTTCTTTGGAGTGGTAGACTTACCCAAAATAAGAACCATTATTTTAGACTGCCCAATCAACACGAAAACCTAGAATTCTGAGGACTAATTGAAACAGGATATTTTTGGTGAGGGTTTTTTTGTTTTGTTGGTTGGTGGTTGGTTCCAAGGATTGAACCCAGGGGTACTCTACCACTGAGTTATATCCTGAGTCCTTTTTATTTTTTGAGAGAGGTCTCACTAAGTTGCTGAAGTTCTCACTAAATTGTCTAGGCTAGCCTCAAATTTATGATCCTCCTGCTTCAGCCTCCCTAGTTTGGGGGATTGCAGACATGCACCACTGCATCCAATGAAATATAAGGTCTTTTAGGTGAATCTGAAGATTCCACTTAACTTCTGTAGCTCCCATGTCAGACTTCTTAGAAGGCATTTTCCTGATATAAGGATGCATCAAGTGCTGTAGTGCTGTGGGTTTTCTTTATATATAGCTATAATGAACACTGGTCTTGCCCACTTATAGTCACATGTAAAGATTACACTAATGTACTTTCTTTTTTTTCACTTAGGGTTCATGCAACTAGTTCCTGCCATTTGGGTATGAAGTGGCAGTGATATATGTCATTTCAGAGCCCAAACACTTAACCACAGTGAGACCCTCCATTTGCCCACACCTACATCAGCAACCATGGAAATATGTACTGAGATGGAGGTGCCAGGAGGTTGAGCTACTCCTTAGAGTAATCTCCCAACTCACAGCCAACATTAGATCAATGAAAAAATTAAACTTTGGGCTAGGGATGTGGGTCAGTGGGAGGTCACTTGCCTTGCCATGTACAAGGCCTTCAATCCAACCCAGCACTACACAAAAAAATAATGAAAATAAATATCTGGGAGCTGGGGATATAGCTCAGTAGCAGAGCACTTACCTAACATGAGTGAGGACCTGAGTCTGATTCCCAGCACTGCATTGAAAAAAAAATGTGTTAAATATCTGTATTGTTAAGATCCAGAAACCTTGTGCTGATTGCTACTCTAACACATAGGTATTATAGTATTGCTACTATAGCCTACCTTGACTCATACAGGTGCTTACGACAGGTCAGGCACTGTGCAAGTCACTTTGTATGCCTTACCTTATTTGATCTTCCAAACAACCTGATAAGAGAGATTCCATGACAATTTCACGTCAATGTTGAAGAAAGAATGGGATGTAAATAACTTATCCAAGATCACAAAGCAGCTAAGTGACAGAACCAGGATTAGAACCCAGATCTGGCACCAATGCCTGGACTAATGACATTGCTACTGTGGGGCAGATGAAGAGGACTGTTAGTGACACCTATATCTGTATGATAAAGAGCTGAGTTAGAAGGAGAGAAAAGGGAGAGCAAGAGAACCTTCCAGCATAGGGCTGAGAGACAAATTTGAGGATTAGATGGGAAAGCAGGCAAGTTTGGGGTAAGGCCCAAGGCATCAACTCCCAAAATAACACCCAGCATCTTAGCTTTTTCTATGTCTGTGAGGGCGGGGGACGGGGGAGGTGTTAAAAACCACACACACACAAATGAATAAACAAGCAATTCTCATTCTTTGTTTTTTTAAAATATTTATTTTTTAGTTGTAGTTGGACACAATACCTTTATTTATTTATTTTTATGTGGTGCTGAGGATTGAACCCAGGGCCTCGCACATGCTAGGTGAGTGCTCTACCGCTGAGCCACAACCCTAGCCCAGCAGTTCTCACTCTTGAATTACATTTGTGTAAAAGGAACGTATTGCAATCATAAAAAACATTCAAAAGTTTTGCTATTTTAAATGCTAAGAGCATTGCTTATTTTCCTATCAGATGGGAGACCGTTATTTTTCCTCACATATTTACTTCCAATAACTTTACAGGTGCCAATCATCATAGAAACCCGACAAAACTTTCTGAAAAATGTTATTGATGATCAAATTGCCCAGAACATAACATGACATAGTGTTTCACTGGATGGTAAATTAAAGATCCCACAGCAATGACACTGAACTAGAGTGATCATGGTTAGCCTTAAAATGACAACACAGTTTGCCACTTGTGTGAATTTTTTCAAGATGTGATTATAAACCTATCCCAGAAGTTAAGATCATATATCTAACTAAATCCAAACTTTCCATCAGCAAAAGTGAGAAGTGATTCTTTAGGAAATTAATACTTACATTTTCTAATAATGTTTTGAAGTTTTCTATATATGTACAAACATTTATGTATGTAACATTTTATTATGCCGTAGGTAATTCAACTGGAAGAATTAAAATAAGCATATTATGTCTTAATATTTCCAACATTTAACTTCTGAATACTCACCACAAAAATACCTATTTTAATTTTATCCAAAACTATGGATTTGCTTTAGAATTCATGGAATTATGTTTTCATTTCTGAACTTGTCACGGTTTCAGAATCCACTTGCCTTCCCCACCTGCATTTTTATTCCTGGTTTCAATTTCCTGTCCTTTCTGCCATAGTTTTCATGCCTTTTGAGTCACACTCTCGGGGCTGAACTTCAGTCGAAGACAGAGCCTCTCACCGGAAGAGTGGAAGAGCCGAGTGAGAGATGTCTCTAAACACATCCATAAATGCCTCAAAGAATAAGCAAAGAAATTGGAAGTGGGTTATCACTAATGCAGCGGTGGCATGTGTGCACAGCACTCCACAGTAATTCCAAACCCCTTGAAGTCCCACATAGCGTCGCCTTTTAAAAAAGCAATTAAAAACCAAAGAAAGAAGGGAGGGAGGGAGGGAGGGAGGGTGGGGTTGAAGTAGATTCATTAAAGAATAAGTATCCACCCATCCCCTTTCCCACCTCTCTTCCCAAGGGATTGTCGCTCTAGCATGACTTCCTGCATCTCAACACACACCTTGCCAGCACTTATTCCCAGCCCTTTGCAAATGCTCTTCTTTTTCCAATCCATATTCCACATATCCATTAGAGCCCAATTCAGGTAACACCTCCCTCAAGAAGCCCCCAGAGAGCTCAAGCCACTGGGATCTTCCTTGCTGTTAATTTCTATTGCTCTAGTCTTCTTTTATCCCATTCAGGATGTGGTTATTTTGTAAGCATTTCTATGTGGTTGGCATTGTTCCTAGAGATCACAGCCATCTCTTATACATCATTTTTCCCTCAACAAATCTAGCATAACATTGATCACATAACTTAAAGATATTGTTTGGGTAAGTACATAAAATAATGAAATATTAAATATAGAATAACAAAAGCAGAAACTTAAGGATCAAAATCCATTGTCCCGGGGCTGCGATTGTGGCTCAGGGGTATAGGGCACACCTAGCATGCATGAGGCACTGGGTTCAAGTCTCAGCACCGCATACAAATAAATAAGTAATTTTAAAAAAAAATCCAATGTCCCTGACATAAGAAAACATTGATCTTAATTGTATCAAACTTAACCCCAAGGACCCATAAAGAAATTATTTTAAGATATCCATCGCTTCTAGAGAGGACAAAATGTTACAAGTGTGGACTTTGATAGTGACCTACTAACGCATTCTCTGGAGCAATATGGACTGGATAAAGCAGCTCAAAAATTATGCCTAGACTGGATTTCTTTATGGGGAGACATGTATGGAAACAAGGGCTCCACTGCTGTAGTAATATTGATTTTCTGGAACACTTGGTTTGAGTAGTACTAGCTTTTGTCTATTAAGCAGCAACCACTGCTGAGCATGTCAGACAAAAATTCTGAAACCCAATATTAATGCACTTTCATGAGAAATTTTGAAATCCAATTTAGTTTTGTTACTGAACAGAAATCAAATACTAAAAACAAGCTGGGTACCTGACAATATGGGAATGGTAGCCTAAATACAGGGGACACTTGACCTTTTCTTCTCCTCCCATCCTGCATAGCAGGCACACTTTGAGGGCAGAACTCCCCCCCCCCACAATGCAACGCAAGCCAATCTGTAAATCTTATCTCCACCACCACAACTATTATGAGTCCATTAACAGTGGGCAAAAAAAAAAAAAAAACACAAGCTACCCAGTTTATGGCATTCCCTGGATAGAAGGACTGGTATAAGTTAGTTCCATCACAGTGAAATCAAGGCTTTTGTTTGATGGTTTGGGGACAAAACCTTTGTCTGTTAAATTGATGCCATAAGCTGAATTGTGTTCACCCAGAACTCATATTTGAAATCCTAACTCCCCATGTGATGGAGGTGTTTAGAAATGAGAACCTTCATTTAGAAATGAAGCAGTTTAGTTTGGATGAGGTCATGAGCAGTTCAGTTTGGATGAGGCCACTGATGTGACTAGTGTCCCTATGAAAAGAAACACCAGGGAGCTTTGTTCTCCTCCCTCCTGACTCTCTCTATTCCCCACCTCCCTCCCACTACCTAAAGGCACTAAGGAAAGGCCATATGAAGAGTTGGGGTTGGGACCACTTGCAAGCCAGGTAGAGAATCTCCACCCTGCCAGCACCCTTATCTTGGACTCCAAGTCTACAGAAGTTTAAGAAATAAATACTTGTTGTTTAAGCCTCATGGTCTGTCATGGTGGCTGAGAAACCTGGAAAAGGAGGATTGTTTTATCCCCTGAAGAAAGTTAGTCTGAGGATGCAGCCTCCTGGACCAGGGCACAGTGCCCAAGGATACTGAAACAATGCTCTAGTGATGTCACTTCTGACCCCACTTCAAGTTCAGGTTTCTTTCACATGCAAACAGAACCTCTTGGCTTATAGAAATTATACATGCACATGGATGAAGTCCAAAAGAGAATAAGAAAACATTGGATTTGGGAGTAACATGTTGATGGATTTGCCCTGATTTCAAAATCTCACTCAGGCATGTGCATATATGCAGTGTGTCAATCCCCATTTTACAAGGAGAAAACCACAAATGCAGTTATGACATTGTTTGTTCCATAAATAAAAACTTGAACAATAAGTAGATTATTTAAAAAAATAACTCTGCTTCTGAAACCATCTTCCTATACATTGTAAAAGTACAAAGGTTGACTGGTACAAAATAATCGCTTGTTCAACTCTTGAAGAGCAAAGGGACAATCTCTTATCCAAGTTCACAGAAGAGAGGAAGAGTTCACAGCTAAACCCAATATAAATATCATAATATCTTGCCCTTATTACAGTAGCATCAATATAATTCATCAATAAGGTGGTCACAGAAATAGGAACACACTAAGGATTTAATGTTTGTTGAATTTTATGAGCAACAATTCAGTTAGTCTTTTGCAATATATTTCTTTAAAGGCTTGTGTTAAAAATTCAGTTTGAACATTCCAGCATGGAAATGTGGGCGATTACACTCCACTGAACAATCAAGATCAAACTGCCATCTCATGACTACATCTGGAAGTCCTGGGTCTGT
Source organism: Ictidomys tridecemlineatus (assembly GCF_052094955.1). Classification (NCBI taxonomy): domain Eukaryota; kingdom Metazoa; phylum Chordata; class Mammalia; order Rodentia; family Sciuridae; genus Ictidomys; species Ictidomys tridecemlineatus. The sequence continues at coordinate 134,312,286 of NC_135480.1, forward strand.
TAAAATGTCATATTTGATAGTTTGCTTGCCACTCCAGACCCACTCTCTACCTTCTTCACCCTGCTGACTTGCATGGGCACAGGCTTCCAGTTGATCTTAGACAATGAAGATGGTAGACCATAGGAAAAAGAGGAGAATAAACTGGATTCCTCCACAGAAAGTCTCTACATGCTAGCTTCCTCCTGACACCATCCTCTTCCACACAGCCTGTCCTGTCTTCAAATTCTAGGAGCCACCATCTCCACCAGCCCCAGCAGGCCTGGAGGTAACAAGAAACTCCCACATAGGTCCCACTGTTTCTAGCCCTACCATACTGCACAGTCATATGTAATTCTGCTCTACAACTATATAAATAATTCTTTTAAGTGCACTAAAAATTATTCAACTATGATATAACATTTGATTTTTCTAGGCTCTTCACTGATATAAACATGGCACCTAATTGATTTTTGATGAACCTGGAATTATGGAAGGATACAGAAGCTTCCTTAGCAAAGTAAGACCTGAAAATTCTACAGTGATGGGAGCTATGACTCATATTGACATAGTGGCAAGGTTTTATGTCTTAGAGTAGAGATATCTATTTGTTAGACCTCCACGGACACCAAAGAAAGGAAAAACATTTTGAAGTCACAACCCGGTAGAAGGCCACCCTGATGTCATTTTTGTCCTCACTGCCCTCAGCATTCTAAATCTTTCTCCTACCTATGAATGAAAATGAGGGGGTAAGGGAGAGAGAGAGAGAGAGAATTAATGACATAGAAGGAGAGATGACTATAATGCACACCCAACTTTGAAGACAAAAATCACAGTGGAATCTGAGGGGAACACAGGAAAAGAAGGGAGGTGATCATTTCAGGGGAAGGAAAAGGATTAAATGGACCTAACCTTGTTGATAAAAAACACAGGATATAATAAAGAAAAGTTGTGATCATGGCAGAAAACCCACTACCTCCTGAAGGCACCTCCCTGGGGAGATGCTCTGAAACAAAATCATCATAGATGGTTGTACCTCTTCTCCATGGCACAACCCCAAGGAGCTCTATATACTGTGGCCTGAGTACTCAGATCAGCATTCCTATAGGGTACATTGGGATGCTGTTTTCAACTTAAGGTTTCTACAATTTGGATTCCATCACAATGAACATGAATAACAGAGTAAACCTTTTTGAAGTTCTACCTGTATGTTTTCTCTTATTTCCAATCATCAAAAGTTTCCCAATATTCTCCATATGAGTAACAATTAGGGAGGGCAATCTGTAGTTGGGGTACATGTGCAAATTTAATTCAAATTGTTTGAAAACCTAAATATCCTGATCTCCAGCTTCTTTTGAAAAAAATCATAAGATTGGGAAACCCTGGATTCATATTCCCAGAATGCCACTGTCACTGAGGCTGAGCCACAGCCTTGCTCATTAGACTAAGCTTCAAATTGTCCCTTGCTAGTCTCTACTATCTCCCTCACCTTACTTACCTTACATGCTGGTCCCTGAAGACCCAAAGAATGAGTTTCTTAACCTCCCTCTTCTCCTTCCGGGAGGAAGAACTACAAGACAACTGTTTGTTGGTTGATTAGGACACCTTGAAGTTTTACCCTGCTGAACCACAGTGAGCATAGCTTACACTCATGACTGGGAACAATCTCCTTGATAACAAGTAGCATCCACCAGTAACTTTCCTGAATCATAAGAAGACTTCTAAAGAAAACCCAGGTGTCTAAATTCCATTCTCCATCTAAGTAAGATCTAAAGTGTTCCAAATTCATAGAGTCATTCTTCGAAAATTCCTTAACTTTAAATTGCCATGTTGCTTTATGATGACTCTGTACTGGAAACAGAATGGGTCTCTGACCACATTTGCTCCTCCACTCCACCCCTAATCCCATCCCTGTGAGATGCTGAGAAAAGTGCCTACCCCCTCACTTTAGCCCCCGTGGGTTTGGAAGGTCCAGATTTGCCCCATGTCTACCTGTCTTTGGAGCCTCATGGCTAGTGCCTACAGGCCTCTGATAGAAACAGATAAGTACAAGAGCCTTTCCTTGTAATGAAATAAGGGGCACCCTCTAAACCCTGTCAGTAGTGGACAGCCACTTGTCATACTCCATGATGATCAGACACATGCACAGCCCTAATGAAGCCTTGGTTAATTTCCCAGCCCACTAACCTCTGGAGGAAGAACAATCTGTTAACATTTCCTTCAGGCTGACAAAAGGTTCTGAAGACCATTGCTGTAAGGATATATCTAGGGCCAGACAGAAAAGTGGAATGGGAGAATGCCAACTTGGCAATAAGAACCAAAAAGAAATTGAAAGGCACTTTCGGAGGTCACAGCTGAGTTTCTAAAATATCATGACTGCTAGGGCTGAGTGGGGCCTGAAACCTCATCCAACCTCTATTTAAAGGTGAGAAAACAGAGTACAGAACCATGGAAAAGGGTGGACTGCATGCCTGTCGGGTCGATCTTTGTAGCCCAGCACTCAGCCTGTGCCTGGGATTGATAACAGGTGGTTGATTCGTTTGCTGGTTCAGTGACTACACGGCAAAACTGAACTGAAACTCAGAGAAAGGGTTTTATAACCAGCATTTCCCAAACCTAAGGAATATCATCAAAATGACCTAAAGAAGTTTTTAGATAGATCCCTGGACTGCACTCCAGACCTCTTCAATCAGAATCCTCAGAAGTGGGAATCTAATGATGTTAACATCCTCCCCCCGTTCACTGTAATGATCACCCAGGCTTAAAAACTATTGCCCTGAATGATACCACCTCTTGACACCTAACACACTTAAGACAGGTAGAATTTATTTCTCCATTTAGGTGGCTACATATAGAGTTCATCTTTTAGAGTTGGGAAAAACAAGGTCACAAGTCATCACCCAAAAAAAATTTTAAGCATAATATACAAATTAAGGCAGTCACAACTCTTACTCTGACTTGGATTCAAGAGTGAGCTCTGACTTTGAAACATTATGCTTTCATAGCACTGAAATGGCATGGGATTAGTCAATACACACACACACACACACACACACACACACACACACACACACACACACACATAGCAAAACGTTTTTTGTGCAGACTGACAATGAGATGCCCCACGGTCTGGACAGAAAGGTCCTGACAGATGCTGTGGACAAGGATTCAGAAAACAGCATAACCAACTTAGGTAATGTTAATGGTAAGGTACTTTTTTATTCAAAAGTAATAGTGTGGGCTGGGGCTATAGCTCAGTGGCAGAGCACTTTGCCAACCAAGCGTGTGTGAGGCACTGGGTTCCATCCTTAGCACCACATAAAAATAAAAAAGAAAATAATCAACTTTTATGTCAATAACAGGTGTGTGTGTGGGTAGTTTGTTTGTTCCCTCTTAGAAAGCTTTGTTTCCCTTGAGATCTGACAGTCATCATGGGCCCATTCAGACCTACCCAGGATCAAGCATCTCCTGCAAACAGAGGGCACCAATGGTCACAAATCAAAGGGTAATATGTTCACTAGGCACCACTTTCAGAGGTCATCTCAAAGATAAATGCACTTACACTCACAAGGTTCTTGGAGCGCCAAAGAAGAAAGAGATGCTGTGCATCTGGTTCTATTAATAACTTCCTTGGTTTTCCTTTGTGCTTGTTCCCCCAATAACAAAAGCTGTGCATTCCAATTCGTTCATTTTGCTTATGTACTAAAAGTAAATATTGAGCCCTCTCATTGTTTCCAAAGTCTACATTCCTATATTAAATAAAAGAGTGAAAGGGAGAAAACCCAGTAATACCTCTTTTCATCCTTGCTTAAAGCCAAATCTCTAACCTCTTATAATTAATATATTCCAAAAGGCAAGTCTGCAAGCAGAAAGACTGCTCTGTCCTGGAGGCACCATCAATAACGCCTCCCTTTCCTGATGCCTACATCTCTCTAGTGGCCTCTGCCCACTGAAAGAACACTACAAAGTCCAAACACAAGTTTTAAATTATCCAGCGCCCTCAACTCCTAAAAGATAGAAAATAAAAAGTGAGAGAAGGAGAGACTGTGCTGGTAAGAATAGTGCTAAAGCAGAAACACGAGCCAATAAATGCAAGGAAGTTCCGTATCAGGGCCGCCACGGAGTCTTAAACCAGGCCTGTTGTGTTTTGATCTTACAGAAGCACATATGGTCTTCCATTAGCAGGTCTCCGAGCAGTGGGCCACGTTACCGTACCATATGTGCCAATCCCAACAACAGGACTGATTTATGTTAGTGAGAGCAAGGTTTTTTGTTTTTTTTTTTCTTTGTATTTCATCTCCTTGTTATTTCAAGAGAAATATAAGGGTAGATTTATTCTGCCATTACAAAGAGGCTTCCTAGAGTTTGTTTGTTTAAAGTTGATAGTTTCCAGTAGGGTGAAGCAGATCTGTTTGCTACAAAAATTTGGTGAAAGCTAAAGGTATTTTCTCTCTCTCTCTCCCCTAAAATGAAAGCAGATTTACCCTCATCTTCATCCCCACTCATTCTAGAACCATGGCTCAATAGCCAAGGCAACAATATTATAGAAACAGGCCACGCGTGGTGGCACAAGCATGTAATCACAGCTAATCAGCGGGCTAAGGCAGAAGGATCACAAGTTTGAAGTCAGCTTCGCAATTTAGCAAGGCCCTAGCTACACTCTGTCTCATAATTTTTTAAAAAATTTTAAAAAGGTGATGGGGGTGCAGCTGGGGATGTGGCTCAGTTTTTAAGTGCCCCTGGATTCAATCCCCAGTACCATAAAAGAAAAAAGCACCGTGAATAGTGCTTACCAGGAAAGCCCCTATTAGGTTCATTCCTAATACCACACACACATACCAAAAAAAAGGTGTGTATTTGTGTGTGTGTGTGTGTGTGTGTGTGTGTGTGAGAGAGAGAGAGAGAGAGAGAGAGAGAGAGAGAGAATGACAAAAAAACAGAAGAGAGACCGGGAGGAAGGAAAAAGGTAGGTACTGGGGAATGAAGTTGACCAAATTATGCTGTTATACTGTATGCACATACAAATACATAACCAATCCTGTTATTATATAAAGTTATCATGCACCAATATAAAAAGGACTATCACAGAATAGTCACTTTATAAGTTTGATGCTTACATGTGTCCTTCCCACTTTTCTCTCTACTCTTCACCCCAAGGAGTAACTCTGGCCAGGGTTGAGTGGCTTCACAAGGAAATTCCAAGGATGTCAAATAAACCTATGACCTTCATCTCCCCCAGGAGAATCTAAGATCCTCCCGCTTTGGCCAAAACTTAATTTCCCAGTAGTACAACTGAAGGGGGTCAAAGGAAGATAAAAGCCATGTGAGACAGGGATTGGCCAATACAGGCCAGAGATAAAAGATATCCTTGTTTTCAGGGGGAGCAAACAAGATGTCAGAGCTGCTGGTATGTGACATACAGGCTGCAATCACCCCTGCCCCTCTAGGCTAGAAGACCATTTATCCTGGGTGTCTCTGTGCCTGTATTCTTACATTGCTAGATCTCACTCTAAGCAAGCCTCCTTCAATCAACATGGCTGACCTATATTGTAACTTTAAAAACAACAGCATATTAGCCACATGGAATTACTTTCTTGAACCTCACTAATGGACACACAATGAGAAATCACCCACCTTTTAATTTTGAAACTACTTCTAATAAACAAAACAAAACAAAAAAGTGGGGGAGAGAATGAATTGTTTCCAAATTCCTATCCAGCCTCTTCTAACAGAACTTGGTTAACTCTTAAATTCTTTTTAAATCTTGATATTTCTCTATTAAGCAATAAAAGAAGGAGAGGGTTACTGGGACAGTGGCACATGTTTGTAACCCCAGAAATTCAGGAGGCTGATGCAAGAGTATTATTACATTGAGGCCAGCCTCAGCAATTTTGCAAGACCAATGTCAAAATAGAAAATAAAAAAAGGCTGAGTATGTAACTCAGTGGTGATGAGTTACATAGTCACACACACACACACACACACACACACACACACAAATCTTCTTTTCTCTAATTAACAGATACCAGAGCAAAAGGTAAGACACATGGGCATAATGGGGAGGAGGATGTTTTTAGACTAATCTCTAAATTTTATCTCTCCTGCAGAGACCCCACTTACTTCCTTCTCTTCATTATTATTTCCCCAAAAGATCAGGAATGAAATGAAGTGCTGTGGTAGTTTGATATGAGGTATCCCCAAAAATCTCCTATGTTAAGGCAGGAATGTTCAAAGGTCAAATGATTGGATTCTGAGAACTGGAAGCTCGTCAGTCCATCTTAGCTTGAACAAACTGACTAGGTGGGAACTGTGAGCAGGTAATGTCGTGCCCTGGAAGGATTTGTCTTTCCTGCAGCCCCTTCCCCTCCCCCTGCCTTCCAGCCACCAAGAACAGAACAGCTTTCCTCTACCACACCCTTCTGCCATGACATTCTGCCTCACGCTGGGCCCCCAAGCAATGGAGTGAGCCCACTGTGGCTGAACCTCTGAAACAGTGAGCCAAAATAAATTTTTCCTCCTCTAAATTGTTCTTGTTGTGTCTTTAAGTCACAACAATGAAAAGCTGATTAACACAAGCTCTGAGTTGACAATAAAATCAACAATTGTTTGAAGAAATCTTGATTTTTTTTTCACTAACAAATCTCATTGCCTTACAATAGAAAATAAAATTTCCTTTTCCTCTTTTACTCTCTTTGAAATTAAGGAGGTGATTTTAAAAATCAAAACATTTCCCATGTCATCACACTGAATTTTTCCCTCTCATAATGCAATATTATATGTATTATATATAATTATAATATGTATATAATATTATATGTCATTTAAATATAATGCACAACTTTAGGGGTACTTGTCACATTTCAAACCAAGATTAAAGTCTAGAGGTCAATTTTTTAGCAATAAGATTGCAGTTTTATTGAATTCTAAGAAGCACTACATTTCTTGTGTGTGTGTGTGTGTGTGTGTGTGTGTGTGTGTGTGTGTGTGTATGTGGTTTTAATTAAAATTTGCTTTGGAAAACTTGTTTAAAGGATGATAAGAGACATTATAAGGGACCTTCTGTTTTTACACAGTGACCCTTTGATCATTCATTCCTTTTTTAATACATGTGGTTTTTTTCAAATCTTTTTAACATGTAGCAACTGTACTTATTAATGGGATACATTGTGGTATTTCAATACTTGCATGTGGCATGCACTGATCAAATCAGGTAATTAGCATTTCCATCCCCTTATTTCTTTATGATTGGAGACTTCAGGCTCCTCTCTTCTAGTTCTTCATAAAATACATAATAAGTTGTGGTGAACTATATTCACCCCATTATGCTATAGAACACTAGAACTTATACTATGTAAGAAACTCCATCTTTTATATAAGGACATCATGAAAAGCAAAATAAGGTGTTTAAAAACACAGGGATCATGAAAAGGTTACAAGTAGCTTTTGACTTAGATTTTAAGTTCAAGGTCAAGCTTTGTCATTTGCTATTTATGTGATTTGTAGTAGTTATTGAACTCCCAAATTTCAGTTCTCTCATCAAAAAACTGTTTAAATTAATATCTATGTCAGTTGAGTGAATTCAATAAGTTAGAGACTTAGCAAATTACCCAGCTTGTCATGAAAGCTCAGTATAAACCTATTGTCCTCCAAGGCAGAAGCTGTGGCTGTTGACAGAGTCCTCACCGTGACGAACACTAGTTTAGAAAAGTATCACAACCTACCATCTCCATCTCTTACTACAGTCCTGTGCACAGAGCAGATAGACAATAAATACTTACCAACTTGAGTAGGAGGCACCCTGGGCACAGTTAATTAAGTCATTTAACAGTATCTGTCAGGTACCTAGGCTGTTCCTGGGAGTATTTCAAACTCAGAAGATAAAGGTGTGGTAAAAGAAACTCCTTACTTTCGTTGAGTTTTCATGTCAGTGGTGGGAGGCAGATTATCAACAAGCAAACAAATAAATATTTTAGATGATATAGCAATACAAATTATGACACATTAAAAAGAAATAGAGTAGAGGATGATTGAGATGACTTTTATATGGAATCACTACTGAAGTCATTTCGAAAACAACGCTACATCTAAGCATTTGGGTAAAAGGAGTAAACCCCAAGAAGACCCAGGGGAGAGCATTCTGATAGTAAGTGTTGAAACCCAGTTTCAGGCACAAGCTTCCAATATCTGAATAGCAGAAAGGTACCGTACAACACAGTGAGCTTAAGTGAGATGGACCTGGCTGGGAAGCAAAGGCTGGGTGAGCTAGTGTGAATAGTTCAGATCTTATTCTAATCATGACAAGAAGGCATCAGAAGACTTCGAATACTTCTTAGAAAAGACCCCTGCCTGGTACACCATCACATGATAGAGTAAACAAGGCTATTCTAGTTCCTGCAAAATTGTTTCATACTAATATAGCATGCAGATTGTCAAAGCAACCAGGTTCTTCTTCGGTTGACAGAGTTGTTTTATCCGTTGAATGCATCTTCTCTATTTAGGCAAAAAAAAAAAAAAAACAGGCCTTGTTTATAATTTTAGAGAACAGAAAATTGCATCAAACTGATCACTTCATTCAAACTGATCACTTCATTCAGTGGAAGAAGACACTAAAGATTTAAGGGGGTAAAGTGAAGAACCTTGCTTTGAATTCCAAATACATTCTGAATCAAAAAAGTTAGAAAATCTTACCTCTGTGACAACTTTCCCCTACCTTGGATTAAAATTTAAACACTGTATTTACTAGAGTCCAAACCCTAATCTCAAAAATTCCTTGAAAATTCCTGGAAATTCCTTGAAAAAGGTCATGTGCCATATTAGTACCGCTTCATCCCATGTCTCATCAGGAAAACAGAAGCCACTCTACATATTTTGAACAGAAGAAACAATACAGGAATTGGAACAATCTGGGAAGAGTTGGCAGAGGGAAGAGGGAATAAGTGAACTTAGCCAAAGGTTAGTCATTGCAAGAAGCTGCTCCCATCTCCAAGCCTGAAGAAGCAGATGAGAAAATATTAGAGTCCATAATCTCCATACCACGGAGGCTTCTGGAAAACCCATCATTGGTGCTGTTGGAATCATATCCACGGTCCCATAGAAAATCCAGAGCCTAATGTTGTCCAAATTGAACGTTGCTGCTACCAGAGCGAAGGCCACAGGTGCATTGTAGATGAGGCGGCTTGGGGCATGGCTGCCTGGGAAGGAAGCCAGGAGTGTAGACTTGCCTACCACCACCACTACTTCTGCTGCACTTCCAGAAACATAGAAAATATCTTCTTCCTTCCTTCTGTCCAATATCCTGCCCGTGCCTTCCATTTGCAGAACATACCTAGAAGCCATTTGGCAAGATAATTTTAGAAATATAGTTCTCAGACTTCTAGCCCCCATCGCCAGGAATCTACGGAAGGTCACAAAAGAATGGAAATGGAGCCAACAGGCAACAAATAAACAGCATCTTTCCCGTCAGAGTTCCACTATTAGAAACCTTAGAAAATCAAGATAAATAAAAGCTGGAAATGTTGTGTCAGGTATTGGGGACCAAGAGAAAGAAAAAGGAAAATATGAACATCCAAGAAATACAGGAGTCCAAGCTCATGAGATGGGCAACAACTTCCACGTTTCCTTGCCTTCCATCCCTTGTTTCCTTCCTATACCAATCGACCTATTCAAGAAACCAACCAAGGCTCATTCACTCCGAAGTATAAATGATTGATAACAGCTTCATGAACAGCCAGTATGATAGGCAGGAGAAATTTAGGAGAAACATCAACTAAAGTCATTTTTTAAATAAATAGTCCTTAAGATGCTCCATCTGCCAGGAAATAAAATCTGGTCCTCTACCTCACACAATCTAAGCAGAGAAATATATAGTTCAAATAAATAAAATGCCATGTGGAAGATATTGAAAAGATGAGTACAAAGGAGTAGTAGCATGAAAATTGATCTGAAGCAAAGTTTCTCATCCTCAGCTCTATTTTCATTTTGGACCAGATATGGGGGTGGGGGGCTTTCCTATGCATTGTAGGGATACTTAGCCGCTTTCTTGGCCAGTAGCACCCCCAACTTGTGACAACAACAAATTTCTCCAGACATTGCCAAATGTCTCCCGGGGAGTGAGATTTAAAGTAGCTTAAACTTAAGGTGAGAATTAAAGTATATGTTGGAATTGCCTAATGAAAGAGGAAGGGAGAGATTTCAAACAGATGAATCATGTGCAAAGGCATGAAGGCAAAAAACGGCAATGAGGAGGGATATGAAGCCTGGAGGCAGAAAGTATTTAACATGCCAGGCTGAAAGTTTGAACTTTCATCTCTAGGCAACAGAAAGTCATTGAAGGATTTTGAGTAGAGCAGTGAATTGTTCAAGTTTGCATTTTGGAAGCATTTCTTTGGTGAGCAAGTGGTAAGAGGATAAAAGTAGAGGAAATTAAAAGAAGGGAATCCAGTTTACTGTTATGATTTGGATATAAGGTGACCCCCCCCACCCCCGCAAAGCTCCTGTGTTAATGTTCAGAGGTGAAGTGAGTGGATGATGAGGGCTGTAACCTAATCAGTTCATCCTAGTTTGACTGAACTTGGTAGTAACTGTAGACAGTTGGGCATGACTAGAAGAGGTGTGTCATTGGAGGTATGTCCTGGAAGACTTCATTTTCCCTGCAACCATTTTACCTCCCCTCCCCTCACCTCTGCTTCTTGGCTCTCAGAAGGTCAGGAGCTTTCCCCAATGAGGCCATTCCACCATAACATTCTGCCTTATTTTGGGCCCAAAGCAATAGAATTAGCCATTTATGGACTGAGACTTCTAAAACTATGAGCCCCAAATAAACTTGTCCTTGTAGGGTATTTCGGTCACAGCAATGGAAAGCTGATGAACTCACTAACTAGATAATGAGGAGCAACATGAAGCCCATAAGAGAAAAACAAGGCAAACCCAAGGAGAGGGACTTAATAGAATTTAGTACTTAAGTGAACATGGAAGACAAGGAAGAATGCCAGGAACTACAGACTGCAGATTTGAAGTAAGGGGTAAGAACAGGTTGAGAATTGAGTCCTTTTTCAGATATGGGAAGTTTGAGTTTGTGGGACCTCCAGGTCCAGATGTCTACTAGTCAATCATAAATGTGTGCATAGGAATGTGTTTATACAGATGTGTGCATGTATATGTATATATAACCTTGTTATTCAGGAAGGATTTGTGCTAGATTTATTTTGGAGTCTTCACAACAGACAGCAATTGACATGACCATCAGCGACATCGTGGAGGGAGAAGAGGAGAGAACTAGGACAGACTTCAGGGATCATTAACACTCAGGAAAGGGGGAGGTCAAGGAAGAAGAAAAACCATAAACTGATTTTGAAAACAGAAGAAATAAGTATTAGAGTCTGAAGGCTTGTGTGTCCCCAAAATTGACTGGTAGAATCCAAACCCATAAAGTGATGGTATTTGGGGGTAAGTAGGTCATGGGGGTAGAGCTCTCGTAAATAGATTAGTGCCCTTAAAAAAAGAGGCTCAAGGGAGCTTCTTTGCCTCTTCTACTATGTGAGGAAAAGAATGGACCTTTATCAGACTGCTAATGCCTTGATCTTGGACTTTCCAGCCTCCAGAACTGCGAAAAATAAAGTTCTATTGTTTATAAGCTATCCAATTTGTGGAATTTTGTTGTTTCTTTATTATTATTATTGTTGTTTTAATAGCAGCCTAAGCAAACTAGGACATAAAAGATGGCATAACAGCAGCTAAAGAAAGAGGAAGTCTGAGAGGAAAGGAGAGATCAATGGAACGAAGAAACAAAACCAGGTAGAACTGAAAACTGGCCCCTGGATATGGTGATCAGGAGGCCCCACTAACCTTTGCCTTGTTGATATCAGCAAGGACCCAGAACCTGATTGCAATAATCAGGGGAGGAGATGGAAAGGGAGACCACGGATTCTATAAATGTAGACAACTCTTTCAAACCTATAGCATTATTATCTCTAGGCTGAGGTTGACTGTGTAGGTAGGCTGAGAAAAAGACCCAGAGAGGGAATGATAAATAGTTCTCAGTCCTTGAAGAAAATAGTAGAAATGAAAGATGCAGTTGGTTCAAGAGACTGATCTGAAAGAAGGAAAAGAAGGATTTATGCAGAGAAGGATTTGAAGTAAATGAACATGGGCAACAGATGTGCAGGCCTCGGAGAAGAAGTCAAGACCACAAGCAAAGAATTAAATCAAATGAAGTCCTTTGAAGGGAAGTGATGGGTTGATAAGGAAGATCTAGGTTGGGCATTCAAGAGAGGAGTAAATATTTCTAATAACTATTTTAGAAAATTGGAGAGAAATCAGAAACACAGAAGGCTGATCAGACAGCTTGAGGATGCAGTTGAACTCTTAGCCCCTTTGTTTTTAGTGGATCCACTCTGTGGGGATGTGCCATTTGTCTGGGCTGCCCTCAATCTCAAATAAACGTAAGAGGGGAAGTAAAGCTCGCCCTAGTTTATGAATTTGCAAGAGAATTCTGGTGGAAGGACCAGACATATAGGAACTCAGAATGCTGGTGAGAAACCAGGTCAGGTGGTGTAGGAGAAGTTCAAAGGAAAATGACAGGGAACCAATATGAGACATCTGGTGAGAGCAAGGTGGATTGAAGATGGCCCCAGACCCTAACACCTTCCATTAGAAGTCCACATCTCCTCTTGAGTCTAGGTAGACTTTGTGACAGCATTGTCTCATAGAATATGATGGAAATAAAATGATGCCAGGCAAGCTTCCAAGGTAGCTCTTTAGACAGTGGCAGCTCCCACTCCTGGTCTTTGGAATACTCTCTCATAACTCTGAGCCGTCCTGTGAGAAGTTCAGCCACCCTGCTGGAGAGATTACCCAGAGAGGGTGGAGGGGCCTATCACTCCAGCCATTTGAGCAAAACCAATTTAGACTTTCCAGAGAAGCCAAGCACCATGGAGGGACCTAGTCACTAGTTAAGTTGGGCCCAAATTTCAGGCCCACAGGATTTTAATGGCATCTGATGAGAAGTTGTAGTGGAAAATAATGAGAATAAATTTCAAGTTGGAAATTTCAGCAATGAGGCTGACCCACATTTCACATAAGCCAAGGTGTTGGCCAGCCAACCCCCTGGCTGAGGGCTGCAAAAGCTGAGTGTATTACCCAGATTCTGTAATCTATCATACAGATTCTGGCTGTATGAGGAACATGCTGGAGAAAAAAAATGATTATTGAAATGTTCAGGGTTGGGGGACCTAACACAGGTTCAAATTATTGCTAATCATTCCTGGCTGTTCTTCCTCTAAAAAAAAATAATAAATAACAAGAACTCAAGAGGGAGAATTATTCAACAGCAGTCACCTCAGCTGCCACTGTGATGCCTAGTGACACATAATTAGAAAACAAATGACAGATTAGTTTAATAATATTCATTAGCAACTAATGAAACTGACAGTGTTTCCAACTGAAAGCAGGTTGGGCTGTTAGTTGATTTTAAGTAAATTATGCTCCACCCCCTTCGACACTCCCCCACATCCCTCCCCCTACCTTGTCTGCCTTCCAGCTAAATGAGACTGGAGGTACAGTGGGAGAGGATTGTATGTGGGTCACCAAACAGGACATAAGGGTAAGATGATTGAGGGGACAAAGAGAACAAGAAGTAGGGAAGAGGCTCCTGGAGGTCCAGAGAAGAAGGGAGAAAGGGAGTGGATTAAACCTTTCTCTTCCAGCTGTCACCAGACATCTAACTGCTGTCAAAAGCAAAGTCCTATTTGCCCTGGGGAAGAAGTGGTTAACAGAGAAAAATCAGTGCTTCCTTTCAGGCATTGTTGTTCTTTTCTTTTCCCTTTAAAAAAAAAAAAATCTCCCAAGTAAGAATTTTAACGATATGCAGAAATCATAGCTGTCTTGCTGAATCGCTGTAGGACTGACCCCCCTTGACAGTTCTTAAATTATTCAGCTATCAAGGGCCTGCTAAACATTAAATTAAGCATCCTCTCTCCCCTGTCCTAAACCATTAAGTTATGCAAATGCACAGATAATGGGGCATATGACAGCTGGAGGCATTAATCACGCAGCTCTGTCTCTGGGCTGTTGTTATGTAGAAACTGCATCTGCCAACAGACCGAACAGCCACAATTAGATCTCTTAATGGAATGAGGAGCCGCTACCTGGCCCTCCTCACTCATGTTGGGTTGTAGACCTGGGAGTGAATAAGGCACTTGGGAGATCTTGCCGCTCTCATTCCTTCTCTGCCCCCTCTCTCTCACTCTCTTTTAATACCTGCTCCTCCAATTGAAATGAAAAATTACCTGTAATTGTTATCATTTGCAAACAAAACCTGTCAGAAGACAAACCTGCTGTTTACAATGGATGTTTTGTTGTCCCTGGAAAGGTTCTTTAGGGAATTTCCTTCTTTTTTTTTTTTTTTTTTTTTTACTAATTCTCTCTTCCAACAAAGATTGGGGGCTGGGGAGTAGGAAGCAGCAAATAGCTTTCCCATTATAACCTCCAAATTGCTGCCTTAAAGGCAAAGACAGAACACTCACCAGCTTACCTGGCGCTCATTTGCTCATTCACAACTGCTTTGCTCCCACCAAAACCAAATTGTCAAAGAAAGCCAGGCGCAAGAGCCAAACCTGAGCTCTGCCAGGCTCCCCTGTAGGAAGTCATGAATTAGACGGACAATGGAGGCATCTCATTATCTTCCAAAGAACTGTCCCTCTGTTTCATCAGGATTTAATACATTCAGTTTTTACAGCTGTTTGTTTTTTTTTTTAATCCAAGCTTCTATACCGTGGCCAATTGTTTTGTCTTTTATCAATGTATTCTATTATGAGGACAGAGGACAGCGTGACTGGTTTTGCAGGAGTTTGGGATCAGCCAACAGTTGCCATTTGCACAGGACTTGAATTGACATATCTCTTAACACCAAAACTTTAACCTGCCAGGAACTGCTCAAGAACAGTATTCTGTAGTTCCACATAATAACTTTTGGGTAGGTGGGTCCCAACAAGGGGACAGCTCATGATCATCACTCCCCAATTTCCAGAGACATCACTTGTTAACAGTTTCATATTCTGAGATTTTGAATTAAGGAAAAAAAAAATTTCTGTTGAGCAACATAGTTTTGGATACCCCTGTTCTCAAATGACATTGAGGAGACTTCTATGCTTAGTCCCTGGCAAGTGATTTTTATCTCAGGTATGCCCTGTTTTCTAAAAATAGTCATCCAAATGGCTAACAATCAATGAGAACATGTTTTCTTCCTTTCTTCAAAATTTCTCCAACACTATTAGAAAATCTACATGTATTTATGAGCAAAAAGAGTGGAGCGGAGGGATGATGATTTGCCAATAAATGAAACCAGCCTGCCCTCCAGCTCCCCCATTTCTTCCACTAATCACCATTTCAGGCCAATTAGCTCTGACCTGGGGTCAGCACTCCCTAAGTGCGGGCCTCACTGCTGACCTTGAAAATGCTTGGCTTGTGCAGAGAGAGAACCCGGGCAATTCACAGGGACCCCTAATTACAACTGAGGGGAAATTCACACAAAGGTTCATCTGGTAAGGTTTAGTAAGTCAACTCAGTATACACAGGACACATGGCACTCCTTCCAAGTCTTCCAGGCCTGGCCATGCTGTCTTTTCCTAAACCCTCAAGCAGTTATACCTCTTAAGAAACATCTAGAATCTGGAAAAATCCAATCACAAGGTGACCTAAATTGGGTTTCAGATTCTTTGTTTCATCGAAATCTCAATAGCTGTGGGACAGATCTCCAAGATTCTGTTTCACTGTTTTCTAGTACTTCTTCCCAAAACACCCAGTGCCCCAAATGCACCTCTCCATGAATTTTCTCTACCTACAAACTGTAGGAGAACAATAACAATTCCCAGAGGTTTATAGTTAGAATGGACTCCTCTATCAAAATACAGAATAAGGGGCTGGGGTTGTGGCTCAGTGATAGAGCACTTGCCTAGCATTTGTGAGGCCCTGGGTTTGATACTGAACACCACATATAAATAAATTCAATAAAGGTCCATTGACAACTAAAAAATAAAAATAAAATGCAGAATGAAAGAAGAGCAAACAGAAGTTCATTAGCATGTATATTCCATATGCACGTGGGAAACACCCAGGGCACGAATAATTCTCCAGAGGTGCTTTGAATTCACACAGCATCTTTGAAAAAAAGCCAAAAAAATTTTTTTAAATATTTTTAGTTGTAGATTGACACAATACCTTTATTTAATTTATTTATATGTGGTGCTGAGGATCGAACCCAGTACCGCATACATGCTAGGCAAGTGCTTTACCACTGAGCTACAATCCCAGCCCAGGAAAGCAAAATTTTATAGAAGAAAAAACACAAAGGCAAAGAACTTTGGGTATCTATAAGCAGCAAGTTGTAGAAAAGCAAACCAATCAATAGTGGATAAAGGCTAATTAGTAAAGCTTACTAATAAACACTCTTCTGGCATCATCCCTTAGACAAGGAGCATCTAAGTTGTTCTTCAGTGTTAGCCTTGGTTCTCCCTCACAGAAATAGGGGCAAGATACCTTTTGTCCTCACAAATCTATGTCCTGCTTTTAAGCAAAGAGAGGAAGGGCAGAGAGCTCTCCTGCTCCTGGTTCTTAATTGCCTCCAGATCAGCAATTCTTCCTTTTGGGGGAGGCATACTCTGGTCTCCCCTAACAAACTGGGGCCTCATTGAGGGCAAGATTCATCTTTATTCATTCTTACCTGTGTTGTCCATGCTAGGACTTCTCAAACTTTAAAGTTCTGGTAATCATGGATCAAGATAAAACAAGATGATTCAGCACATAGCAGGTGGGGCCTGAGGATCTGCAGGTCTGACAGATTCCTGTGGAGCCAAAGCTGCTGGTTCAGGCCACACTTCAGTGGCCAGGCCCTAAACAACTTCTGAACAGGGTTTCTATGCCAGATCCCTCAAGGTTTAGTACACAGTACAAGGTTGAAAGGATGATTTCCCCAACCCCACTGTTAAGGGGCTAGCTGCTAAGTCTACGAAACAATTTTTACATCTAATAAATCCACTGTAGAACCTCTTATACTTAGGCTGTTTGTTATGAGATAATTTATGTGCACCAACAGGAACCTAACCCCCTTAGTTACATACCTAAAGCCACACCTGTTACTCCCACCAGGTATAGCAGGGGATTTTTTCCCCCTTTCACATGGTGTGCTTTGTAGCATTTCTTACTCATTTTAAGTTACTCCATTCACATATTCATTTCTTCACTTTGTATTTATTCATCTCTCCACTGGAGGATAAGGCTCACAAACGCGTGTCTGCCTCGGGGCCCATCACTTCGTCAATGCAGATCACAGGGCCTTGCATTTAGGAATAAGGGGCAATTGGTCTCTACAAAGTCCAGCAGTTTCCCCCGCTCCCTTGGGTAGAGGCTTTGGTACCACTCCTGTTCTCCTTTCTGTCTCAACACTGTCTGAGCAACCCTAAGAACGAAAAAGGCAGAAAACATGTTTCATCCTGGAGCTGCGGCAAGGATTGCAAGCGCTTCAGCTGCTTTTAACCTCAGTTGGTTTTGAAAATGTTGGAGTCCTCTGGAAGTGCTGATTTGCATGAAAACAAACAAATATCATTCTTTTGTGATGATCTTTATGTCTGAGGATCCTAGTCCCTGCTGTGCTGTTAACATGTGTTTCAAGGCTCAGCCAAGCCTTCCATTTTTGTCTCCAGTGCTTAAACCTTCTAGGAAAGCTGTTTAAGAAAGTGCCCACCCATGAAGTTTAGGTTGGAGGAAATAAAGCTGAGAGATGATTTCAGTAAGGCAGCTCAGAAACATAATACTCAGCACCACAGCAGATGTGATTTGCATTTCCTGGTAGGAAAGACTAGGCCTAGATTAAGAAACTGAAGGAGGTTTTAGTTTTTTCCTTAAGATGCATTGCATTGCATTACATAAATACCAGATTGATTGAAGAAAATTGAGGAGCAGGGTAGAGGGGACAAGTATAGGCCTGTTGGCCTTCCACTCTGCATTTCCGTGATCGGGAACAGACAGATCTGAGTGATGGAACAGGAAGTTAATGGAACAATTCCGTAAACTGGTGTCACAGTGCTGATCCCCACAGGTTTTCTTCTTTGAAAAAAAAAAGAAAGAAAGAAAGAAATTTACCTGCATCTCTGCCTGGCTTAAGTCAACAGGATGTGTTACAGCCCTTAGCAAACAACCTGTTATCTGCAGGAGAAATGCAAGCCCAAAATGCCAATAAGAACACATGTTAACCTCAAGTACACATGTTGTGTCATTCCTGCTTAAAGACACAGAAAAGATCCCAGAACTCGGGAGATTAGGATAATCCCTCCTACCATAAAATCTGTAAGAACAGATTTCAGTTAGAACGGGTCAGCATAGGCTAGGTGTCCTAGAGTTGTCATGCACAATGGGACTTGTCTTGTCAAAGTCTTGAATGTCATCCTGCTTGTGTTGGAATTCAATGATTCAGTCAAAAGTCAAGAAGTAGACTTTTGTAAACTTCCCTGGGTCCCCCCAAAACTGTAAGGTAAGAGGGGGGATACCATGCTTCTCTGAGAGGACCCACACTCTCCCTTGAGAGTGTCCCCTTTTTCCTTTTCCTATCCCTTCTAATAAACTCATGCCTGCTGCTAGGCATAGTGACACCTGCCTATAACCCCAGCCACTTGGAAAGCTGAGGCAGTAAGATCAAGGCCAGCCTCAGAAACTTAACAAAACCTATATCTCCAATATAGACAATTTAAAGGGTTAGGTTATGAGACTCAGTGGTAAAGTACCCTTGGGTTCAATCCCTGGTGTAAAAATAATAATAATAAAATAAAACCTCATGTCTGATACTATGAGCGATTTGTCTGAAATCTTTCTGGCAATAAAGGATTGCCATGGCTGCCTCAACTCCTGAGGTTTGGGGTGGGGGGAGAGGCGAAGGGTCAGGTCTGTGTCCAGCAACACCAGATCTTGATTTTGCTTAGAAATATTTTGGAATAACTGGCAAGAACTTAATTTTTACCAGCTTAAGTGGAAACAAAAGAAACTGAAATGCTTGCATAACTGAAAGTTAACAGACAGTGCAGGCACAGCTGGGTCCAGACTCTCTACTAAGAACAGGTGCTACAAGAGCTATCATTTTTAAATGCCCATACTGATAAATTTAAACTTATCAAACTTTATGTTTCTTCCACCATTAGCCCATATCCTTAATATTTATTTCTATTCATGCACTCTGGATTTCTGCTTATATAGATTAGAAAACTCCAGTAGTTCTTCCAGAGTATAGCACAAATCCCTTAGATTACACTTTGTATCTCACCTTTACAGGACTGGTGAGAATGGGGTGTAGTTAAAGGTCTAGTAGAAAAGAGGTGTGGTGGGGTGGGTCGTGAGGAGAGTTAGCATGTTTTGCATGCAAACTGCCTCAGAGGAGACATTACCATCTCCTCAGGTAAGACAGGGTTAATTCCTTCAGATAGGAGTCAGGGAGACTGCTGCTAGCAAAGGAAACTCAATGTCCCCAGCTTCATCAGGGTCTTCTTACATGTCTCCATTCCACTTTACTGGATCCCATCCTTTCCCAAACAGTAACCTTACTTTAATAGCAGTGGCACTCAGGAGATGAGGTCCTATGTTTGATTTTCAGCAGTTTCAACCTTATAGCAGGAGATAAGACCCTCCCTTGGGAGACATCTAGAAGCTCTTAGATCATTTATGTGGCACTTGAACTGGGAATTCAAATCCCTAAATTCTTTGTTTTCTTATATCACTTTGTCCCAAGACATTAGGAGTCATAAACCAATGTCTTTATATTCCTTAGTTTAAAATTAAAAAGTGTTCATAAATATCATATTCAGAGTTGTTTAGCTACTTGCTTTGTATAAGTATTGATTATGAGTATCTAGTGCACAATATCTCTACTAACAGTCCACATCAGGAATATCAATGCTCTCCTTACTATTAGACAGTAAATAGCATCTTTAATCAGATTAGAGAGCCAATTCCAGATGCCACATAGCCAATTCAGCAAACTGATCCTTAAAACTCTGTTCCTCTAGAACCACTCACAGTACCATAGACTATTAGCCAGTTCTCCAGAAAAATAGAGCCAATCGGATCTATCTGGATTTATTGTGGAAACTGGTTCATATGACCACGGAGGTCAAGAAGGCCCAGGTTGGCCATGTGCAAGCTGGAGAACCAGGAGGGATGGTGACATAATGTACTGCAACTACAAAGGCCCCTGAGCCAGGAGCTCTAATGTCTGAGAAGAAGATGGATGCCCCAGCCCAAGAAGACAGAGAATTCACCCTTTTTCTGCCTTTTGTTCTTTTCTCCCCTCAACAGGTTAGACAATGCCCACCAACAGTGATGAAGACCCCCCCCTTCTTTACTGAATCTATTCATTAAAATGTTAATCTCTTCCAGAAACTCCCTCTTAGACACCCCCAGAAGGGTTTTGGCAGCCTTTGAGGCACCCCTTAGTCCAATCAAGTTCCTACATAAAATAAACCACCACAGACAAGAAAGGAGACTGGTCTGGTTTTCCCTAAGATCAGGGCAAGGTTTCACACGAACAAGGAGGCCTGTGTGGATTGAATCTCTCTCCACCCCAAAAAAAGGACACCCCAGGCTTTCTTATCAGTTTGTTCATGTATGGGAGCAGGAAGGAAAAAGGAAGAATGAGGCTTAGGCTGTCAACAGCCAAACATTAAAATAATGAAGTCAAACTACTACAGACCTAAAAGAACAGATTTTGAAATCCATAAAGATTAAACAAATTGATTGAACTGTGTGTCTCCTGCTTGAAATTAAATGTTCCTTTAATTTTCATCAAATCCCTCACAAAATATACCTCTCTGCCTGGATATATTTGCCTTGCTCTTTAAAGATCTAAATGTTCCAAATCTTTGCTTAAGGACACTGACGACAAGACTTTTTTTAATGCAGGCAGATGGACCATCATGACACAGAGCATTCAAGTGAAAGAACCGTTGGTCCAGAGGCCAGAAAACCCAGCCCAGAGTAAATAACAACAATTCTCGTGAGGGGTTCCGGTTAACCTTGGACTTTGGAACTAGATGCCTGGGGTGGAATCCAACTCAGCAGACAGTGACCTTGAGCAGATATTGAACTTCCTCTTGTCTCAGTTCCCAGTCTGAGAACTTACTCTAACCCTCACCACAGCATTACAAGTGAGAAGTGCTCAGAGCAACCCTTAGATCATAAGTACTTGATTAATATTGGCTACTATTATATTTATAATAACTGACATTGTTATTATTAATGCTTCTTATTATAAACCCTTTCAGCCCTGATCAACCCCCCACCCCTCTAGTTATCCTTTTGCTTCATAGGGAAGAGGGAAAAGTTGAAGAAACTCAAGCAATACAGAAAGAATTACTGAAGAAACTATTCATGGAACAAGTGTGAAAAAGACCTCAGAAAGCACACAAAGTTGCAAATTAAAGCACAACTGAAATGTACCAAGAAAATGTAGTTTATTCAATTCACCTAGAACTGATCTGGTATCCCTTAAGAGCCCCCCACTTAAATTGACTTAGAAGAAGTTTAACAATATTTAGTTAATGAAGTTTAGAAGTTGGTGTGATCTAAGGATCTAAAAAGTCCCTTTAGACAGTGGTCAGTCTTCTGGGGATCATTGCACCAGCTCTTCTGTTGCAATACCCTACTATACCTGATCTCTGGTAAAGTGTGAAACTTTCTCGATATTGGTATTAAAAAGAAATTTTAAAGTTGTAAGTCCAGTTCTTTATTCCTTAAAGGGAAATGGTTGCTATAATGATGTAGGTTATTTAGCACCTTCCCTATTTGTTGGAGAAGCATGAAATTCATTGTGTTCCCTTAAGGAGGGCAGTCTTCAATGAGAAATTGCTATTTGAGAAGAAACTATTGACCATGATGAAGAGATTTTATCCACTCTACATAATGATGACACAATTGGATATGAATAAAAAGTTTGGGCAGGCCCAGTTCTCAACAACAAAGCCTAGAAACCAATATCATGACACTGGTAAAAACGCCCAGTGGATCTCAGGTTACCAGTCTAAGCCTGATTTCATGATCCAGCTCAATAGCCTTGAAGGTATTTCTAATCAGTTGTTTAAGTGTTTAGCATAGTGACCCTTTTCTCAAACAATATCTTACATGGAACCAACAGACAAAAATAAAATATTGCTGAGTCACACTGTGTTGAAAAAGCCTAGAGTGGCAGTTTGTTACACCCAGCAGTGGCCCCTGGGCTTTTCAAAAAATTTTCAGGCTCCCTGGGGTCTGAAAAATTTAAACCCAGAGATCAGGTATAGTAGGCTATTACATTAGAAAGGCTGGTGCAATGATCCCCAGAAGACTGACCACTGTCTAAAGGGTCTTTTTAGATCATTAGATCACACCAACTTCTAGACTGCATTAACTAAATATTGTTAAACTTCTTCTAAATCAATATAAGTGGGGGCTCTTAAGGGATACTAGATCAGTTCTAGGTGAATTGAATAAACTACATTTTCTTGGTACATTTTTCATTATAGTAATCTTTAAAGGAGAAGGAAGTCTGTCCTGTGCACTGTAAGCTGTTTACTTAGCATCATCCCTGGCTTCTATGCACTGGGATACAAGTAACATCCCCCACGTGGCACCAACCTACAATACCTATGTCCCTAGGGAAGCAGAATAACCTCAGGTTGGGAGTCACATTCTAGACTGACCCCTTCCAAACCATTTCCCATAATAGCAGGAGAAATCTAAGACAAATCTCATCAAGGACATCCTTGACATGAAGTCCTCTGTTCATTCACTTGGTCATGTGATAAACATTTGTAGTTACCTTCTCTATGCAAGAACTTTCACCTGGGCTTCACAGGGCTCCTATGACCTCTGACCTCACCTCATTTGGCCCCTGAGACATCCATGTCCCACCACCCAGCCATCAAATTTTGTTTATACTCTTGGCACTTTGTACTTGCTTTCCCTTATGCCTATAAATCCCTTTCTTCAACACATCCATCAACTTGGGAGATTTTTTTAAAGCATTGGACAAAACTCCATCCAAACTTGGTAGTTCTGGGGATAGTTGTTTGTTACTCAGCTTTCCATCAATGTGACAAAATAACTGAGATAAACAACTTAAAAGGAAGAAATGTTTACTTTACCTCAATCAGGGCTTCAGTTCATGGTCACTTATCCCTGTTACTTTGAGTATGCAACAGCATAGTACATCATGGTGGGAGTGCATGGCAGAGGAGGCCTGTTCACCTTATGGCAGCCAAAAAGCAATGAGAAAGGAAGAGACTCACATTCCGGTTCCCTCCCAAGGCACATCCCTGATGACCTAACTTTCTCCCATTAGGCCCCTCCTCCTACAGCGTCTACCACCTCCCAAATAGCTCTGCATGTTGAAATCCAAATCTTTTACACATGGGCCTTTGAGGGCCACCCTGAATCAAAACTACAGTGCAGTTAGCAAGCAAGATAATCCCTGCCTCATCAAGGTTCAACTGCCACTATATGTTCAGGCTCCCCTCTCTCTGTTCCTATCCTGTCCTATTATGATTGATTTACTCATCTACCTCTCCCTAGAGACTGAAACTCCTTGAGGATCACATGTATGCTCTGTGCCCACTACATCTGTTTAAAGAATGAATTTAAGGTTAATGTTTCTTACACTTATTCACATTCAAAATATTGAGAGCTACAACAATATTGTTAGAAGCCACTAGGGAACAATATCAGAGAAACATAATCCAAAGGAAAAAAAACCCAAATCTTCAATAGGAAAAAAAGAAACACTAAAATATATTTCTCACAATACATTATAAGGGCAGCAAAACAACAAAAGATATTAGGTTGGAAAAATGAGTAATCAACTAACTTCAGTTCTACTGGCTTTAGGATTGCTAGAGAAAAATAACCCTGATAGAAGCTCATTTTGAGCCTTTTCTTCAAAAACTTGGTACCAGCCAAAAGCTATGTATTAGGGTAAATCTCTGCTGGCTTCTCTAAATTTGTGTCCAGACAAATTGCAAACATCACACCATCCAGTGGTCACTGTGAGCCTGCTTTTAACAGGCTGATTGATTTTTATAATGTTCCAGGCAATTTCGAGTTGTCAGTAAGAACTAATTCTGTCTCGTTACTGCCTTCACTCTTGGCAGCTCTGTGACCACTTATTGGTTTTTGTCTTCATGTTCATTTTCTTCTAATTCTAAAACCTTTTTTTTCCTCTTTCCATCCCCATTCAGAGGTCTGAAGCTATAATCATCAGGAGCACCTCCCCCCCTCCCAGCACAATTACAGGTGAAAATTCTAGCTCTTCTCATGGGCTCCAAAGCTGAACCCTGAAGACCCATACCGCACAGAACCTTCTGCCAAACAAAACCCATTGGAGCCTATGCTCCTACAATAGTATTACTTAATCAATCCAGCAACTCCATCGTTGAAGTCCTCTCCAGTTGATATTAAACCAACTTGTCAATCTGTAATTGCTGAGTTCCAGGCTCTGCTCCTCATCACATGGAGCTTGGGAATACAAGCTGCCTGCTCAGACTCGACCTCTCCATGTGCATCTCCACGCAGTCTAAAAGAGGAATAGTTTATGAAGCCATATGGCAGGCGAGGCCTCACAGTCATGGAGATTTCAACAAGTACATTATCCAGTAGCAGAATTGGGTATATTCCTAGTAGGGCTTACATACTCAGAACCAAATTCTTGCCGTTAGGAAGAAACATAGGTAATTACTCCCATTTACACCACACACACTTCTCCAGCAGTGGAAACTGCTGCAAGGCCTGCACCAGATATAAACACTAGCATGTAGTCCACCTCATATTATAAATAAAATACCCTATGCCTTTTCCCTAGTCCATGAGACCTATGTTTTAGGAGGAAAGAACAACAGATCCTCTGTCTTACCAAGATTATATACTTGATATGGTAGCCCACATGATTACTGAGAGCCAGCCATTATTCTTCATATAGAATCACAAGATGTGATTTTGCCCTTGAGGAACTCAAAAATCAACCGAGATCCTAAAAAATAAGACAGCCCCATAAAAGAAGTTTAGACTCTAGGAGCCCACAGAGGAGGCAACCATCGATTCTACTGGAGGTGAATGTCAGAGTCCTACTGGAGGGAATAAGAAAAGGTAGGAGAGCCTGCAAGGTAACCAGAGGGTGGAACTACAGGAAGATCAGGGTGTGCAACAATTCGAGAAGGGCCAAGGCACAGCCCAAAGTAGGTGCGAGGGCTAGGTGGGCTGGGAAGTCTCATTCTGTAGACATAAGAAACAATTTTTGGCTCTGACAAAATATTCTCCTTTCTTAGCCTCTGTGTTTCCCTTCGGCTCCCTCTTCATTCCCATTCCCCTCTACAGCAAGATTCCTTCCAAGAAGTGCCCAGGCTGACTGCCCCTCCCTCTCTGCTCCTCTCCAATTTTTGTCCCACCATTCCTCCAAAACTGCCCTATCGACCTTATGGATGATCTCTCCTTGCCAAATTCCAGGGTCCTAACTTTGTCCTCTTTGGGCAACCAATGGCACGGCCATTGGCCATTGGCTCCAATCTCCTGAAAACACCTTCAGCTTCCAGAACTTCATATTCTTCTTGCCTTGGGCTGCTCCTTCTCGGGATCCAACTCACCCCCTGCCCTATAGGTTCGGGGGCATCGCACGTCTCAGTGCTCATACTTCTCTTCACCTCCACTCAGCCCTAGATGTCCTCATCCCACTTTACTGCATTAAGTATGATGGCCATGCTGACTCCCTCCAGGTGTGTTATCTTTAGTCTCTGCTCTGCCTGAGCCCCAGACCTGCATCATCATAGATCATGTACAACAAGTACTAAGTACTTCCAATTGTATCTCCAACTTAGCTTGTCCTAGACCGAGCACCTGATGGGCCCAATGAACCTGCTCCTGCCACATTCTCCCTCATCACAGGAGAAAGCAAACCCAACCTTCTATCTGCTTAGTTAAAACAAAAATCTAGAGTCATCCTTGATTCTCTCATATAACTACATCTAACTTGTCAAGATATCCTGTCTATACTTTAAAAACACATGTGGAATCCAATCCACCCTCACTTCCTCCCCTGTGACCTGTTTTGGTCCAGGCCATCACCTCTCGCCTGGAACATGGCATCAACCTGTCTTGGGTCTCTTCTCTTCCCATCCTGACTCACCCACACAATCTACTGTGGCAAGCAGATGGTTCCTCTTTAAAATGTGCCTGTCCCATCACTCCTCTGGTCAGAACCTCCCCAAGGTGTCCTATATCACTCAGGGCACAGCCACATTCTGCAGAGCTCTATGAAGCCTCATATGGCTGACCCCACTACTCAGCTGGCCATGGTTCTGCTCCCCCCTACCCGTTATTCTCATCTCCTTGCTCTTCCGAAAATGTGTTAAACACTCCTGGATCTCAAAACCTTGTGCTTTCTCTCCCCTATGTTTTTCTTCCAATACCTTTACCTCCCCTCAGGCCACTACCTAAACATTACCTTCTTTTCAAGGTCTCCGCTGAAGTCTATTCAAAATGACAGCTCCTCTCTCTTCCCTGGTGTATTTTTATCCAAAGTTCTAATTCTCTAACGTACTATGTGTTTGTCTCTCTGTGTCTTATCTATGTAGCCCTCCTGACTAGAATGGAAACTGGGGGACAGCAATCCTCTGTTTCATATGCTGTTGGTCCCGCAGCAACTGGAATAGTGCATAGCACCTAGCATGTGCTCAGCTACAGTGAGTGGGACACACCTGGAAAATGAATCAAAGAGGACAGGAAAACTGGGTGCAGTGGCTCATACCTGTAATCCCAGCTACTTGGCTCATGAAGCAGGAGGATTGCAAGTTCAAGGACAGCCTGAGCAACTTAGTGAGACCCTGTCTGAAAATAAAATAAAAAGGACTGAGGCATAGCTCAGTGGTAAAGCACATGCCTAGGCCCTGGGTTCAATTCCAGTACTACTGCATACACACACATACACACACACACAGACACACAACCACATACACACACACACACACACACACACAAGGAAAAGAAAAAAGAAACAAAAAGAGCTTTTTTCTCTTAAGGCTCTCTCTTAGTGTTTGAGAAATACAAAAGTCTTTCCTAGAAACTGCTCACAGACTTAGCCAGTTCCACATACCACTTAGAACTGCAAGAGAAGCTGAAAAAGAGCAGGATTATTCCAAGTGGCCTAGACCTTCATAATCCATCTACTAGTCCTAGAGAAGAGACCTTGTTTCTCCAAGATAAGTGATCTCCACCCTTCCCTGAACAAATAGGGGTCTCTTAGTGGAAAAAAAGTGGGGACAATGGTAGTTGCATGGGAAAGAGAAGTGAGCCTCAGCTGCAGTGACTGTGTAATGACTTCAATGTCCACAGTCAGGTCTTGATGGCACACAAGATGCATATCAGCTGCCAACCTTGACTGCAGGCAGCAGCTAGAAATGCCACATTGGGGAAGGACAATGAATGACAGTTCATAGGACCTAGTGAAGTAGCCATGAGTACAAAGCATGTGGCACAGGAGAGGAGCACGTGGCTCAAGTGCCCTGCAGTACAGATCTTCTTCCTTGCTGGAGAGTCCTCAGCTTGTGACAGGTGAGCATCAGTTCATCCCCAACAAAACTGGTCCCCACACTACTGTATCCGCTTCCCTGATATCAGAATGTCACCTGCTCACATGGTGGAGGAAAGGATGAAGCTCTGGAGAGGTGACGGCAGCTGGACTCCCACATTCCTCCTGACATCTGATTGAGGAACAAGTGAAATGAACCTTATGCCGTCCTCACCAAGTACTAGACACACAACCCTGGAATAAGAACTTGAGATAAATCAATTTGGAAACTTTGTATCTGAAAAATCATCTCAACCCAAGAGCTCCAGTATTTCTGCACCATTTTTAGTATCCATTTTTACAAACTATTTTTCAAGGCACTACTAGCAAGAAGTCTGGAGCATTTCATTTCCAAACCTGAGCATTTTTATGCAAACTTTTCATCTTCCTGGGCCTTATGAGTCCAAGAAAAACATTTCATGTATTAAAAGATCTGCACTGCAAAGGTTTATCCTGCCAAAACACAAGCTCTGTGACAGCAAGGACTTTTGCCTGGTCTGTCATTTGCTATCCCCTATACTTAATCCAGTGCTTTCAGCAAATATTGCACAAATCATTGTTGGGAGGATGTAGGTCTGTCCTTATGCTACGTAAAATGTGCTGCATCCGTTTCCCCTTTAGGATTAAGGTCTTGAGGTCAATGGCGTACACTAGCAGGGAAATAGGACCTGTAGAAGGAAGGCAGGTTGATTCAAAGCCACCTTTTCAGTCTTACATGGCAAACTCAAGAGATGAAGCACTAAGGGAGCCAACTGCTGGCTCACAGGAGTAGCTCTCCTTATGAGGAGCCACGTCATCCTAGGAAGTCACTTAATAAAAATAGCCAATACTTCTAAGTACAAGGCCCTGTTCCAAACATTTTGTTTATATTACCCCACCTCCCAACAAGGCTATAAGGCAGATACAAATACTGCCATGTTCTTTTTTTTTTTTTTTTTTCTGGTAATGCTTGGAATTCAAACCAAGAGCACTTACCACTGAGCCATATCCCCAGCCCTTTTTATATTTTATTTTGGGTCTCACCAAGTTGCTTAGGGCTTCACTAAATTGCCGAGGCTGACTTCAAACTTGTGATCCTCCTGCCTCCCAAGTTGCTGGATTACAGGCATGAGCCACCATGCTCGGTTTGCCATGTCCCTTTAACAGATGAGAAAACTGAGACACTGAAGTACAGCGACTGCTCAGTGTCTCCCACACAATTAGTGGCACTTATATTATACTTTGAACCTGGCTTCAGGCGTATGCATGGCATCTCTACTGTGTGGCCAGTGTGGCTACCCAGGATCTTAATCTCCTCGCTGTCAAAGCAGGGATGGGGAGCAGGGGAGGGATAATGGATCAGTGATTTCCAAACCACTGATAGGGTTTGTTTTGCAAGATGAAAAAGTTCCACAGATCTGTTTCATGATATGAATATGCCTTACTGAACTGCACAATTAAAATTTACCGTCTTAGCCATTTTTATGTTGTACAATTTTACAAGAAAAATAAGAACTTTTACCTAACAGCTCAATATGTAAAACAGAGATGGAGCTGCCTGATTTAGCAGGAGCAGCGGTCCAAGATCCCAACAGCTAGGCTTCTGGTCCCAGACCCTCCTATTGCCCCCACCAGAGCAGCCCCCAAGGGGTTTCCTCAGAAAACACATTTAAAACCCCTAGACAGATATGACAACTTATAAATTCTCTTTAGGATTCCAAAAGCTTCAGATCAAGTCATACTCTCAAAAATCTCAAAAGTCCTCATGGTCCCTCCATGTGTGATCAGGCCACACTCCTCGACTCAGTCCCAGAAACCCTCTCCTTTCTCCTGGGGTCAGGGCTGGGCCTGCTGATGTTGACATGTCCCATGGTCACTCCCTGTGCTTGGTAAATCCTGCTCCAAGCTCTCTCCTCCCTTGGACTCACAACAGTCTGCTGAGCTTCTCTGTGTTGCCCTCTTCCTCCTTGTGTGTGGTGTACTCAGCCAGCCCAGCTCAGGAGGCCATCCCTCTCCATCTCCGTGGTGGGTGGAGGGGTCTGTCTTCTCACCTGTCACTTCTCTGCTCTGCCCAATTCCATCTCCCTACCTATTATAAGAGTTTTACCAGTATAAGGATGCTCAGATAGAAGAAGTGGAGGGAGGAGTTGGGAAGAGGCTGGCACGGAGTGCTGCAGCCTTCCTTCTGCCCTGGCTCCCCTTCTGCCCTGGCTCCCCTTCAGGGGGAAAGGTGGAGAGGGGATGCTAACAAAGGCAGCCTCTACCATGACCAATTAGCCTGTGGCTCAAGCACCAGAGAATGACAAAAAGAAAGCAAATGGGACATTTACATGTTTAATTTTAAACAATACTGCTAAAGGACAAGAAAAAATATTACCCTTGCCTGTGAAGCTCTTTGCTTCTTCCCAAAACAACCAGCATCCACGCTGTCCTCTGCTCAGGTCAGTACCCAGGTGACACCC
Organism: Ictidomys tridecemlineatus; assembly: GCF_052094955.1. Lineage (NCBI taxonomy): Eukaryota > Metazoa > Chordata > Mammalia > Rodentia > Sciuridae > Ictidomys > Ictidomys tridecemlineatus. The sequence continues at coordinate 134,342,325 of NC_135480.1, forward strand.
TGACCCCCATCCCATGGAGTCGACAGAAAGGAAGCAGAATAGAAAAAATGACGTGTTTGCAAGGGAAATGCACACTCCCTGGTTTAGATCTGCATCAACTCCTTTGCCCACCACAGGAAATTATTTGGCTACCCAAACAGAGAAACCCATTTCTCTCTTTGTTGGGAACATGGTGATTATCCACATGAGAGGGAGTAAATAAGATAAAGAACATAATGCACACTAGATTTTTCACTGGGTGAGCAGAATGAAAATCATTTGAACGTATCCCTGTGGAAAAAATAATCAATTTTTCATAGACTTGTTATAGGTTTCATAAAATATATTGCACACATATTTTTAAAAGTAAGAAAATGGCTTTTTAATGATACTTAAAATATATGGCATGGCAAGAATTATTTAAAATGTGTTTCTGAGGCCTGAAGTTTGGTACTGCCTGCTAAAATATAGATGATTTGGATAAGCCTGTCTTCTTGGGATAAATGTGAGACCTGGCTCATCTTATTATAAAGCTAATATGAAGGACTTGGAATTCAGGCAGTTAAGTAATTGGTATAAATCCTCCCAAGATATTACATCCCCTAAATGTACAATTTTCTCCCATTTAGCAGTCACCCATTGGTCTATGTACATTAAATAACTACTCTTAACCCAGAGGCCTGCAAAACACTGTTCACACAAGAAAAAGACAACAGAGAGCAGGGCAGGCACGGTTGTCACCAACAGCATGTCCACCATGCATTCAACAGACATTTCCCAAACAATGGCCTAGGTCCAGGAATACAGACACATGATCAGGGTGGTCTGGGTTCTCAATCCCCCATCGAAGCAAAGTGGTTCAGTCTGTATGAACAAGTGGCTGTTTTCCATAATGGTCCCGCATGCTTCCCACAGGACACTTCTCCATTCCAAATGAGGTACTACTGCCTCATATCCTTGCCCAGGCATGTAAGCATTTAATATAGGTCTTCAGGGCACAGGCGAGAACATAGAGGGCACTTAACTGAACTTAAGAATGTACAGGATCAAATATAACTGAGAAAACAGGCATCTTCCAAGCCATGGCTGGTGGGTCATGAGGGTCCTGTTCACAGAACACCGACTGCCCATTTGTCCTAGCTCCAGAGAGCTAACGTTGTTCTCCACTCTGCCAAATAAGGACGTGCCTGCCATGCACCCAGAGTTTCATATGTAGTCATTCCACAGTATCCACAGTATCCACAGGGTTTTGTTCCCACAACTCCCCAAGGATATTAAAATCTACGATGCTCATGTCCCTTACATAAAATGGTACAGTATTTGCATATAACCTATACATATCCCCCTGTGTACTTTAAATCATCTCCAGATGACTTCTAATACCTAATATAAAGTAAATGCTATGGAAATGGTTTTTATGCTATATTGTTTAGGAAAGAATAGCAAGAAAAGTCTATGTATGTTTAATATTGATGCAATTTTTTTCAAAATATTTTCAATCCATAGTTGGTTGAATTTGTGGATGCAAACCCAGAGACATGGAGGGCCAACCACACGTGAGTGATTAGATGAATAAATAAGAGAATGAGAGAGTGAATTTTTTTAAATCTACCTGCAACAGATCATATATATATATATATATATATATAGAGAGAGAGAGAGAGAGAGAGAGAGAGAGATACAATTTGCTCTACTTTGTTATACATGACAGTAGTTGAAGATCTAAATTTATCCCAAAAATCATTACATTTGTTTTCATTAGTCAGCAAGTTAAATATTATTATGCTATGTTGCATCTAGTACCTTGCTTTAAGGAGCTATGAAGACATTGAACATCCCCCAACTCAGGAAATTTACAGCCCAACTAAGACAAAGCAGCAAGCCCCAAGTTGGAACATGTTAACTACACAATATTACAAGTTTGCAGAAGGGAAGGCCACCTTAGGCCCAAGCTGAGTGAACGTCAAGGAATCTTTAAGAAGGGAATTAAAAAGAGGTAAGCTTCCGATTACCAAAGGGCTGGAGGCTGCATTTCAGAGAGGTCAAAAAACAGAAGCTTAGATTTAAAAGAAGAAATAACTGTAGTGTTTGCTGATAATGATGAGGGCAACTGCCTTAATCTAGAGCTGTAGCAAATAGGGTTCATTACAGGGTGGGACCTCCAATAACAAGCTGCCTGAGATGTTGATTTGTTACCTAGGCGAGTCATTCTGGGATCTTGAGGAGTGACAGGGAGTTTCTTCAGTATGGTGAGACTTCACCCCAGGATTCCTTCAAAGACCATGCTCCCCCTGACATTGAGTTAATGATTTCATTTGCACTCAGCTTTTCAATATCTCATCTCAGTGGTTCCCAACTTATGGACCACAGGGTTATGGCAAAGGTCCCTGAAGTCATATAAGCACTGCCTACAGAGCAAGGAATGACTTGCTCCCAGTATATTGCCACAATTTTGTTCTAATATATGTAGATACACTGTGAGACATAAAATGCAAATTCATTGAAAAGCAACAGTAACCTGAGTTGCCCCAGGCATCAGCTTATGGCAACACATGGAGTCACTTTGACAATAACCCAAATGTCACTGACTCCAATCTCCCCTGCTGTTCATGCAGGGGTTGGGCCTCCAGTAAAATGCCCCCTCCAGCATTTCTAAGATCTCCCAGGGATTTTGCACGTGTGCCTAGAAATAAATCCATCCTCCGCAGAGAGCCACTGGGTGGCGCTGTGCCTGCGCAGCTCCGAGCAGCGTTCCCTCGCCTCAGACCCCAGCAGATCAAAGCTGCAGGATGCTTGATATGGTGTAACAGAGGGAAACACCTCATTCTTCTTTTGAACTAGTATTCCCAAAACAATATTGTTCGTGCCACAATATTTTACTGAGGATTTTTTTTTTAGAAAAATAGCTCCTCCAGTTTTTACTTTACAGCCTCTAAACTATAAATGAAAAATTTAGTATAGAATCAGGAATCCAGTGGAGGTTGGTCAGGATGAAAAGCAGCAGGGACAGATTCCATGTTACACAGTACTCATAACTGCTGCTCTCATCACCTATGTCAGGATGCAATCCTTTTTGACTAAAATTAAATCTCTGGGTTTGAAAAGAAACAAAAGCTATATTTTCATGGCAGATTGTGTTGCTTCCCCTTTTTCACTCTTGCAAATATCTACTAGTATAGAAATGGCTCCATTAATTATGACACATATCATAGAATATAGGCAGTTTATTTAAAACAATGAGGTTGACTTTAAGTATTGCTACAGAAGATTCCCTGAGATGCATTAAGTAAAACGAGACAATTGAAATGTTTCAGGTATATTGTGGTCCCATTTTGGGGTGTTGGGGGATGCTAGGGATTGAACTCAGGGGCACTCAACCACTAGGCCACGGCCACAGTCCTATTATGTGTTTTATTTAGAGACAGGGTCTCACTGGGTTGCTTAGCACCTCCGCTGTTGCTGAGGCTGGCTTTGAACCAGCGATCCTCCTGCCTCAGCCTCCTGAGTGGCTGGGATTACAGGCATGCCCCCTTATATTCTGCAGCCTAGCCACCTTACTGCACCCTAGTCCTGGCCCTGCCTCCCCTCTTCCTGTAACCTATCATAGCTCTGCATCTTATTTAGAATCAGGCTGAGATGCTGTCTGCCACACATACTATATACTTCATCGTTGTAGAAAGCATTATTTCACTGACTGTTCATAAGTCTCTGAGGAAAACAATACAGGAGTTCTAATCCCCATTCTATAGAAGAGAGACCACGAAGGTTAAGGGGCTTGTCCAAGTTTGCACTGCCAGCAAGGGACATGCACTCCACCCAGTTTAGTCATCCAGTGACTCCCATCTCATGTGTTTCTGTGACTCCACACAACCAAAACAATCCATACTCTTATCTCTGAATGATGAACTCTGAAATGAAATTAACCCAAATGTTCATCTCGACCATAAAAACAAGAGACAGAAGCCCTCAGAGAGATTCTAGCCAAGAAGCTGCTTCCTGAGGAAGAGCTCTGAGTTCCTTATTAGCGCTGTGCAGTGGCCCCAGATGTAGACCACGGGAACCCTTTAGGAGTGAGTGTGGGACATCTATCCAGAAGAATTTCTGAGTTGGATAACTCCAGCAAGAATTCATGCAGCTTCTAGTGGTCATCACCTCTGCTTTCCCCCCAGAAGTAGGAGAGGAATAAATACTATCGCACTAGCTGCCTAGAGCCTAGAGTTCAGCCAGGTGGACTGAATTGCTCAGAGAGTTAATTCTATCAGACCCTGAAGCTCTCTATCCATTCAGCTATGTGTTAGGGTCCCAACACTGCACTTCATCAAATGAATACCCTCTCCCTACCTTCTACCATTATTTTTCTTGGTTCTATTGATAGATGCTTTAAAAATTAAAAGTAAAAAAAAATTAATTGGTAAAACATACTTAGTTTCCGATTTTTATTTATTTTTTTTTGCACGTATTTATTTATTTTCTATTTTGCAAACCTAAATCACACCCGGCAGAGTTCATCCTGTTCTTGCTTTCCCATTCCTCTAAAAATGTGCATCCCTTTCCTTCCAGCACTATTTAGACAAGGCTTTGCCTCCCTCTTCTGTTTAAAAGAAGAATAGCGCGCAGCAAACAAAATGTGAATCTGAGAAAATGTTAAAATGAAACTCTATCCTGGGATGTTTATATAAGCTGCGTAAAGTGGCTCTAAAGAGGGTCTGGTATTACAGTACTGTCCTAACACTTGAATTAATACTTCCCAGAAAAAGTAAACTTTAAATCAGATAAGATCAGATCAGGATAAATTGCATGCCCACCTGAGTAGCTGAACAAAATCAATGGAGTGATTCTTTGGTCACTGAACTAAGAGATTCAAGATTGATTTTTTTTCCCCTTTTAGTAAAATATGAAACTCCCTGGTAACTTGAAGTATTATTGGAGTCCTGTATCTTATAAGGATTTATGCAGCAAAGGCATAGCAATTTATCTAAAAACTTTCTTTCAACTGCTATACAGATGGCTGAATTTGCATGATCTCATCAGGCAATGATTTTTAAAAGCATTAACCTCAGAAATAAGGGAGGAAGGTTTCTTGCAAAGTACCAGGGTTCTCAATCATAAAATTAAATATTCCTTTGCAAACTCAGTTATATCCTAATCAATTATGACCTCTTGCAATATTCAGTGATCTGCAGGGAATTTCGAATTTCTAAAGGGCTTCATGTTGCCCTGAATGTGCTCTGTAATGGAAAATGGCTTTACAGGAAGTTTTTCCTTTGGAGGAAGACGCCCACACCATGGAATATCGTGAAGCCCTGCTGGGCCCATCTTATTTATGGGTTGCTTCCCCCAGCACACTGTATTGCTCATCTTAATGAAGCTATTAAACACTCACACTGTGTTACACACTTCACTTACATACAAGCTAACAGTGAATGATCATATGCTCATTTGTCAGGCAAGGAAATCCAGGATGGCTCCTGAGCTGAGAAGAGTGGTACAGGCCTACAATGCCAGCTACTGGGGAGGCTGAGGCAGGAAGATAACAAATGTGAGACCAGCCTCAGCAATTTAGCAAGACCCTGTCTCAATTAAAAAATAAAAAGATGGGATATAACTCAGTGGTAGAGCACTCCTATGTTCAATCTCCAGTACAGTAAAAAAGAAAAGTAAGTTACCTGAGAGGTTTAGAGAGGCATTCCTGGAAACAATAAAAACTTATAAGGTCTCCCCTGCACCCTGCTTTAGTACCCAGAAGCCACAAGTCAGTTTGCAAATGAACGGGCATGGCTGTGGGCCCATACTTGATTTACAAAAATAGGTGTCTGGCCAGTTTGCTGACCCATATCTCAGAGTATTCAGAATAAGGCTTTTTTAGAGGAAGGTGGTGTTAAACAGGGATTAAACTCGGGGCGCACTCAGCCACCGAGCCACATCCCCAGCTCTATTTTTTGTACTTTATTTAAAGACAGGATCTCACTGAATTGCTTAGTACCTCGCTTTTTGCTGAGACTGGCTTTGAACACTCGATCCTCCTGCCTCAGCCTCCCAATCTGCTGGGACTACAGGCACAGAATACCATTAAAAAAAAAAGTTAAAAAGAAAGAGAGTAATACTTGCTATATGTCACCTCTCTAAGTTTGTGTCTCAATCAGGCAGCATGAGCATCTTCCAAGTGCCATGAAACCTCACTCACGTCAAGGAGCAGCACTTTTAACAACAGGTCCAGGTTTGTTATCTCCTTTGTCTACCCAATTGCATGACATAGGGGGAGAATATTAGTATGTCAGGCACAGACAAATAAATGAAGCTTTTGAATGGTCAGTTGGTGTATTTGATGGACAGAATTCCAAGATGGCATCCAATATTGTCATTGCCTGGTGGAGGGACACTCAACTTCTTCCAATTATTCAATCACACTAATTTAAACACTGCTCTGAGGGGTGAAGGTCCCATATTGATTGATCTAAAGGTAGAGAAATTTTCCTAATCAAATCAATTGAGATTTTTAAACTTGAGTCTAGAGGTCAGAGATGGGTCAGAATCAAAGCGGAAGGAAGATTCCACATAGGGAGAGTCTCTAGATGAAAGATGAAGGGGCTCATGTTGCAAGGAATGTGAGGAGCCTCTAGGAACCGAGAGTGCTCCAGCTGAGAGCCAGCAACAAAAGGGGTCCTAGTCCTACAACCATAAGGACGTGGGTTTGCCAACAGCTGGTGAGCTTAGAAGACCCTAAGTTGCATGTCAGAGCAGAGCCTGGGCAAACACCTTGACCATCAGCCCAAGCACAGAGGAGAAAACAGACATGCAGTGTCTGGACCTCTGATCTCCAGAAACTGTAACATAATTGCTTTATGTTATGGAAAACTGCTGTTTGTGGTAATTTGGTAAAACAGCAAAACAAAACTAACAGAGAGGTTAAGAGAGTTTCTTTTGGGGGGAGGGTAGTATTAATCTTTGCTTTTGCATTACTAGGAATTGAACCCAGGAAAGTGTGACCACTGAGCTACATCCTCAGCTCCTTTTTATATTTTAGCAAATCAGGGTCTTGCTAAATTGCCAAGGCTGGCCTCAAACTTGTTATTCTCCTACCTCAGCCTCCTGAGTCACCAGGATTATAGGAATGCACCACACTCCTGACAAGACTAGGGTTCAAGGTCTGAATTACTACTGGGGATGATGAAGTTCAAAACAATTTCCAGTTTCAAATATAGATGGGTATGTTCCATTAGAGCCACGTTCACTCACTGGACCTGGATTCTCATGTACCTCTGGACAGTACACCCAGCCCTCCTCTTCAGAAGGTGCTCATCCATATGCTAACTGCACTGAGGTTTCACCAAGACCAACTTGCAGGCTCTATTTCAACATACTTGTCATGTGCAGATCCTCGTACCAGGTATTGGAGATGGATGGTGAGAGGGAATGAAAAGATAAATAAGGAGTTAATATCTTAGATGAGGGACCGATACTTGAAAAATTAACAGTTGGGAAAGTATTATAATTGATATGTAAGAGGACCATAGCAGAGCTCAGAAAACAGAGCAATGAATTCTGAAGAAAAGATGGACTTTCCGTGAGAAAACTCAGGAAATAGAAGCACATGGTGTCTTAAAGGAACAAAGAAAGGTTTCAAGTGGAAAATGTTGACAAAGTGCTCAGGGCTTGTATATGCTCTATATATGACTGAGGCCCCCAAAACTTCTTGTATCCTGAGAATGCGTAGCTCTGACCACTAAGGCATTTTCTGGCAATTTAGTGTCTATTATTATTCTCCTTTTTACAACCTCATGAAGGTGGCTCAGTTGAATCCAGAGACACATTTAATTTGCCTTCTATCCTCTAGGAATGTCCCCGCAGAGTGCATGCAAAGTTACTCAACATCAAATAACAGTCAGCCACGGATGTGAGAGCCACTGTCGCCTTATAGCATTTACAATTGCCAGTGTCCTTTTAAAATCTCCTCCAGAGCAAGATACAGGGGTGGGGGGAGCTGGAGGGAATGGGAGCACATGGATTCAATTCAGGGAGATTTTCATTGGCACCAGCTCCCAAGCAGCCTTTTAACAGAGATGTTTAATTGATCTTTATTGAGCAGAACCTTCCCTTCTGCTTATAAAAGAAATGATTGCTCTTCCCCCCCCCCCCCCCGGTTCTGTCTGAAGAAGTTAATAGCCTCAGTTTTCTCTTACAGCAGAGATACTTAATGACCGGGACACTATCATAAATAGAGTTTATTGTCCAAAATACAAGCCACATTCTAATCAGCCTTCACTATTGAAGATGTCTTGTTTGCAGTTGTTGATTTTTCAAGGGACTTTTTCCAGCTGACAAGTACATTGTTCTTGCCACTCAGGGTCCAATTAACAAATGCCTTCAACAAAGCAACTTACAGATATTTGCCAAAGACCCTTAGGATGTCATACTAGGTATCAGTCTGATCTTTTGGGTAGGAGCTCCCAGAAGAGGCCTGGGCGCCAGTCCATAATTGTTTGTACACATTGCAGACGAACATTCTTCAGTATACAGGGATCATTTCATACTTTCAGGACTCAGAGATACATACTCCAGGATTCAGTAAAAATAGAGCCACTGCTATCTAGCTATGAAGAGCAGTTGAGAGGGAAAGCAATACTTTGCAAGTTACTTCAGTTCATTGTTAAAGGGCTTTATTGATATTAGCATTACTTCTTGCAATAACCTTCGAACACAACCAGCAGGTATGCATATTTCCATTTTACAGCTAGGAAATTTTGTGTTAAATGTTCCTGCTAATATGTTATTTACAGGAATAGATTTGCCAGTAAACCAGAAGCTAGTTTTTGCTTCTACAACAAATTATTACGATTTGGGGACTTGTTCAAATTCTTGACTTTCTGCTCCTCATCCTGGCCTCTGCCACTCCTTGCCCACTTCTCCTATTTACAGTCTTCAGCATGGCAGGTCCGATAGCTATAATTCCTAAACCAAATTTTGAAATCTGTTACATGAAAAATGAGAAGTGGTTTCTGGCAGACAACTAGAAAACAGTTTTGAAACCACGACTGTCCAAAAAAATCTAAGACAAGTGGACACTTCAATAGTGTTATTCTAACAGGAAGGATAAGTAGTGCTCTTCTTGTGTACAATATGTCAAAATGCATTCTACTGTCATGTATAACTAATTAGAACAAATTTTAAAAATCTAAAAATAGTGTTATTCTAAGATGTCCCCAAATGGCCATCAAAGGAAGGTGACAGGAGAGAACCACCTACTACTTATTGACACAGGAGTATAATTAAAGCAATTGTAAGATCTGGGCCTGAGGTCTCACCTTGAATTTGAACAAAGAGGAAAGGGGGGAGGATTTGCCCCTGATGTTCCAGCTTTCATTTCACTTGCTTCCATGGTTGAACGCCTAGGACTGTTGTGGTGTTGTTACCAGGTCTTTGTCAGGTGGTATGGACTGAATTGTGTTCCCTAAAATAATCCTGTGTTGAAGACTTATCCTATTGGACCTCAGAACCTGACTACATAACGAGGGAATTAAGTTAAATAAGGCCATTAGGGTGGACCCTCATCCAATCTGACTAGAGCCTATACAAGAAGAGGAAGAAACACCAGGGATGTGAGGCACAGGGGAAAGACTATGTGGGACACAGTAAGAAGGCAGCCATCTACAAACCCAGGAAAAACAAACCTGCTGACACCTTGATCTTGGACTCCTGGCCTCCTAACTGTGCAAAAATAATTTCCTGTTGTGTAAGTGTGTAGTTATGGTAGCTCTGAGAAACTAAGGTGGTGAGTAGGTCACCAAGGGTCAGGAGTACTTGGGAGGAGGCACAAAGGCATTTACAAATGGCAAAGGAACTCCTCTTGGGACCTCTGGCTTCTTCCCCCTCGCTGGACGGTGTCATCACCACCTGGAAGTTTCCATGGGACTTGGAAGCTCTTTCCAAGGAAGAGTTTGACTGAGGCTCCTGGGCCTGCGAAGCTGCCAGCACACGTCAGTTCCTTTCTCAACCTACTCTAAGACCACTTAAATCTCCAGGATCCCAGCCTCTCCCCATCCATCACATCGCCAACCCATTAGGACAACTCTGCAATCGGGTCCCCAACTTGAGCTAGGCTCTGTACTAAATGTTTTACATCTGTTGTCTTTACACTTTCCCACAAATGCTATGAGACAGTTATCCTAAGCATACAAAGACAAAGCGAGGTTCAGAATAAGAATCCAAAACAACAGAGCAAACAAGGTACAGAGACATGAACTCGAGTCTCTCTGTCTTGGGATGGGAATCCACAGTCGCTTAACTTCCAAGCTCCTGTGCTGTGCACTCCCTGGTGGACTCTAGGTCGCACCCACTCTTATATCCTCTCCAGCAGGGACTCTCACACTTCAAAAGGATCAGAGTGGCATAGAAGGGGTCCTTCCCCTGGTCCCCAACACTGCTAAAAACTCAGGCCTGCTCCCGTGTTTCTCTGGGCATGTGGGCCCTTCCCCAGCCCGCAGTTTACAATGCAGTAGAGCTGGGATACAACCTGAGAATGTTCATTTCTAACAAGTCTCTGGGTGATGTGGCGGTTGGTCCAAGGACCACACTTTGGGAACCACAGACATGAGGCAGTTCCTAATCCACAGAAGTGCTGATTGCTTACTTTTCCCTTGAACTCCCAGACTCTGAGCTTTTCCAAATCTGGCTTGTGTTCATTATTCCCCTTCTAGGGGAGCAGGGACTGGAGTGTAATAAGTGCGGTAATTCCTATGTTGAAGTCCTAATGCCTATTACCTCAGAATATGATATATTTGGAGAGTAGGTCTTTAAAGTAGCAATTAAGTTTAAATGAGGCCACTAAGCTAGGCCCTAATTCAGTTTGACTGGTGTCCTGATAAGAGGAGGAAATCTGGACACACAGAGGCACCAGACCCAGGCACACCCGGAGGGACAGCAATGTGTTCACGACCCTCTGCAAGCCAAGGAGGGAGATCTTCAGAGAAACCAGCCTTGGCAGCACCTTGATCTCAGACTTCCACCCTCCAGAACCATGAGAAAATTAACTTGCATTGTGGAAAACTCCCAGTCTCTGGTATTTTGTTATGGCCCTCCTAGCTAATTAATGCAGCCTCCAAGTAATGAATGCAGAACAAGGTCTAGGGTGGACAACACCCACGTGGTATTTGCTACACATTCAAATCTGCTCTGAACACATCCTTTGTATTAGCACAATCCTGGCCATAATCCTATGAAGTGAGCACTATTGTTATCATCCCTTTTACTGATGGGGAAACTGAAGCCCAAAGAGGTCCCATGACTCTCTCAAGGCCACAGGTGGAGTATGCAGAGAAGCTGGGATTGGAGCCCAGCCTGACAGTTCTGTTCTGTCTCAAAGCTACTTACTCCCTGTGGCTCATCCATGAGAACTTCCAAAACTGGTCTTAGGGGCAGTATGGAAGACAAATCTAAGGGTGCTGGACCTGGCTCTGGAGAGGCAACAAGTCACAAACAGGGACACTTTGGAGAGACCAGGACAGCTGCTTCTCCCCAGGCCGTGGATGAGGAGATACCTTCTGCATCACTGGTGACGCAAGGACCCAGAGGCAGAAGACTCGCCCCAGCCTGGTCCCCAACACTGCCAGGAACTCAGGTCTGCTCCCGTGATCCTCTGGGCATGTGGGCTTTGTGGGCACCTCGAGCTATGCACTGCTGTGGCATGACAGACATAGAATCAGAAATGGCCCCTGTCTCTCCAACAGTCCTGGCAATAGAACAGGCCAAGAAAAGATTCCACATTGACATTCAGGGTCATCTTCATCTTCCAGAGCAGGGCTTCTAAACTTCAGCAACAGTGTCATTCTGAGCTAGCTAATACTTTTGTTGGGGGCTGGAGGGGTTGCCATGTGCACTCTAGATGTCAGCATCACACCATCTCCTTGTTCAACCAAAAATGTTGCCAGACATTCCCAAATATCCCCTAAGGGACAAAATTACTTCTGCTGAGATGGACTTCTCTAACCCTGTAAAAGCAACAGAGATATTTCAAGACTCTTGTTTCCATTTGTGAGAATCATGTCATAATAATATGTGTCAATGCTCTATGATGTAAATTAAGCTGCTTTGAACATTGTACAATCTGCCCAACTGCACATGGCAATCCTCCTCTCTCTTTCTCCCCAGCCTGACAGGAGAAGAAAGTAAATCTTAAATCTTTCCTACCTTTTTAAAAATATTTTTATAATTGTAGATGGACACAATACCTTTATTTTATGTATTTATTTTTATGTGGTGCTAAGGATCGATCCCAGTGCCTCATACGTGCAAGGCAAGCGCTCTGCCACTGAGCCACAACCCCAGACCTCTTTCCTACCTTTGATCACTCCTTTCTATTCCACAAACTTGTAAAAAAGGAACCCAAGAGCTGGCGACATCATCAGAATCCAAACTTCCTGACTTAAACTTGCAGTTGGGTTTGGTATTGACCTCTCTCCACCCTGAGGTGAAAATTCAAAAAATAAAAGTCCTGCTGATCCTTCTGATTTTCTAGCCTAGCCATTAATGTGTGACAAGCATGGGCAGCTAATAACATTTTTTTTTCCTCCCTCATTGCTGAAGCAATAGATAAAACAATTTTATAGCTCTGTTTCCCTGTCCCTCAAGCAGGCAGTATTAATTAGGAAATAAAGCAGTGGCAGGGTGTGCATTAATGGGCTATTAATGCCTGCCCGTGGCCTGAAGCCAGAGGCCAAGCCGTTCCCACCACCCAGTGAGCACTCTAACAGCCAATTAAAGCCCATCCTAAACCCGCTCCTTTCTCTTGATCAGTAGTTGGGTTGTTTGTTTTTTTTTTTCCCCCAATCTAAAAAGTCCTGAAGTTCCAAGTAGGCAGAGGCCTTTTTCAAAGCACTTGGCTCCTTTTCTCTTCTTGCAGTAAAACAGAAATCCCCCCACAGAGGACCAGGGGACGAAATCAAAGGAAAGGCATGGAGAGACAGGAGCTGAAGTTGGGCCATTGGGGCCACCTCTGGCCTCTCTTGCTGGAAGCAAGAGGCCCCTACAAGTGCAAGTTATTTACTCTGTCCAAGCTGTAGGAGGAAAGGAGAGTGGCATTTCTGGGAGAGCTTCTGCTTGAGAGTGTGTGTAGTCCTGTTTAGACCTTATCTTCTAACAACATCTGCCTCTTACAACAATAAGAACTAAAGTAATGCACACAAGTGCTCATTTGTTCCCGTGTTGCTGCCTGCATGTATCCATTGTCTCATTTAATCCCCATAGCAAACTCCCAAGGGAAGGATCTTATCCCCATGCTGAGATTAAATGATTTACACAAGATCACACAGCTAGGGAATGGCAGGGACAGTTTCTAAATGCAGACTGTCCATCTCCAATTCGAGCATCACAGCACCTCTGTATACAGTTCTCTTTAGCTCACCTTGACTTGGTGTAGGGCCCTGTCTGCAAAGAAAGTAGGTTTGAGTATTCACATGGCAGACATTTTTGCCCCTGGAGGCAAACATCTTGCTCTACCAGGAAGCAGTGAGAAAGGTCAGAGCTAAAGTCTCCTATGCAAAGTATAGTCTACAATTCGGCAGTAGCAGCATCACCAGGAGCTTGGAAAAGCAGAATTAGGGTGCTACCCTGGAACTATAATACCGGAACCTGCATTTAACAAGGCTTACATAATAAAATTGCATATTCATATTAAAATTTGAGGAGTACTAGGCTGGAATCCAAAATCCCATCTCTAAGGTCATATTCTTCTCTGCAACTAATTTACAAGGAAGCAAGGATTCAATGGGCACCGGCTGTGGCTAAATCACTTTGATATCATACTAGTTTATTAAATCCTCACCAGAACCTACAAATGAGGTTCAGAGTTCCAAGCACCAAAGGTTCCATAAAAGAAAATGACCAAGATGGCATTTGAGCCCAGAGCATCTATCAAGTAGCAAACATCACAGCAGCCCACACTGTATGTCAGGAAAGCAGGTCTCCAAACAGAGCTCATACTACTCTACAGATACCACAGGAGCCACAGTATCAAAAAACTGCCTTAAACTGAAAACTTTTCCTCTAAGAACAAGAACAAAGCAAGAATGCCCATTCTCTCCACTTAACATACCACTAGAAGTACTAGCCAGAGCAGTTAGGCAAGAAAAACATTTTAAAGCATCCAAATTGGAAAGGCAGAATTAAAATAATCTGTTCTCCAATGACATGATCTTTTTAAGAGGATAACCTAAAGATCTCCCCCCCACAAAAGAAAAAATTGTTAGAACTCACAAATAAGTTCAGCAAAGCTGCAAGACAAAAAAAAAAAAAAAATCAACACACAAGCCAGGCACAGTGGTGCAGCCTATAATCCTAGCAACTCAGAGGCTGAGCAAAGACAATTGCAAGTTCAAAACCAGCTTTAGGAATTTAACAAGGCCCTAAGCAGCTTAGCTAAACCCTGTCTCAAAATAAAAAAATAAAAAGGGCTGGAAATGTAGCTCAGTGGTAGAACCCCCTGGGTTCAGTCCAAAGTATGGCAAACAAAACAACAACAAAATGCCTACAACTCAACAACAAAAAAATAACCTGGTTAAAAATAGGCAAATAACAGGTTGACACTTCTCTAAAGAAGATATACAAATAACCAACAAGCACATGAGAATATGTTCAATTTCATTAATTACCAGGAAAATGAAAATTGAAACCACAATTAGATATCATGTCATACCCATTAGGACAGACATTACCAAAAATCAAACCAACAAACAGAAAACAAGTGTTGGAAAGGATGGGAAAAATTGGAACGCTTATGCATTATTAATGGGAATATAAAATGGTGCAGTTGTTACAGAAAACAGTATGGTAGTTCCCTCAAAAACTTAAAAATAGAATTACCATGTGACTAGCAATGGCACTCTAGGTATATAGCCAAAAGAGTTGAGAGCAGAGTCTCAAAGAGCTATTGAACATCAGTGTTTAAGGCAGCATTATCTACAATAGCCAAGAGGTGGAAGTCACCCCAGTGTCCATCGATAGATGAAAGAAAATCTATACAAAATGAATGCAGTCTGTAGGGCTGGGGATGTGGCTCAAGAGTAGCAGGCTCGTCTGGCAAGCATGCGGCCTGGGTTCGATCCTCAGCACTACATACAAAGAAAGATGTTGTGTCTGCCAAAAACTAAAAAATAAATATTAAAATTCTCTCTCTCTCTCTCTCTCTCTCTCTCTCTCTCTCTCTCTCTCAAAAAAAAAAAAATGAATGCGGTCTGTACTCACAGTGGAAATTTATTCATTCTTAAAAAGGAAGAAAATCTGGGCTGGGGATGTGGCTCAAGTGGTAGCATGCTCTCTTAGCACACGTGGGGCACTGGGTTCGATTCTCAGAACTACATAAAAATAAAGATATTGTGTCCACCTAAAAAACTGAAAAATAAATATTAAAAAAAAGGAAGAAAATTCTGTCACATGATATTGATATCACATGAACGAAGCTTGAGGACATTATGCCAAATGAACTTGAGCCAATCATGCAAAGATGAGAACTACTTGATTCTACTTCTGTGATGATTTCAGCAGCTAAATTCTCAAAAGCAGCCAGTGGAATGGTGACTGATAGGAGCTAGGGGACAGAGGCAGAGGGGGAGAGGGTGGGGTGGTTAAAGGGGGTGGAGTTTCGGTTTAGAAAGATGAAAACATTCTAGAAATCTGCTGCTTGGCGATGCATACATAGTTAACACTTCTGTACTGTACCCTTACAAACAGACAAGATGATAAATTTTAGGTTATGGGTTTCTACCACAATTTTCTTAAATGACATAAAAAAGAGCACAAGGCACATGTGAGAAGTTAATTCAGAGTAGGAAGTCTTTGAATTTGGACATTTTAAAGAAAAAAAAAAGCCTGTTTTCCTGAGCTGGTTAAAACACTGCATACCAGTAGTAGTAAGGAGTGAGCAGAGGGCATCTCAAGGTCCCTTCTGGACTTAGAATTTAATGCCTATTTATTGAGAACCTCCTGGTGCATTTGCTCAGTACTACATCAAGATGGAGTTGTTCTATGCGCCCTAAAAGCTTATGATCTAAGAAGGCCCAAGAAACGGATGAGACATAAAAAATGCCAGAACAATGCAACAGCCTTAATCAGGCTGTCTTTGCTTTTCTTTGCTTATAAGTCACTGGCTTTAAATTTAATATAGTGTCACGTCTTTATTTTTCTTGAAGTTTTCTTAAAAGATCATATAAAGATTTTCTTCCATGGTAAGACTTTTATATTGTATTTTTCTTAAAATGGAGAATGGTACATTTACCCTTCATCAGACGATTGCTTATAACTCACCTTGCTTTATTAAGAACACTGCTAGAGGCGTCTATGCCCCTAGCAATAAAAATGTATTTCCAGGCCCATTCAAACCAATGAAAATCTGAGTCTTCAGAGCACAAGATAATGAAAATTCTCTAGATCGGTGTCTTTTACTACTTTTAATCTGTTAACAGACCCTGAGTGTCTCAGATGAAAGGTACTCTACCATGAATTGCTATCATTAATAGCATTCCATCCAGGTAACTCTTGATTATTCCAATTTCTCACGAATTTGGGCACTTTTACTGCCTCTATCACATCTCTAGGGGGTGAGAAAGAAAAGAGACCTGTGCAACTTATTTCTCAAAATATACACAGAAATATAATTGCATACACATCCATGAAAACCTTATAAATAATTGATGAGGAGAATGGAATGCCAATAATAGAACCACTCATTTAGAAAGACAACACTTGTCACAAAATGTCCCTTTACCAAAATAGACAGACAATTTTTAGGGACCACCAAACCAAAGATGGGTATGTATGAAAATCTGGGCTGTCTAAAAGGTAAGTTTTTGACAGCCTCCTAGGTTTTCCAGAATGGCTCCACCTAGGGCCCTCCTCTACCCTCATCCTTTACAATGTGATGTTACAGCTTCTTCCTACAAGAGGTGAGGTCTGTTTTGCCATCCCTTGAATCCGGTTGACTCCATGGTTTGCTTTGACCAATAGAATGGAACAGAAATAAAGGGGAGCTAATCCAGAGCCCAAGAAGCCTTGCAGTTCCTGCTCCCCACTTGGGGCCCTGCCACCAGCACACACCCCAGCTACCAGCCAGACAGACGTGAGGCCCAGTCAGTTCATCAGCCCTGCTGACAGCCAGCTGCCCTCTCGGCAAGAGCAATGCCAGGGGTTAGGCTGGGTTTTCAATGAACATGCTACATAAACTTCTGAGCAAACATAAGATTATTTATTATTATCAAAAACATTTCTGATATTCTGAATCCCTTCATGGATTCTTCAGTGATTACTGGAGAGTAAATGATGCAAATTGAAATGGAGAGAAAATACTATTATGTGTCCAAGTTAACATGATATTTTATATACAGTCTTAGCTTACAATGATTCCACTTACGATTTTTTTTACTTAATAATGGTGCAAAAAATGGCATACATTCAATAGAAACTACTTCCAATTTGGAGTTTTAATCTTTGTATCACAAGAGTAGACAATCAGCCAGGTGTAGCAGTATATGCGTAATCCCAGCCAGCAATTCTAGAGGACCAGGAGTTCAAAGACAGCCTAGGCAACTGAGCTAGACCCCATCTCAAAAATTTAAAAAAAAAAAAAAAAAAGTAAAGGACTATAGATGTCACTCGGTGGTAAAGTGCCCCTGGGTTCACTCCCCAGTACAAAAAAAAAAAAAAAAAAGTGTGTTGCTAAACTATGATGTTCAGTAGGTTAGGTGTATTAAATAAATTTTTCAGCTTACAATATTTTCAACTCAGAGCACAACTCCATTGAATTGTAAGAGAAGGATCATCTACATTTAAAGACATCTGTTTAAAGAAAAACAGGCTTGAATGAAAAAACAATCCAAAGTAAGAAAAGTGAAGAAAATAGAGATTTACTAACAGACTCCAGGGTGTAATGGAAAGCTGAGTTTATGTTTAGTTCTTTGTATAATTTTGTTCACAAGGCATTCTATGATTTGTACACACATGGAAGAAGCCTTAAGATGATCAATAAGTGAAGGATGCCTGAAAATGTAGCTTGGGGCACAGGTCCACTTGCCTTGTTAGAATGAATGACAGGACAGCCCAAAAAGATTGGCGGGTGGGGTGTATGCACGAATCTCCCTAGCACCTGGACGTAGGACACATTTAGGAACCATCCCAGGGCTGCTACTGACCTTCCCTAGGGGACAAAGAGGGTAAGAAATCTGAGTGGCATGAAAAGGGAGAACAAAGAAAGTCTGGGTGTATAACCATATGAGGACCCAGTAGGTGTCTTAGGACTTCTGGGGGCTTGCCTAGCATAAGTAAGGCCCTGGGCTCATCCTCCGTCCAACAAAAGGAAAGGAAAGAAAAGAGGAAAAGGAAACAATTTTTAAAACTTCTGGGGCATCACAGAGCTGCTCTTTTTCCATGTTCCTTGACACACGTCAGAATAAATTACTCAGGGTTGGCTCACTCCGTTGCTTGGTTGCCTCCTTGCTTCCACCAATCCAGAGTTGACAGCACTCTCTGAGTGACCCCATCTCCTTTGTACTTAACATCCACTGTGGAGGGTAAGACTGTAACAGGGATCCCTTCCATGCAACAGGGGTCCACTTAATGCTTTGAATATAAACCACTGGTGGCTTCTTTCAAAACTCGCTTTTTCTTTTCTTTTTCTTCCCTATTCTCCCTCTTCCCCTCCCCAACTGCAAGGAAAGCAAGATGGACATTCTTCCATCCTAAGCCAAGTTATCTGAGCTTCTGCTCACTGTCCACAAAAGTAAAGAAGCTCCAGGTGTGGAAACTCCAGACGGGTTACAGAACAGCAGCTCCTTCCGATGTTAACTGTTAATCAGGTCTACTGATAGTGAGCCCTGGAAAACAGCCTTTGCAACCTCCTTGTGAAAGCCTTCTGTTCCCCCTGGCAGTTAGAACGGCAGCCTCTGTTACTCCAGTCCTTGCCTTTCTCCTTTGCTAGTAAAGCAAGACATTTTCTTTCTTTTTCTCCAAATCTTGTCCTCTTTAAAGGATCCACTTTGGGAACAAGTGAGACCAGGCAAAGGACAGGTAGCTGGTTATCAGAGAAAAGGAAATGCGCAGATAACACTCCCATCACCTGGTAGCTAACAGCCTGGGGGGATCACACTTTCCAACACAAGCAATCAGCCCCTAGATGGCTCTCTTCCTGCCCTTTTGGTCACCTTTGGTCTCACAAGCTAGATAAGAGGAGGAGGGGACAGGAGAAGAAAGGAAACCTAAAAGCTATAAAAGGGGCAAGACATCCCCACTCACTGGGGCAACAGCTTTGGACATCCTCCTCTCTGGAGGAGCATATCTCTCTATCTCTATCTCTATCTCTATCTCTATCTCTATCTCTCTCCTCTCCTCTCCTCTCCTCTCTCTCCCCGCCCCGCCCCTCCCCTTTCCTCTCCCTCTTCTGCCTTTTAAATATAATTTACTTTTCCATCTTTGCCTCTGCATTCCTCTTGGTTGTTTAATCTTCAGTACCTGGGGAATAAGGACCCTATCCTGATTTTCAAGACTGGTTCCACAAAGACCAAGCCTTTGGGTTTAAGACTGCCAAGAGTGGGAGGAGAGAAGCAAGTTGTTAATGACAACCAGATTGAGAAGGAGGAGGGCTCCCTGGATGGACCAGCTGAGAGGACTGATGATGTGTGGAGTTGATCCCTGAAGGGCACAGCGGCAGGTACCAGGAAAGAAAAGGAAAGGACCCCATGAAACGCTCAGGCCCCGAAACATGGACAAGTGGTTTATATATCTTACAAAAATTCAATTAAAATTTGCTCTAAATTTAAACAGATTTTTTAAAAATATAACATAAACCATGTTAGTGATTTTAATTGCCATTTTCCTCAGTGAGCTCAGATCCCAGTCACAAGGAAAGAGAGGGTGTAAATCTGCCATTCTCTCAGGAAGCCCGTGACTTTGGGTGTCTCTCACTGTAAAAGCATCTTGCTTTTTTGCATTTTCCAGGGAAAAGTGACAAAGTATACACCCCAAAGATGCTACGTTAGTGTAAGAATTATTTTGAGCTAAGGAAAATTTAAAAAAAGAAAACACACACAAAAAAACATTCTGATCTCCTCTTACTTCTGAAAATAGGAGATTAAAATTCCTGTGTGACTGAGACTTCATCTCACTCCAGTTAGAATGGCAATCATCAAGAATAGAAATAATAATAGATGCTGGTGAAGATGAGGGGGGAAAGGAACACTTCACACTACTGGTGGGATTGTAAATTAGTAAAACCACTATGGAAACCAGTGTGGCACTTCCTCCAAAGACTGGGAATGGAACCATCATATGACCCAGCTATTCAGCTCCTCAGTGTTTATCCCAAAGAATTAAAGTCAGTCTGTTATATTGCACACCCATGTTTACAGCAGTGCGATTCACAATAGCTGTCGTGGGACCAGCCCAGGTGTCCATCAACAGTTGAATGGACAAAGAAAATGTGGCAAATATACACAGTGGAGTCTTAATCACCATAAAGAAGAATGAAATTGTGTCATTTGCAGAAAAAAAAGATGGAAATAGAGCACCCTGTTGAGCAAAATAAGTCAGACTCCAAACCTTAAGGATTGTATGCTCTCTCTCATATGTAGAAGCTATACAGGAACAAACAAAAAAAGACCTCATTAAAATAGAAGGAAGACCAGCAGAGTAAAAATAGGGGACTAAGAAGAGGGAGGAGGGAAGGGAGAAGGGAGGTACTAGAGAATGAAATAGACCAAATTATGTTATGTGCCTGCATGAATATCACAATGAATCTATTATGTATAATTATAATGCACCAATAAAAAATTTTAATTGTGTTGCATTATAAGAGATAATTAAAATAATAAAACTGGTCCTCAGATGTTAAAAAAAAACCCACATGAAAAATGCCCTCCCTGCTCCCTGTAACAGGAGGAAAGACACATTCTTCCACCAGGAGCCATAGCTGGGGAGAGCAGGGGACACAGATCTAGTTTAAAATAACTCTTGCCCAGCATGGTGGGGCATAACTCTATTCCCAGCAAATCAGGAGGCTGAGACAGGAGAATCGCAAGTTTGAGGAAAGCCTTGGTAACTTAGTAAGACCCTGTCTCAAAATAAAAGATCAAAGGGCTGCACATATAGCTCGGTGGTAAAGCATCCCTAGGTTCATTCCCCAGTACAATAATAATTATTATTATTACATTATTATTATCTTTCTTACCTTCCTTTAGCCTCCCCATACAATTTAGTTACTTTTTCACTATTGCCTCTTTCTGTTCAACCTAATATGAAAGTCTTTGGGCTTTGCCATGTCTTTGGGTCTTCATTTTCTTGTAAGCATTCAGTTGCTTTGTTCTCTTGATTGGTTTTGTTTTGGGAGAACAAGGGATTGGACCCACCAGCCCTATTTATTTATTTATTTATTTATTTATTTATTATTTATTTAGTTTACTTTGAGACAGCGGTCTCTCTAAATTGCCCAGGCTGGTCTCAAACTTGCAATCCTCATGCCTCAGCCTCGCTAGTAGCTGGAATTACAGGTGTGCACTTCTGTGCCCAGCTCTGTTCATCTATTTTATGTCAATTTAATTCTCATGCCCACAGGGATGCTAAGACACCAGAGGTAAAGTTTGGTTCCGGTACACAAGCAACATTCCTAAGAGCAAGTCAATCCCTCTGTCTAGTTCTCAAAGAAACAGCACTCTGTCCCAATGCTGAAGGAAAAAAAAAAATTGTTAACTTGGCTTTTTGAAACACTATATAGGTCTTTGTCCTAGGAGGTTGTTCAAGAAATCAGCTGTCAAGAATGAAATTTTTTAAATCTGATGTACTCACTCAAGAACCTGACCTTCATTTATGACCCAGAAGCACTGCAGGAAAAGAGGGAGAGGGAGAAGGTCAATCAAAGACTCCTGACCAAAGGCAACCAACCTCCAAGGGTCAACATGTACTTTAGTTAGCTTTTCCTCACCTGACAAGTACAACTTTTTTTAAAAAATACAAGTTTAAAAAAAAAAAGAAGAAGAAGAAGTAGACAAGTTTATCTGGGCTCACAGTTCAATTCATGGTGGGCTGACTCTATACTGGACCCAGAAGAGGCAGAGAAAAGCAGCTTGGAATGAAGCAGAGAGCTCTGCTCACCAGGGACAAAGTATAAAGCTCAAAGCCAGGCCTCCAGTGACCCACCTACTCCAGTCAGTCACACCCCATCTGCCTCCAGTTACATTACCACTCAGTTAATCCCTGTCAGCGGATTAATCCACTGAGACCAGGTTAAGGCTCTCATAACCCAATCATTTCCCCACTAAACCTTCCAGCACATGCACTTTTGTGAGTGACCCCATATCTAAACCATAGCTACGTGGAAAACCAGAGAAAGGGGACACCCAGTCAGTGGGGTGCTGGGGGCACAGGAGCCTGGTCCACTGGGATTGCAGATGCCACCTTCTGTGCCTCCATCAGCCCCCTGTTCTCCTTCACCGACTCTTTCCCACCACATTTAGAGAGCCTCTGGGGAGAGCCCTCCCTCTCCTCTCTTTTCAAATCTTCCTCTTATTTCCCTCCACTGCTGGATTTCTTGACACCTGCGTCATCTTGGTCCCCAACCCATCTCCCCTTCAGTCCACTACCATTTGGTTTTTCTTTTCTTTTTTTTTAAATATATAATTTTTTTCTTTATTTTTTAGCTGTAGTTGGACACAATATCTTTATTTTATTTATTTTTATGTGGTGCTAAGGATTGAACCCAGCACCTCACACATGCTAGGCAAGCACTCTACCGCTGAGCCACAGCCCCAGGCCCTGGTGTTTCTTTCTAAAGGAACTGCTCACCTTGGAGGCCCTGATCATTTCTTGGTTGACAAGCCAATGGAAGGCTTCTGGATCCTTAACTTCCATGTCAACCCATCAAAGTGGACCATCTTAAATGATGCCTTTATCCATATTCATGGGTTCCTCATCCACAGATTCAACTAACTAGGATGGAAAAAATTGGAAAAAATAAATTGAGTGTGTACTGAACTTGTCATTGTTCCCTAAACATTACAGCACAGCAACTACTTACATGGTATTTACATTACATCAGCTTTATGAGTCATCTAATTAAAATATGAGAAAGGATGTACACAGGTTACATGCAAATACGACTACTATGCTATTTGATATAAGGGACTTGAGCATCTCCAAATTTTGGTATCCAAGGGAGGTCCCGGAACCAATGCACCCTGGATACCAAGGAACCATTGTATATGACTTCCTGTTAAAATCCCATTTGAATGTCTCATACAGTGACTTCAAACTCAACTCACTCACATTAGTCAAGGCCCAGTAGACAACAGCCCGTGAGGGGCTGGGGTTATGGCTCAGTGGTAGAGTGCTCACCTAGCACGGGCAAGGCGCTGGCTTCAATCTGCAGCACCACATAAAAATAAATAAATAAATAAAGGTATCATGTCCGACTGTAACTAGGAAAAAAATATTTAAAAAAAAAAAAAAGAAAACAGCCCATGACAAGTATAGCAAGTTTCACCTGGTGATAGAAAGGCTAGAAGGTCAAGTAAAGAGCCAGACAGTCCAGGATATCCCAATAGCCACCCTCTGGCTGAAAGTGCAAACTAGGAAGGGATATCACCAGAGCCAGGGCACAGAGGAAGCAGCCCCTGGTGAGGACAGGCCTCCAGAGGCAAAGCAAAAGAGCCTGTGCAAAGAAGAGGGAGAAAGACATGGCTTCTCCCTTCCTCCTCACTCTGACCTTGGGTTGAACCTACCTGGAAAGCAGCAGCAAGGAATTCTGGAAGGTGGATTGTAGGTGCAGTCCTGGTGACCCTGACTCAGCAGTGGAAAGGCAGGGAGCATATCTCAAGCACACTGGCCATGAGAGCACAATGCCCACTTCTTCCTGCACCCCTAGACCCCTCCTCCTGCAAGCTAGACTTGACTCTTCCTTTTGTTTCCTGCAGCTGGTCATCCACCCGCTGAGCTTGTCCATTTCTTTCTTCCTCACACACAGCCACCACTCAGCTTTACTACTGCAGCATGCACCCTTCTCTACTCTCCTATCCTCTCCAGACTCCTCTCTAATCTCCTCATCTTCAGCTACCTCCAGATGGAAAAAAAAAAAAATTCTGAAAGGCTTACCCTCCATTACTTTGCTGCTTACAATCCTAAAACAGCTCCACAGCACACTGAGGTTCAAGTCCAGATTCCACAGCAGCTTCACTGTCTCTCTAGACATCCTGTTTGACAGTCCTTAGCCTTCTGGGCTCCAACCTTCCTCAGCGTCACTGCCTCAAATTCCCTGGGGCAGCTCTTGAGTGTGGACCTTCGTGTGGTCTGTTTGCTCCTTCTACATGGAACACACCCGTATCCTCCTCCCTCTTCTGACATTCCTTCTTTGTGTCGGCCTTCATGTCCTTTTCTCCAGGAAGCCTCCCCACTCTTCTTCTTGTGTGTCTCCCTGCACCTAACATATACCCCTGTGGGAGAGTTGCCAGATTAAACAACTAAACCATGCAGTTTAACTGGCCATCCTGTACTTTATCTGGCAATCCTACCTGGTAAGCATTTGTTCCAGAGTATTGCAAATGAAGATTTACATTTTCATTTCCCACTAAGTTCCAAATCCCCTTGAGGATAATGATCCGGTCATAATACTTCTCCATTTGGCTAAATGAATAAGCATATGCACAAGCAACTTGAATGGATGGATAAGTGATTGTGAATGGGTATTT
This sequence comes from Ictidomys tridecemlineatus, assembly GCF_052094955.1. Taxonomy (NCBI): domain Eukaryota; kingdom Metazoa; phylum Chordata; class Mammalia; order Rodentia; family Sciuridae; genus Ictidomys; species Ictidomys tridecemlineatus. The sequence continues at coordinate 134,367,014 of NC_135480.1, forward strand.
TTTACATGAAATTCTATAGGACTTGCTGGGCACAGTAATCTCAGCAACTCGGGAGACTGAGGCAGTAGGATCACAAGTTCAAAGCCAGCCTCAGCAACTTAGCAAGGCCCTAAGCAACTCAGCAAGACCCTGTCTCTAAATTAAAAATAAAAAGGGCTGGAGATATGACTCAGTGGTTGAATGCCCCTAGGTTCAATCCAGAGGAGATGAAGGAGAAGGAGCAGGAGAAGGATAGAAAGAAAATAAATTAATAAATTCTACAGGGCTGAACCATCAGGCCTAAATCGAAGAGATGCTTCAGAGACTAAGAGGCTGATGACCATTAGGCAGAGAGGTTGGTTCTAGGTCAGGCCTTTGGGCTCTAAGAGAGGAGCTTAATGGAAGGAACTATAACTAGAAGGAAATGACAGGATGGGTAACTAGAAATGATTAGGTAATGCTTTTAGCCTGAACAAAGCTAACAGAAGAATATGATCTAGTTTGTGGGGCTGCTCACTGGCCGACAGTTCCGAGAGTCCTTCATCCAGCTCTACAGTTTGTTTGCACTCTTGTTGCAGAGGTCGAAGATGGTGAAAACAGCCAGAAGGGTGAAACTGATCATTTTAAAGTGTCTTATTATTTTTTTATCAGAGTGATTTTCTAATATAAAGTATAAATATTGCTACTACATACTGATACCCATTATATAAAAACCAGGTAAGTAACAAATATGAAAGAACTTGACAAGGTAGAAGAAAAGCAAATTTGAGCACTCTCTCTCCAAAGGAGCAGCCTCCAAAGCTTCCAGACCATTGTTACCACTTGAATGCAGGCCTCATTAAGGAAAGGCAGGAATTGAGAGGATGATGCTTCCTTTCATTCTTTTTAAAAACGACCATTAATTTAATAATAATAAGGTATTAAATATTTCCAACAAAACACAACCAAGAGTTCATTCTACAGTAGAATCAACATGTACCACCAGGTTGAGTTTCTCTCACCCTGAAAACCTTGAGCAGATGTTGATTCAATTACCCTAAGTCTGTGATACAACAGCAATACCCGAGATGTTCAGTGGGGAGGGAGGCTGTACAGATATAGGAAAGCACTTATTAATTTGCTTTAGGAAGAAATCTTATATCAGTCAGGAATGAATGTAGATTACTTTCCCATGGTCATCTATACTGTCATCTATATTTTTAGTAAACATTTACTGAATATCACTTACAGAAGTTTAGTGGTTGATATTGGGAAAATTCTGAAAATGTGGTACATTCAGTGCTGAAATACAGCACGTATGCATCTTTGCTCTGTATCAGTGGTTTATATACTTATCTATATCTATCCTCTTTGGTTTGCAATCACTGTCCAAGCCCCAGCCTTGCTGGCCTCAGACCCCAGCAGGAAAGCGTCCCAGGCCCTGCAGTGAGCCACTGCTGAGGTCTTACCTGACTTTTTGTCCATGGGAACCTGCTGTCTGTTGGGGAGTTTCCCATAGGCGCCCTCCTGTGGTCACTTGAGGAAACTGCAGCCTCTGCGGAGCACAATATGGGTGGTTCAGTACACCAACTCTCCCAAGAAAAAGTCAAGTGATAGGTGTCTCCCGAGAAAGATGCCCAAATTTCTTGGCTCTCTCCTTAAATTTCTCTTCTTGATAACTCCTACACGATCTTTCAGGACTCGGTTTAAATGTCACCTCCCACCTCCAATCTGTATTGGTTGTCTTTGACTTAATTGTCACACTGTTACTTCATATATTGCAACCATTTATTTGTTTACTGTCTGCCTCCCCAACTAGGCTGATCAATGACGTAACAGAAATTTTCTGACAAATTACCCAGGTTTCAACATGGTTCAGATGGCATTGGCTCACCCACTTCCAAGGGAGGACCTTGATTTACTTCAGCCAATCAGCATATCTTTACCTCATTGGTTCAACAGTGAGAATCTGACTCAGCCGGCCCAATCAAAGCGCCCCTCGGTACTCCTGCTAGGAGGGTTGAAATACATACCTTTGCCATTACCTGGGCAGCCTATGTGAAGAGAACTGCCCCTGCCATCTCAGATCATGAAAGAGGATGTGAAAGAGGGTGAAGTCCCAGAGTCAGGAAGTTGGACCTCCGCAGGAAACCAGACCAGAGGTTGGCCTGCCTGTGGCCTTTTCAGTATATCAACCAATCATACATTTTTTTTCCTCTCTCTCTAGTCGGTTTGGATCAAGTTTCCTATTTGCCCAAGGACCTTCCTCAGGGAAGACACTGAATAACTCTGTTGAATAATGGCTGCTGGGAGATCTGGGGATGTTTTAATGAAAGAGGTGTCAGCTAGAGCCTCAATTTGCTTCTTTTTCTTAGAACTAAGATGTAATATTTCCCAAAACTCAAATGCATCTGAAATGCAACAGCATTTCCCCCCCTGGCATATTTCATAGCCAGTTTGTTTCCTGTGCTTATTAACCAGATCAACTATCCTTTCCCAAGAACTACTCAAGATTTCTGCTTCAAACTTGGAACTTTCAACCTCAAGAAACCATGGTTTTAAACTGGGGGAAGACAGCAGAAAGCGTCTAGTTGTCATTTACTTTCCTGGATAAAATATCCACCCATCCACCCCCCACCACACACACACACACACACACACACACACACACACACACACACACACCTGCACAAATAAGCTGTAATGGCTTACATTTCTTATGCTTCAACTTCAAGTCTCATTTCTCGGATATTTAAGATAACTTCAGCTTCTTACCTGACTAGATGGAAGCCAAAATTTTTCCCCCCTCTTGGGGACAATTTTGCTGAGCTAGAATCATCTGAGGCAACTTTAACTTTAGGTATGTTATATGACATCTTTCAAAGTATAATCAGGCTGTGTGGTTTGAGATCTGGCTACTGGATTAAAGGTATGTGTCAACAAAGGGCTGTGCTTCTAAAAATATTGAGACATAAACAAACTTGATTAGACAGGGAAGGAAAATTCTACAAGTTGAATACCCTATATCCCAACCAGAGAATGCTTTTTCTCTTTTCCTAGTTCACTAAAAGCACACTTGCCCAGACTATTCATATTTTCAAAATATGTTTGTTGCTCTCAGGGCTTCTGGAATACATACCCTCCAGCTATTAGTTTTGTACTTCCAAAATGTAATTTTTTTGCACACCTTTGCTTCAGGTGTTTTTTTATTTGGGGAGAGGAGGAGGAGTTTGTAAAAAAAAAAAAAATAAGCAATAAATCATTTTACCTTCTCCATCAAATAATTCCACTGATAATATCCTTTTTGTGTAACTTATATGCAATCTATTTGATTGCATATTTACAGACTCTCAAAACATCTCCCCAAAACATATTAATCACAAAGACAAGTAATAAATTGACAGTGGGGATATCTCATAGAAGAGGTGAACCAAGATACTAAGAGTATTACCAATAAGACAAATCAACTGAGGACACAGTAGCACTTCTGCAAGACTGTAGATTAAATGTATCACTGTTCAATTTCTGATTTGGGTTATTTGTGCTGTGGTTACATCAGAGAATGCCCTTTTACTTAGGAAGTAAACACTGTAGAGAGATAAAGGGGAACATAGTCTCCAACTTATTCTTACACACTTCAGGAAAAACATTTAGAATATATGGAAAGAGTAAATGCCAAAGTCTACGATGCCTAATATTAAGAACTGTTGAATCTAGGTGAAGCATATACAAAGAGTTCTTCATACTGGTCTAGCAAATTTTCTACAGGTTTGAAATTATGTCTACAAATTTATTATACAAAGATATTATGAACAATATATAAACACACAACTCAAAAATAAATTTATAGCCCAGTGCATCAATCTAAAATCCAGCCTATTTTCTTCAAGTATTTTTCACTAAAACACCATCAGAGACAGGGTCTGTAGATCCATCAATCTATCTTTCTAGTAACTTATTTTTTCACTTGAATAAACATTTGAGGCTTCCTTCAACCTAATGCAGTTTGTTTAAAAACTCAAATAACAAATTCCACGACCCCAAGTGAGGTTCAAGGCTGTTAATGTTCTCCTGCACTACCTAGCAATCAGGGATACTTTCTGGAAAACTAGAGAACTTACGTGGATGTAAACTTTCTCTAATATTCCTACTTCCTTGTTTTCTTAAAAAAAATCCAATTTACATCTCTAGGATTCCAAATATACAAGCTCTTGTTTCTGTCACATCAAATGAACTGTTATTCTTTAGCTTCTTGTAAAAAAATTTTTTTTTTCAATAAATCTTTGCTCACTGTCAGCTTTTCTCTCTCCCAACAGCTCTTTGATCAAGATTTTCCATCCACTCTGGAATAATCCAGAGGTAATTAGAACTTCTTACCTGCTTTAGCCCAAACGGAGCCAATTTATCACAAACTGTCAGGGATTCCGATTTTAAATTACCAAGAGCCCAATTACCATCAGAGGCAAGGAATCTTCTTTCTAATTAAAGTGATTGATTTCTTAGCAGACTCAGTAGTATTTCACTTTTTAATTATGCTCATTCCAATCAAATGTAAGAAAATTCTCATTTTATTTTCCTTCCAAAGAGCATAATACAACAAACATTCATCATGAGTGATACAAGGCCAGGCCCAGCAATGCCTTTGGCAGAACTGGACATCTAATCTATCAGTGGGTCTTGTCCATTTTTACGAGCCTTGGTGGCCACTGCTTCAGCTCCAAAGAAGGGTAGAGGGATAATTATGTTTTTTCATATAGTTCACCCAGGAGCACACTAAACCTTCCAGCATCAACTATGTTGTGACAAAATGGCAATGGGTACTTCAATAAACAGTCTAGCAGGGGCATGGGGAGTTACAGACAGAACCCAGTCTCATTTCTTATGCACAGAACTGGGGTACTGAAAACAAAGCAGTGTGTGGAGGTAAACCTCAGAAACAGGGGAACCAATTTGTTTTTTCTCACTGGGATGGCATTAGAACAATTATGTGTTATAAAGAATTTTGAAAGGGAAAAATACAACTTCAGATTCAGTTCAATGAAATACAGGGAATCCAAGGAACACAAGGCAGCCCCTCGCACAGCCTCTGAAAGCCCCAAGGACACATTTGTCTACCTGGCTTTTAATCTTGAATGACAGAGCAGCCGGTTCTCTCCTAAGGCCTGCTTACCAGCTGTCTGCATCCTTATCTCCCCTTCCTCCTCTTTCCACATAGTCAGCAGACTGGCATCAGCTCATTCCTTGAGACAAGGGTCGAGTGTTACACTCTGATGACTAATTTCCAGCAATCTGTATTCAAAACTTACTCCTGTGGCCAGATAAGTGGATACCCTTTGTCTATAGGAAGCTACTCACCATTTTCCAAAAGCATGCATATTTAGGTAGTTCTAGGGAACCACTAAGATTTTAAATTTCCACATTCAACCATGGAACCATATTTGACCATTCTAATAAAAAAATGAAATTGTATACTAAACCTTTGATATTTTAGGAAAAAAGGGCTGGGGATGGAGCTCAGTGGTGGAGCACTTGCCTAGATGTGTGAGGCCCTAGGTTTTATCCCCAGTACTACAAAAAAGAGAAGGAAAAAAATGAAATTTAAGAAAAAAAAATCGATGTGTTTGAGATTGTCTCTCTCTCTGCCTTTACTACTCTAGGCAGGAAGACCTCCCTTAGGACCTTCGATTCATTCAGCAGACAATTATCCAGCACCTCCCAAGGGCAAGGCAGGCTGTCAGGAGCAGGAGAATCTCGACTCCTTCTCCACTGCTTTACAGGGAAGAAGACAAGTGGCCACCTCAGTAGAGTGAAGAACAGAGCTGGAGATGCTCTGATGGGACAGAAGGGTCACCATGGTGAAAACTAAGAAAAAAACAAAACAAAACACTTTCAGTAAAGACATGAATGAGGTTGGCTTACTGAGGGCAAGAACCCCAGGCTCCCTTGGTGGCGTCACAGCATGGCAAATCAAATGCCCCCATTCTAAGAACCATGAACATAGGAGACAAGGGGTCAGGCCAGATGTGATGAAGCTGTGACTGCCAGGCTAAGAGACCCAGGTTCTTTATGAATGAACAAGAACAAGGGGAAGTCACAGTCCAACTGGCTGTGGTGGGAGAGGACAGGGCAAAGACGAGACTGCTGAAGCAATCACCAGGGCTGACACAGAGCTGGCCCTGACAGCAGGATGGAAAGAAGCACAGACTGAGCAACGCAGCGCTGGCAGAGATAACAGGGATTTGCAGCCGCATGTGAGGAAGGAGGCACAGTGGATGCCAAGCACCACTACTGTAGGTGGACACTTAGTCAGATTCCATGGACTGGTGGCTTTTACTAAAAGGTTTACTAGGATTATCATTCACATCAAGCACTTGCTTTAAACTCTTAAATATTCCTGAGATAAGAAGCAGTTATTTCACCCCTCCTTTTAGAGATGAGAACCAAGCCCAGGAGTCTGAGACCTGACCTGAAAATTCAACTAATAGTGCAGAGACAGAACAAGAAGCCAGTGGAGTGCTCATTACACAATCAAACATGACAGAAATAGAGCTCAAAACTGTCCCACTGGCATGTTTCTGGGGTAAGGGGGACAGAGTTCATAGAACTTTACCCGGTGAGCTGGGTCAGAAGGTGGTTTGCTGATAATGTCCGCTCTAAAAGCAAATGGAAAACTTCCACACTGCACTCAATTTTTAAAACACAAATGCACAAGATTCAAGTCTTACACCTTAGATTAAATTACACTATCACATGCTATTTTTAGACTCTAGTTTTCTCATCAAAACATCTTTTTTTTTTAAAGAGACAGTGAGAGAGAGGGAGAGAGAGAGAGAATATTTTAATATTTATTTTTTTTTTTAGTTTTTGGCGAACACAACATCTTTGTTTGTATGTGGTGCTGAGGATTGAACCCAGGGCTGCATGCATGCCAGGCGAGCGCGCTACGGCTTGAGCCACATCCCCAGCCCCAAAACGTCTTAAGATAGAAACATTTGTCTAAAAGTCAGGTAGAAGAATCATTCACAAGGGTTTATTACATCTCAGGATTTTAATGTTCTTCACATTCAACATAAAATACTGACAACAGATACACAACAGGGGAAAAGACTCCAGCAAAGATCTTCTGGGAGTCACAGTATTGCTCTGGTCACACAATACAAAGAAAACCACCAAGTGTACACAGGATAAGGGAATCTAACAGATTTTCAGTTTAATGGCATAAATGAAAAACATAACACCACCATTTCTTCCCCCTATTGAAAGGAAGAGTCAAAGCAAATTGTGAAACTTCTAGATTCTTTCCATGGAGCAGGTTCAAAGGGGAAAGGGCTGAAGAGGGGGTACAACTGATCCTAATACAATGCTGTAGTACACAAGGTCAGGGATTTAACAAACTCTAAGCTTCTATATATCACTGAGAACCGTTTCATTAGAAATATAAATGCACTGAGATATAAATGAAGTGGTATTAAAAACAGACCCTACTATATGAACATTTATATAGTAAGTCACTTATCTCTTCAAGAGAATAACAGTATAAAGACCTACAGTTTGCCCTTTTGCCTGGCCCTCCACATGCTCACCAAATGATCAATATTAACCTTAACCCATTATGTTCCATGATCCCATTTAGAGAATACCTAAAAAACTTAAATTGAGCAACAAATGTACCACCTTTGATAACTTTGAAATAAATATTTATGTTTTTCGAGTTCTATTTTGTTGAGAAAAGTAATAGGTGAATGATTAGTGATACTATTAATATTATTAATTAATGATTATCATTATATGTTTAATGATAATAAACTATATAATAAGCTTTAGGTTATGATTTCCAACCTAATTTATGCACCTGTGTCAATTTCATTGAAATATTTGCAGAGTTGAAAACTTGGGATTTAATGGGTTAATCAAAGCTGCAGAACCCAGGAGACCCCACTACTCCTAGATTCTGTACCCAGAGGACCCCCACACACCCTCCATAACTAATTGCAACTGGCATAATTAAGTCCAAGCAAGTTCAAATACTGAGGTCTAGCTAGAAAAAGTAGCAGCAAAGACAAAATAGGCTGGAATTCATTAGAAAAGCAAGAGGAAGATTTTTAGAAATACTTCCAGTTTGAGTCAGAATTGAGGTGACCAGTAGCTGGTGGTTGCATCAACTGGGCAGAGCTGTGGATGTCTTGCTGTTGTTCTTTGAAAATGGAATCTATAATAAGCATGTTTATTTGAAGAAACTTAACCTGTCTGTCAAGTTTTTGTAGCCATTCCCAATTACTTTAAACTCTGTATACATTATACAAAGGCAGAGAACAGGTCTCTTTCATAGCTGATGCATCTCCAAAAAATTTTTCATGAAGGTGGCCAAGGTTTCAACATCTTCAGTGGTGACAGCATTATACAGAGAGACCCGAATGCCTCCCACAGACCTAGAATGACCAAAACAGATTCAATCATTAAGAATCAGAGTATCAGCTGGGTGCAATGGTGCACTCCTGTAATCAGCATCTCAGGAGGCTGAGGGAGAAGGAACACGAGTTCAAAGCCAGCTTCAGTGACTTAGCAAAGCCCTGTCTCAAAAAAATAAAAAGGGATGGGGATGTGGCTCAGTGATAAAGCACACTTGGGTACCAAAAAAAAAAAAAGGAGAAAAAGAAGAAGAAGTAGAGGCTGGGGGTTTCAATGGCAGAAAACTTGCCCAGCAAGAAAGAAGCCCTGGATTCTATCCAACACACACACACACACACACACACACACATCTAATTCAGTATCAACACAACTCTGCCTAATCATCACTCCTGAGAGCTACAGCACTGGAGGCCAACAGTGCCCAACCTCCCACCTGAAAACTCCCAACAGGTGGCATTGTCTGAGTCATTAGAAAAAAAAAAATCTCCCTTATGCAGTGAAAGTGCTGCTCACACCTGGACTAATTCAAACTATTCACTCTTGATAAATACAAAAACTACATAAGGGGGAGAAAAGATCCATCGATGAAGATGGTGATCGTGGGGCTCCGCACCAGGCCATTCATGATCCTGCTGCAACAGCCAGACAGGGATGTGCAGCTCGCTGCTGCTGGTGTCGTGTGTGAGGACATTTATTTTTTATGGAGTATGTAAAATTAATCCTCTGGTGTTCAGCTGGAGAAGCAGCAATGTTCTAACAGTAGAAAGAGTGGTGCCAGCCTCATCAGACAGGACGGCTGTAAAAGCAGTTAAGAGATTTTCAAAGGTAATTTTTAACAAAACCTCACAGAACCTCACAGAAGCTGTGATACTCCACTGGAGCCAGGGAACTGTGCCCTGGGTTCTATAGACAGGAGGAAGGAATACAACTGAGACAACTGTTTCCCCCAAGTTAACAAAACTGCTCCTCCAAGCTGAGCAGGCTCCCAGATGTGTTTTGTTTTGCCTTTGAAAAACAAAACCAAGCCAGGCTTGTGGCCCATGCCTGTAATCCCAGTGACTTGGGAAGGTGAGGCAGCAGGACAACAAATTTGAAATCAGCCTCAGGAACTCAGTGCAGCCCTAAACAATTTAGGGAGGCTCTATCGCAAAAATAAAAAATAAAAACAGCCGGGATATGACTCAGCGGTAAAGAAGTACCCTTGGGTCAAATCCCTAGTCCAAAAAAAAAAAAAAAAAGAAAGAAAGAAAAAGAAAAAAAAAATCTCTGAAGCATCTGGTTTGGAGGTGTACTCACCTATGGCCTTTCAAGGAAATCATATTGAGTTCAAGTGCCTTATCGAGAAATCTTTTCTCTAAATCATTGTCTCCTTTGGCGTTGCCAATGCGGAATGGAATATTCATCTTGCTTCTATTTTGGGGCTCCACTGGGCATCTGAAAAACACATTTCATATTCCAACTACTTTTCTGAAATGCACAGGCTATCATTAAGAAACTTACAAGTTTTTAAAAACCATTTTCTAGATGCAAGCAGACGATTAAAACAAAACCAAAAATCTGTCCCAGGACATTTATAATTTACCTAGACAGACCAGACTCTTGTAAGATTTGTATTTAATTTCTGTTTTTTTGTTTGTTTTTAATTGGTTGTTCAAAACATTACAAAGCTCTTGACATATCATATTTCATACATTAGATTCAAGTGGGTTATGAACTCCCATTTTTACCCCAAATACAGATTGCAGAATCACATCGGTTACACATCCACATTTTTACATGATGCCCTATTAGTAACTATTGTATTCTGCTACCTTTCCTATCCCCTACTATCCCCCCTCCCCTCCCCTCCCATCTTGTCTCTCTACCCCATCTACTGTAATTCATTTCTCTCTTTGTTTATTTTCCCATTCCCCTCACAACCTCTTATATGTAATTTTGTATAACAATGAGGGTCTCCCTCCATTTCCATGCAATTTCCCTTTTCTCTCCCTTTCTCTCCCACCTCATATCTCCTGCTCTTCCTCCCTGCTCTATTCTTAGTTGCTCTCATTATATCAAAGAAGACATTTGGCATTTGTTTTTTAGGGATTGGCTAGCTTCACTTAGCATAATCTGCTCTAGTGCCATCCATTTCCCTGCAAATTCCACGATTTTATCATTTTTTAGTGCTGCGTAATACTCTATGGTGTATAAATGCCACATTTTTTTTATCCATTCATCTATTGAAGGGTATCTGGGTTGGTTCCACAGTCTAGCTATTGTGAATTGTGCTGCTGTGAACATCAATGTGGCAGTATCCCTGTAGTGCGCTCTTTTAAGGTCTTTAGGGAATAGTCCGAGAAGGGCAATAGCTGGGTCAAATGGTGGTTCCATTCCCAGCTTTCCCAGGAATCTCCATACTGCTTTCCAAATTGGCTGCACCAATTTTCAGTCCCACCATCAATGTACAAGAGTACCCTTTTCCCCACATCCTCGCCAGCACTTGTTGTTGTTTGACTTCATAATGGCTGCCAATCTTACTGGAGTGAGATGGTATCTCAGGGTGGGTTTGATTTGCATTTCTCTGACTGCTAGAGATGGTGAGCATTTTTTCATGTACTTGTTGATTGATTGTATGTCCTCCTCTGAGAAGTGTCTGTTCAGGTCTTTGGCCCATTTGTTGATTGGGTTATTTGTTATCTTATTGTCTAATTTTTTGAGTTCTTTGTATACTCTGGATATTAGGGCTCTATCTGAAGTGTGAGGAGTAAAAAAATCTGTTCCCATGATGTAGGCTCCCTATTTACCTCTCTTATTGTTTCTCTTGCTGAGAAAAAACTTTTTAGTTTGAGTAAGTCCCATTTGTTGATTCTTGTTATTAACTCTTGTGCTATGGGTGTCCTATTGAGGAATTTGGAGCCCGACCCCACAATATGTAGATCAGAGCCAACTTTTTCTTCTATCAGACGCAGAGTCTCTGATTTGATATCAAGCTCCTTGATCCATTTTGAGTTAACTTTTGTGCATGGCGAGAGAAGGGGATTCAGTTTCATTTTGTTGCATATGGATTTCCAGTTATACTCTGGTTTCTCTTCAGAACATATAAATCTTTCGCCTTTTGTATTTAATTTCTGTAAGCCTCAGTTTCCTTGGCTGAATATTGGGAATAATACCTCTACTGCAAATTAGTTGCAATGATCCAAAGATTCAACAGGTAGGAAGGATCCAACACAAGGGTGCCATATAGCAAGTGTTTAGGACCCTTTCTCTGTTCAGATGCAGAGGTATATTTGTCCTAACAGTGTTTGGAAGGCTTGAAAATAATGAGGAGCAGTTTTTAAAGGGTTTGTCACCCTGTATTGTTCTAAGCTGTGTGACCTCGACCAAGTTACCTCCCTCCTGTGCCTCACTTTCCTCCCAGAACAGTGAGAACACTATCAGAACCTTTCCTCAAGAGTTGAGGTATTAAATAAACCAAGTATTAACAGAGAATTTTGAGGGGCACAATTAAAAATTTTTAAAAAGATTTGGGTGCAGTGGCGCACACCTGTAATTCCAGCAACTCCACAGCCTGAAACAGGAGGATTGTAACTTCAAGGCCAACCTCAGCAACTGTGAGTCCCTAAGAAACTTAGCAAAATAAGAAATAAAAAGGGCCAGAGATGTAGTTCAGTGGTAAATTTGGTGCCCTGGGATTCAATCCTCAATACCAAAAAAAAAAAAAAAAAAGAAAAAATGTTTTTGTTGTTTTGTTTTAACAAGGCAAGGTCAAGTTCTCTACCTTTTGGTTCTGGCCTGGCCTTGTGAGTTGGTTTGGCCAAGGGACTGCAAAATAAATAATTCTACCTCACACCAGCTTCTCTTCTCTCCATCTTCAACATCACTGCCACTTACACAAGTCTGAGCTAGCAGAATGGAGGTAAGTATCCCAGCCAACAGCCAGCACCAAGTGCCAGACATGTGAAACCACGTTAAACCATCTGGCAGCAGCTCAATCACCGGATGCCTTCAGTGTTGAGGGCTCCTGGGACCAGCAGAAGCACCCAGCTGAGCTCGGCCCAACCTGCTGACCCAAAGAATAATGAGCACGGAAAAGGGTTAAGTCAGTAAGTTCTGGAGTGTTCTGTGACACAGGGATAGGCCACTGATATACCTGGTGCAATTTAAAGCAGCATCCAGAACATATCAATGCTATATAAGTATCTGTTAAATGCAATAAAATTATCCTTTTACTCCCAGCACCCTGCCTAAGGCACACAGAGACTCTCAAAAATGAATGAGGAATTTTTGTCTGGGAAAGATTAGTATCTGACTTCAGTATCTGATTTGGAAGATAAGTAGCCAAAATTATTCTCCACTGACAACCAGAAGAGACAAATGGAAGATGAGTTGAACTGTAACTCCAGAATGAAAGAAAGGCAGAACATATGGCCCTCTCTCCCTTTTCTTTTTTTTTTTTTTTAAGAGAGAGTGAGAGAGGAGAGAGAGGAGAGAGAGAGAGAGAGAATTTTTAATATTTATTTTTTAGTTCTCGGCGGACACAACATCTTTGTTGGTATGTGGTGCTGAGGATCGAACCCAGGCCGCACGCATGCCAGGCAAGCGCGCTACGGCTTGAGCCACATCCTCAGCCCCTCTCTCTCCCTTTTCTTAAGTACATCCTATTTTATTCTTATACTTCTGTAGGCAGGATTCACTAAAATTAAACAGCAAATAAATGCAGTGGGAGAAGCCCCCTTCTGGCACAACCCTATTGCAATTAATGGGAGTCAAGTACACACCGCCAGGAAGAGAGGCAAGAAGGGGAACCAAGCAACTGCAGCAGCCTCGGCTCAATTCCAAGCCCCCCTTCCAGAAGGCAGCAAGTTTCATAGCTGATATTTAAATTAAATATTCAGTGGCTACCCTCTTTTGATATTCTGTGCCTCAGGCTCCCAAAATGAGGCTCCAATCAGAGAGGTGAACCAATAAAAGAGCACAGTTAAGATAAAAAATTACAAGAAATTAAGGATCTGTAATTAGAGTTCACCTCCCCAGCTTACCCATCCTATCATGAAAGTAGGAGATATCACAAAGCAATAATGACATAAAAGATAGAAATTAAAGTTGAAGTCGCCATGCCACAAACATTTACACAGCACTCGTGACCATGTCGCTGAAACAAGTGTGAGGGAGAAGGAAAAGATCAAGGGGAGTTAACTGATCCCAAACTAGTGAGAGATGCTCTGCAGGGAATTAACAGCTCCATTCAAGAAGGACCAAGAGCCATAGCCTGTGGCTTCAGAGCACAGCAAGTAATTCTGCTGAGAAGGCCCACAGGTTTCAGAGGGGCTGTGGGAGATGCCAAGACAGGGAGAGGAAGAGGGAGGGCATTATGGCAGCTCCCAGGCACAGAGGCAGCGGGCAAGTTCTCCAGCTTACTTGGGGTGTGGGGTTCCTGGACAAAGTGGCAGGGGAGAGCTGCAGGGCCTGGCCCCTGGAGGGCCCTGTGGATTCACTCTGCTGGGAATTAGACCAGGTCCTTGAGCAGTGAACAAGAAGTTTGCACAACAGATCTGAGTTTGAGAAAAAAAAGAACTGGCAGAGACTAAGGGTGAGGAAACCGGGGAGACTGAGAGACCTTCTGAAAAGCGCTTACCAAGAACTTTCTAGGTCAAAAGAAACAGGGCCTGTCCCAAGCCCAGTCCTGGGGAGCCTCAAGCCATGGTGATTTAGGGAATGCTGCATTAAGTGGCCCGACCAGGCTTTTTACTGACTTCCTGGGCCTCCTGTGGCATGAATCCCCAGGGGGAGGTCATGAAGGGACAGTTTCTCCCAAACACATCTTCTGAAAACCCTTCCCACAGAGGGGATTAGCATTCCAGAGAGCCCCCGCATCCCCCAAACACCCAAAGTACTCCCCCAGGGTATTGGAGGAGGGGTACGTGTGAGGGAAGGGGCAGCTTCAACAAGAGGTACTTGTCTCACAGACGTGGTGAGGGTCAGGGGTACCAGAATGTCAGGTCAGTGGACAAGGGGTTGACCCACTTATTTCAGTCGGTCCCCTCCAAAAGATGTGTCGGAAACGAACACGTAAACAATAGAGAGTACAATACAGGAGAGAAAAGCCCATAAAACAGTCATAGATCTCCATGGTTTAAAACCTTACAGTCTCCACTTACACAAATCGGAGCTATCTGCCTCACACCACACTAGTAAATTCTAATCAGTCAGAGAGGTCTGAGCTGGATGTTCACATAGGAATTGTAGCTCCACATCATGTCCAACACAAGAATGGGAAGTTATACTCCATGCATGTATGATATGTCAAAATATACTCTACTGTCATGAACATCTAAAAAGGAAAAAAAAAATTTTTAGATATATTTTTTTAAAAAAGGTTTAAGATGGATGTAATCGTGCATGCCTGTAATCTCAGCAACTCAGGAGGCGGAGATAAGAGGGTGGCTGGTTAATTAATTTTTAAAAATCAATTTTAAAACTATATGTGAGTAAATAAATTTTAAAAAAAAACTACTTTATGTGATTACAAAAATCTGAGTAAAATTATGAAGATCTACCACCCCTTCCCAGAGGTGGCTATCAACAATAAGCTGGTGTGTGCTTCTCCGAGCATTTTTAGATATATATAAACATGAACACGTGTCAAAATAGGTATATATGTATGCACATGTGTAAATGTATATACTTACGTAACATCTGCATAAACAAATGTGGGTTTCATAAACAGACTAACAGCCACATCCTTTTCTACACTTTTCTCCTTTTGGCCCGTTGGCATACACAGTCATCTTCCAGTGTCTGCTCAGACACCCTCACTCCCAGTGTACACATTATTCTTACTGTCTTAGTCAGCTTTTTTGCTGCTGTGACCAAAATATCTGACAAGATCAATTTTAGAGGAGGAAAAGTTCATTTGGCACTCCTAGTTTCAGAGGTCTCAGTCCACAGACTGACTCCATTGTTCCAGGCCCAAGGTGAGGCAGAACATCAAGACAGAAGAGGGGGGCACAGGAAAGTAGCTCGGGACATGACAGGAAGCACAGAGGCTCTGCTCACCAGGAACAAAATGTATTTCCCAAAGGCAGCCCTAGTGACACGTCTCCTTCAGCTACACCCTGCCTGCCTACAGTTACCGCTCAGGTAATGTCTATCTGGGATTAATGCACTGATTAGGTTAAGGCTCTGACAACTCAATCATTTCACCTCTAAACTTTTTGCACTGTCTCACACATGAGCTTTTGGGGGACACTTCCTATCTAAACCATAACACTTACTATGCATGGATCCTACTAAACTTCCTCGAATCTCCACTGACAGGCATGGTGGCGGCGCTCTGCAGATTTTTCACCATCCCATCCTATAGTAGACCCACAGCGGCTCAATTCTGTGCAAACGGCTGCATCCAACAGGATTCCAGAGTAGGGTGGCTGCTAGACATAATATCACTGGCAAGTTTGCTTTGAATTTTGATGGATATTGCAAACTTTGCCCCAGATTTATTCAGATTAATACTTCCATCCAACTGTGGTCCTTTGCCAACACTAAAGGTTATCAATTACTTTTTAATTTCTACCAATCAAAGGTAAAAAACATACACTTCATGATTTTAATCTGTACTTCCTAAAGAACTAATGAACTTGGGCATTTTTTGGTGTGTGTTAGCCAGCTGTATTTCTTCTGGATTGTTTAAACCAGAAGCAACACCCTTTGCCCTAATTTGTACTTGGTCATCCTTTTCAGTCATTTGTGGGTTCTTGCCTATATTAAGGATGGCAACCTTTCTGTTATATAGTGCAAAACTTTTCTCATGTCTGACATTTGTTTTTGTTCACTATATAAAATTTTAAGATTTTTGTGAAATTAAATGTCAGTTTTTACTTTATTGCTTTTGAGATTAATAGTTTGTTTTTAGTTAAGGCCTCTGTATTCCTAAACTTAAAAAAGACTCACCAACATTTTTTTTCTTGGTATTAGAGACTGAACCTAGGAGGAACCTAGGGGCACTTCACCCCTGAGCTCCATCCCCATGTCCTTTCATTTTTTAATCTTGAGACAGGGTCTCACCAAGTTGCTGAGGCTGGCCTCAAACTTGTGATCCTCCTGCCTCAGTCTCCTAAATCACTGGCATTACAGGTGTGCATAATTGCAACCAGCTTAGAACTTTCTGACTAATGAGATTTATTTTTGAGTATGGCATGATGCAAATGATGCTAATTTGTTTAAATTAATTTGTCATGGCTTCAAACAGCATGTTATGAATATTTTTCAGCTAATTTAACATGCAGTTGATTCCCAAGTAAGCATGGGCATTTATGAGCTTCTTTTTTATGGGGAGGATGGGGTTCTGGGGATTGAACTCAGGGGCACTCTACAACTGAGCTACATCCCCAGCCCTATTTTGTATCGTATTTAGAGACAGGGTCTCACTGAGATGCTTAGCACCTCACTTTTTGCTGAGCTGGCTTTGAACTCCCAATCCTCCTGTCTCAGCCTCCCGAGCCACAGGGATTACAGGCATGCACTACTGTGTCCAGCCATTTATGAACTTCTTTAACTCACCTATTGTCTATCCCTGTGCCAGTGCCCCTGTGTAAATTAACAAAGCTTTATATAACTATAATAGATAATGTGCTAAGTTCATCCTGTACCATTTTCTATTTTTAAACCATCCTTTTGCTTTAACTTGAACAGGTGGACATTTGGATTGATTGCTAAATATTTTATTTATTTATTTATTTATTCGTACCAGGATTGGACCCAGGAGTGCTTAAACTATATAAACTATATAAACTATATCCAGAGCCCTTTTAATTATTTTTTATTTTGAGACAGAGTCTCACCAAGTTGCTTAGGGCCTCACTTAAGTTGCGAAAGCTGGCATTGAACTTGCAATGCTCCTGCCTCAGCTTCCTGAGCAGATGGGATTACAGGCATGCACCACCACACCTGGTGATATTTTATAATTTTGAGTCTGTTAGGAATTCCATCTTTATTGCATGTTTGTGGAGAATGGAATCACAACTGAGCTCTAAGTGATCACACTTCTGCAACTGATCATTCCTAAGGTTTTCTGCTGGTTCTTGCACTTTTAATATAGAAAGTCACACCATCTGCCATCTGTGATTTTTTTTTTTTTTCATTTCTTAGGTGTAGTAATTAAAGCGCCACACAGGCCCTGGTGACATAGTGCCCACCCACCTCACGTTCGTACTCAGGCTGATCCCACTTCCCAGCTGTGACTTATCCTGTCTGTGCCTCTGTCAGACATGCTTCCTGTCTGTTTCACAGGGCAGCAATGGCAATAAAGTGTGTAAAAAGCCTATGTATAAAGTGCCTGGTACTCCACCTGCTTCATTTTGATTTAGTCTTCATTAGATCTATCACATGCTCCTTCTCTTTCCTAAGAAGGCAACCAAGGTGACCTCACATCTGGATAAGGAATCTGCCTCTTGAACATCCTTATGATGAGAGAGTTAATATCTAATGTATGTTAAGCACTGTGTGTCAGGAACATCCAAAGTGCTTTACACATTAACAACCACAAATAGTAATATGAAGAGCCAACTCATGAGGAGGAATACTCATAAGGTGCCACTGTTTCCAGTGCTTTACACAAATTAACCAGCACAATAGCCCATCCTCTTAACCTACTTATTATATACTCTATATCACAGGCATTGCCATTTAATCCTCATGACCATCATAAAACACATGTGCCATTATTATACCCACTGCACAGATGAGGAAACTGAGGCTTACAACAATCAAGTCATCTGCCCAAGGTCAAGTGCCAATAGTGGCAATATGGGGCTTCGAGGCCCAAGACACTATGCTATGCTGCCACTTGGACTCAACTCCAGGTCACCAGTGTCATGGGAGTGGTTAGGCTGTGGAATGAACTTGGGGACTTCAAGGGTTGTCTCATCTAGTCCAAGAACTCCCCGTTGGGTTACTGGTAGGTTGTTGCAGTCCCCCATAAGAGGCTTAGGAAAGGGGCTGCCTTACAAGTTAGGGAGCATGAAGGGAGAGGAGGTTCATGACAAAGATAAAAACAAGAAGCAAAGACAATAGCAAATTGCAAATCATGATCCGTCTCTCAGTATTCCAGGCCAACTTTTGTGGGGGGGGGGGGGTACCAGGGATCAGCAACTCAGTGAGGCCCTAAGCACTGCTATCCCCACCTCCAGGACACTTCACCACTGAGCCACATCCCCAGCCCTATCTTGTATTTTATTTAGAGACCGGGTCTCACTGATTTGCTTAGTGCCTCACTTTTGCTGAGGCTGGCTTTGAACTCTCAATCCTCCTGCCCCAGCCTCCCAAGTTGCTGGGATTACAGGCATGCATCACCTTGCCCAGCTTCAGGGCCATCTTGCCAAACTATTTCCATAGTTCAAAAGAAGAGTGAAGAGTTTCCTGAGAGCTCAGTGGCACACAGGAACAGCTAGAGAGTCTCCCGCTTTTAGTAAACAGAGGAGACAGAGCTAGCACCTGCTCTGGACTCCTCAGGAAATGTCACTCTGAGATGACATTTTTTTAGGCAGGTGGTTGATAGGGTGACATTTTTATGTGTGTACTCCTCCTAAGAAAGAGTGAAGCTACAGCTAATAGACTGCTCTCCACTACATAATAATCACCAAATGTTTCCACTCATTCAGGTTCTGAGCACTTTGGGGGAGTCAGGGATGGTGATTTCTTCTTCTAGGTATCTCAGGAGCCTAGAGCAAGGCTAGCCCAGGGTACTCAGGAGCCATCTGCAGGATGGATGGTGAGGTAGACAGATGAACAGGAAGATGGGCAGGTGAATGAGTGACTGGCTAGATGGCTGAGTAAATAGGTGCACAGGAAGGTAGATAGATGGGTCAACAGCGGAGTGAAGAAATGGACCAAAAACATCTCAGACCTCTCCAGGACTTCCATTCAATCCCAGCATAAGCCATTGCCACCAGGAGGCCCACTGTCTGCTCCCCAATACACTGTGCTTCCTCCCTCAATGCCTTTGTGGGATCATCCCTGCCTTCCAAGTCCCTACAAGTACTCCCGCCCATCTCTCTGCCCAATTCTACTCACACCAAGGCTCCAGTTCATCCAAAAGCTCTCCCGTCCCCTCCAACCCAACAATATCACCCTGTTCCAAGTTCATGCCACATCCCTTAGCTCTTGGCCCTGAACTCCTTGGACCATTTCCTGCTAATCATGCAGAGTTCCTATAAGCACTGCTGCCCCCACCTCCACACTGAGTATAGGATGGAAGCTTCCCCAAGACCAAGCTTTGTTACACAGAACCACAGATTAGACAGGAAGGTGCAGGGTGCATCTCTTCCCCCAGGCAGCACATGGAGCAGAACCCAGAGGCCCAGATATCCAGCCAAGCCCAACTCCCCCAGGGCTTATGGCTAGAAGCCACTAGATGCCAAGAACTCACAGATGTAGGTGACAGGCATTTCAGGGGAAAGGTGGCAGCACTATGCTGCTTTCACCCCGGCTGTCCAGAGTCCACTCCACCCCTCAACCATGGATGGTACAGAGAGTCATGACAAGTCGTGGTTGAAACACACATTCCAAGTTAGAGCTGAAGCATTATATTTTCTATCCCATGTGACCCATGTAATAAAGGGAGTGCAAATTTCCCCATTACTGCAAGGGCATACATATATTATTGTCATAATAGTAAAACTCAAAGATAATGAGCACTAAAAATGAGGGTCCTAAGCTATGTGTACAGCAAAAGCCTGAAGTCCCAGCTACTTAGGATGCTGAGACATGAAGATCACTTGAGCCCAGAAGTTCAAAGCCAGCCTGAGCAATAGTGAGATGTCATGTGAAAAAAAAATTTTTTAAAAATCAAGGGTCCTAGTTTGACAACTGAGTATCAACATAAACACACACTTACACACTGCACATGCCACACTAGATGGCAATGATGCTGGGACACTCTCTGGATCCCATGCTCCTCAGCACTAGGTGCCTCACATCTACATTTTGTTGAGAAGCCATTTTTGTGAGAAGGTTGGATGGTGACCCCATGTCCAGGTCCTACCCCTAGAATCCGTGAATCTTGAACTACTTGGAAAAAGAGTCTTTGCAGGCATCAATAGAAGGTTCTGGAGATGAGATCATCCTGAGCTACCCAGAGTGGGAGTGCTAAATCCAATGACCAGTTCTTATCAGAGAGAGAAGAGGACCCAAGCAGAAAGGAGAAGGGCATGTGAAGACAGAGGTGGACACTGAGGTGAGGCAGCCCCACCTGGTGCCACTAGAGGCTGAAAGAGGCAAGAAATGGATTCTCCCCTGGAGTCTGTGGAGGAAGCAAAGCTCTAACGACATCCTGACTTCAAATGTCTGGCCTCCACAATGGAATTTCTATTATTTTAAGCTACCAGTATATGGCACTTTGTTATGGCTGTCCTAAGAAACTCATACAAGGCCCGTCCATTCTCTGTAGCCCTCGCAGGTGCTGGCAATGGTCAAGACATGTTCATCCATCACTTTGTCAGGAAAATATTAACTAGGAGTACACCTGTGCCACAACCAATTCTACTCCCTACACGCCTGGGATGGGAGCATCTCTCCTATAGTAACGGAGGCAGCCAGGCGTGGGCAATTATACCAGGGGACTCCAACAGGAGGACTCAAACAAAGCTGAAAGCTTCCAGCAAGTGACACACAAGGAAGGAGGGAGTAGAAGGGACTTATCCCAGGGGACACACCGAGATTCTTCCCCAGGGCAATATCTTTGGAGTGAGAAAAGCCATGACCCACTGGGACCTGGATCCCAAAACCTGGGTTTCAGCAGTGGGGTGCAGCAGGGAAGAACTCAACCTTTCTGTTCACAGGTGCACACATACTCACCAGTATGTCACTGTCTTAGGGAAAGGTGATTGTGGCTGCTTTTCAAAGGTATACAGTTTTTAATTCAGAAGAGGCAAAACGTGGGATAAAACACCATTGACTTACACGTAGAATCCTTGAGAATTATCAATTATCTCATAGATCTTCTGAGATTTGAGGGAGCTGAGCTTCTCCATAGCTGCTGTCCCACCATTGTTCTTAATCCACTCCAGCACCAAGCCCATAACATAAATGCTAAAATGAAAATTAAAACAAAAAGCCATTAATGCAAATTGTTACCTTTCAAATAAATTGGTACCTTGCATTAAGACAATCTTAAAAACATTATTAGAAACAGAAAAAGATAGCTGGGCACAGCAGTGCATGTCTATAATCTCAGCTTCTAGAGAGGCTAAGGCAGGAGGATCACAAATTTGAGACCAGCCTAGGTACCTTTTGTGAGTCCCTATCTCAAAAAATAAAAAAGGGCTGGCTCCATAGTAGAGTGCCCTTGGATTTAATTCTCAATACTGAAAAAATAAAATTAAGGAAAGAGACAAGATAAATGCAGACCACATGTAAACAAGAGGATGTCATGAGGCAAGGAAGGGTCAATACAATTCTAAATCTCTAAGGGCCGTTCAATGGATGTCACATCAGTCCCTTTCTGTCCAGCCCAGCTCTAATGCAAACTCTCCAGGACACACAGAACATACTTCCCACAACAAATCATCAGAGTCCAGCTTCCCAACTTCTTCCAGGGTTAACTCTTCAATTCCTAAACTCTGATCCCAGATGCCCTTGCCCATAATACCTGTGTAGCTTACCACTCAGTCCTTATTTTATACTTCTGTGTGTCTGGGTTTTGGGCTTATGCTTGAAAGGCTGGAAGTTCACACTGTTCACCTTTTCTACCTCACAGACCCAGCTCAAAGCCTTCCACCTAGCAGATGTGGTATGGCGCAATGATTAAGGCAATGTCTCCCAGTTACAGTCTAGACCCCAATCCCAGTGCTGCTGTTTACACACATACTACATAGCCTCCTTGGGAATCTAAGCCTAGGCTTTCCGACCCCACATGCAAATTCCCAACAAGTCTTGCTCCCCTGGTCTCAAAGTTGGGCATGGAATCTATACAGACCAATTAGAAACTACCCTGGGGTGTGGGAACATAGCTCAGTAGTACAGCACTTGGCCTAGCATGTGTGAGGTTCAATCCCCAGCAATGTAAAAAATAAACAAATGAATAAGTAAGTAAGTAAATAGTAAGAACTTCCCTGGGATTTTCTCTCACCCAGGAGTGAGAAGAGAGGCAAAACCATGGGTTGGTGATACTGTAAGGCATAAGGTAAGAGCCCTAGGCGATCTCACTTCTAGGAAACATTTGAAAGAAGTTCAGCTGAAAAAAAACTGAAGCCAACATTCCAGCTGAGAAGCAAGAAATGGAGAGCAAAACAGGTACCTATGATCCCAGGGACTCAGAAGGCTGACACAGGAGGAGAGGAAGTTCAAGGCCAGCCTCAGCAACTTAGTGAGTCCCAGTCTCAAAATAGAAACATAAAAAGGGCTGGAGGTATGGCTCAGTGGCAAAGCACTCATGGGTTCAATCCCCAATACCACAAAAAAAGAAAATAAAAGAAATGGAGAGCACATGGTATAGTGTTGATGATCTGTGTTCCTGGTTCTGAGGGGACTGGCTGCACCCCAGTCCCTCCGACAACTTGCTTGGGCCCAACCCTTTCTGGAACTAAGCATTTTAACTCCCTATCCCCTGTAAGACCTGCGTCTAGCACAGAGCCTGGCACAGGCAGATGGGCCACCCAAATGGCAGCTAGTGGTGTCTTTGTGGTTAGGTGCCCAAGACTAAGCCAAAAATACACAGAATTGAAGACTAGTGGATGGTTCTGCCCACCAGTCTTCCGAATGTCCCATCTTTAAAAAGGAACTGTGTCCTTCCATGTGTCCTTCACTGACTACGTCACTAGCAAGACACCACCCTCCTTGAGTTGGGAGTTTGGAGGAGGTCAGCTCTCAGCTATGCTGTCTCCAGAAGGGGCAGGACAAAGGTCCTCTGGGAATTAGGCAAAAATTTCATGGAAGTTAATGCTCAGCAAAAACGGGGTGGCACTGCCTGAGCCCAGCTGCCCCCTTATTTACTGACACCTTCAGTCTACCAACACCAGGACAGGTGCTCACAGGAGAGCCCAGGTCTGGAAGATGTTCCAACAGCCAAAGGCTTAGGACAGGAAGTTCCTGATACTGACTGGCTCTCAGACTCTCAACTGGGTGGGCCAAAAACTCAAGTTATATTAGTTTTTCATCACGGTGACATAAGTTCCTGAGAAGAACAACTCGGAAGAAGGAAGATTTATTTTAGCTCGTGGTTTCAGAAGTTTTAGTCCATGGTCAGCTGGACGTGCTTTGGGCCCAAGGTGAGGCAGAATATCTTGGCAAAGGGTGTCAGCCAGGAAGCAGAGGGAGTAAGAAAAAGAGGAAGGGGGGAGAAAGACCCAGGGAGAAGATACAGTCCCAAGGGCACACCCCCAGTGAGCTACTTGCTCCAACCATGCCACACCTGCCTACAGTTCCCATCACTTCCCACTAGTCTCTTCAGCTAGCAATGGATTAATCCACTGAGGAGATCAGAGCCATCATTACACCATTTTTACAGAGGAGAAAAGTGAGACTGAGAGTTCTCCAGAATACCACACCACTATTAAAAAGAAAAAAAAGAAGGTAGGCATTTGAGCTACCATGGGAGAGTGCCCATGGCATATTGCTGGGTGGGGGAAAGGAATTCACTTAAGTCTGAATGCATTTGAACAATTACATATATGGCTCAGTATACAATCAGCCCTCCATATCTGTGAGTTCATCATCATGGATTCAACCAACCCTAGACAGAAAATATTTAGAAAAAAAATATTGTGTCTGGGGGCTAGGGTTGGAGCTCAGTTGGTAGAGCATTTGCCTTGCGTGTGTGAGGCACTGGATTCGATTCTCAGCATCACATAGAAACAGGTGAATAAAACAAAGGTATTGTGCCTGTATACAACTAAGAAAAAAAAAAGAGTGGATGTTTTAAAAAAAATTATGTCTGCACTGAACATGTACAAACCTTTTTTCTTATCATTATTTTCTGTACAACACAGTATTACAACTATTTACATAGCATTTGCATCGGACTGGGTATTCAAGTAATCCAGAGATTATTTAAAGTATGCAGGAGGATGTGCACTGGCTATATGCGAATACCACACCATTTTAGATAAGGGACAGGAACATCTGAGAATTTTGGTATCCATGGAACCAATCCCTGATGGACACTGAGGGAAGACTGGATTTGCATATGCCCAGTTAAGAATCTATCAAGATACACCACAAGCAGTTAAAGTGGTTACCCTGGTGACTTGCTCACTTGGAAGTCTTTGCTAGGAGTATGTGTTACTTTCACAAATTTCTTAAAGGAATACAACCTACTGCCATGTGCCAGGGCTTTGAACAGCATTCCCCACAAAGTCCTGTGGGAAATTCCTGTGGGAAACTCCCGTGGGAAATTCCCAAAGGTTCTGATTCTGCAGAGGAGCTTCTGGTTGAGGACGTTGTGGCTCAATTTTCTCCAGAACTAATAAAAGGAACCAGAGAGCAGAGCACTTTTCCCAGAGCTGGTTTCACTACTAATCCGCCCCTCTGTGGATTCTAGGACTCCAGGTTTCTTGCATGTCACCCAGGGTAAGGGAACCTGGGGCAAGCTAAGCCCTCTGGACAGACCTACAGACTTCATCTCTACCTCCCATTCTGGTAAGAAAGGTGACCTGAGTTAATCATTTCTTCACTTCATATTTTTACTGAAATAAAAATGATTGAATTAAAAATGCATTACTTGCCCTCATTCTGAAACTTGGAGGTTTAGTAGTTATGATAAGTAAAAAATGTTTTGTGGAGTTAGAAGGGACATTTGGGCATCTTTTCCTCTGTCTGCTAATTGAGTTTAATGTGTTCTATCAAGGGGTTAAAGAGAATGACACTGTGGCCCTTTATTCCACCCCAGTTCGTTGCTCAGGGCTACAGAGAGCTATTTGTAGCCCAGTTTATCTAGCACAGTTAAAACAAAGTTCTCAGGGCCCGTGGTATTTCAGCTCTGACAAACACAAATAAAACAAAATAAATCCATGGCACATTTTCAAACCTGGAGCCTTATCTACCTATGTGTTAGGAAGTATGCTAGGTGCCTTACCGGCCTCCTAGTCAAAGACTGGGCAGAGTACCTGGCATAAATCTCTCTGTCCACGTGGAAAAGGTTTTCCCTGAGGACTTCCTCTCCTTCAATGCTGAAGCACTGCAAATGAACTCCAAGTATTTCAACCCACAGACTCATGGTTATTCCTCAATCTTGCAGAATTGTACAGAACTTTTCTCCTCTTGTCTTCTTTTAAGGTATAACAAAGCAAAGCAACCTCCAGGGGGAATATTGGAGTCAAAATTCATTAAGCCATACCAACTTGCCTTAAGACATTTTCAATTATCACTATTTTATCTGTTTGTAAAAGAAATTTTGCCCCTTTCAGCCCTGGGAAAAGAATCCTGCCTCTCCCTATGTGCACCAGCTGAAGGGTTCAAGGTCAGTCAAGGCCCAAACAGGGGCTGGTAGGGGTTCACTCTTCCAGGAGGACTTTCTGTATCTCCAGCCATTTTCATCTCCCGCTAGCATCTCACTGTTCTCACTAAGCCATTTTCACCCTAACAGCAAAAAAAATGTGTTCAATTTTTTAAAATATGCTTCAAGGTAGCTCTTAGAAAAGGTGCCTAAGGGAGCAACTGTTCACCCTGTCCCTCCAGGCTGTGCTTTGAACAGAACTTACTGGCCTTGATGCACATTTCAGGGACAGTACTCATTCCCTGTGCCTCCCACCTCCTTGCTTCAAAAGGCAGTGGTGGCTTTGGCCTTCCCCTGAAAGACTAACCTAACTTCGAGGCAGGTACCCCAGCTCCACCTCCAGGTACCCTTCCAAGTAAGGATGACCACCTTCTCTCTCCTGCCCCACAGAGCCTGACAAAGCCCCTCTCTAGGATCCCTGCCCTTGAAGTCTCCCACTGGACCTGCAACATTGAGCCTGCCCAGTGTGCTCCCTGGCCAGCCAGTGACCAGTGGTGCTACCTCCCTGCGTAGAGCCCCAGTGGTAAACCAAGGGAGTAGGAGACAGAATTCAGTCCGCCCTGACACACTCGCACTTCAGCAATATTTTCAGCCAAGGTACAAGAAAGTGGAGTTTAGAGATGACCAGGAGAATTAGACCTAGAACATCCCTGAGGAAAATGGGGGACACACAATGAGGATCTGCTCTGTACCTGGATTTCTGCAGAAATTTCCACTGGAGTTCTAACTGTGGAAAAAAAAAAAAATCTCCTTTCTTTCTTATAGTAGACTATATGGGAGACATTCTCCCCAGGCAGCACCTAGGGGAGGAGAGAGCTTTAACAAAATCCTGACCCAGATGGAACTACTAAATGCATAGTAGCCTACCCACCCCCTTTAAGTTTAAGAGAACTTTGGCCCCTCATGGAAAAATCCTACAGAATGGAAGAACTGGACTCATTCTCCTAAGACAGAATCCTTTAAAAAACAAATCCACTCTGGTCATTTTGCAAAGTACCAAAATACAGGGTGGAAGGCACCCAGGCTGCCTGGGCTCAAATCCCAACACTGCCATTTCTTAGAATGTGACCTCAGCTTCCTCCCTTGCAAAATGAAAACAGTAATAGTATCCACCTCCTATGCGATTGGGAGGATTAATGGGGTCCCACACATAAAAATACCACTGTTTTACATCATAGTTGCCTGGAAAGATAAATTAATAAACTCTGGCACTTCCCTTTTGTCACACTGCCCCTGCTGAGGCTCCGGGAATTAACAACAGAAATAAAGCAGCTCAGCCAGGCATGATGGTGCATGCCTGTAATCCCAGAGACTTGGGAGACTAGGGCAGGAGGATCACGAGTTCAAAACCAGCTTCAGCAAAAGCGAAGCACTAAGCAACTTAGTGAGACCTGTCTCTAAACAAAATACAAAAAAGGGCTGGGGACATGGCCCAGTCAGTGGTTAAGCAACCCTGGGTTTAATCCCCAGTACCAAAAAAAAAGAAAGAATGCAGCTGACATATATAAGTCACCAAGTACCAGGTACTTACTAAGATAGATAGATAGATATATCACATAATCCTCATAGTAACCCACTGAGGATGGTACGGTTATTACTCCCAATATCAGACAGGTAGGGACTTCCTAAGGTCACACAGTTAGTAAGTAG
This sequence comes from Ictidomys tridecemlineatus, assembly GCF_052094955.1. Lineage (NCBI taxonomy): Eukaryota > Metazoa > Chordata > Mammalia > Rodentia > Sciuridae > Ictidomys > Ictidomys tridecemlineatus. The sequence continues at coordinate 134,394,501 of NC_135480.1, forward strand.
CAGAATTTTCCAACCAAGGGTGAAATACTAGGCATCATGAAGGTTTTCACAAAAATCTGGAAGTGAAAAGACTCTAAAGCAGGGCAACCTTTCTCTCCCTGAGATACTGCAATGCAGGTTCCTACAACTGAAGAGAAGCCAGCTACAGTTCATAAAAGGACAACAGTTCAAGCCAGTGCGGCCTGAAGTACCAAGATCAAAAACATGGCCCAAAAATTTAAAAATGTTTTTACAAAGGGCAACAAGAAAAACTGCTCAGTAGAAGGTCAAGGGGGAGACGTGAACAAAGAATCCTGGTAAAATATTTGGGGCTATTAGGTCATGGCTCATAGGAGCACACTCTACTTTAAAAACTCATCCCCTCTTTAATAGGAAATAGTAAGAACTCCTCGCGGGGTCCATAGCGACACAACCCAAAGTTACCTGAAACATGGAGGCGTGTTGTACAACGAGCTGTTTGCGGCCTGCACTTTGTACTCCAGGAAGGAGGGGCACTCTCTGAGGGCAAACCCCAGCAGGTCATCCCGGACGATCACCACTGTGACCCCAGCAGAGCCAACGTTCTTCTGGGCCCCAGCAAAAATCACACCAAACTTAAAAACAGAAAGGTAGCCTGCTTTAGAAGCATTTGTGGCCATTTTCTATCAATATATGCAAACTTCCCAATTTCTTTCCAAAGCATGTTTTTTTGAGGAAGTGACTCCACTCCTGTTTAGAGAGCATCCCATGGTCTATAGGAATCACCAGGCCCCAGGCCTGGATCTCACCTGAAAGGGGCTACCGAAGTCCAGCATTGTAAAGGCCATGTCCATATTCACATTCACATTCACACTCACAGCACACCTCCATTCCACACCCAACAGTCTTTAATCCTGGGCCTCTGGGCTGGAGATGTAGCTCAGAGGAACCATGCATGCTTGGCATGCACAAGGTTCTGGGTTCAATCCCCAAGCACCACAAAAAAATAAAATTAAGTCTCTAAATATTCTTGGCAACCAAGAGAAGAAACACAATTTTTTTTATCCTAAAAATTTATCTGTACAATGTTTAATTTTTTTTTAACAATTTCAAATGGTAAAACTCTAAAATTTTTTAAATTTTCATATTTTTAAATTTTTTTAAAAAACATCCAAAAGTCCAGCACTGTTCTTTGCAGACATTCTCCCCCTGGTTTCATGCACCTAGAGCAGGAGTGGCCCACTTGCAAGCAAATGTCAGTCTTCTCAATGACATCTGCCCTGGCTTCAAGGACTAGAATCCCCCTAAAGAAACCACTCTTTTTATACTGTACCTTGGAAACATCCACTGGCTTGGATAAGAAGTTTGAGGACATGTCACAAACCAGTACTGCTCCCTTGACATCAGGTATAAAATTAAACTCCACACCATGCACGGTCTCGTTTGCACAGAAATACACATAGGAGGCATCTGGGTTGAGGTTCCAGGTGCTTGGATCTGGAATTTCTATCACAGAAGACAAGTTTGAGACTTTGCACTTTTACCCTCCTTTCTAATATAGATTGGTGTTGACCAGGAGACTGACACTTCTCCCCCTTTAGTAAAAAGCTGATCCCAAAGCATTTCACAAGTGAAAGCACCCTGCCAACTTGGTGAGACCCAGTCTTAAATTTAAAGGGCTACAGATATGACTCAGGGGTAAAGCACCCCTGAGTTAAATCCCCAGAACCAAAAGAAAAGAAAAGAAAAAAAAAAACACGGTGGATCTCTAAATAATTTTTTCTTGTCACTCAGAATCCATCTATCCTGTGTCCACTAAGAGTTCAGGAGTTTCTTCCTGAGACCCTGGCCCTCACCAGTTTTTCAGCAAATGTGGTTTCAGAACAGCTGATTCAATCTACAGCTCAAGAGCTAGAATGTGACTCAAATACAGCCACAGGGACTTGTTTAGACTGGGCACGAGACATGAGACTGTCACTGAAAATTCCCTAGCATATAAAACTTAGGGAGAATATAAGTAAGGTCAGAAGCAGCTATAGTCATTGTCCCAGAAAGAGGGGACAGCTTTTCCTGGCTGTGGAGGAAATCACAGAGAAAACAAGGAGACATCAAGGCCCAAAGGCATTGTTAGAACCCCTGCTCAAGCCATACCTAAAGCCAAACTCGCTGTTGGACTTTTCACCTACATGAGCCTATCAGTACTCTGTTTTGCAGAAGCTATTTAGTAGTCTTCTATTAATGCAACCACCCAACCTAATTGGTATCAAACTAAATGCTGACAAGGGGAAAAAAGCATTAAAATCAACTGCATATCACCCTATGCAGGGGTAAGCCACCAATCTGCACATTACTATCCAGCCCAGCTCCCAGAACTTACTTGTATAGCTCCCAAGTTTAGGATGGACAATGTTCACAGTCCCAAACTTCCTGGCTTCCTCTGCTGCCTTTGCTGACCAAGATCCAGTCACCACATAGTCGGCACACTTTCCAGCTTTTAGGCCAATCAGGTTTAAGGGGACAGCACTGAACTGGCCACACCCACCTCCTTGCAAAAAAATCACCTTGTAGTTTTCTGGAACTGCCCTGGACAGAAACACAAGTAACCGCACATAAACAGACTCACAAGGTCAAAGATGGAGAATGAGTGATACTCTACCAAGTGCTTTGTCTTGGGTGGCTTTTCTATAAGAAATACAGTAAAGTCCCACTATCACTTTGTCTTGCCAATTTAGTCATTTACCCATTTGTTCATAGGACAACGATTTATTGGGACTATTGTGGAAGCCTACAGCCTACTATCTGAAGAGAGGCATCTCCTCCTTTTCCTAGTAACATACCCTGTTATTCTTAGGGAATCATCCCTCCTCCGAGCTGGCCAATGGTATTCAATTCTTAGATCTTTGCTTGAACTTTCTTTTGAAGGAAAGAATAAATTTGTGGGAGCTAATCCTAAAACCACTAGTGGCCATCTGGCAAAGCTAACACATATGAAAGCAGAGGCAGGAGAAGGAGAAGACCTTCCTGGTATCAACTGAGCTCCTAAATCCACTGTACTTCTCTAAGGGGGTAAATATTGCACTTTTTGCTAAAGCCAGTGAGGTAGGTTCCTGTCACTTGTGACTGAAACTCCTGAAACTTTCTATGTCAGATAGCATGCTATGAATCAGGAAGACCCTAGGGAGGGATTTTTGATTACCACTTAGACCAAGTCATGTAATCACAAACCCGATGTAGATCAAGATTAAGAACAAAAATTTTTGACTCCAGGATGGAAAATTAAGATGATAATTCTAATAGCTGCAGGCAGCAGAATACCACCAGCTTCAGGGATCCATGGCCAGGGAAGCTGGACCCAAGCCTTAGAGCAGTCAGAGTTTAGAATAAGGGGTACAAAAGGCAAGTGGCCAGGGAACAGGGCTCTAGCATACACATAAATAATAAAGAACAGGGCAACTGAGTAGGGTCTTGGGGGAAAGGTGGTGTGCAATATCTTGTTCTGAACTCTGCCTGGCCTACATTCTGTAGCCAGTAAAATAGCAAAGCAGCCACACATATCTTAGGAGACTCTACCAGTTATTCAGATGCAAGGAAACCAGGCAGAAGTCCAAGTACAGGGGGATAGACAGGAGCTTGGTTAGGAGGTTAGGTCCATAATTAAATAGTAGTTCTAGTCAGAAGAGGCCTACAGCCATCTGGTCAATGCCAATGTCCCAGGCTAAAGTTCCAAATATCCCTTCCTTCATCATTCCATGAATGTCACAGGGGACCCAATGGGCAGACGTGGGCAAGATGGGCCAAGCAGATGATCACCAGATCCGAACACTCTCAGTGCAATGGGCCTCCACTATTCCTCACAAAATTACCTCCAAGCCTGCCCATCTAATCAGCTTCTCAAAGCACTTTAAAAAGCAAATTTATGGCCGGGCAGTGATATACTCCCAGCAACTCCGAAGGCTGAAGCAGAAAGATCACAAGTTCAAGGCCAGCTTCAGCAACTTAAAAAGGCTCTAAGAAATTTAATGAGTACTTGTCTCAAAATAAAAAATCAAAGGGGCTGGGAATGTAGCTCAGTGGTAAAATACCCCTGGCTTCAATCCCTAGTACCAAAAGATTTAAAAAAAAAAAAAAAAGTTATGAAATAATCAGGACAATTTAATAAAATGATGATGTCAGAACAGAACAGACCTTCAATGTTGATTATCTCTGACTGGTGGGATTATAGATAATTTCAGTTTAATTTATAAGTTACAGTCTATTTCTGAACTTTCTATCATAAATGTGCATTATATTTGTAAGCAGGAAAAAAAACGTGATTTTAGGGCTAGGGATATAGCTTTAGTAGTAGAACACATTCCCCACCAAGCAAAAAAAAAAAAAAAGCCATATGTATATGCAACTGTATCTACATATTTAAAACCTTTCTTTCTCTCCTTTAAATATTATTAAGGCAGAGGAGTACCTGGAGTTAAGAACTCTTAAATTTCCCCAAATCCTCTTACAAATAGTTTCTCCAGACATTCTGACTCAGCAAATCCAGGTGAGCCTTGAACTGTTTAACATCAACCCGTAACCAGGTAATTAATTGACAGATAGCAGAAAGCTTCCACTTTAAGAATTCCTGAGGGCTGGGGATGTGGCTCAAGCGGTAGCGCGCTCGCCTGGCATGTGTGCAGACCGGGTTCGATCTTCAGCACCACATACCAACAAAGATGTTGTGTCCGCTGAGAACTAAAAAATAAATATTAAAAATTCTCTCTGTCTCTCTCTCTCCTCTCTCTTCTCTCTCACTCTCTCTTTAAAAAAAAAAAAAAAAAGAATTCCTGAACTAGATTATAGTTATTTATGCTGAAAAAGGTGACCATTTCTTTCTCATTTAAGGCCTTTTCAAGTCAGTTTAACTGGCACAATGCTAAAAATCTTTCCAAGATATTTCACATCTTTGGAAATAACGTATAAAATAAAAATGACACACAGACGCAGGCTGGAAAACACATAAGAAACATTATGTACTAATAGTGAATCTGGGAGGGGATTAAAAAGCTTGTTTTTAATGGTAGAATACTATGAACAAACACAAAATATAGAAAATAATATAACAGACATCCAGGTTTATGAAATACTGAACAAAAGTAATTTGGCCTTTTTTAGACTTACAACAACTCCCGCACAAGATTCTCTGCATTGTTTATAATTTTGGCGAAATCTGATGACCTGTGACTCATTTCTGTGGAAGATAAACAACAAAAATGTCTACAAAATTGGCAAGAAAATAATAAAGAAAAATATCAGTTACTTTGCATTCAAATAGTGGGCCCATACTCACTTAGTGTAGGGGATAATCCAAATTTATTTTCAAGTCGTGCACATTTTAGTCTTATAGTCAAAGCAAAATGATTTTTCAAGTCACATGAAATGAATAAGCCACTTAAACTCATCATTAGGTTCTCATTAGACTGTGAATACCACATCTTTCTCACAAACAGGAATCCATGGGCAGTGGTTTCTTTTTAGGACAGAGCACAAAATTCCAGGCTGTGATTTCACTTGACAGAAATCTAAGTATATGTCTCAAACCCACAGGAACACAAATAAGCAATACAGTTAACCCTATGGTCTCTTTTTTTTTTCTTTCTTTCTTCCTTTTTTTTTTTTCTTAGTTGTAGATGGACATAATAGCTTTACTTTATTTTATTTTTTTGAGGTGCTGAGGATTGAGCCCAGAGCCTCACACATGCTAGGCCAGCATTCTACCACTGAGCCCCAGCCCCAGCCAACCCCCCCTATGGTCTCTTCATACCATGTAGCCTTTGGAACTTTCAAAACAAAAAAATTAAATAAAAGAAAATTAATTGTAGAACTCAGAGGTCCTCTTGCCCAACACCACAGGGGAGAGAAACTGAACAATAAAATTACTAATGTGTAAGATCTTCATAGAAGGCTTGTGTACTTTTAAACTTTAGTAAATTTGTACTTGAAGTATAACAAAAATTCTAAATTGAATTAAAGAAATTATAAATGTTTGATGGTACTGTTATGCAAAAGTACAGGGTCTTCTGGTCACAGATTATGTTATTAGCAAAAAAAATCATGAAACAGAAAGCTGAGATGTCTAAGCCTCCCACCAGCATTTATGCCATCTTCAAAATTGTTCCTAGCAAACACAGTTATTAAAGTTTAAAAATGTATCTACAAAAGCCTATTGGGAAGACCTGTAGAAATTCTAGGCTGACTGCATTTAATAAATTAACTCCCTCTGAAACCAGGACCAGAATCCAAAAGCAAATCTTACCAAGAACACTAATGCCCACTCCTTTGTAGTCTAATAATTCTTTCTGAATCTCTAACAACACCTGGAAGAAAAAAAAAAAGTGATTTCAATATGCTATACACAGCTTTCCCTTTGTATATATGAACCTGAAGAAGAAGAGGGAGTCCACACACAAGCCTGTGAGATTCCCAGGCTTCTGTCCCAGGCAAACCTCCTCCTCCCCATTCCCACAGGAGCTTTTCTAATGCAACTTAGCCTGAAATGAGGCAACAAAATAGATGCTAAGACATGCGTTCCCAAAGATATGAATTTACCAATTCCCTAGAAAATGTTCCCTCCACAACCTCATTTGCCACTCCCTAAAAGTTAAATGTATAGGATGCATAAAGTTCTAGGTCCAGGAAACAAACAAACAAACAAAAAATCAATTAGTCTCTAATTATAGAGATACAGTTAGATCAATTTTCCAGTCTTTTTTTTTTTAGATTAGGACAGGTAAGGTGGGGGAAAAAAAAAGAAAAAAAAAAAAGGAAGCACCTGCTGTAAATTAAGATTCATCCCAAGCCCTGGGTTTGAAGGAGGTTGGGGGTGTTATCTCAATGTGCTAAAACAAGATTAGCAAAATGCTGATAGATGGGTACCTGGGAGTTCACTACATTATTCTCTCTAAACCTGAGTGAATTGAGGATTTCCATAATAAAAAATACAGAGAAAATGAAAAGCTCTAAGAAATGAACACAAAGAACAAGAGACCCTGTGTGGACTCCAAATGGGAGATTACTTCTTTAAAAGATGTTAGATAAGGAAGACATCATTAAAATACAAGCTGACCTGCAACTTGTCTGAAAAAATATTTTAATAAGAATTACACAAAGACTGCCTCAACGGTGAGGTTCAAGAAAGTGTTTTTGTGTTTTGAATGGCTGAATGCTTATTAGCTAGCACTGGCTGATCAAATTACTGACTTGATCAATACACAGAGTACACAGGTGATAAAATCTTACCCCATATATATGTACAGTTAACCAAAAAGAATAAAAACAAACTTATGTGAATCCTTTTGTTTAATAAAAAGAAACAAAATAATCCAGACTATTTTTTTTTAATTTTTCCTTTTTTTGGTGTTGAGGACTAAACCCAGGGCCTCATTTAACAAGTGTTAGGCAAGCCTTCTACCCCTGAACTACACCACCATCCCCAGAAACATCTTTGAATTTGCTTTAAGACTTTAAATTTTTCTTCTAGACAGCATTCCTTGAAAAATACAACTATAAAAGTTTCTAAAATCATCACAAGGAGTTTTTAAAAAGACTTCTAGCCAAACCTCCCACCCACCCACAAACACACCCCTATAATGCAGTGAAGTTTTTTCCAAACTGCAGAATGCAATAGTTTTTGTGGTTCACAACTAATTTATTTAAGGAAACAGAGCAAACTAGAGCAGAATAGAACACAAAAAGAGTGTATATCACAAGTAGGATAAATATTATTTCCTAATATTTTTTTAGATTATAATTACAATGCATGTACTTCATCATCTTGTAAAACATATTTTCCACTATGGTGACAGAGGTTGAAAACTTTTCTAATTTTTACAATTCAACTAAATCAAGAAGACACCCAAGCAGCAGCACCTGCCCCACCAGGTTACAGGGTAACAGAAGGAAAAAAAAAAGTCCTCTCAGGAAAAATAATTAATAAGTGTATTATTTATGACAAATGCCACCATAATCAATTTCATAACAAATAACAGGGGGATACAAATACCTGGAAGACTCTAAAACACAGCTGGGCATGAGGGGCACTACAGGAATTATTTCCATAGTTCTATCAGCGAAAATGAACAATGGTAACAGAAAAAAATGAGCCCTGGGGGCTGGAGATGCAGCTCAGAGGAAGAACATGCCTAGCACGTGCAGGGCCAGGTTCCATCCCCAGTGCTGCAGGTGGGCTGTTCTCAGCTACTGTGAGCGCCCCCAGAAGAGCAAGATCTCCTTTCCTCTCTCACATTGTAAGATTCCCTGTTCTTACCACCACACAGAGAAGGCTCTGTCCCAGGGACATTTCTAGTGTTCAACAATAGATAATTGTAAAATACTTGGCTACGCTCCCATGCTGCTGCACATTATCAGACAGGCGGCGGAAGCCTGTCAAAGGGTGCAAGGCACATCAGAGACATTGCCTTCTTCACAGCTGATGGAGCTGGGGGAGGGTGCTCGTGGGGAGGGTGGTGAAAAGGGAGGGGCCAGAGCCTGACTGGGGGCTGGGAGGGCAAGAATTGAGTTCCACTTGCATTTGCTTCGTGTGGTTGTAGCCCAGAGGGAAAAAAATCTAATCTACTTGCTCCAGAACAAAGTGAACAGACTGGACTAAAGCAGACCAATGCTACTAGAGTTTGAATCATTGAATGCCTAATTTAGAGGACAAGCAGGTTTTAAAAACACAACAGAGAGAAGAAAGAATGGGTCAGTTCTGTGGAGGACAGGAACCAGGGGGTTTTCAAATCTAATTTCTGACTGCAGTATTCCCAGCGACGGCTGAACTAAATACGTTTGGGGGTGAGGGCAAGCGATCCCTCAGTTTGCAATCCCCTTCAGAAATCCTGAACCACTGCAGTATGCAAAATCTATTATCTGCTCATTCCCTTGTATCATTCACTCACAGTACCCAGTCATGCATTCCATGCACACTGCCAGGGATTGCAGCACACCGAGATAAGAACTTTTTCTTTTCTACCGCGCCGCATTTCCCGCCTGGTCCAGTTGGGTCGGGGAGAAGGCACGGCCACGGGATCTGCATGCAGGAGAGCTGCACCCGGCTGGCAGTCAGAGCCAAGAACAGCTGCAGAGACATGTCCCAAAGAGCTTCCTCTGCCAAATCCATTCTTCTAGAATCTTTCTCACAAGAGCTCCTCTTTGCATGCAGGTTGCAAAGAGGTTGGGGGACTCGCGTTGGAAGCCGGGATCTGGGCACCCGGAGCAGGGATGCAAACCCACCCAGGTGAGCGATCTAGTTCGAGCCAACTCCCAAGCACACCGCGAGTCTTACCGAGTGCGGCAGTTTGGCGGGCCCGGGCCCGAAGTTGATTACTTGCTTCAGGGCGTCCATGGTGCAGCGACGAGAGCAGCTAGTCAGCTAAAGAGAACAGACCGCGTGGAACACCAGCGACTCTTAACAGCAGCCCTGCTAGTCTGCCGCGGGCACCAAGCCCCTGCCTTCTTCCAGCGTCAAACCGGCGCCCCATTGGTCCGCTGTCGCAAGCCCTGCGCCGATTGGTTCTCAGTAGAAAGCTTGCGTCCGCATTGGTCTCATTCACCAACCCTTTGTGGTTACGATTGCTCCTCGCTTTCTGTGTTTCGTCCCCCTTTTGGATCAATGCAAGGCGCACGAGAGATTGCACCAGCCGGCCGGCTTGGCTGAGCTGCCTTCTGAAGATGGTGGGCGGCGAGAAGAGGCTGGTCCTACCCAACTGTGTTCGCGCCTCTGAACCCTCCTTTGGTTCCATTACCCCAACTCCGACCCAGCCTGTCTTTCTGGGCCGGATCCGGAGAAGCGATGCAAATCAGTCGCTCTTAATCCACCATCTCTCTTCCACTAGCCTCTGGACTGGGCTGTGATAACTTTTTGTTCCAGAACCACAGCAGTCATTAATTCACCAAACTTTTCTAAGCACCCTCACGACTGCCAGACTCAGTCTGGCAAGGCACCCAAGATGCAAAGTCGAGAATGGAGGGAAGTGCGGGGGTGGGTGATGAGTGGATAAGATTCTTTGTACCCGCACTTGGACCCCTAGTTCCTGCAAGATGAAAGGATGGAGGTGTCCCAGGACTCTGGGTGGCTGCATGCCCCCAAGCAAATCCTTTAAAGTTACTGATTCTCCTTTCCCTTTTTGTGAAAGGACGAGCTGGAGGCTGGCGTTCTCTCTCGGGTTGCGCCAACTGTGAGTTCAGAAACGTGAGAAGATAACTAATAGGAATGTCATACACAGGGGAAGCCACAGACCAAGCCAGAGGAAGGAGGCACAGAGCCAGCGCAACTCAAAGAGCCAGCGCAACTCAAATTTTTCCACGTAGGTTCCCCTCTCGAAAGAACTCCAGTGGAGACTCACATGGAGATTTGAAAGAGGGAGGCCCCCTTCTCTGCAGAAAGGAGTTCCTTTGAAGTCCAGACTTTCATCATTTAATGTGAATTTTACATCTACTTCATAATTTAACTTAGCCTCTTTTCTACGAAAATATTTTCCCAAGGTCTTTGAGTGAAATTTGGAGTGGCATTTTTGTAATCCCATCTAATCACAGAAATGAAATTGGAGAAGGGAGGGGCAAAGTTGATTAAATGTGGCACGATGTGCTATGATGACCATTAAGAATCATTAAATGATGTAGGAATATGCCATGTGACATAAAAATAAAATAAAAACTCTTTTCCCATCACCTCATCTCTTTGCACACAGCCAAAATAACAATACCCCAACTTAAAAAAAAATAAAAATTTAAAATCCCACTTTCTTAGAGCCACAATTTCCGCTCTTTATTCTCCTAAACCAGAACATAAACAAATGCATTCAGATTTGGTCATTTAGCTTTCATTTGTAACTCAACACATTGTGCATTGCTACTACATGCAATGAAGACAGCAGGCATGGCACCTGCCCTTCTGAAGCTTCTGGTATTTAGAATAATTTTCCACTTTACAATTGTCATCCAATCAATGAGGCCTGCACAAATACCCTCTATTTTATTTTATTTTTTCATGTCTTTTTATTAGTGGACTTTAATTTATTCCAATAGTTTTGGATTTATAGTAAAATTGAGATGACATCACATAATTTCCGTGTGCACCTCTCACTCAGCTTCCCCCACTATTAACATCACATGTTGGTATGCTACATTTATTATGATTAACAAACCAGTATTGGTACATTAAGTCCATAGATTTCCTTAGTTTTTAACCTAATATCCTTATTTTGTCCTGGGGTCCACATCCTATTGACTTGCCATGTCTCCTTAGTCTCTGCATGACTGTGATGGTTTCTCATGGTTTTTTGGTTTTGGGTTTTTTGTTTGGTTTTTTGTTTTGTTTTGTTTTGTCTCTCTTTGTACTGAAAGCTTCTTGTGTGTGAAGTAAGTCTCGTCATCCCCCATATCCCATCACAATGCCTGACTGGACTTTCATGTAAAACATGTCAACACAAATACCCTCTTAAAACCACAACCTTCCTCTCCACAACTGGTCCACCTGATTCCTGCTAACTTTTTCTTTTTTCCAAAGCATGAATCACCTCACATGCTATATCATTAGTCCATTTATTACAAGCATTGCCTGTCTGGTAAAATGTAAGCTCTATGAGGGTTGCACTTTCTTCTTCTTTGTTTCCTGATATACCAAGAACAGTGCCTAGCCCAGGGTAAACTCATGATGGAGATTTCTTGAATGAAAGAATGAATTTATAAATAATGGATCTATTTCGATAATCACCCTAAACTAAAAAGAGGCCTATCTTGAAGTTCAAGTCTTTACCTCTAGAGACAGGAAACTATTTGCCCTTATGGGTTAATGTTCCCCTTCCCCATTTGGCATAGTTTCAAGAAGGTCTTCTCTTCCCTCATTCTCATAGTCTATTCTACCTCAGAACTTCTCCCTCTTTTTCTTCCCCTGCCCCCCTCCCACTCTCTTTGCCACCTTACCTTCCTTCCCATTTCAACTCCAAATAGGAACCTCCATCAACTGGTAATTGGAACTCAGGGCTCACAGTCTAGGCAGGTGTGGTGCCACTGAGCTACACTCCCAGCTCACAGTCAACTTTTCAAAACATGCATAAAGAGATCATGGAACTTCCCTGCTGAAAGCCCTCTAAAGGCTTCCCAACGCAGTGAGAACAACCACCAAACTTCTAATGGATCCACAAGACTATAACTGACCTGGTTCTTGGTTACCACTTGGCTCAGCCCTTAGCTGTCTCTCATAACTTAGCAGTCTCTGCAATAGTACTACCTATTTAGGGATCACCCCCTCACTAGGATGTAAATTCTCTGAAGAGCTGAGATTATGTTTGTATCTTCAGCATCAAGCATATTAGAAACTTGACAGATACTTCTTGAGTAATCATGTAAGGCAGAAGAAAGGAAATAAATGTTTTGTTTTGGCTTTAGGGTATTTTTGCAGTGCTGGGGATGAAATCCAGGGTCTCGCACATGCTAGGCAAGTGGACTACCATTGTTCCACCTTCTCAGCCCTTTATTCTTCAGAATTTCCTATGGTGGACATTTAAAAATTAATAATCATGTTTTGTTTTGTTTGAGGAGGGGGTTGTTGTGGTTTTATGTGTTTGTTTCGCTACTGAGAATTGAACCCAGGATGCTACATTCCAGTCCTTTTTATTTATATGTTGATACAGGGCATCATTAAGATGTTGAGGGTCTTCTTGCTAAATTGCTCAGGTTGGCCTTGAAATTGCAATCCTCCTGCCTCAGCCTCCTAAATCTCTGGGATTACAGGCATGCACCACCATGTCCATGTCCAGCACATGCTTTTTTTTTGTTTTTAAAGAGAGAGAGAGAGAGAGAGAGAGAGAGAGAGAGAGAGAGAGAGAGAGAGAGAGAGAGAGAGAGAGAATTTCAATATTTATTTATTAGTTTTCGGCAGACACAACATCTTTGTTGGTATGTGGTGCTGAGGAGGTCGCAGGCATGCCAGGCGAGCGCGCTACCGCTTGAGCCACATCCCCAGCCCCAAAATATACAACTTTTAAAAGCATGTGCTGGGGGCTGGGGATGTGGCTCAAGCAGTAGCGCGCTCGCCTGGCATGCCTGCGACCCGGGTTCGATCCTCAGCACCACATACCAACAAAGATGTTGTGTCCGCCAATAACTAAAAAATAAATATTAAAAACTCTCTCTCCCTCTCACTCTCTCTTTAAAAAAAAAAAAAGTTGGATATTTTGAAAAAGTGGGGTGAGGATAGGCCTAACAACCACCAAAAAACCCTGAAGATCCAGGGGCACCCATTTGCAGCCTTTGAGAGCCTGTGGCTGCCAAGGCCCTTCTTCCTTTTTTTCTGCCAAGGTTACATGCTTCATCGGGCACTAACACGTTGCCCTGCCACTAGAATTCTAGGTCAGTGCTTTTACTGACAAATGATGCTACATGTGGGAGATCACCAAAAACTTTGCTTCTATTCAACTTGCTTTAGTTCCAGTCACTCTTCTCTGGATTTGCACAACTATTCAAAGTTTACAGCAGACCTTGGCAAGGTACAGACTGTGCAAGAGATGTGTTTTGTGAGGGAGAAGAGGTAGTTAGACGAACAGGGTGTTGCGTACATTTGTTTCCCAAACTCACAGTGCTGGAAGGAATCTTGGAATATCATCTAGAATCATCTACCCACACATTCTGACAGCCAACCTCTCCCAGCATTGTCCTGAGGCAGTGAGGAGGGAAAATTACATTCCCTGTAAATAAGCACAAAGCTGTTCCCAGATGACAGGCCAAAGATTTGGAAAGAGGTTGACAGAACTGAGAAACAGAATGAAAAAAAAAATTTTAATGCTATTTATATAAACTATGTACATCCCAGCATCCTTTGACTTGTATCATCCAAATGGAACTCTTTTTTTTCCTAAAACTTTTTTTGTAGTTGTAGATTGACAGAATACCTTTATTTTATTTATATATGGTACTAAGGATCAAACCCAGTGCCTCTCACATGCTAGGCAAGCATTCTGCCACTGAGCTACAGCCCCAGCTCCCAAATGGCACTGTTAAGTAACAAAATGACTCAGTGTCCCCAAGCTGTTCCCTCATGCCTCAAATCTCTAAATGGAAATAAATTTCCTTAGGGAGTTGAAGATAATTTTAATGAATCCTAACCAGATGTACTGACCATGTAGAATTCAGGAGACAAAAGAAACTGCATGAATTCTAAACTCTTCCGTTTACAGATCAAAGAAAATTACCAAATGTCCCAATGAATAGTAAAGGCAAAGATATCCACTCTCTTTCAAACAATACAGGATCATTTTCACATATCAAAATATGAAGTATTTTCATTGTGTCTTGTGTGCGTGTGTGTGTGTGTGTGTGTGTGTGTGTGTGTGTGTGTATGTGTGTTGGATGTTGGGTTTTGGGAACTGAATTGTCAAATTCAGATCACAAATCCCAGGAGCAACTCCTTCACTTTTTGAAATTGCCAAAGGATATACGTGTGGAAGACTGTCCTTCCATCTGTGGCTTCATAGGTAAATCTTCTGTACCTTACTAGTAATACTTTTTTCTTTTTTTCATTTCATAGAAGGAAAAGGTAAAACCCAAATCAAGGATTTTCTTTTTCTTTTTTTTTTTTTTTTTTAGCAGTGTTGTGGATCAAACCCAGGGCCTCACGCCTGCTAGCTAAGTGCTCCACCACTGAGATACTTCCCCAGCCCCCAAATCGAGGATTTTTCCAGGATCACCAAGATTCTGGACATTGAACCAAGGAAAGGACACCAAACTACTACATTTCCTTTCCAGAGAATATAATCCTCTGTGTTGTGCACACTGCCCTATTTTTAAAGGTGATTTAAAGATAAAGACTTTTAAATTCTCCCAAGAAGGAGCCATCTCTGAGAGGTACAAACTGAACCTGAGCCATCAGATAAGATCTAGAAAATAAAGGGTGTGGGCAGGGAAGCCATTGCACAAGTCTGTGCCCTGCCCTACCCTGCCTCCTGGAGATGCTGCAGCTCCTCCTTCCTTCCAGTAGGAAGACAGGACTTCGCTTTTGTGGATTCTCATTGGTGAAGTCCTCCTATCCTACCAGCTTTGGATTTGATGCATGGTATCTTCTGCAGCCTTGGCTAAAGTTTTCCATTATTCTTTGTAGATCTATGGCTCTTTCCATGTGTTTATCACCAAGTTAGCTATTACCATTGGCCTGGTCTTCGACCTTGCTGCAACTGCTAAGTGTCATAGGGAAATGTTTAACTATCCTTAGGCTGTGGCTCAGAGGAGAAGCTATTGGTTTGCGATTAAAATATTGAGATTTGTTTACACAGAAGATCCAGTAGTTGGGAGATTGTTCCTCTCTACTATTTGAATATTCACATGTGGTTTTAGTTCCTGAAGTAACCTCTGATGCTTTGCCTTTGCTTTCCTAGGTTTCCTTACTTAGGAAAAATGTTAATAGCATTTGTTGTTTACCTAAAAAAAAAAAAAAAAAAAAAAAACTGTACTGTGAGAGAACTCAGAGCTCCTTCCCTAGCCCTATTTATTTATTTAGAAATTCTGAGACGGGGTGTCACCAAATCGCTTAGGATCTCACTAAGTTGCTGAGGCTGACCTCGAACTTCAGATTCTCCTGCCTGTCAGGTTGCTGGGATTATAAGTATGCACCACAGCATTCAGCCATTTTTTATTTTATTTTTTGTTGCAGATGGACACAATACCTTTATTTTGTTTTAGTTTTTTTGTTTTGTTTTGTTTTGTTTTTAATGTGGTGCTGGGGATCGAACCCAATGCCTCATGCATGCTAGGCAAACATTCTACCACTGAGCCACAACCCCAGCCCAGCATCCAGCCATTTTTAAATGTTCAAATATTACAGAACTTCGAGTGTAGTCATCGACTATCCAGCTCTCCAGGACAACTTTAGTTTATAATTCGCATGGTTAAAAATATCAAACAGAGGCTGGGGTTGTGGCTCAGTGGTAGGGTGCTCGCCTAGCATTCACGAAGCACTGGGTTCGATCCTCAGCACCAGGTAAATGTAAGATAAAGATATTTTGTCCACCTAAAACTTAAGAATAAATATTTTTTTCAAAATCAAACATAAAACATGTGCATTGAAATTTTCCTTGTCCTTCACCTTCTTGGTTCTGCCTCATCTCCACTAGTAGCAAATTTTATGGGTTCTTTTGTTCCTTTCCAGAGTTTCTTTAGCAAATACAAATACATACATGTTCTCTCCCTACCACAGAATGTAGCATACTATATGTACTGCTTTGCGTCTTTCTTTAACATTCCAAATATTAAGCATATTTTGATTTTTCTTACTTAAGACAAAACATATTAGGGATTATATGTACACATACATGTAGGTACATGTGGGTGCAAACACACAAACACACTTTTCTTTTGTTCTTTGGTCTTACTAAACAAGGTAAAGTATTTGACTGCTATACCTTACAAAGACATAAACCAGTGAGGGGTAAACATCCATTTCTGAGATAACAGATTTGGATGAGAAGATGCTATTGATAGATGGCAGCAGAAGGTGGGGTCCAGACCTTAACTGAGAGGCAGAACTGCCCAGGCACATCTCTTGCTTACTCAGAAGACACTATGAGACTCAGTTGTTTTCAGAATCATCCCAAGTCCAGGATTCCTCTCCTCTGGGCATTTCTACTCTTTGACTCTTTTCTCACAAGGAAACAGAAATCACAGCATTTTAAGAGACAGCAAGTAGAGAATTTTTCCTTTTTTACTATTAAATATAGTATGAATAGAAATAAAATTATCAGCCTCTGAGAATTAAGACTTGTCAACCCAGGCTCCAGAGCTGATGAAGGTAGCCAGCCTTAGAATTGGTTTTGTTTTTGTTTTTGGTGCTGGAGTTTGAATCCAGGGCCTTGCACATGCTAAATAAACACTCTACCACTGAGCTACATCCCTATGCCCAAGCCTTTGATTTTGTTTAATAGTTCATTAGAGCCTCTAAAAGCACAATTGTTTCAAGAAATCCTCTGACACATTTTGTTATTTCTCCCAACATAAAAATTGAAAACTCACAGTGTGGGGCTGGGGTTGTGGCTCAGTGATAGAGTGCTCACCTAGCACACGTGAGGCCCTGGGTTCAAACCTCAGCACCACATAAAAATGAAACAAAGATATTATGTCCATCTACAACTAAAAATAAAAAATATTAAAAAAAAGAAAATTTACAGTGTCAACAAATGACAATTTTTAAAAATTTGTTTTAACATTCCCCTAACCTCCACCACACATACACATTTCAAAGGAACAATTAAGCAAAGGACTAAGTCCTTTGAAAAGACACCCCATTATTTTCCTTCATCACAACAGACAAGATATTTCTTGAACACAGGCACCCCAGTGTATTTTTTTTTAAGAACAAATAGTCCCAGTCTTTTAAACAGCTTTTAGGTTGCTATTTTGGGGGAACTCAGACCTACACAGGGAATTTTTCCAGTGTCTTTCCTAATAGCAATTCAAACCACTTTTCAAACAGTACAAACAAATCTCTGGCTACATCCCCTTCTATCTTTGAGCTACTTCTATCTTGGGAAACTGTATCCAGTCTTGGAATATCCCCAAGATCATTTGACAGTTCTTTCTTTTGCCTTTTCTATACCCTACTCTGCTGTGATTTCTTTATTAAATTTCTGGATGTTTAATTAACTAGGGAGATATAGGATATGCATTTTTTTTTCCTGACTTTGTTCCTCTGGCCAACCCAAGAAGAACAAAATGTTAAAGCCTTCTAAAAATGTAAGCAAGAATTGACTAAAAGAAAGAAAACCTGAAGGTGGAGGTGGAGTAAAATCCAAGACTCAATAGCATAATCAGATTGACACTGAGGTACATGAAAGAACATAAGAGCTGAAAGTGCCCCTTCAGACATGGTTGTCTAACCCCACATTTTACAGAGGATCTGAAAGTAACTCACCCAAGATCAATGGCCCATTAATGGTTGAAGTAAACTGGTGCTCCCTCCTTTGTTCAGTGTTCAAGGGACCTTTTCCTGTTCTTTGTGGTTTTCTCTTGAAGGGAAGGTAATAGCCCAATTGGATGACAACTGCATCCTCAGAAGAGCGCCTCCTTCATCTGGAGAAATGCTAGGTAGCTTGTGCTTGGTGCCCTGAGCTCCAACCCTGGAATTTAAAGTGACAGAAATCCAACTCCAGGTTAGAGATGTAGCTCAGTGGTAGAACCCTTGCCTTCATATGCAAGACCCTGGTTTCAATCCCAAGCACCAAAAAAAAAGAAAAAAGAAATGAAAATAAATTCAACTCTGACCAGGTTAGCAGATTGAATCCATTCATAGAACCTAGACCCAAACCTCAGTGTGGGTGAACAAAAAACCCAGATGCCAGGAGGTTTGCATCTGTGGATGTCTTTCTTTCCTTATCTTTTCTTCTCTCACACATCATTTCATTCACTCAAATTGGCATTCACTTCAAGCCTGTGACCACAGTGATTGTGCCATCTTTGTCATTAGAGAAAAGACTCTCTCTCTCCTCTTGTTTTTAGGTTGAAAATCAACTCAGAATGACTTCAATGCCTTCAGGTCACACACACCCCCACTCCTGCACTCTGAGATGCAGATTGCATTAGTCTGCTTTTCACTGATGTGAACAAATACCCAGTAAGAACAACCTACAGGAGGAAAAGTTTGATGTTGGCTCACGGTTTCAGAGGTTCACTCCATAGCAGGCTGACTCATTTCTATGGGCCCCAAATGAGGCAGAACATCATGGCAGAAGGGTGTGGTGGAGGAGTGCAGCTCTATTCATGGCAGCCAGCAGAGGAGGAGGAAGAGGCCACTGGGAAGTGAACCATTCCAATGACCCAGCTCCTCCATTCATACCCACTTGCCTACAGTTACTACCCAGTCAGTCCGTTCAAACCAGGTTGGACAGATTAGATTACGGCTCCCGTCTTATCTCTGAATATTCCTACATTAACACAGGAATTTGGGGGAGGCACCTTATATCCAAACCATAACACAGAGCAATACAATTGGCAGCATCCAATGAACCACAATACCATGGAGTCGGGGTAGTTCAAGACCCAATGGAAATGTTCTTAGCAGAAGAGAGGCAGAAGGTTGAGAAGGTAAATGCCATATATCAACCTCGGCCTCCCTCCTCCTTTACACAGCTCTGCCCAGTGACATCATCACAATTTTTGTCAACATTCAGAAACTTGAGAGTTTCGGGGATATGAACTGTCTCCCAGACATTCCAAGTCACTATTCACACAGGGAGTCCTCTTAGAAGGAGGTACTAGCCCACTGAAATCTACATTTCAATAGAAAATGAATGATACATTTTATCTCAAACCCAAGTGTGAGGTGAGGTTACAAAACAAAAAGGTTTTATTTTAAAATCAGTAATTCATTGTGGCTCTGAATTGCATATGACTGCTAGACTCAGAAGACCATACATCATTGGAAATATCGTACAAGAACGTTTTTGCTATCCTAGAGCTTTGGCAAAAAATAGAATAACAACAAAATCTTTCTTGCACATCCTGCCCTGTCATCCCAGATTGAATTCCTGAGATTTAGTAGTTTTATTTTTCTGACTTGAGCAACTCAAAAAGAATAAATATCTCATTCCTCCTTTTGTAAAAAAAAGGAAAACTACAGAATTGTTGGTTCAGCAAAAATTTTGATAACACGTCAGTTCCATTTATGAGTTTCTTTGTCACAAAGATTTTTAGCTACAGGATTCCAGAGTTTTCCAACATCTCACTTGTCTCAAATTATATGACGGTAGGCAGCAGTGGATATTCGGTGCTCTTCCCTCCAGGAGTGGAGATTCATATGTTGGCTGAATAATATCCCATACACCACACTTTGTTTATACATTCATCCATCAGGGTGCACTCAGGTTGCTTCCATCTTTGCCTATTGGGAATAATGCTGCTATGAATATAGGTGTATAAATAACTCTTCAAGATCTTGCTTTCAGTTCTTTTGGCTATATATCCAGAAATGTGATTGGTGGATCGTATGGTGATAGCATTCTTAATTTTTTGAGTAGCCTCTGTACTGCTTTCTATAGTGGCTGTACTGTTTTGCATCCCCGAAAGATTCCAATTTCTTTATGTCCTTGCCAGACCTTGTTATTTTCTATTTTGT
Source organism: Ictidomys tridecemlineatus (assembly GCF_052094955.1). NCBI lineage: Eukaryota > Metazoa > Chordata > Mammalia > Rodentia > Sciuridae > Ictidomys > Ictidomys tridecemlineatus. Next base: position 134,414,587 of record NC_135480.1, read on the forward strand.
TTTGCTTTTTTGATAGTAGCCATTCTAATGAGTGTTAGATGGCATCCCCAGGATTTTTTTTAAATAACTTCATTTATTTATTTATTTGGTACTAAGGACCAAACCAGTGCCTCACACATGCTAGGCAGGGGATCTACTACTGAGCCACAACTCCAGACCCATTCCCAGGATTTTTAGCTAGAACTGAAGAAGTCTTTCTATGACAGAAGCTATACTATGGGGGTGAACTCTAGAGTCAATTGTCATATTTTTTTTCATATGTATGGAAGACAGTGTGTGTTGAACTTTTAGGATATTACTTATTCCTACTCTGCTCCCTCCAAAATTCTGAGCCCACCAAAATGTCTTCATAGAAGCACAACGGGCACCAAAAGAATTGGAATAGCAGCCTCAGCACATTTATATATAAGGAATTGAACCCAGGGGTACTTAACATTTGAGCCACATCCCCAGCCCTTTTTATTATTTTTTATTTTGAGACAAGGTCTTGCTAAATTGTTCAGGGCCTAAGTTTCTGAGGCTGGCTTCATACTCAATCGTCCAGCCTCCGCTTCCCAAGTAGCTGGAATTACAGATATGTGCCACCACATCCAGCTTTTGTCTTTTAAAATTTATTTTTAGCGGTATGTAGAAACATAAAAATGTCCATATTAAAGGGATATGATGTGAGGCTTGTTTTTTGTTGTTGTTGTTGTTTTAAAGAGAAAGAGAGAGAACTTTTTTAATATTTATTTTTTAGTTCTCGGTGGACACAACATCTTTGTTTGTATGTGGTGCTGAGGATCGAACCTGGGCCGCACGCATTCCCAGGCGAGCACGCTACTGCTTGAGCCACATCCCCAGCCCTGTTGTTGTTGTTGCTGTTTTAACTTTTTTTGTAGTTGCAGATGGACAGAATGTTTTATTTTTTTATATGTCAATTTTTATGTGTTGATGAGGATGGAATCCAGTGCCTCACACATGCTAGCTAGGCAAGCACTTTGCCACTGAGCTACAGCCCCAGGCCTGATGTGAGGTTTTGATACCGGTGTACATTGTATAATGTTTAAATCAGGTTAAACATAACTTTATCCTCAAACACTTATCATTCCTTTATGGTGAAAACTTTCATAACCATTTCTTAGTGTACAGTAATTATTGTTATTTATAATCACCCACCTGTGCAATAGCACATCAGAGTTCTTGCTTCTATCTGAACTTCAGCACTTTTCAAGGTGAATTGGAGACTATGACTGGAAGCCGAGTCCTGTCTTCCCATTCCTCTTCCCCAACAAATGGAATTTACTCAGGAGGCAATGGTAGGCCTGCTATGCTCCATTTTATAACGGAGGCAGACAAGGTCCTGGTGAATTTATAATAGAAAAGCATAAGACCAGAGGAAAGACAGCATGCTGCCCAGGAACAGGAGACAGCCAAAACAGAACCAGAGGGAGCCTGCATAGTAAGCTTTTTGCCAATCTCATCAGGCTGAATAAGTTACTCCATCAGTCTGAAAGAAGGGAGTCTGCTAGAAGAGCAAAAGTCTAGTCCCCAAAGCCTCTGAGAAACAGACACTCGTCTTTATGGATTTGGGCTGACACTGGAAGGGAGGGAATATGTCTCTCCGCTGCCTCTTCACACAGCTCAGCTCAGCACAGCACAGCACAGCACAGATGCAGCTGTTCTTTCTGGAAAGAACATGCATGGGAGTATTTCAAAATTCTTTCAGGAATCCTCCTGAGGTCACTGATGAGACCTGAAGGCTCTGAAATGAGTCTGAAGAGAACACTGGTTGAATTTATTCAAGGCTATAACATGCTCTGTCCTAAAAATTCACTTTCCAATCTGTTTTCCACCTTAATTTTCCCAGGTAGGACGTTCAGTAGAGCTCACTGGAGAATATTCAATAAACTTAAATGAAGCCATAAAACTATTCCAAATAATAAATACCAGCAATATTAAAATGCTCTGATTTGAACCATATGAAATACTTCCCATTATTAAAATTTCAGGGAGGTGGAAGTCTAAAAAAAATGTAAAGCCCAGGTGGAGGTCCAAAAAAATTTAAAAATTTCCTGTCCAATTTCTATAAGTTCAGGGTCAGTGAGAAGGTTCTCATTTAGAAATGGTGGTGGAGTCTGGCTTCTCTGGCAGCCGTAATCCATACAGAAGAATCTCAGCTTCTGGCTCTTCCAGAAATCAGTGTCTTGGCCAATAGTCTGAAGTCCAGGACTAGCGGATATAATTGGAGAATCCAGTCTTATAAGGCAGCTTGGCTGGCACAGGTCCAGGGCTGGCTGAGGGCTGTCTTGCTGCTCGGTGGCTCTCCTCAGGAGCTGCTGCCACTCAAGGTTTTAAAAGGAAACCCACTTTTAAGAGGCATCTCTGGCTGATTTGAGGATTTGAGGTAAGATTGCAAGGGCTAGCAAGCACTGTACCTCTTCCACACAGGACTCTGAAGTCCCTCAGAGCCACTCCCTGACAGAAGACCCCTGGTGCCTAAGCTTGTAGGGCCACTCCATGCTCAGACAACCAAGGGCCATATTCTCCAAGAGTATGAGACTTGCCCCTTAGGGAGAAAGGGTGAGATGGAATAGACAGCTGGAAAAGAATCTTCTTTACTTTTATTTATTTATTTTATTTACTTATTTATTTGAGACAAGGTCTCACTATGTTGCCCAGGCTGGCCCAGAACTCCTAGGCTGAAGCAATCCTCCTTCCCACATATGTAGGACTATAGGTGCAAGCCACTTCTCAGCTTAGAAAATAAAATTTTATTGTAGAGAACAGTTATGAGTCTCAAGTTTAAGTCCAGTCTCAAACATGACTTGAAAAACCCCTAAATGATCAGAATCATCATGAATTTTATAGAATGTTTTAACTCAAGTTAAATGGTAAAATCTAACATGGTCCACATTATTTTTGCAGTACTGGGTATTGAACGCAGAAGTATTCTACCGCTGAACTACATTCCCAGCCCTTTTTATTTTATTTTGAGACAGGGTCTTACTAAATTGCTGAGACTGGCCTCAAAATTTGATCCTCCTGTGTCAGCCTCCCAGGTAGCTGTGATTACAGGCCCAAGCTACCACACCTGGCATAACAAAGTCATAATTAAAAAAGCAATCACTTCAAAGGGATGGCAAAATCATGGGCAGTCAAGGGCCTTAGACCTGAAGTTCTATTTTATCTTAAAGTGAAAGATATAAAAATCTTAATCTCTGGTAAAAGACTCAGGGTAAATCTACTCTTTCTAGTGAGAGAAAATATCAAACTGTATCTTGTCTATTGTACTCAATATCTAGGCCCTAAAGACTATGGACTTCACGCTAAAATAAATGATTTTAGCAAAAAAGTTAATTTAAATTCTTTAATATTTAATTAAAAAAAATTTTTTTTTGTAGTACTGAGGTTTAAAACCAGGGCCTACTGAGCTACATCCTCAGTCATTTTTATTTTGGGAGATAGGGTTTCACTAAGTTGTCTCAGTTGACCTTGAACTTAAGACCCTCCTGCTTTGGTCTCCCAGAGGGATGGGGTTATAGGAGTGTGCCACTGTACCTAGCTAATATTTAATTTTTAAAAAATAAATAAATAGAATGGAAAACACAGCAAAACATTTAGAGGCACTAGCCAATTTAAACTTATAGTGCTATACCAAGGAAAGGAAAATAACTACAGAAAGTGATATAAACCCAAGTGTCCATAAAGAACAAAAAATGAAGAAAAACGTTTCTTGCACATGGGCTGTTCTAGTCCCTTTTACTACAGCAACAGATCAGGCTAGGGGATCATTCACTGCTGCAGCCTCTCTGAATATATGGTGACAACCAGTGACAATAAATATTTTGGAATAAATATTTGTGCAGCAAAGAGCTCCAAAAGCCACACTGTGGGAAGAAAACAGATTTGAAAGCAACAAATCCTGCTCCTGCCTTGAAACCCCCTAAAAACTTAATCAATTCTTCTAGGGGCCTCATTTCTTCTTTTAGATAAAGATAAGACTTTCCCCCTACAGGTTCTTAATTCTTGGAATAATGTATGAAAGTGTCTTTTGTGTGGTATACAATAAAGCATGCGATTCCCAGGAGGGTTAAGTAAATTTTGACTTTGGTAAAAAAAAAATTGGGACTGACTATAAAATTGATTTTAGTGTATTCAAATCCTACTCAAATTTTATCATTTAAGGTCCTGAATTAGAATTTTCTAGTTTAAGATTTTGTTTTCTGTTTTTTTAAAGAGATAAAGCCTCTTCCACATTTCAAGGATTTTGAGGACTATCTTTCTAAGACATTAAATAAACCAACTAATCTTCACAGGCTTCTCTGGAACAAAGTTAATGATTATTTGATCTATAGGAGGTATTCTTATCTATTCCTAAACTACCAGGGGTAGTGTTGAGTGAGGAAGTACACAAGGAAGCTTTACATATTTTACTCCATCTATATCAGGGTTGTTTGACTCAGAGATTGGTGGGATGTTTTTCTTTTTAAATTCACACTGGTTTAAAATTTACAAATTATACCAAGAGAATCCAGGCATCAGGCTGAGCTCTTTCAACCTCTACAGTACATTCTGTGTTTGGGAACAGCGAGGCATACCAAATGCCTTAAACCACAGGGTGAAGTCTCTTGTTTTCTACGTTTTTAACCAAATCATATGTGAAAATCCAAAGTTTTTTTAAAAAAAGAATCTAATGAGAATTACCTTAAGACTATTAAGAGTTGAAGAGGTGAAGAAAGCTACACTTTGAGGGGAGTGAGGAGAAGAGCAAAAGAGGAAATACTCTGGAAATGGTATTGACAAAATTGTTATATCGTGTGCAAATATTCCAACATTATGTATAATTATAGTGCACCTATAAAAAAACAGAAAATGAAAAAAAAAAAAAAAAGGAAAGCTAGGCTTTGATGTAAGGCCTGAATGTAGAAATTACTTTTAGCCAAATAAAGCAAATGTAGGAAAGATTTGCCCTATGCCACCCAGCTTTATCAGGGGTTCACAGAACTGATGTTTAAAATCTTATAGCTGATATTTTCAAACTATAGGACATGACCTGTTACAGGACTGTGAAACAGTAGGTTGTAAGCAGAATTTTCTTTAAAGGCATGAACTAGAACAGAACAAATCAGAGTGAGATGCTAGATGTACAATAAGAATTGTTTATGAAATTTTCCATTCATGGTATGTGCACACAAGTAGAAAATATAATCATATGATAGGTTGCTATCCAAGAAGGTTTGAGTACATTATGTAGGCTCCACCAACACTCCAAGGTCCAAAGCTCTGAGAGAATTTTACATAGTAAAGCTTGTTTTTCATTCACATAGATAAGGAAATAAGACAGACATAAAAAATAAGACAGGATAAAAAAAAAAAAAAGAACACAGGGCATAAGGCATAACATCACACATTTTAATTTTCCAAATTTCTACAATGAAAATGAGTCAAGATAGGTCTCAAGCCCCATCCATCTCAATTAGCATAGCTGACATAAGCCTAAAGACTCTCTTTTATCCCAACCCATTGTATTGTCTGAGGAGCTAACTTCCCCAAGTGTAAACAGAAATATCCTGTTTTTCAAAATATTGGCCAACCATCTTGAGAAGCATGCACAGAGATCCAAGTTTGACCTAGAGAAACCTAATAAGGAAAAGTCCTTGTCTAAAACCCCCGGGAACAAGCACATGGCACATACACAATAAGCATATGAAAAAGGGACAGGAATCCGTCAATCACCCCTTGCTTTGCATAAACCACTCCTAGGAAAAAGTCCACCAAAGGTGAACAAAGGACTCAAAAGTGCACATAAGTGCACATAAGCCCTGATCTTATACCCTCTGAGTCATTGGCAGACATCCTGGGTTAGGATTAGGGTTAGGGTTAGAGTATCATTTCCCTAATGAACTCTAAACTGCTTCTCTTTGTTTTGGTGAATTCTTCTGCCTGTGTACCCAACATCACCCAGGTTCATAACAGAAGAGGAATTTATACACTTATCAAACATAAAACCAGACTTACTTTAAAAAAATTTAGTAACCCAAAAGTAAATGGAGTTAAAATATGAAAAACTGTCTTGCATTCTTCCTCCCTCAAAACAACTGCTTTAGTAGAAGAAACCAGTTAACTTAGTATGTACTACTGTCTAGGCACACACAGATACACAAAAGCAGTATGTATTTGTAAACTGGTTTTAACTATATGAATGTAAACTGGAGTGTGTGATTATAGTGCCACTTGTTTTTTTCTGTCAGTATGTCTCAGAAATATTTTCATGTCCACACTGTAGAACTATTGTCTTTATTTGCTGCAGACTATTACATGGTAGGAATTAGAAATTTTTTTCTTTGTTTTAATATTTATTGGTAGAAATAGATCTTCAATGCATACTTTGTATTTATATATAAATTCTACATTTTCTTTGTTTCTTCTTGCTTTCTTTGGAGCTTTTTGGCCTCCAGAGTGAACTTAACATATTGTCTATGCATTTGATTCTTTATAATGGACTTTCTTTTTAAAACTTTAGATTTTAAAACCAAACTTAAGAAACCATGCATATTGTATACCTTTCTGAATCCAAAGAATTATTTGCACTTTCAGAAAAGTCACAAAAAGGGTGAACTCAAGTTAAATAATCTGAATGTCCTAAATTTTCCATGACTTATTCCTGAATAAAGAAATATTTGTCCAGTATTATATATTGTTTGCTGTCTAGTAAATCAGATTGTCAAAGACATGTCAGTAAATTATCTCTTTTAAAAAATTATATCTTAATCCTATCGGAGATGATCTTGTCAATCATAATACCACATATGTCATTGTGCCATATGTAGTATTAGCCCTAAAGCTTAAATAAGAGCAGAATGGGTATATTCTAATTCAACAATTTCTGCATTTTTGTACAATTATGGTTTCTAATTTTTTATTTAAAAAAATGCTTCAGTACACACTGCCATATACCCCAGAGGATACCTGCATGAATATTTAGGGTAAATGGCTACATTTAGAGTTGTTAGATAAAAGGCAGACCATTTTAAATATTAACAAACACCACCAAGTTACCCACTCAAAAAACTACTTATTTATATTTCCTTCAACAATGACTGAAAGTACTAATTTCCATACATCATCTTCTCCAGCACTATTACCAATTCTTAAGTGTCATTTTAATGTATTAAAAATAACTCAGCTTGTGAAGCTGAATGTTTTTATGTGCTGTATTTCTTCTTAAGTGTGTAATTGGTGTCCAATTTTTTGTTTGTAGTCACTTTATATTATGTACCTTAAACGTTTTGTTGTATTACACACATTTCCCAATCTTTTGTCTTTTATTTATAGTACTATAGTTCTACATTATTGTAGCTGATTTTAAGTACTTTGGATGTAAGCCAAGGAGTGGGATAACTGGGTCAAATGGTGATTCCATTCCAAGTTTTCTAAATCTCTATACTGCTTTCTGGAGTGGTTGTACTAATTTGCAGTCCTACCAGCAATGTATGAGTGAACCTTTTTCTCCACATCCTCACCAAGATTTATTGTTTCTTGTATTCTTGATAATTGCCATTCTGACTGGAGTGAGATAGAATCTCAGTGTAGTTTTAATTTGCATTTTTCTAATTGCTATAAATGTTTTTTTTCATATATTTTTTGAGCATTTGTATTTATTCTGTGAAGTGGCTATTCAGTTCCTTAGCTCATTTATTGATTGGGTTATTATTATTATTTTTTTGGTGTTAAGTTTTTTGAGTTCTTTGTATATCTTGGCGATTAAATGCTGTATCTGAGGTACAGGTGTTACAGATTTCTTTTTTTCTTGTATTTTAAGATTTTTACTTTATAATTTTGAAGTTTTAAAACTGCCGACATTTTAAAAATCTTTATGCAATAGTGTTCTTCTAAATTTTCTGGGTCCTCTTTAATGGTTTTCACCTTGAGTTCTAGTCTGAAGTCAACACATCTATTTTTTTTTAAATGGGTAGATAATTTTATTCAACTTTTTTCCTTTTCTTTTATTTTGCATTTTTTATTTGTTTTAAGTAGTTATACATCACAGTAGAATGCACTTATATACTTCAGTATATCATACATAGATGGGATATAATTTCTCATTTTCCTGATTACATATATTGTAGAATCACATTGGTCATACAGTCACATATATACATAAAGTAATAATGTCTATTTCATTCTACTATTTTTCTTATAACACATCTACTTTTGTTAGCATCTGCCTGCTATATTTTTGTCTGTCTCTTCATAATCAATGACATTACTTTTAAATTTATCTTTTGCAAATAATATATAATTAGATTTTGTATTTTTCATTAACCTTAGGGATTCCAGAATTTAACTTATTCACATTTACTGTGAGAAAAGAACTTGGTCTTTTTACTCATGGTTTTGGATTTTTTTTTTTCTTCTTTCTATCTTTTGTCAGATTTTAAAATTCAATTCCATTTCCTGGTCGTTTAGTAGCTATTAAAGTTGTCGACATGTATTTGGTTCTCTCTCCTTCTCTTGCCATGTGGCAAGTCTGAACTTCATTATTCTGTTAACTCAGGCATGGCTATGTGACTTTCTTTGGCCAGTGAAACGTGAGTAGTGGTGACGTTCACTACATCTAGGTAAAAGCTTTGAAGTCATATTGTATGTTCCGTCCATACTCTTTCCTTGGGCACAACAAGGAATGTTCCACATAATGTTCTACCAGGCTGGCTCTCAAAATTGAGGGTGATATCCAGTAGGAACGCTAGACAATTTGTCAAGTAGCATGAACACAAATAAAACTATGCTGGAAATCAAGATTTGGAGGCTGTTACTAAAGCATCACCTAACTTTGCTAGTATACTCTTAACTTTATTTTTCTATCAATACCAAGAATAAAACATTATCTCTATCCTGCCCTTGAATATTACAACCTCCTGCACATGTTTTCACTTCCTATATCCTGCCCTGTCTCCATCCATGTTACATTTTAGTTAGACTTTTTCACATATGCGCAAGTATTTAACCTTTTATAACCTTTTTCTGTTAAAGGGGATTAGCAGGTCACCAAGACAAGGGGTTTTTCTTATCTCTGTTCATCAGTTTCCTTGAATTGAAAATCCATTGTTCAGTTTGCTTAGTTATATAGTTACTGATGTAAAGTCTAATACCAACTTGATATTTGTGTTGTGTCATTAATTCAACAAATATATGTCAATTCTGTTCTCCTAGGATTCTCTCCCTTTTTGTAACCAGTTTGCTTCAGATTTGATGATTCTTGGCTATTCCTATTTATAGATGAGGGCCACAGATTAAACCATGAAGTACTTTTCCTCAGCCAAATGAGAATACTGGTTAACTTTCAATGAATACAAACTCTAATTTTAGGGACCTATGGCAATTATAAAGGGAAGTGGCAGGTTACTATAGCAAAAGAGTGTGGATGGGAACTTCAGTTCCTTCTTGTAGTCATTTTGGATAATGACCTTATTCTCCAATCCCAAAGTTGCCTATGTCATAATTTCCACTTCAAATAGCGCTTACTTAGTTCTGGTTATCAAAATCCAGAATTAGATGCTCCAAAGTGGAATAGCTTAGCTATTTCACATATTAACTAACTGGTCCTTCAATAATCTGCCTTTTAGTCTTCTAGAAATACCATATTATTCATTTTCTGGTTTTCTAATTCTGCCATTATTTTTTTAAAAAGTTTTAACGCTTCTACAGTCATTTCAAGAGGATTCTGGAAGAGCAGAAGAATGTGTTAAGTCATATAAATATATCATGTTATATACAAGTTCCTGCATGTGGTATGTAATCAAATTTAAAAAAAAAAAAACAGTCGTCTCCTATCTTGCTGATTCTGTGAAAAATCAAGTGTTAGACTCTAAGGCTAGAGATTATAACTACCCTTTTGAAATTAGACTGATTAGAAAATGAAGGCACTTCTTTTAACTTCCATTTTCCACCTTTATCTCCCTCCACACTAACCAGTCATCTTCCAACTCTGATAGTACATAATTATTTTTTATGTATTTTGTGATGTGACCTTATCTGATTTTTAATCTCTATTTCCCAGATCTTAAGAACTTGTTGCCCTGATGTATGCAGATGAGCCACCTCAAATCCAGAAACCAAATCTCCATCCTCATCTGTTCAGATCTATTGAAGTCTTATAAGCATATATTATGTTCCACCTTATCTGAGATCCTGCTGCATACATGGTCCTCTTCTTCAATTAGTTCTTTCCTGTCATCCCATCAAATTCAAGTCCTTCTTATTCTAAAGAATTTGTCTTTAGCTGTTTCCTCTTCTTATCCAAACTCTTTCAAAGTGTAATCTATCTTGTCTTCTCTGCCTCCTCAGGACAGCCCTGTCCCATCTACTTACTGTAATTTTTCCATCAACCAATTCACTGAATTGCCCTAAGGTCACCAGGATTTAACTGCCCAAATCCAATGAACACTTCTTCATAGCATGGTATCATATTTTTTTTCTTTCTTCTTGAAACACAATCACTTATATCTTTCAGAACCCTTTCTTTGCTTGTCATTTAATGTCAGCCCCACAATTCCTGGCAATCTCATCCACTTTCATATTAGCTACTAAACTGATTGACTTTTTTCTTTCTTTTCATGTCCTCATTTACTCATCAAAACATCTACCAGTCACCTCCTCCTGAATTCTACAGGTGCTTTACAGCTCACCACATCCGAAACCAAACTCTTTTCTCCAAAGCAGTTGGAAACCAAAGCAGTTTGGTTATTTTCAACCTTGACACCACCACCCAATCTTATGGAGTACATACTGCACAAAGGATGTACATACCGCTCCTTCTTCAAAATTGAGGGTGATATCCAGTAAGACAACTGCTGTAACAAACTGCTATCTTATTTCCTAAGATTCAAGCTTATTTCCTTCATCATACTTATTTCAAATCTTTCTCCTCTTACTATGACTAACTCAGAAGTTATCAAATTGTATAATCAGTTGCTACGAACTCCTATTTTAAAAGGACTCTATAATCAAACATTTTTGAGAATGGCTGCACATTAAAAAAAAAAAGAAGAAAGAAACAAAGAAAAAGATGTTTTAAGAACTGGGGATTGAACCCTGGGGCACTTTACCACTGAGTTATTCCCCGGCCCTTTTTGAGACAAGGTTTCACTACATTTTTTAAGGCCCCACTAAGTTGCTGAGGCTGGCCTTGAACTTGTGGTCCTCCTGCCCAAGTCAATGGAATCATAGCCATGTACTATAATGCTCAGCTACAATATGACTATCTTGTTAAAGATTTAGAATGAACAGTGCCCTATGTTGTGCTGAGAAGTCCTACAGTGAAGAAACCAGCTTAAGGGAATAAGGATATGGCTCAGGGTGGAGTGTTTGCCTGGCATGTGTGAGGTGCACTGCAAAAATAAATAAATAAAACACAACAACAAAGAACAGCTTAGTTTTATTTAAGCCACTATCTCCATTACGTTTGTCCACAAAACACTTTCAGTAGGGGTAGGACAGTAAGTGGGAGCTTAAGTTCTTTAACTAAAAACCCACCATTTGTAGTCATACAAACCTATAATTCCAATGATTCAGTAGACTGAGGCAATAGATCATAAGTTCAAGGCCAGCCTGGGCAACTTAGCAAGAACTTGTCTCAAAAAATAAAAAAGGTTGGGAATGTAGCTCAGTGGTAAAGCATCCCTGAGTTCAATCCTCAATACCAACAAATGAATTAATAAAAATTTTTAAAAATTCTCCTCAGAAAAGAAGAAAAATAATCTCCACACTTCTTTAGTGTATCTTCCATACTAAGTGATCTAATGTTCAAACCTAGGACTGTCATTTCTTATTAGCTCATTATTTTCTGAGGAAAGAGAACTAGTTTCAGGCAACATGGATTGTTAAAACCAGGTCTCATCCTCTTGGGTGCCTACTTGAATGTCACATGTCATTGTCTGATGACATTCCAGGAACTCTAAACTACCTGTTTTTGTGGTTCTCTTCATCTCCTTATTCACCAGCTTCTAACTAGTTTAAGACTTAGCTTAGGTACCCAAATGATCTCTTCTTAGATAAAAACATGACCTTAGTCTCACATTATATAATCTTTCTCACAGCTTCCTTTTTCCCTACACATTAAATTCACTCAGTATCCCCACCATGGAATGGAACACACAGTTTTAAAATATCATCTTGAGTCTCTCCACTCCACATACTATTAAAGCGCCAAGATTAATGGATTCAAGAGTATTGTAGTAGTCCTTTGATAACATACAGGAAGGAGTGTTTAGGAGAAATCAGACACTCTCAGCTTTTGTTAGTCTGGTTGTTCTACAGGATTTATCCATGCATATTTTACTGAGGAGGAATGACTTAGTCTAGATATGTGGTCATATTTACATACTCTGCCTTTGAAAAAGGCTGGGGTAAGGGAGGAGGGATGACTTAGTCTAGATATGTGGTCATATTTACATACTCTGCCTTTGAAAAAGGCTGGGGTAAGGGACAGGTATACTTTCTGATAGCTACCCCCACTTTTGCACCTCTAGTGCTCATTGGCTTTTCTCTTGCCATCTGTTAAGCTGTTTCTCTCCTAACAGGGAAAATGGATAAATGAATATGAGCACTGGTTCTGGTTCCAAACCCAGCTGTACTGTTTATATCTGGACAACTTTGGGCAATTCACAATCTCCTCAAGTTCACCTACGGAATGCGCATAACAGTAGTTTACTCCTGTATAGGGTTGCTGTAATCCATAACATGGTTGGTTAAGTACCTAAGTACATGTTTGTTGCTCTGGTTATAAATTAGGACATGTCAAATGACCTCTGGCCATGTGATTTGCATTTCTACATTTAACTTAATCAACTTAATCTCATCCCTTTCTAGTCCCCTTCCCCCCTGCATTGTTGCTGTTGTTTTCTCCTTCCACACAGTATTAGTTCCATAAGGGTAAAAGCTTTGCTTTCTTTGTTGCTGAAAGCCACAGTACCCAGAATAGTATTGTAAACATTTGTTGAATGAACAGTGCAAAGTATCAAAAGGGAAAATATGCCAGAATCTTCATTATGATAAAAAGCATAGATAAACATTCCTTTAATGGCTTCCATTCCTATATTTTAAGACACCATATGCAATAATAAAAACATAAGAAAATTTATTAAAATTTGAAGGTAAAAACATAATTTCAGAAGGTTTAGACCTAGGTCAAGCGTGATAGAGAATGGATGCTTTCTTGAACTTCAAAATCAGATCCAAGAGTATCACTTTCAGAATGTTCTAGTGGATTGGATTTACTTTTATTTGTCTTGGATGAAACAGTCACTATTCTACTTTCTTTCTTGACAGAAACGTAGTTTTTTGAAGACTCACTTTTAATTGACTCATGAACCAAAGACCTATTTTCCCCAATTCCTTTGCTTTTCTGGTTTATAAAGGAGTCAGAATAGGAATGCAGGTCCTTCCCAGGCTGTTTCTTGGCAAAGTGTTTTTTGGTATATTCACCTGCTTGGGTCATTTTCTCTGAGGGTGAACTGCTATTTCTAGATAATTCCTCTTCTTCTCTTTGATTTCCAGTTCCAGAAATCATATCTGCTAAAGGAGAACATGTTCTCGCCATGAATCCTTCAAAAGATTCCTGCCGCTGCTCAGGAGCTGGGTCTTCCAGGTTGTCTTTGGAAGTTCCTGAGGCCTCCTGAGTAGAAACTGGGACATGGAAGGAGTCAAGAGGCAAAGGAATTCTAGCATCACCTGTGATTTTCTGAAACTGGAAAGGAAAACAAAAAATTCAGTCATAAACAAAGCTAACCATTAAAGAGTGCAGAACTTGATTGTAATTCTGTAATCTTGTTGTTAAGCCATCAGCTGATTGCTCAGAAGACTTTAGAGTCATTTTTCCCCACTAATTGTATCTTGGCAAATGACTCCACACTCAAAATGTGCTATATTCAGAGTTAGGTCTAGAACGTTTTCAGATTTTGTGTTTAATGTAATTACTGTCTATTTCCCTTTCCCTCCTTCAAAAACAGCAACAAATAAACCTAAAACAACAAAACAACACCTATTTCCTAAGAAAATGAATTTATTTTCTATATACCACATGCATGTAAGTAGTATCCAATGTGTAACTCAACTGAGTTCTCAAACTGTCAGTTCCTGAGAACAGTCTGAGATTGGTTGATGAGAGATGGGGCTCCAGGTAAGGCAGGGGAAAAGCAGCAGGGGAGTCCTGTGGCAGACAGGTTTTCCCCTCCCATTCCCATCACCAGTGGCTACCTACAATATATTGCCTTTTAGTTATATCTGGACTACTTATTTTTTTAAATTATCTGTATCAGTATTTGTACCTTCATTAGTGTTCCTTCATTGTAAGCTGACTGCATACAAATAGAAACCTAGATGAAATGTGAATAAAATAGACATTTACAAAATTTAAAATTTAGAGTATTTTCTCTAATCTTTCCTTCTTTACTGAAGACAATCTGCTTTAAATCATAAACTGTCAAAATAAGTTTCTTATTTACAATATAATATTATGAAATGGACACAAACTTAGTAATCTCAAACATGGAAAGGACCCTAAAGAGGCTTGTGGTTCCCCAGCTTGGGAGCTGAGGAACAGTTCTCATTTTCTCTCTAATTGAATAATTCCCTTTTTACTAATCATTCTTTGATCATTAAGTTCTGCCCACTTACTTGGATATTCTGCATTTGTCCTAGGGCATTTTGCTTTGGATCTGTTTTTTCTTCTTCAAGTGCCTTCTTTTCTTCTTTAGGTGCACTACTAATAGTAGAATTCATCTGAGGACGACCTAGTAAATGAAAATCTGACTGATCTATACCAGCCATTGTGGCAAGTTGCCCAAGCCTGCATAAGAGGAACAAACAAGAAAGAAGGGTTACTGTAATCTCATCAGAATAACTCTGATTTCCCTACTCCTACAAGCACGATGTATTTGTATAAATGAATACCTAAGCTTCTAAGATCTTAGAAGCCATTACTTTACTTCAGATCATAACCCCCATCTCTCTACATTTCTCAGATCTTCCCATATTCATGCTTGGGGTACATATGGATCTCCAATCCTTCCTGTACTCCATATTCTCTACAACTTTGTATTAATATCTTTTGACTTTATGTCCTTAGCATCACTCCTCCATTTTAAGCTCTAACTTACCAGGGGCACCTTGTGCCTCTTATCCCCATACACTTTACCACTTTTCCTATGATTTCTAAGAATGTGAATATTTCCACTATCAACCCATTCACATACAAAATATCACTCATCAACTATCTCCAACTCTTTCTTTTAGCAAAATTATTCCTGGTTTAGAACCACCAATCTATATTTGTATCTATATCTTTCCAGGAGATTAATAAGCATTACAATAGGACAAAAATATCAATTTAAACTTATTCAACAAGAAAGATGAATAAAAGGCAAGAAATTTTCTACACATTCCTGAATATTTTCAATTATAATTGCCTTTAATTTATTCTGTGCCAAAAGTTATACCTACCAATTACTACAGCACTACGTTTTATGATGGGCTCTCTACCAAGGCAGAATTGCCATTTTGCATTTTTTTAACAACTAATTTTTCATGTAAAAAACAAGTATATTATTATTACACACTAAATATAGCTTACAGAGCTCTGAAAATCACTCAGGTTCCTTAGCAAACTATGATTAAAATTATGGAAGGAAAAATGTCCTAGACAGAAATAAACTAACCCAGCATCTTTAAGGAGATCCAAGAAAGCGTGAAATTTCTGGAAAGAATTCTCAATACTGCCCAAAACACCTTCATCATCCAGGATCATGCTTGCCACGGACTGTGAATGAAGGGCTTCAGACAAAGTGAGATTTATATTTCTTAACTGGGCATTTTCATGTTCCAGCTACAAAAGAAGGTTGAAAGTGTGTGACACAATTTTCATACATTTTTTGTAATCTAAAGAAAAAATTTTAAGTAACAAAACTAAAATAAAACATTTAAAAAATATAATTAATTTGTATAAGTCTTCACAGTGATGACAATAAGAGTAAACAGATCAAAACTTGGAAACATCTAGGCACTGCGGCACACACCTATAATCCCAGCAGTTTGAGAAGCTGAGGCAGGAGGATCCTGAGTACAAAGCCAGCCTCAGCAACTTAGTGAGGCCCTGTCTCAAAATAAAAAAGGACTGGAAATGTGGCTCTGTGGTTAAGAACCCCTAGGTTCAATACCCAGTACCAAAAAACAAAAACAAAAACCAACCAAGCAAACAAACAATTAACAACAACAACAAAAAAAACAACTTGGAGACATTTGACAAAATTTCCTGTTAAACAGGAAGTTATTATTTCATTAATAATATTTCAAAAGATCATTAACTGGTTACATTTTTATACCAGATCATTCTACACTAGAAAATTAGGTGCCTAAGATTTTTCTTTTAAATTAGAAAACGAGGGGTTGTGGCTCAGTGGTGGAGAGTCTGCCTTGCATGTGTGGGCACTGGGTTTGATCCCCAGCATCACATAAAAATAAACAAACAAAATGAAGGTATTGTGTCCATCTACAACTAAAAAACACAAAATAAGTAAATTAGAAAACAAAATATAGAGACTGATTTGAGCAAAGTCTATTATAATTCTGCTAAATGTTAAGGGTTAATTAAGTTGGGAGAGTAATTTAAGATTTGGAAGTCTTGTTAACTTGTTAACTGGTAACGACCAATACTTGCAACCTCCTTGTTGGCTTCTTGAAAATATTTACTCCCCTGCATGCTGCTGCCTCTCATCATATACTTATCTAAAATCATACACAAACCCAGCACTAATTTCTCAGAAAGACCATTACTTTGCAATGTAATTTTTGCCTTATACAATCAGGTGTTCAGTATTTCTTAACAGACTAAGTGTCCTTCAATCTAATGCATTACTATCAAAAATTCCTCCCTATACTCTTTGTACAAATTATATTATTATATATGTTTATAAAAAATGTTCTAGCTTTCATGCATCTTAGTCTAATTTAGTACTCTATATAGTATAGATTTTTATCTGTCATTGCATTTGGGGTGTTTCCACTATCTTATACTTAAATTATTCATTTTATGCTACTGCACATGCAGTATAAGCCTAATAAGTCCATTTCATGCGTCAGAAAATAAACTGCAGTCATATAAAGGCCTAGAGACAAATAAGAGACTACAACTTACTTTAAATATAATTACATGACACTAAATATAAATAAATACAAAGATTAAAATAATACAACCTACTATAAGGATGCAGCCACATCAAAGTTTATAAGAGTTCAATTCACATTAGCCATGCTATGGAACCAACCTAGGTGCCCTTCAACAGATGAATGGATAAAGAATATTCGGTATATATACAATGGAATATTAATCAGCCATAAAGAAGAATGAAATTATGGCATTTGCAGGTAAATGGATGGAACTATAGAATATCGTTCTAAGTAAAATTAGTCAGTCCCAAAAAACCAAAAGCCAGAAAAAAATGTTCTCTCTGATATGTGGATGCTCATCCATAACAAGGGAGAATAAGGTGGGAAAGTACAGCAGTTCATTAAATTAGACAAAGGGGGATGAAGGGAAGGGAAGGGTAGGGAGATGGGTATAGGAAAGATAGTAGAGAACTAGACGTAACTTTCTATAATCATATATGAATACACAACCAATGTAACTCTACATTATGTACAACCACAAGAACGAGATCAAATTTGTAATGGACTGCACCCTATATATGTGTAATTTCAAATTATACCTACTATCATGTATATTTTAAAACAACAAATAAAAAAAATACTCATATATGTCAACAAATACTGTCAAAAACAAATACAGGTATGACATCAAAATAAAAAAGCTTATCCATAAAAAAAATAATGAAACCAATTTGCAATCACTATTATTTTCTTACTTTATATTTAAAAGTTTACATATATGTATGTATATATGGCTTAGAATTAAATCAAACTCAAATTAAAAAACAAAAACTATCAGAATGTAAAACTTATTTACCTCACTGACTCGTTTATCAGCTTTAAGCCTTATTACTCTTTCCTCTTTTAACTGCTTTAGGCACTCCTCCAGTTTTCCCTAGAATGAAGAGAGTAAATATTATAATTCATTCATACTATGATTTCTTATCCCAAAGCTCTTCCAGTTACAGATTCCACCAAGTATTTAGGGGCAGAGCTGGAATTACAGAATACTACTTGTGATATCATACCACACTAATGAAATTAATTAGCAAAACATACCAAATTAGCATGCTACAAATTTATTTAAATCTCACTGTTTCCAAAACATTTGTGGCAGTTCACCCTAAGATGTATACATGATCTAGTTAGTGATTCATAAATGAAAAGTAAAGGCCATGAAAGGAAAATTCTGTTCTTATTTGTGAGTCCCTCATAATAGGAAACTTTTTTCTTTTTTTTTTTTGTACTGGGCAATCTGGACTACTGAGCCACATCCCCAGCCCTATTTTGTATTTTATTTAGAGACAGGGTCTCACTGAGTTACTAAGCGCCTCACCATTGCTGAAGGTGGCTTTGAACTTGAGATCCTCTTGTCTCAACCTGCCGAGTCTGGCAGGAAACTATTAATATGCTTTGTAATTGCAAACTACAATGCATTTTTAAAAAGTAAACACTTTCAAAGAACTTTATCATATGTCAAGCATTGTTCCAGATGTATGAAGAATTTTCTTGGTATTATCTAATTGAATTGTCAAAACCTTACAAGTAAAGTACAATTATTGTGTTATTTTATTCATAAGAAAACTAAGGAAAGGAAAAGTAGATTAACACACTTAAGATCACATCATTAGTTAAGTAGTAGAGCCAGGTTTGAATTAAGGAAGTTGGGTGCCAGTCTTGGTCACAAATACGGTAATCTTCTCCTTCATCAAGGTCAAAAAAATAAAATGCAAATGGGTTAACTCATTTATCATTTTCAGGAACTAAGACTCCTTGAAAGTAGGGGTCACTACTTATGGTAGGCAGAACCTTAAAATGACCCCCAAAGAATCCTTTTTCTGGGGTACCCTCTTGCACCTCCCACTATTCAATCAAACACTTATCTAGGTGTTGCTTTGAAGGGAAGCAATTAAGATCCCCAAAGCAATTGATCTTAAGATAAGAAAATTACCCTGGGTGGATGTGACCTAATCAAGCAACCAATTAAAAGGGACCAAGCTCTTCCTGATAAAAGGTATCAAGTAAAAAAGGAATTAGACACAAGGGAAATTCTCCATTGCTGGCTTCTTTTGAAGTAAGATGTTGTTGCAAAGAATGCAAGGAGGGGATGGCTAACAGCTGAGACAGTCCCCAAACTGACAGGCGGCAAGGAAATGGGATCTCAGTCCTAACTACAGGAAGCCAACTGCTTTTTTCGAGGCTGTTGTTTAGGATTTTTTGTTTGTTTTTGGTACTGGGGATTGAACCTGGGGGCCCTTTACCACGGAGCTACATCCCCTGTCCATCTATTTTTATTTATACTGAGACAGGATCTAAGATGCTGAGGGCTTTGCCAAGTTGCTAAGGTCCCAAGTTGCTGAGACTATAGGCAAGTGAATTATGTATGCATGAATAGAAGAAGGTTCTTTACAGAGCATTCGTATGATAACACAGCCTGACTGACAACTGGGCCTCAGCTTTATGCTCTGAGCAGAGAGGCTTATCATGTCCTACCCCAGACTTCTGACTGATAGAATTGTGAGCTAATAAGTGAGTACTGTTTAAAGCCACCAAGTTTATAGCGATAGAAAATTAATGTACAACTCAACCCCCAGGTTCATAAACAAAATAAATGACTACTGCTGTTTTAAGCCACTAGTTTGGAGTGGTTGTGCAACAGTAAATGAACAGAACATGTATGTTTACTAAAACAACAGGATACATTTTTATTTTAAAGGCTTTGAATATTCACTTAAACATAGTTTCAACTTTAGGTTTAACCCTGCTTATGTGTTGAGTGGAGATGCTCTACTACAAATTGACATTAGGAAAGGAAACTGATAGCATTTTCTGGAGTAATCTCTAGATTATACCAACAATTTTCTCTGATTTCCCTCAGGAAATAATCACAAATGTGGGCAAGGAGAACTATCAACATAATGTCAGAGAACTAAAACAAAACCCTAGAAGTAAAAGTTTCCAAACTGTAATTAGTAAAACAAAAAATAATACATCCATATGAAGGAACATTCTATGAAGCCACTAAAAAACAATGATAATAAAGATCTCAATCAGAGTTACTAAATGTGCTTTAGAAGTATCTTTAAAAATTTTCTGCATTTTTTCTTTGAGAGATGGTTCATAAGGTTAAACATATTCTCTGAAGAGTATTCAATGACAAAATATTTTGATACTTTCTTTTTTTTAAAAAAAAGTTTAGATTATAAAATATTCAGATGTGCTAGGCATAGTGGTGCATGTCTTGATTTTTTATGATCTACCCTCTTTTTAAAAAAATGTTTTGTTATGTAATCCCAGATTACAAATTCAAGGCCATCCAGAACAATTTAGCAAGATCCTGTCTCAAAATTTAAAAAATTGGGGGCTGGGGCTCAGTGGTATACAGTGCCTGCCTAGTACGTGTGAAGCGCTGGGTTCAATCCTCGGCATCACATAAAAATAAATGGAGGTGTTGTGTCTATCTACAATTGCAAAAACATATTTTTAAAAATTTTAATTAAAAAGGACTTGGAGATGTGACTCAGTGGTAAAGCACCTTTGGATTCAATCCCCAGTACAAAAATAAAATAAAATTCATAAAACCACGCATAAATGGTTTTCCTTTAAATTAAAATTTTCATTATACTCAAATTTTTCCTTAATAAGTATATACTTTTATACTCAGAACATGTTTGAAAATAAGTAAATGCTCTAAAAACTTCAAATTCTTTGTTTGTTTCTTTTTTTTTTTCTTTTCTTTTTTTTTTTTTTGAGACAGGGTCTTACTAAGTTACTAAGGTTTGTCTGAAACTTGCTATTATCCAGTCTCAGTCTCCCAAGTAGCTGGGATTATAGGTGTGTATCACTGAGCCCAGTAGTAACTTCTGATTCTTTAATGTTAAAGCCAACCAAATATTTACAGCAAAAGGGAAAAAGAAATTTCAGAATGCCTCTTCTTACTATTCATATAATGGTTTTAATACTAAAAACTGACACTGAAATTTAAGCAATGATGCAAACAAACAACAACAAAAATCTCTCATCACTGGAAAGAGATTAAACTTTTCCATTCTTGACTGGTTCTATATAGAACACCAAAGTACAATTACATGAAATAGTTTCTCCCTCTAGTGGAATTAAAACATAATGTCCCATTTTCATGAAAAAATAATACCCCTTTGTCCTAACCACTCCTTTAGGATTAATTCATGCTCCTTGAAGAAAATAGGGACTATGGAATAAAAAATTACAAAGTAAAATCACTCAACAAAATATTCTACTAATTTGTATTCGTACTATCAAATCCAAGTGGATTCTTCTTCCCTGTCATACACCAATGGTAGTTTAAAAATCTGCCCCAATATAGTCTGCTTTATGTTTGTGTCAACAGAGCTTTCTCCTCCTCTGGAGTTTGATGTCCTTCTTCCTTCTCAATCTTCCCTCCTCCCTTCTAACTGTGCTGAATACATGGTAATGTGCTTCAAGTTTTTTTAAAGCTCTCAATCACACAATCACTGGAAGTTACAAATCTAGACTGGTTGTTCTATACTGAATTCATCTTCCTTTTGGGTTTATTTTTTCCCCCGATTTTGCTGGATTACATACATTTTTAAACAAGGAAAGCTGCAGCATAGGAGGTAAATTTTCAAATTTGTTAATGTACAAACTATCCTATTCAGCCACCACTTAAGACTGACAGCTTGGTTACATACAAAACCCTAGGTGCAAAATTATTTGCCTTTAAAACTTTGAAGTATCTTTCCAATGCCTTCTGGAATCTATAATAGATGATAAGAAGCATGAAAAAAGTTAATTTTTATTCTTTTTTTTCTTTTTGAAATGTCTCTCCTCACTGTTTTAAAATTTCACAATGAAGAGTGTCTAATTATACATTATTATTGCTGTATGTATATAGGTGACTGTATGACCAATGTGATTCTGCAACCAGTACAATCAGAAAAATGAGAAATTATACCCCATTTGATTCAAATGTATGAATTGTCAAGATCATTGTACTGTCATGTGTAGCTTAAAAAAAAAAGAGTGTCCAATTATATAAGTCTATCTTCATTCATCTTGTTCAACACAGGGTAGCCCTTTGCAAAACACCTGAGACCTTGATTTACTGTTAAGAGATATTTGCTTGCTTTTGGAGGGATAATTTCCTTCTCTCCTGACCAGAGATTTCAGCCCTTAATCTAAAATATGAAATGCTTCAAAGTGTGAAAGTTTTTAAGCAACAACATGGTGCCACAAGTGGAAAATTGTACATCTGACTTCATGTGAGGTTGCAGTCAAAACACAGGCATATTGGGCTGGGGTTGTGGTTCAGTGGCATAGCACTTGCCTAGCATGTGTGAGGCATTGGGTTCAATTCTCAGCATTGCATATAAATAAATAAAAGTCCATTGACAACTTAAAAAAAAACCCACAGGCATATCAAAAATACTGTATAAACTTATCTTCAGGATTTGTGTATAAGATGAATATAAAATGTAAGTAACTTTTGGTTTTGAAACTTAGGTCTCAGTTCCAAGACATTTCATTATATTTGCATATATATGCAAACATTCCAAAACTAAAAAATATGAGACTTGAAAACACTTCTGGTCCCAAACATTTCAGACAAGGTATAGGTAACATGTAGTAACATGTTAGACTTCACAGACACAGCCTCAAGACCATATCATTTGTCATATTTTCCATTTCTTTGTTTTACATATAATGAGAAATAAGTTTCCTTAACTCCTATTGAATTTATTTCAACAAATGTACACATATTTGGGGCACTCTACCACTAAGCTATATTTCTAGTCCTTTTTATTTTGAGACAGGGTCTCACTAAGTTGTGGGGCCTGGCCTTGAACTTGTAATCCTTCTGCTTCAGTCTCCTGAGCTATTGGGATTACAGGTATGTGCCACCACACATGACTCAACAATCATATTTTAACCTCCAGAGACCTTTCTTGCTTTCTGAAAGTTCCTTTTTAAACTATACCCTATTATTATTTTATAGATGCCTTTTTCCTAAAATATTTTTGTTCTCTCAATTATTTCTGGCCCTACCAGGATGCATTTTTCATCTTGTTTTTCGCCTGTCATGTAAGTTTTATTGAGCCAGCTGGTGAACCACAGTTATTTTGTATTTAAGAATAAAAGAGTAGAAGCTCGGGCTGGGGATGTGGCTCAAGCGGTAGCGCGCTTGCCTGGCATGCGTGCGACCTGGGTTCGATTCTCAGCACCACATACCAACAAAGATGTTGTGTCCGCCGAGAACTAAAAAATAAATATTAAAAATTCTCTCTCTCTCTCTTTCCTCTCTCACTCTCTCTTAAAAAAAAAAAAAGAGTAGAAGCTCATTGGAAACTGATGATTGGCTTCTTTTATGCATAAAGAAGTGGGCCACCAGTTAGGTTACGATATCCCCAACTGCCCTTTTCTAGAGCATGAAATTCACACTAGTTACTCTACTTCTCAGATCATTTACCTTTTTTCCAAAGTCAGATTACCTCACTTTAAGAGAGTGAAGGTAGGGCTGGGAGTCAACTCTTCTACATATAAACTGTAAGGAGCAACTCCTACTTTAGTCACAGTTCTAATCCCATTCCCTCTGGCAGGCACAGCTGAGCATGGAGCAGTTTCTGCAGGGAGGATTAGGTTCCCTTTGAGCATGGGCTGCCCCTGTGCATATTCCAGGTGATGATTTTCTTTTATTCTTCTGTTCAGTTAGATTTTCTTCCACTTGTTTTCTATTTTTCAAAATTGTATTAGAATTTCTTCTACAATGGCTTTTTTTTTTTTTTTTTAATTTTGAGACAGGGTCTCCATAAATTGCTGAAGCTGGCTTTGAACTTGCAATACCCCTGCCTCAGATTCCTGAGTTGCTAGGATTATAAACATGCACCACCACATCTGGCCTAGAATTTCTTCTAGACTGTTGATTGCTAGGGGTTTACATAGTTAGAATTTTTGATGCCATCATTTTAGAGGGTTCTCAAAATGAAGAAGAGCTTAGAGGACACCAGAAATTCTCTATCTACATTTTTGAACCTTGATCTTTCCCAATGGCTCTAACCACTTTTAGAAATATAATCTTGTAGTGCCCTGGTGAAGGGAATAAATGTAACACATCTAAAACAACAATGGATTAGGATTAGATGATCAAAGATTTTGTCTCTACTTGGCAAATTAGTAATTTTTAAAAAACGAAAGTCTGGTGCTTTTTATTTATTTTTTTCTTTTAGTGATAGGGATTGAACCCAGAGCCACATGCGTGATAGGAAAATATTCTACCACTGAGCTATGCCTCAAATGGCTTTCTATTTTTTTTTCCCCACGGATCAGTAATCTCCATAGTCACATAAAAATAGGAAACTGCCCTTCAACTACAGGAGAACATGGCAACATGGTGCCATCTGTGAACCAAAATGCAGGCCCCCGCCCAGATACCAAAGTTGCCAGCACCTTGATCCTGGATTCTGTAGCCTCCAGAATTGTGAAAATTAAATTTCTATTGTTTATAAGTCAGTAGATAAACATAGAAAGGGATAACTTTCTATATTTTAAAGTCTCATTCTAAAATAAAATCATAATTTTATGTGGGGGGCTAGGTGTGTAGCTTTGTGGCCTGTTATGTGCAACACCCTGGGTTCCATCCTTCGTACCAAAAACAATAAACAAAACAAACAAATAAAATAAGAACTTTGTAGTACACACACACAAAGAACAGGAACTCTCCAAATGGTGTGTCTCTTACTATAAGTCATAAGCTCTACTTTAAAATTGAAAATAAATAAATACAATCTTTTTTAAGGTACAAAAATATTATAAATTTTTATTTTCTGGTCACATAAACAGAAGAATAGAATGAGATTAGATGTGAGGCAATATTAAGTAACAAAATTTATTTATGAAAGGAGAATATCAAAACTTTTCTTCCCTTTTACTTTTATTAAGCACAAAGTTATAATTTTATCTTACAAGAAAATTCAACTAAACCATCAATCTTTAATTAGTTTTTTTAAAATTTTTTAGTTGTTAATAGACCTTTATTTATATGCAGTGCTGAGAATCAAACCCAGTGCCTCACACATGCCAGGCAAGTACACTATCGCTGAGCCTCAGCCCCAGCCCATCAATTTCTTGGTATGTAAAATAAGAACAATGAATTGGGTGACTATATCATACAATATTTAGTTTCCTTGAGTTTATTTTATGATCTCCTTAAATATAATACTCTATGATTCTAAAAAAAGAAAAATATATTATTCGTGATATGTTTTGATTTTTATTTTGTAGTAGTCACATGTTCTTCTGTCCCCTTGCTCTAAAAAAAGAAACCTTTCCAGGGGATATGAATTAGAAAAGGGGTAAACAAATCCCATGCAAGGTATCCAGGGTTGTTTCACAGTCAAGCTTTCTGCCAAGTTAAGTACCACACAGTTTCAAATAATCTTCCCTATATATTTAAAGTAATAGTTTTGTACCTGTAATGCTTCTTGTTTTAAACAAGTTTTCTCAGGCATTTCATGAACACTTTCTGAAGAATCATCAACCTCTTCAATTTCTGAGGATGAAGGACTCTCTACTGTCACAGTCACAGGAAAATCTGATGGCTTAAATAAAGAGGACAAGATTGTATAAACAATAATATCAATCAAGTACCAAATATAAAAGGCATCTAATCAAAGTGATCTTTCTGAAATATTTAAGTCCCTCAGAAGCTCAGGTGTAACACAATGTAAGAAGTTTCAGAGAAGAATAAATTTTTCCTCCTCTAAAATTGTTCTGGTTGGGTCCCTTTAGTCACAGCAGTGAAAAACTTGATTAAAACACTGTTACTGTATTACATGGTTATGATTAATATTTGAAATTTCCCATTTTAGTTTAGTAAATTTCTTGCACATGAATCAAGTAAGAAGCCAGGACAAACATTTTTTCTCAGGTCAATTTTATACTGCAGATGAGAAATTTACTCTGCACTATCCGACACAAAGAGTCTATCAAGTACAATTTTTTGGAGGAAAATTCCAAAATTAGGAATAGATAAAGTAGGGAGACTGATAAAGAATTATAAGAATGATTAGTTAATAAGCTAAATTGTAATTAACAAACATTAAAATGACCTTTTAATAAATCACACACACAGATATACAATTAAAACTGGCCCATCAAACTACCTTCGCATCCTTAAAACAATGCTATACTCCTGTCAAGTTTCATTAGCACTGGAATGTTGCTTAATGTTTCCTATCATTTAAAAACTGACTGGTCCAACTTCATAAACAGTCTACAGATCAAAAAAAGTATTGATATACATCTGAAAAACAAGTCACTAGATGTAATTTCTACCATAAGCAGCAAACCATGCAGTATACGAAAATCTTCAATGGCAGAATGAGATGTATACCCATCTATTAAGTAGGCAGGGGGCAGTACTGACACCCCAGGTGCTCCTGTCTCAATTTCGTTAGTGTTGTTTTTATTTTAATTTTTATTTGTTTTAATTAGATACACATGACAGTACAATGATCTTAACATATCATACATTTGAATCGGATGGGGTATAATTTCTCATTTTTCTGAGTGTACAGGTTGCAGAGAAAATTTATGGTCTCTTGGGACAACTGGGAGAAGAACCAAATACTCTGATAGAATCAGTTTGCTCCAAGACTGAGAGGCTATAGGACAGGGAATATGTGTGGCCCTGGTGAGGGAGAAAGAAATGGTATGAGAAATCAGAGGTTCTGGCATTTGTTGCTTTGTTCTGGGCGTAGGATCTAAAATTATGTAGAAATGCATATATCTCCCCAAAACAACATTTCTTGAAAACCAAAGGACATTTTTGAGTATGATAGCTTCATGTATCAAGTCAGTAATGGTGGTTGAAATCATTTCAATAGTAGTTTATGAACTGAAAAAATGGCTTCTTTGGCTACAGATGAAACTACAAGGTGCATGGTTGTATGCCATATACATATAATCATACTATGGTGTTGAGAGAGCAACCTGAAAAATTTTAAGTGGATTAACTTCAGGGAGGGAAGTATTTCTTAAAAGGTTCTACTCAGGTTTTAAAAAGCAGAGAATGACCCTCCATCTTTCTTAATCCAAACCTCTACATATTGCAAATATGATAAGCACATACCTGCAGCTGATCAGATATATCACGAGTTTTGATTGATGGAAAACCCCTAAAAAAAATCAACAAATTGTTATATTTTGATGTAAATGCAGCATCAGTTAATACCAAGTATTCACACTTACTAGTACTATTATCTATATAGAACTATGTATAGAAATAATCTCAAAATAAGTACCTAGAAAGCTTTACGAGGGAGAAAACTGAACAAACTGCAGCATAATGATTTTTTGATAACTCTCTGGGAAATGCATTTCAATTCTATGCTCAAGATGATTGAGATTTTCAGACTAACTTCTCTGATAATAATTACTCTCTGATTTACAGCTCCTTCTGATCAGAGTAGACTAGAGATTACTAAGCATCCCAAGAAAAAGACATGAAAACACAAAGTTATAAATTAAAATGTAAAATCTGGTATTTCAGCACTAGTTTATGTAATAATAATTCACATTACTAATTATAAATAAACATAGTAGTCAGTTGCCTATTATATACATCAATTTAAATGTGAGCAACTGAACAGATATTTTACATAGTACCTATTTCTAGACCTATTTAGAATCAATTCTTTATTGTCTTAAGCAACTATTAATCCTTAAGTTCTTCAGTTATTAGAAAATAAAGTATAGTGGTTTTATTTTATTTTTTATTTTTAGGTAGCTACAATATCTTTATTTTTCATTTATGTGGTTCAGAGGATTGAACCCAGTGCCTCATGCATGCTAGGTGAGCACTCTACCACTGAGCCACAACCCCAGCCATGTATAGTAGTTTAATGCCCTTATCAAGCCTAAAATTACAGTATAATTTTTTAAAACTTCTTTGACAAAAATTATTGCAAATAGCTACGTCCTGGGTAAATAATTAGCTAAAACTTATTAAATTTTCTTTGATTCACTAAAATGGGAGTTAGGCCAGATAAGTTAGTAAGTCTAATCCATACTTCTTATCCACTTGGCATTAAACTATTTCCCATGCCTATAATGCCCTTTTCCCTATTCTTACATATCCAAATTTCTGCTTCTGTCCTGTAGGACTCAGTTACACTACACATGGGTTTTCTGAAACCTTTTCTTACCTGCACAAATAAAGATAATTTCAGTCTCCTATGAACTCCCATGGGGTTACAACCTGTTGTGACACTTAAGATGTAACATGAAATTCCTAGTTATACTAATTTTTTTGTTTTGCTTCCCTGAAGGACCCATTAAGCAGAAACCATGTTAGTTATCTTTTTCTCCTTGTAAAAACAACCAGATAACTTCCATATAATAGAAGCCCCCCCAAAAGAATTGTGAATGACTAAAAGATGGGAAAAAAAAATCCCACCTGCTCCTTTTTGCACGTTCTGCAGTACGCCATGGCAAGAAACCAGATACACCAGGTGGTGGAGGTTCAGAAGTACATTCTTTACAAAGGGTGTGTTTTCTTCCACTGTTTACAGGTTTCTTTGTCGCCAATCCTGTATTAAGGACAATGTTAAAAAGAAAGACTCCAGATGCAATAAAAGGCTATCTATTAGTTATTATGTGCACATTCTTAAAAGGATTCAAATGAGCAATTAACAATGATACTAAACCAATAAAACACAATCAGTCTATAAATTTGTTTTTTGTTTGTTTTTTAGCTGCGTTGGGAACAAAACCAGAGTCATGAGACAAAACCAGAGTCATGTGACAGGCAAGCACTACACCACTGTGCCACATTCCCAGCACCCAATTTGTAAAACTCTTATTAAATAGGGCAGCAGTGTTTTGAAAATTTAAGTTCTCCAGGGTAACAGGTTATAATTTTGACTAAAAGTATATAGGTCATGCAAAACATGCCAAAGTAAATACAAATATATTCCAAACAATGAACAATTGTGCATCATGCAAAAACATTCCATTTACTGAATCTCAAAACATCTTGAGTATTTCTGAATCTCAAGGTCAGATCAAAATAGGTATACCCATAACTCCTGCCCAACAGAACCTTCTGAATTAAAACAAAATTTCACCTGCAGATTAATTTTACTACATAAAAATTATCAAAGTTAAAAGACTGAAGGTACTGGGTAGTAGCTGAGTAAATGTTATCCTCATAGTAACTAAGAAATGACCTTGAGTGCTCATTTGATTTTTTAGAAACTACAAAAGAAATCAATAAAACATTGGATAAAAGAGTGCACCTACATTTCAACAATGAAGAGTTAAGTAAGTATCTTTATATAAAACACTTGGCAGAAAAAACTAGATCTATACCTTTGTTTATTTTTTTAATGTGGTGCCAAGGATCAAACACAGTGCCTCACACATGCTAGGCAAGCACACTCTACCACTGAGCCACAACCCCAGCCCCAAAAGCTATATCTATATATATTGACACTTTATTAGAACAAACCAGATATTAAAATTCAAATTTAAATATTTGTTTCTAATATTAGTGAGAACAAATAATATTCATTTATTAAAATGATTATATTTATCTTTCCAGTCTGTTTTACTAAACAAGGGCACTTTAGCCATTATTAGGATGGCATCTAAAATAAAATGTTTGTGGTAATATAGGAAAAACACTTCATATATTGTAACTTATTGATAATCACCACATGGTGTTATGGGATTTCTCTGGATACATTTACATGCCTCTTCAAATACACAGGAGCTCTATTCATATTCTCCTTTTCCAGTTTTCTTTTTTTTTTTAAACCTAATTATCTTCACACACACAAAAATGTTCCTGTGGATAGCCTTCACATATATGGCATTTCCTTCACTTTCAGAATGCAGGGCTGGGGTTGTGGCCCAGTGGTACAGCACTTGCCTAGCATATGTGAGGCAATGGGTTCGATCCTCAGCACCACATAAAAATAAATAAAATAAAGGTCCATCAACAACTAAAAAAAAATTTTTTAAAAAGTGCAAACAACTTTTTAAATTAAAGTCAAAATAAACCTATTTTGGCAGAAGATTAAAAATATAATAAAACTTCTTATCCTCTTTCGGCACATATAATTACAACATGAATATGATACAATTCACATATTCAACCCCTGTTCTCACTAAAATCTAACTATACAGCCAAGACTCTGATTTGGCTTACCTCTATGTCTCCAAATAACTGAGGCAAATAAAAAAAAAAAAAAAGGGCCCAAGAAACAAAATTACTCTTAAAATACCTCAGTGGTTTGTAAAATTCAGCCACATTCCCACTTTCTTTAACCATGCTGAGAAACAAATTTGATTTTATTCTCAAGTATGATGCTTTATTACACAAACTAGCCACTAAAATTACAAAATTTTGAACATGTTTTATATAGATGTAATATACATTTTCTATTTTTATTTATAAACACCAATAGAAATACTTAAAAGAATGCTTACATGATATAAACCTTTAGCAATATTTAATTAGTGTGATGTCACCAGTCTCAATTGTATATACTATTTGATTGACAACTAAAATATCACTGTTCTGATACAAGAGTTGGTAGATAAGATAAATACTATACTTTTATGTACTACTACCTAATACATTTATTACTATTCACTACAAATAAGCTGGTTAACAGTAAATAAAAATACAGGTTTTAATAAAACAAGAAGTTATAGGTATGAAGATGTTTACACTAGGATTTTTTAAATTATTAAATACTTAAATACTTCAATCTTTTCCAGCTTTTTACCAGTTTAAAATATTGACCCATCAACTCAATAAAACCTTATGAATGTATTAAAAAAGTAACTATTAATCATATAAAAATTTACTATGAAATGAAAAAAATGCCAAATTATATTTATGCTGACAGTCAACAGAAAATATTATTTGACAGAATAATGAAATTGGAGGTGTTTTCTGTTTTTATCTCCATTGCTATTATAAAACAATACCTTAATGAAAGCTAAACAAAAATCATCAAACAACTTTAAAAAAAATTATGTTGAAATATATCTAACAAAAATTTCCATATTAATCTTTTTTGTGTGTATGTACAGTATTGGGGACTGTACCCAGGGTCTCACACATACTAGACAAGCGCTCTGCCACTGAGCTACATCCCCAGTTCCTCATATTAACCATTTTCAAGTATATGCCTCAATAGAATTAAGTCAAACAATTTGTTAAGATTTCAGATTGAATCCAAATAAAAGATTACCATTAATTGTTCAGTGACCTTGATGTATCTGGCATATAACTAAAGTTACCACAAATCTTTAACTAGTAGAAAGTTGGCAGATCCTAAACATAAATTTTTTTTCTATATTAGTTCTTATGGTTTTACTGTCTCAAAATTCAAAGTTATTACAAAAAAGGTCAGTTTTCTAATAGATTTAGATTAACTTATTCTACTGTCATTTTTTCTTTTCACAAAGAAAAAAATTGTACTAAAGATAATTTGTTATAGAAAATAAAAGTTAAGAACTCTTTAGAAATAACACAAAAATTTTAGTGAATTAAATTACTCCAAACCGAAATTTACTTTACTCGTTGTTAAAGAGTTTTATTTAAAAGGTTTTTCCCATTATACTTGGTCACAAAATCATGGATATTTTTATTTCTAACTATTATTAGATTAAGTATTACTTGGAAGATTAAATATACATTATAACAAGTAATACAGAAAACATTTTATTCTAAAACATTCCATCTAGGGTCAATAAACTTATTTGCAACATTGTTTCATAAAGATTATATATATATATTTTAAGTTCTTTCTTCATCATTTAAAGAATCAAGGTATTATCTAATATCTAATAACCTTTTTTCTTTTTGGTACCAGGGATTGAACTCAGGGGCACTCAACCATTGAGCCACATCCCCAGACCTACTTTGTATTTTATTTAGAGATTGAAGGTGGCTTTAAACTCCCAATCCTTCTGTCTCAGCATCCCTAGCTGCTGGGATTATAGGTATGCACCACTGTGTCAGGTTTTAATACCTTTTAAGTGGGATTTTTTTTTTAAGTGGGAAACAAGGAGAAAAAATGTTGTTTCCTATAGTTTTAAGAAAGGGTACTACTCCATTAAAAAAAAAAAAAATTGGAACACACACCTATAATCCCAGCAACTCAGGAGACTGAAGCAAGAGTATCACAAATTTGAGGTCAGCCTCAGCAACTTAACAAGACCCTGTCTCAGAATAAAAAATAAAAAGGACTGGCCTAGTGGTAAAACACACCTGCTGTGTTCAATCCCCAGTAACCCCCCCCAAAAAAAAAATTAAAAACTTTTTTTTTAATTAAAAAATTTGAAAAAATTAGATTCGGGGCATGCCTCTGGTTGAGCACTTGACAACGAGCTCAAAGCCCTGGATTCCTCTGTAGCACCATAAAACAACAAGGGACAATAAAAAGCAGTGACACCAAAGGGCATCCCAATTTCAACTGCAAAGTATGCAAGGTAATCATCAATTGGGAAACACTGAAAATGATGAACATTTTATGAAAAACAAAAAACAAAAACGGCTAATTAAAAAAATGGAAATACTAGTATTCTTTCTACAATGATTCATTTAACTATTTCTACATTCTATAAATTCTTGTTATCTGTTTCAGAACAATTACAGTCCTGAGAAGATATACATGTGTCAATACAGACAATAAGAGTAATTTTAACACATTAGAACACACGGAAGATATAAATTTTAAAAGTATTAAAAAGACAACATATATAGAGTTACCAATTCTAATAGTAGCTTTTCCTTTTCGACTATTTCCCAGAATTATTGTTCTCTTTTTCTGTTTAGCAGTTTTAGATGGTTCCCTTACTGATGGAGAAGTTATCCACTGGTACTGGAAGAGAGATATAGGTAATTTCAGTACTGGTATGAGGATTCAACCTTAACTCAAATTTATTAGGATATTCTTAACAAAAGGTTTGCAATTTGCAGTTTTAGGATTCCAAATTAAGTCTCAAAATATTTTTAAAAACAGAAAAGCCACCTTAACTGACTGAAAACTTCATTTAAGAAAGTGCCCTGGCAATTTTATTTTACTAAAAACAAAAGTAAATGAATAAAAATTCTTTCTAGAGGACTAAAACATGTTATACCTCTGACTTAGCACTCCTTCCATTCTGAAGAACTTTTTTGATAACTGCTTTCATCATAGAATGATCTAAAGTAAAATGAAAATTGAAATTGTAGTAACTTTTCCAATGAGTGGCTATTTCTATTTAAAAACAAAAGTCAACTAATCATTACTTTTCCCATAAAATTAAAATATTCAAACCAAAGTTGTGATACACCCATGAAGCTGCTCCTCTCTCATCCTCCTTTCCTTAGTAACTGTACCACTCTGTCATACACATTATCACTGAGGGACATTTTAAAAATTACTATTTCCTTCATAGCTCACATCTAATCTATCTACAAGTCGTCTTCTTAGTTATACTTTGTTTCATCACCTCCAACCTTCCACCCTAAGCTAAGCCATAACCATCTCTCACTTGGACCACTTCGAACTAGTCTGTTTTCCTTCTTATTCCTCCCAAATGAAATGCTAACTTGGATCATGCCTTTTTCCAGCTCAAAACTCTCCTGTGGTTTTAATTCACTCTAAATAGTCCAGGTCCTTACCTTGGCCTTTAAGACCTCAAAGTAGCCCCTGACTAGCTGTCTGATCTCATAGGATACCAGATTCTCCCTCACTAAGTGCTCCAACCATGTTGGTCTCCTTGCTTTTCCTTAAATACTCCATCAACTCTACCACCTTGTACTTTTATTCTCATTATTTCCTTGTTCTAGAATTGCTAACTCTTCTCTCCACTCAGTTCTCTCTGTATGTCACTTTTCCAGTGATGTTGTCCCTTAACAAACCTATCTAGTACAGTCTCATCAGACCCCATCTGTTTTCTTATTTTAAGGCATTCTTGCACTTCCTGCTATCTCAAATTACACTACTTATCTGTTTACTCATTTGTATTTGATTTCCCCCATTAGAACATAAGCTGAGTGAGAGTAAGACTTTAACTAGCTGGTAAGTTTAGTGCCTAAACCAGTGTTTGGCACATAGAAGTATTCAAAAATTATTAGTCAAATTAGCAAATGAATGAAATGCTCTCTCCCAAGAATTCAGAGGTTCCAGAAAAAAAGAAAAAAAAAAAACACAGAAATAATGCTCTTGGTAGAAGCAGGTTTATTATCTGGGTTCACCTGTATTCAGAGTAGCAGCCAAGAACAATTTACAAGTATAACTCATTTTAATTGGCAAATCACCTGCTAAAAACATAAGGAAGTACAAGATTAGAAAAGTATAACATTAGGAAGATAAACATATTAAGCTTTAAAAAATGTCAATACATGAACAAATTCTTTTTATTCTGCTATTTGTTAGTTTTTTTAAAAAAATGAGGTGACATACCAATGAGTGAATTTTTTCTTATATCCAGAATGACCAGTGTTCTATTGGTTTCAAGGGCCTCTAGTAAAGCTTTGGCTCCTTCATTGGTGAGGCCACACTGCTGCAGGTCAAGAGCTTTTGATGAAAAACAATAGGTCATTTGCCAACTCTCTACATGTTTTTTTTTATTTTTTATTTTTTAATTTTTTTTATTGTTGGTTGTTCAAAACATTACATAGTTCTTGATATATCATATTTCACATTTTGATTCAAGTGGGTTATGAACTCCCATTTTTACTCCGTATACAGCTTGCAGAATCACATCAGTTACACTTCCATTTCTCTACATGTTTAATATTCAGACAACTCTCATTAATGTTGGAGATTCCTGAACAAGACGAGTCATGGAAGGTTTTTAATCTTGAGTATTAAAAAAAATAAAATCAGAAAAGCATATGCAAATACATACTCTGGGGGGGAAAAAACAGAGCATCAACTCCCCCCAAAAAAACTCTTCTTGGATATGCTATGATTATCCATACTTTAGTTCTAATGAGTCACCCAACATATTTTATAACTGCAGAGTTGAAAAGCACTCTACACAATCTGTGAGAGAGGAAAATTGTCACAAAATGAATATCAGTTCATAATTAACAAGGATACTAGTGGCAGTGTAAACATCACAGACAAATACTGGGTAGTATACTGAGATTGCACTTTATTCTTTTGATCATGATCTTGAACTCCAAATGAACTCAAACTATAATGGAAGGGGAATTTGGGTACAATGGCACACACCTGTACTAGTAGCTCCTAGCTATTTGAGAGGCTGAGGCAGGACAATCAAAAGTTTAAGGCCAGACAGGTAGGGTGGTACATGCCTATAATCCTAGCAGCTAGGTAGGCTAAGACAGGAGGATCTCAAGTTCAAAGCCAGCCTCAGTAAAGGCGAGGTGATAAAAACAACTCAGTGAGACCCTGTCTCTAAACAAATTACAAAATAGGGCTGGGGATGTGGCTCAGTGTTTGAGTGCCCCTGAGTTCAGTCCCCAGTACCTAAAAAAAAAAAAAAAAAAAAAAAAAAATGTTTATGGTCGCCTGGGCATCCTAGGAAGACCTTGCCTCAATAAAAATAAGTGACATGATATTAGAAAATGAGGCCTTGGGAAAACAGACTTAGATGGAATCTTGGGAATAGAGCCCCCATTTTGGGATAAAACAAGAAGACAGGTTTCCATAACCCAGGAAGAGCACCTACATCAGAGAGTGGATCTGCCAAAGGTCAAATATGATGAAGCTAAAGATCTGCCCACACCTAGACTTCCCAGCCTCACAATAAATTCCACTTTTCTGTGTAACTACAATGCACCAAGTAGAAAATAAATGAATGAAAGAGCAATAGAGGACTTTCCTCCAGTTACTAGTAAATGATATAATTTTTTCTTCTTTATGGCTAAGTGAAACTCTATTGTGTATGTATAACACATTGTCTTTATCCAGGATCAGGGGAAGGGAAAAGGAAAGGTAATGGATTTGTACCAGGGATTGAAATAGAGTAAATTATGTTATATGTATTTATGAATATGTCAAAATAAGCCCCACATTTAAGTATAAATATAATGCACTAATAAAAAAATTAAAGGTGCTCAAGCTATAATATGTGAAAAAAGTTATAAAAGTTTATAGGGCAATCCTAATTGTAACAAAAAAGGGGTAGGTGGCTCTCATTTTAGTAAAGTTTAAAGTTTTAGAAGTGACAAAATTGAATGTTTATGAGTGCACAGGCCTCATATATATATACTGTTAGTGTGAACCACAAAATGGGACAGCATTTCTGGAAGACAATTTGGCAATATGTGTCTTTATCTTTGAAAATATGTTACATTAAAGTCATTCCACTTTTCAAGAAGTAATTCCAATGGACACATACATTCTTTTACTATACATTTAAATAGGGAAAAAGTACAAACTGTCTAAATATCAAATAGCAGTGAATTCATTAAATTACTATGCATCAATATGAGGGAGTACTACATGAGACACTATAAAGCAAAATAAAGTAGGGTTACCATACAAATACAGTTGTCTCATACTAGACAAAGGCACCATAAACATACATTGAAGAAAAGATAGCCTCTTCAACAAATAGTGCTGGGAAAACTGGAAATCCATATGTAACAAAATGAAATTAGATCTCTCTCTCTCTCACCCTGAACAAAACTCAACTCAAAGTGGATCAAGGACCTAGGCATTAGACCAGAGACTCTGCACCTAACAGAAGAAAAAGTAGGCCCAAATCTACATCATGTCAGCTTAAATACCAAATTCTTCAACAAGACTCCTAAAGCACAAGAAGTAAAATCAAGAATCAATAAATCGGATGGTATGAAACTAAAAAGCTTCCTCACAGCAAAGAAAACAATCAAGAACATGAACAGAGAGTCTATAGAATGTAAGAAAATCTTTACCATCTGCAACTCAGATACAGCAAAAAACTTAACCCCCAAAAACCCCCCCAAATAATCCAATCAATAAATGGGCAAAGGAACTGAATAGACACTTTACAGAAGAAATATGAATTGTCAATATATATGAAAAAATGTTCAACACCTCTAACAATTGGAGAAATGCAAATTAAAACTACACTGGAATTCTATCTTACTCCAGTCAGAATTGCAATTATCAAGAATAAAATGACAGTAGTGTTGGTGAGAATGTGGGGGAAAAGGCACACTCAAACATTTCTGGTGGGACTGCAAATTGATACAACCACTATGGGAAAGCAGTATAGAGACTCCTTAGAAAACTTGAAATGGAACTACCATTTGATCCAGTTATCCTACTCCTCGGCTTATACCCAAAAGACTTAAAATCAGCATACTAAAGAGATGCAGCCACATCAATGTTTATAGCAGCTCCATTCACAATATCTAAGCTATGGAACCAACCTAGATGCCCTTCAACAGATGAATGGATAAAGAAAATGTGGCATATATACACAATGAAATATTACTCTGCCATAAAGAAGAATGAAATTATGACATTTGCTGATAAATGGATGGAAGTGGAGATGGTCATGCTAAGTGAAATAGGCCAATCCCAAAAAACCAAAGGCAGAATGTTCTCTGATACAAGATGACTCACAATAGATAAGGTAGGGGGTGAAGTGAAAGTTCACTGGATTGGACAAGGGGAAGTGGGAGAAACAGAGGAGGGAATGGGAATGGAAAAGTCAGTAGAATGAATCAGACATGATATTTTTATAGTCATATATAAATACATGAACAAAGAGAACATGAACAGAGAGCCTATAGAATGTAAGAAAATCTTTACCACCTGCACCTACGTGTAACCCCATATCACATACAACCACAAAAATGGGAAGTTATACTCCGTGTATGCATGATTTGTCAAAATATACTCTACTGTAATATATAACTAAAAGAACAAATAATAGCACCCTATAGTTCCCTATTTTTGTAATCTCTTACATGTATAAATACATCTGCCAAAAAAAGCTAAAATATGTATGCCAAAATGAACAGTGGGTGTCTTGATTATAGGTAACATTATCTTTTATCGTTTACTCTCCCTGTATTTCCTATGAAGAATATATTTAACTTTTATAAAAGTTTAAAAGCCATTAGAAAAAAAAGGATTTTAAAAATATCTTGGGCTGGGATGTACCTCGGTGGCAAAGTATTTGCTTCACATTTGCAAAGCCCTGGGTTCAATTCCCAGTTCCAAAAAAGACAACCGATACATTATGACAACAATACAATTCCAAGAGGTAAGCATATTTGATACTCAAAATTCACCATTTTCAATTCTAGAAGTTCATTTATCTTACCTCTAAGCCATAAATCCTCACTAAGAGAGTCTGCAAAAGCACGTGCCCCCAGGTCACCAATGAGGGAGTTGCAATTCAATGTGATTCGCCTTAAGCCAGCCATGCAGTCAAGATCTGGTCTCCTATAGCGAAGACTCTCAGCCCAGGTTTCTTCATGCCGTCTCATGGTTTGATACTTCAACAATTTAATAGCATAAATTTAAGTGCTTAAAAAGGACACAGAAAAACTAACAGGAAAAAAACTAACTAGTGTAGCTGATTATGTCAGTGCCTTACACATACATACATACACATACACACACACACACACACACACACACACACCAAGTACATTTGCTGGAAGTCATCCTTAGTATATTAAACAGTAGATTGTGACTTAGGGGTCCAGTGACCCAGCTCCCAGTCTGCCAATGACTAGTTGTGCAACTCTAGCCACTGGATAACCTGTTGCAGATTAGTATGTAAACTGACAATTCAATTAAATTTTAAGAGTTTTATTTTCCTTTATTTTCACACTTTTTACCATTATCTATTGCAAGGATCAGAGGACTTGCTCTATAGCGGCCCAAAGCAAACATTTTCAACTTTGTGGGTCAGACAGTACCTTTTAGAAGTACTCAACAATTCAGGTGTAGGTTGAAAGTAGTCACAGTTACTATGTAAACAACTGAACATGGTTGTGCTTAAAAAAACTGGTGGTAAATTTGATCCACAAAGTTGGCCTATCCCAGATCTGTACCATCAAACTATAAAAAAGGTTTCATATCAAATTATCAAGTAATTGTATGCCAAAATATAGTAGTTATAACCACTATAAAGTTATTAAGGCACCCTTAAAATCATTTATTAAAAACTATGATTTTTATTGGTTCATATATAATAGCAGTTAATATTTGAGTCACTGAAGTAATATGAAGACTGTAATGCACAAAATTTCTTTCAGTGCCCGAAACATATTTTCAATAACTAAAGGTACACAAATGTATAATTCATAATGCATTATACTTTAAAATTTCATCTAAAATTAAGTACATATCTTACTAAATGGTAGAACCCCAAGCTAAACACAGGTCACATTCTTTCATTAGAAATATAATTACAATCACCATATGAATGAAAAGATAAAAATAATTGCCATCTCATACCAAAGTATTACTGTGCTTCAAATACATAACACATTTTCACAAACTTCTGAATACAAAGTCACCTTTAAGATCTTGGCCATGTGATCTGCTCCCTGCCATGTCAGACTACACCCAGTGAAGTTGACTGTCTTAAGAGTGATAGAGGTCTTTACAGCTTGACAAATAACTAAAAAGAAGGGGGGAAAAAAGACACATACAATAAACTGAAGAGCCTAATCAACCTGGTCAATCCTTTTCTTTTTTGGTACCAGGGGCACTTACCCACATCCCCATTTTTATTTTGAAACAGGGTCTTGCTAAGTTGCTTAGGGCCTCTCTAAGTTGCTGAGACTGGCCTCCAACTTACAATCTTCCTGCCTCAGCCTCCTGAGCTACTGGGAGTACAAGCGTGTGCCACCACACTTGGCCTAAACTTTCTTGAGTATATTTTAGTTTATAGCTGTATTCTTAAAAATCACTCTCTATACTCTTTCCAAAAACTAATGGATTGGTACATTCTACAACATGTTTGTGACAAAGTGTTATTCTAATTTACAGCAATAACATAATCCTATTGATGCTAAAATTGAAAACTCTGTATTCCCAATCATAGAGTAAAGTATTATAGAGTTTTTGAGTCATCTGAAAGAAAAAGAAAAGTCTAAAACATGATGTTTTTCTATTTTATTTCCAAGAACATACTTTTGGTCTTGATCATCAATTTAAATGTCAACTATAAACCCAGAACTACATCAGGTGCTCTTATTAACATAACTAGGTGCTCTACCAAAGCACATAAGATACAAGAGCAACAGAAGATAGAGGACCTTAAACTCTGTTCAGATTGAAATGCAAGCTTCCTTACCCCTCCAGACCATGATTCCACACACTGAACACACACCAATTCTTCAGGACCCCAATCAACAGATGATCTCTTGTAATTATCTCCATAACCAGCCCTCTCCTGGCCAAAGAGTTCACTGACCTTTTATATGCTCCCATAGCACTTAGCATATATTTTCTATTTTAGCACACACCACACAGTGCATTAAGACTGCATTATAGATGCCATTTAAAAATAATGATTTTTTCCTCTTTACATTTTGCTATTGCCATTCCCATAAATATTTCTTAAAAGGAAAACCCTAAAAGATGAATAAACACAAAAAACAGAATACCAGACAGAAGAGGTTTGTGTGGTTTGTGGCTTAACACATCCTTTAGTAAAGTTACTTCAGAGAGTAATCAACATGATAAGTTTTAAGGGTAGAAGTGATAATGGATCAAGATATAAAGAGGCACAGGAGGTAGCTCAGACAGAGGCAGCAGACAAAAAAGGGTATTAATATAAAACCAGACAGGGATTAATATGGCATATAGGCAAACATGAGACCAGTCTGATGGGTCAAAAGTTAAACAAGATTTAAACTCACTTTCTAAACCTCCATCTCCAATTGGACAGTTTGCAAGAGACAGGTGCACCAAAGAAGTCGATTTATTCAATCCCTTTATTAGAGGAAAAGAGTTAAAAAAATTTATTGAGTATTTCCCCCTACAAAACAACTATGAAACGTTTGCAGGCCACACTGAAGAAGGCTTACCTTTGTTAAAATAATTAAATCCCTCTCTCTCAGAACTAGTCCATTTAACTCCAGGTTCCTCAGCACACTTGATACATTTAGACAGCCTTTAAGAGCTTTACACAACTGGAAGGTCACATCTTTGGATCTTATAGCAGGAACGCGACTTCTGCAAACTTTGTTTATGTCAGAACCTAAAGCAAAGTTATTGTAAAATTAGCAATCTCAATGATACAGTTCATCATTTAAAAACATTTGTTCACTATTAAGGCGCAGACATGAACCATATCCTTAAAAAATCCTTGTAAGGAAAAACACAAGAACTCAAAGTCACCTGAGGTACAGAAACACAAACCTTATACATAGAGGTTTTTAAGATGGCAAAGAAATTGCACCTAAGGGATAGCTTCAAGAAAATACTGATACTGAACCCAGAAAGATGAAAGTAAGTTAGAGTGGATAATGTATTCTTCTAAGAGGAAGTGGAATGTGCAAAGGCAACCATGCCTGACCCCTGCAAAGCACTGTAAATGCTGCAGGTGGAATGACTACACTCTGCAGGGGTTGAGGAGAAGAGCTGCAAATTTTAAGAGGCAGAAACAAGCCCGGAAAAAAGTCGTCTTTTATCTCACAAGTGATGAGAACTAGGGCTACCACACACTAGGTGAGTTCCTGGCATGTCAGAAAAAATGTGTCTCACTGTGAGAGGACCAATTAGATAAAGAAAAGGATTAGAAAAAGGCACCTGCTTTCAATTAAAAAAAAAAAAAAAAAAAAAAAAAACCCTTCCTCAGGCATAACTAGCCCCATGAGGCTTGGCAGAACATAGCTCAGATTTCAGTACCTTTGACAAAATACAAGTTGTGCCACCAATTTGCAGCGGTCCTGTGAGTCACTTTAAACATTTTTTTAAGCATATGGTTTCATCTTAGAAAGATCACTTGAACTGAGGTGGGCAGAAGAATTAAGGGAAACTGAGTTCAGGGGCAGCAAAACTAGCTAGGAGCTTCGGCAATAGTACAGGCAAAATGTAATTAAGGTTGAGTAAGTGACATATAAGAGGTTAAAACCTAGACCCACTGGATTTGATAGAGGAATAAGATTCAGCAAAGGATATCTGAAAAGAAATTGGTCCACAATACGTTTTTTCTCACACTGAGAATAAAGCATTTGGCAAAATCAAGTATACTAGTTTTGACTCTTAAGATCCCTCTCATTTTTCATTTATTTTGATTTCTGCTATTACTTGGTGGTTAAGTCCCTTCAGAGGCGCAGAATCATTCAACATCTGAATGAGATGCAGAGAATAAGGTGACTTCAGTCAGGGGTGTGATGAATGGTCCTTGCAGAGCAGACCATGGATGGTGCTAATCTCAGACCTTAGAAAAAGACTAGGCATATGACTAATAGTCAGGTTTTAAATAAATCCATAATCACTTCCTCTCCAAGATCTCCACACTCTCCTTCTCAGCTGGTTACTTTCTCTCAGCTTATAAACATAACTCAAGTCCATCCATTTAGAAAATGTTGAAAGCCTTTCAAATATTTTCTCCATCTTCTTTGTGGGTAACTCAGATCCTCTCCTATCTTCACATGCCTATCTTTCCACAAGGCCCAAATCTGTATCTAGGGTTTAGATCTACCTAACAGAGACAAATCTGGAAGCTGTCTTAAAACATTAAAGATGAACTAAGATTCTTTTCCCAACCTAATCTAGTTGTCCTGTGTCTTAGGGAAAGATGCTCTTCTAAATTCTAACTAGTCACCAGGCCCCATCCATTCTCATCGTTCAAAATCCAGCCCTTCTCCCTATCTTAATTTGGGCTGTTAGATTACAATTCTTTCCCAACTTTAATTTGTCTTCCATATAGAGGACATGGTAG
Source organism: Ictidomys tridecemlineatus (assembly GCF_052094955.1). Classification (NCBI taxonomy): domain Eukaryota; kingdom Metazoa; phylum Chordata; class Mammalia; order Rodentia; family Sciuridae; genus Ictidomys; species Ictidomys tridecemlineatus. The sequence continues at coordinate 134,457,652 of NC_135480.1, forward strand.
GGCCCTAAATCAAAAGTACATTTCAACGTCCTTCATTGGTTCCCCACAACCTTCAGGATAAACACTGAACATCTGATCTATTTGGCCTTCATCAGTCTCAACTCTCAGATCTTTCTCAAACTCTAAATTTCAGTTCTGTACCTAGTTTGCCATATTCTCTATTTCCAACTCTGCACAAACTGTTTCCTTCTGTCATATGGCTGGGTTCTACACATCCTTCAAAAGGATGGCACCTCCTCCAAGAAGTCTTCCTTGAACCTCCCTCTTCAATTTTCTGTGCTCTGCAGCACCTGGGCTCACTTCTTCCACAGCACTGACCCAGATGCTTGTGCTTACTTGCTGTCTCCCCCAGTAGAAGGGGAGAACCTTTGGGGCAGAGGCACACTAAGCTCATTGTAGTGCCACCAGGACACTTTACACATGACCTGCTTTAATACTAAGAACTCACTTAGAGTTGTTTTAATACTTTTTATAATTGTAAGAATTGTAGTTCAAAAAGTAATTTGCCTCAGATCACATAGAATGTAACCTCCAGAATTCAAACCCTAGGCCACCTCTAATATCTGTACACTTTTGTTATATTACTTTTAAAAAATTTTTTAACAAGATCTGTCTTTATTAAAAAGGTATTAAGAGTGAGATAGGAACATATATGTTGGGTGACAATTTTTTTTTTTTTTTTTTGCTGCTTTGCATATGTCCATGAATGAACATGAAAGCACCACAAATACTGATAGGGGAGTTAAATTAAACATGGTGAATTTACAAATACAAAACCTGCAAAAATTAAAAATAAAGAGAAACAAAGAACAGAAGCATTAAGAGCAATCACTTTGCAATCACTTTGCCTAAAGATCATCCTAAATATATCCTGCAGGAAGCCAAGTTTATCATTCTCACTCAAGTGTCCCCACTCCAAAACTTTACCACTCCCATTCCCCCAGCCAACTGCCTGAAGGGGGCAAAACTACAAGGGCATCCCAGCTAGATACAAACATCCCACGAAGCAGATTAGGCTGGATTCATAAATTTACACTTTACTTTCCCCATCCATCTTTAACAAAATCTCTTTTATACTCATTTGATGGTTACTAATGGAAAGATGTGAGCCTCTTTCAGGTCAATTTAGAAAATATGACTTGAGTCCCTATAATGTACAAAATGTTGTGAAAAGTACTAGAAGGAATAACATTTTGTCACATGTAGTCATTCACTTGTTTTCTGAATAATCGGAGGGTCTGGATTCTAATTACCCTATATCTGTAAGTGGCTAATAGTTGAAAAGGGCTTTACAAAATTCTTACATACACACTTTTTTAATGAAGAAAAGGGGTTGGAATATATTAATTTCCTAATCGTTTACTTTTTGTATCAGGCAAAAAAAAAAAAAAAAAAAGACATTGAATGAAAGAGGAAACAACTGTCCAAGATTTAATGACGTCCCAAACTGTGCTAAGCATTCTACAAACATCATTAACTCAGGGAATCCTTGCAACCACTTATCCTCGGTCTTCTTATTAAGCCCAAGTTACGGATGAGAACTCGGTACCTTAAGACCTTCAATAACTTGCCAGGTTCGCCTCTCTGGTACTGCACACATCCTCCAGGACAAAGCGCCTCTTCTAGGGCCCAGGCTCCACCTTGGACCTATCTGAAAACCCATTTCGAAGCACCCACCGAGGAGCACAAACCTGTTTCACCAAGCCACGGCTGGAAGAAGCTCTTGATGGAGATCACGGGCAGATCTTTATTAATCTTGAGGGTGCTCAGCAGGGGTGCCCAGTCCACCACCCGCAGGCGGTCGGCATTGAAGTCCAGCACGCCCTCCCGGAGGCAGGTGCGCACGGCGGGCAAAGGTACCGAGTCCTGCAGCGCGCACAGGTACTCATAGTGCGAGAAGAAGTCCGCTGCGCTGTCCCTGCGCAGTTTCACCGAATCGATCATGGCCAGAGGCTATCCCGGCCACAGAGACCACTCCCGCACCCACCAGGGGCCCCGGATCTCGCCCAGCCTCTCCAGCTCCCACCGCCCGGCGGCTGCGGCCCCGCACTGTGCGCAGAAGCGGCGGCTCAGCCCGAAGAGCACGGCCAGGGCCCCCAGGCTAGGCCAGCTCCTCGACGCTGCCTTCCCGCGCTGCCTCCCGCTCTGCGGCCGTAGCCGTTGGCGTCAGCCTCATCAACCTCTGCGGCGCGGGACCGCGGTTCAAGCCGGAGGGCGGGTCCTGGCGCGGGTGGTGCGCGTAGACGTCAGCGCGCTTGCTTGCGTGCACACGCAGACTGCGCCTTCCGAAGGGGCGGGGCCTTAAGCCCGGGAGGCTGGCCAAGCCCAGAAATAGTAGATGGGTGTAATGTGGAGTTTGCGATGAAAAGTTTACTGATTGATCTGAATAAATATGTGAAATGGATGTAGCAACGCATTTTTAAAACGTGATCTAGTCCTGCCGGGCGCAGTGACACAGGCCTGTAATCCCAGCGGCTCTGGAGGCTGAGGCAGGAGGATCCAAAGTTCAAAGCCAGCTTCTCGGAAGGGAGGTGCTGAGCAACAAAGTGAGACCCTGTTCTAAATAAAATCCAAAATAGGGCTGGGGATGTGGCTCAGTGGTCGAGTGCCCTTGAGTTCAATCCTGGGTAACCCCCCCCCCCAAAAAAAAAAACAGGGTCTAGTCCTTGGGTAAATTATTAAAAAGTTTTCAATTCCTGGAAGTCAACCATACTCAGTAGAAAAAATTGAGATGAGAAGCTGCTCAAATCCACATGTAAATCAAATGGCTTCAGTTTTGTTTTCTGTCTTCTCTTTGGAGCAGATAAAGCTAGTATTTAACTTAGTTATCATTTTCAATTTATATTAGTTTTTAATGTTAGTTATGTCAAAATGCAAATGTGTACTTGTGGGTGACTTCTGTGTCACAGAAAGCAGATAATTTATTTTCAATAGTCCTTTTTAAAAGTTACAATTATGTTCAGTGTAATAGTTATTGAAAATAAACCGTTCAATATCAGTAGGAAAATTCAGAATCATGCTCATTTATTTTTTTATTGGAACATTTAATTGTATATAAAATGCATTACTTTTGACAGAAACAAAATGAACTCTGGGAAAATAAACATACAGTCTGTCAGTTTTTTAAAACAAACAAAAAGCCTAAACTCCTGAGGAAAGTGTCTGTGCTTGGAGTAGGCAGGACAGAGACTTACTCAATAAGGAATATATGAATAGTGGATTGTCATCCATTAAATCTTTTTTTTTATTTTTTATTTTTTTTACTTTTTTTTTATTGTTGGTCGTTCAAAACATTACACAGTTCTTAATACATCATCTTTCACAGTTTGATTCAAGCGGGTTATGAACTCCCAACTTTACCCCGTATCCATTAAATCTTTTATGCCTCTATACATTTCTACAAATAACTCTTAATTTCTGTAGTTTCTATTTGGCCGACATAATTGTTGGCAAATTGTAAACTGTTACATAAACTCAGTATTTTATTGTATTTTCATTGAATCACTACATTTGGTATTGATGATGATGATGATGGCTAACTCTGATAATTAGTACTGTGTCCTAGGCATTATTTTTAGGCAATAAGTATGAAATTATTTATTTTTCCTATCATCTCCTCAAGGAATATGCTTTGTGGTTTGTAAATACAGTTTACAAATGAGGGCACTGGGGAACAGAGATGTTAAGTGGTATACAGCTCAGTCAGTACAAGAACCCTGAGAATTGTCTTCAAAACCTGTATTTTTATCCCTTCTCTAGACCAATGATAGTCTTCCTGTCAAGCCTTAGACATTATAGTGTTCTTCTTCTATCCGTTGCTTTCTGAATATTACAATGCACTACCAACACACACACACACACACACACACACACACACACACAAACACACATATGTGCATGCATGCACACATATTCCTCTAAAATTCCTCAGATATGGCCACAGTGATGACTTTGTCATGCAACATGCTCAAATTAAAATAAACATTCATATATCCAACAACCAGCTTGAACTAAAACATTACCACTTTAGTTGAAGAGCCCTGTATAACTGCCTTCCAGATCACAACTGCAGTGCCCTCAGACCCTGAGATAATTGCTTTTGTGAACTTGCTATTCATCCTTGCAAGTTTTACATTTCTGCTACATTTGTAAATAAATAGCATGTAACATTCTACTATGTTTTTGCCTGCTTCATTGTTCCCATTGCTAGGTTCTTCCATGTCCATACATAGAACTTGAATTCATTCATTTTCCCTGCTATGGAGGATTCTCATATAAGAAAATAAATAATTCACTTGTCTGTTTTCCTGTCAGTAAAAAATTTAAATCATTTCCAATTTTCGTTTCTCTTGCTTACTTATTCTACATGTTGGTTTTCTTTTGGTTTCCATCTCAGCCTCTACCTTTTCTGACATTTTGCAGTTTCTTTTGCTGATTTTATCTCTGCCTCAATTTGAACTTCCCCCTTAATATTAATGGCTTCTGACAAAGATATCTCTCTCCACACATCAAATCTTGGGAATACCAAAGATTTCTCATTACGTTCAGAATCAGATTTGTATTCCTTAGCTTGGCATTTAGGCACCTTCGTAACATTAGTACCTCCAATGATTTATTTCTTACTACATTCCTTCCTATGTGTCTTCTTTAGACACATGGAACTTCTTGAAGTTTCTGATACTGTCATTCCTACCCAGCCCTTTAATCATGCTACTCCTGAGTGGTCTAACTTCAATTTTTTCCCCAAGCCTTGGCTTGTGGGCACCATCCCAGGGAGGCCTTTTTCTCCTAACACTCATCTCTCCTATTTCTTTAGTGCCCTGCTTCTCTGCTCCCTGACGTTCCTGAAACACACACTTAGTACAAAACACTGGCATCTTTTTTACATGATTTTCCTTCCATAGTCAAGGAGCATGTCTCATTCATGCTTGTATTCCCTAAGCCAATCTTGCACAGTGTTGATACAGAAGAGGTACTGAATGATTACTAATTATTGGAACAATCTCCTCATCATCACAAGTCATCATCAGCATTTTGTGGCTGGTACCTATTGACACAGCTCAGGGAAGCCTCCATCATATTAATTAATCATTTAACATTTGAATTTAAAATTTATTTTTCCTGAGCTTACTCATTTTCACTGTGGCAAGATCTCTGTCAAGCCTTGCCTAACAATCTCTTCTCTGCTTCAATTAAATTATGGTTTTATTTCTTCTTTGGATGTCTGGTGAGTTTGTTCACCCACATGTTGCCCTGAACACTGTGAATGAAAGGTGCCTGTGCACAGCATCTCTGGGATCCTCTGAGAAGATGGGCTCAAACCTGGCCCAAGACAAAATGCTTTGGCCTCCCTGCAGGTGATGACTTGGGAGTGATATGCTACCGGGCAATATGAGAGATATACTCTCCTCTTCTAAGGGGTCTGGTGAGTGAATGTTGACCACAAAACAGCTGAAGGCATCCTGTTACCTCTTACTCACCATACTCTACTCAGAGTTGATCTTGACAATATTTTACTTGACTTCCTAGATACTTTTCTTTCCATTGAACCACAATGCTTGTGCCCTCTACTTATCTTTGAAACTGACCCTCTTTACCTGCTCCAGAGAAACAAGTTTTGTTGGATCCAGTCTCAGAACGTCAACCTGCTGACAGCATAGGCTCTCTTATTTTAACTGACATGTGGTCACTTTTCATTTTTCTACTCCCTTCCTTATGGGATATTCACATGTTTATCCCAAATCTCCTCCACTCTTTTTAGATTGTCACTGGACTTCACTCTAAATTCCTGCTCTCTCACCTGAAAAGGACATCTCCTATTTTAACAAGACACAAACTTCCTTGTCGTCTTTCCTCTCACTCTAGCTACCTTCCAAACTGTGCTCTGTAATGTAGCCACTACCACTTCTCCTTCAGATCCTTCTGAGATTTCCTATTGCTCTTAGGATAAAGACAAAACTCACAACCATCTCCACTCAGCATGGAGCCACACACTGGCTGCTGGTTGGGAATTATTACTGTTCTCCTAATATAAGGAGCTCACTTCAGAGTGTAAGTCACTTTTGCATTAAGGCAGTTCAGCAGGCTTTTTTAGAACAAGATTTTCTTGATAAAAGAAGCAGTGATCTCCTTACCACGTTTGGCACTGTCGCTTGAACTAGCACTAGTAGACAGAGTGCTGCATCCTCCAGACATGATGTGGTATGGTCTCTGCAGCCTCATCTTCTACCCGAGTCCCTTCCACAGTGACCTCATTTGAGGCCTGTTTGTTTACAATGGGCCACTGATCATGCTGTACCCTCTGCCGACAGTGTACTTCCTTTCAATCTGCACCTAATTCACACCCTATATTCCATTCAGTTCACAAGTCGCCTTGTCAAGGTAGCATTTCTTCCTTTCCTCCCTGACTCATCAAATCTCCCACCACAAGCTCTTATAACATGTAACTCTCATTCATAATCTGCATCCTATTTCACATTCATTTTAAGGTAAATGTTTACTATACCATACACGAGGGAGGAATTATGCATGTTTTGCCTATTCTTGTGCCCTAGCAACTAGCTGCAATATCTTACTGACATTCTCTGTCAAGAGAATAAATGAACTCTCCAATTAATGACCAGGACCCTTTTAAGCATCTTTCATGCTCCTCCCTTACCTCTATATGCATTGCTATTACCTGAGTTCCACACCATTTACTATTTTCCACCTAGAGTACGAGTATTGCTTCAGAGAATAGAGTGTCCTCTACATTCAAGCTCTTCTTTCATCTCTTACCACACCTCCACAGGTTCCTTGATCATGCCAGAGCCTTTCATGACTCTCATTGCAAACAGAATGTAACCCAAACTCTCAATATTGACAAACAAGACCCTCCACAATCTGACTTTCCTGTCTCTTTTGTGTTATGGGTTTAATTATCTTTTCTCCCTTCCATCTCTGTCTATTAAAATACACATTCTTTTTTTCTCCAATATCTTTATTTTATTTTTATGTGGTGCTGAGAATCGAACCTAGTGCCTCATGCATGCTAGGCAAGTGCGCTACCACTTGAGCCACATCCCCAGCCCCTAAAATACACATTCTTCCAGCCACTATCCTTATGCCTCCCTCCCTGGGAAAATTTTACTGAGAATCCAAGAAAAATATGATTCCCATCTCTCCTTTGAACTTGCAGAAAGTTTAACAGGGCATATCTGAAACTTATATCTTATCTCTTCCTCTGGAATCTAAATATCCACAAGCTGGGATCTCTGTGTTTGCATTATGCACATAGTCAACCTGATCAGTAATTATTGAGTAAATGAATAACCGAATGAATGAGTCTCCATTAGAATGTCTTCATTGGCTCTTTCTTTTTCCTCTTCAAAGATCCTATAAGAGAGGGTTAGGTTTGGACAATATGTTGCTTCATAGCAACACAATACCCAAGTTCACAGCGTTGCAAATAGCTGCTAAGAGCATCCCTGCAACTCTTTAGAACAGTGTGTTCTCTCTCAAGTGGAGAGAGAAAGATCCAATATTTATTAAGTGGCTTTGTTCCTTTGGTATTTAGAGGCACTGAGTTGCACCAGGGCTGTATACTGGGTGAAATGCCCATATTGATTGTAATTTTCCCCTGGGAATAACTGCTATCTCCAGAGATGTTCCATTACATCTTTTCTTTCTTTTAGAAGCACACACACACACACACACACACACACACACACACACACATTTTTGTTACATACAAGGAGAAACAGAATAGAAATTATTTTGCTTTATATTTAATAAAGGTTTAGGGAGACATTTTATGGCACATTATCAATTTTACTTGAGGAACTTTAACCATATAAAATGTGTTAAAGAGGTAACAGAAATTCAAGAATTCTCAAAACTTCTAACTACAAGGTAGCTTCACATGTAGGCATGGTAGCAGCCACACATTAGTCAGTTTTTTGTCACCGAGACCAAAAGACTTGACCAGGACAGCTTAAAAGGAGGGAAAGTTTACTTTGGCTTACAGTTTCAGGGGTTCAATCCATGGTGGGTCAACTCCATTCCTCTGGGCCTGAGGTGAAAGAGAATATCATGGCAGAAGGTCATGGTGGAAGAGTGCTGCTCAGTTCATGACAGCCAGAAGCAAAGAGAAAGCAAGGTGCCAGGGACAAAACATAAACCTCAAAGTCAGGCCTCCAGTGCCTTCTTCCTCTAGTCACACCCTAGATGTCTATAGTTATCACCCAGTTAATCCATTCAAGTGGATTAATCCACTGATTAGGTTACATCCCTCATGATATAACCATTTTACCTCTGAGCATTCTTACATTGTCTCACCATGACCTTTTGGAGGACACTTCATATCCAAACCATAACAAGGCATCTATGTAACATTGATTTTGAGGATTTCATATTAGTCAGCTGTTGCTGCCATAATGCTGTAAAAAAAGCATAAGACTCAGTGATATGAACAAAAATAATTTATTTTTTTAAATCTATGGGTTAGCTGTAATGACTATTTTAGACCTTCAGATGGCTGGGTATTGCTCTATGCTTTGGTTCAGTTTGAGGTCTGTTCCATAGATCTTACCCTGGGGCCCAACTCTGGGCATCAGCTTCCAGCGTACATGATAGCTGAATCACGTTCATGAAGTACAAGTGTGTTGATGGTTGGTAAAGCACAAGAGGTAAGTCCAATAGGGCAAGCTCATATAAAACATTCACCACCTATGTCTGCCATACTCCAAGAGCCAAAACATGTCACAAGTTCACAAAAACAAAACAAAACAAGAACACTAACTAAAGTAATTGTGTAGCTAATGATAGAAGAGTATATTTCAAATTTCTTCTTCTGTTTTTCTCAACTAGTTTTAAAAGTATTTGCACAAATAATATGTTTATGTTTGGATTTTTATCCACACAACATATAGAAATATAGTGTGTTTGACAATAGCAGCACAAAGGAGAAGGAACAAATTTGGATCCAGGTTTTTATTGACATCAGATTGTAACTGGAATTCAGAGGGAGAAATGAAGAGAATCAGAAATGATAAATAAATAGATGGTCCTAACAAACTCTATAAATGTTTTTCTCCATTATCCTCACAGCTTCTTTAAAAGATTTGATTATATAAAGAAATAATAATAAAAATGTACTGTGGGATGTGTAATATGTATAAATGCAATAAAACCAAAAAGGAGTAAGGCATGGAACTATATAAGAATACAGCTTTTATATTTCACTGTAATGAAGTTATTATAAATATGAATTAGATTCTGATAAGATATATTTTATAAGCCTTATAGACACTAATAATTCCAAAAATACACTTAGAGATCATTAAAATACTGTTATACTAGAAAATATCTGCTCAATATAAAAATAAATAATAAAGGAGAAATAGAGTAGCAATAAGAAAGCAACACATAGGAAACAAACGACAAAATGACAGATACAATACTACCATATCAATAATAAAATTAAATGTGAATGCATTTAACAACCCCAATGCAAAGACTATCAAGCTAGATTTTAAGAAGATCAAAGTGTCTATAGAAGATACATACCTTAGATTCAAAGATACAAATATGTTCAAAGAAAAAGTGTGAAAAAACATATTTCCTGAAAACAGCAACTATTAGAATACTGAACTGCCTATACTAATACCAAAAACCAAAAAGACTTTAAAGTATAAAATGTTATTAGATACAAAAGGGGACATTTTAAAATGAAAAGAGGGTAAATCCATCAGCAAGACACAAAAATTATAATCATGTTCCCCCCCCCCAAAAAAAGAAAAGTCATAAAGAAAAGACTAACAATTGAAGGGAAAATAGATAATGTGATATTATTGGAGACTTCAATATCCCACTGTCAACAATGGGAAAAACAACTAGTCAGAAGACTGGCAAGAATATTAAAGACTTGAATAATATTCTAAATTAATTAGACCTAACAAACATCAGTTAAACACTCAACTCATCAATAGCAAACAAGCAATATTCTCAAGTGTATATTAAACTTTCTCCAGGGCAGAACATAGACTATTGCATTAGGCAAGACATTGAAACCCTTATATATTGCTGGGGGGAATGCAAAATGGCATAATCATTTTGCAAAACTTTGACAATTCCTCAAAATATTAGACATAGTGTTATCCTATGACTCAGCAATTCCACTATTAGATATATACTCAAGAGAAATAAAACCATGTTAATACAAAAATCGGTACATAAATGTTCAAAGAAGTGTATTTACAATAATAACCCAAATTAAAAATAATTAAAATATCAATTTACTGATAAATCATAACAAAATGTGTCAATGGAATATTATTCAGCCATTAAAAGAAAAATGTTGATGCATGTTACAACACAAATGAGCCATGAAAGCACTATGAAAGGTGAAAGAAGCCATTCACAAATGATTGCATTTTATATGATTTCATATATGAAATGCTCAGAATAGGCAAATCTGCAGAGACAGAAAGTAAAGTAGCAGTTGCCTAGGGCTGAGAGTTGGGGAGAACAGTGAATAACTGTTAGTGTATGAGTTTCTTTGGGCAAGATAAAAATCTTCTAAAATTGGATGATGGTAACTCATAACAACTAATAGCATATATATGTAGATATATAGATATAGATATAAAACTATGGTTTGTGAATATGGTATGTGAATTATAATTCTATAAACCTGTTAAAACTATCACAAAAGTTATACATTTGAAAATGCATTCAAAATTACAATTGCAGTTTATGTCAAACTATATCATTGAACTTCATTCAAAGCTTTCTTTGACACAGGAAATAAATATGAAAAGTGCTTTCAGTTTTTGCTGGCTTTGAACATATGTATTCCAAAGATAAATCACCATCTATGAAACTAATCTCAGAATTAATTGGTAAGAAGGGGAGTCTAACCCCAGTATCTGTACTGAAACTTGGGACTGGGGTGTAGCTTAGTGATACAGTGCTTGCCTAGCATATGTGTGGTCTTATGTTCAATCCTCACTACCACCACCAAAAAAAAAAAAAAAAGTATATACACATATATATGTGTGTAGGGGTGTGTGTGTATTTATAAACTACATATAAAATGTATATATATATATATATATATATATATGAACATATATGTTATGTGTGTGTGTGTGTGTGTGTATATATATGTATATATATATATATATATATATATATATATATATATATATATATATATATATATATATCAATCTTTTATATATCCCAGAATATAGGATGCAGCAAAGGAGCTGCCAGAAAGTATTAACATTTTAAGGACTGCTATTTTCTACTTGTGGAACATTATATTTTCCACAAAGGACCATGGCAGTATTTTCAGTCCCTTCCTGAACTTTTCTACTCTCCTAGAAGTTGTATCTATTTACTTTCCCTTAAAGTGATGCAGGACTTCATTGCTGTCTCATTGAATGAAATAACAGCAGACATGAGTGTATTGGCTTCCTAGGGCTCTGTAGCAAACAGCCACAAACTGGATGGCTTAAAAAACCAGAAATCTAATTTCTTATGGTTCTTGATGCTGGATATTAAAAAAAAAAAAAAGGTGTCAGCAAGTCTTGTTCCTTCTGGAGGCTCTGAGAAAAACTTTCCCATGCCTCTTTCCTAGTGCTGGTGGTTGCTGGCAATCCTTGACATTCCTTGGCCTGTAGATCATCATTCCACTCTCTTGCCACCATAGTCACATGGCATTCTTTCCTGTGTGTATCCCATATCCAAATTTTCCTCTTCTTATAAAGACACTAGTCATTGAATTAGGGCCTACCCTAATCCAGTATGACCTCATCCTAACTTGATTACATCTGCAAAGACCCAATTTCCAAATTAGGTTACCTTCACTGGTACCAAGAGTTGTACTTGAACATATCTTTTGCAGACACAGTACAGTTCCCAACAGTTGAGTGACTCTGAGGTTAGGTCATAAAAGGTAATCCAAATTCTGCCTGGATTTCTCTCTTAGAGGCTGCTCACATTTGGAACCCATCATTTTGTGAGGAAGCCTAGAACATATCAAGAGGCCACATATATAAGTTTCAGCTGGGGTCAGGGGTGAACATGCCTAGCTTGCCCAACACAACACACACACACACACACACACACACACACACACACACAATTTTAGCATACAGCCCCAGCTAAGATCTTAGCCCATGGCTAATCATGTAAGTGAACAGGCTTCAGATCATTCAAAGCCTGTCCTTTGAGCTGTGCCAGCTGATGTCAGGTGGAGCAGACATGAAATGACAAATAATATAGTTGAGCTTCTAATCCACCAGACTTTAGGGTGGTTGTGTTATACAGCATTCAATTACTGGAACACTACTCCGTGTCTGTCACCTTACCTAAGACATCTGGAATCTTCTGTACTAGGATTACCACTTGTAATGAGAACACAGGGTGGGGAATCTTGCTGCAGATTTCTTTTGCATTCAATCATCCTTCTCACTGGAGTCCGAGGGAGATTGGCTAAATATTTAGGTATAATCTGCTTCCACCTGGCTTGAGTAAAGATGTAGCCAAGTGTTAAAAGCTATTTTGTTCATTTACTAGTGAGGTTATCTCTCCATCCTCTGGAGGTCTAACCAGTGACCCAGATGTAGTTCTAGTACTTACTAGATGTGGGATCTGAGCCAAATTCCTTAAACTCTACCAGCAATAGTTTCCATCTATAAAATGGGCATGATGATACCCAATTCATTTATGTGAGCTTGCATCTCAATGTCTGCCTCATTGTAAGTGCCCAAGAAGTATTTGTAAGTAGCTCAAGATTATTTGAATTGAAAGTTAAAATGTTCACAAAAGATTTTTCAATTCAAAACACTGTAATTGACAGAAGTGGTATAAATTTGCAAAACATATCTCTAGTTAGTAACCAACTGTGAGAACATGCTACTCTGAAATTTAGCACCAAATAAGGGAGAGTAAATATTTATAACTGCAACATAATCCTTGTTGCCACAGATCACAAGGGCTTATCTATTAAAATAGGTGGCACCTGGCCAAGAGTGATTATGAAGTTGAAAAGTTAAAAGGAATTTTCTTTTTATAACTAGCCTCAGCCCCCTTACAAAGCAAAAGGAAAAAAAAAGAGAAAGGAAGGAAGAAAAGAAGAAGGTCTTCATCATATGCTTGGGAAATTTCTAAACTAAATATTTTCTCTTCTCTGATGGCAAGATTTATCTCCATATTAGAAACACAAATGTAAGATCATGAGATGTTGGAAATTTTGCTGGAACAAGTTTGAAAACTAGAGAACTAACTTAGGGAGGGAGCCCTTAGTTGATCCAGGGATCTCAAATAGAAGCCAAGCCAGGCTACTTTTATATATGGGAGTCTAGGTATTATTTACTAGATATTTTTCTCATTTCTGGGAACTCAGAAACTCAGGGACTCAAGCATGCTTAGCAAGTGCCCTACCTCTGAGCTATATAGTTGCTTTTTTAGTCAACTGGTAGTGTGGTTATGTTTTCTGGTGATTTTTATTCAGCCTTGTACGTGCATCAGAAACTTGGGCATGCATCAGAAACTTGGACATTCCATGAATAGCAAAATAAATGTGAACTTTATCCACAAAGCTTTTGGCAAAAGAAGTTTCTTTCAACAAAGTGCACTTAGTTTTTCTTGTTTTAGTCTCATATTTACCAATGCATACAAAAGAGAACCCATTCTTACATTTCTGTCCTTTTTAAAAGGATCCTTCTCACTTACCTTTCACAGGTCCAGGCTCTACTGGTAAAAGATATTTTTCCCCTGCATTCTGCAAAAGCCTACAAACTCTGAATGCTAAGAGGAAAGCAACCAAAATGTGCAAATCTGCATGCTCGAAAATGTGTATATAGCTGGAGTTGATCCTTTGTCTGATGCCCAGGGGGAAAATACTTTGTTCTGTGGCTAGGTGGCAATATTTCCTTACCAAAAGGATGGTTATTGGACTCTGCAAGTCCCTTTTTTAAACAGAAAGGAAAACTGCTGCCTTATTACTTATTGCATTAGCTACATTTTAACCAGACTTCCTGGTCTTAGCCCACAAAGAAATATCAGCAACTTCAGAGATTGCAAGGCTAGAGTGCCCAGAACAAAAAGTTCTTCCTGCTAGCCACTTTATGTTGCAAGTTTGCAATGTAAAGCACATGTGGCTTCCAGTAGCTGCAAAAATCCTCTCTAAACAGGGACTGTAGTCAATACCAGACCCTAGTAAAGAAGTAACATGTTACTTTTCCAGTGATCTGTGGAATAATATTAATTTCATTAATAATCAAACAACTCTACTATTATGGTTATAAACTTATGTGTATGATGTGCCTAATAATTACTGAAGGATGTTTTCAGGAAAGAGGTTTATTTTACTCCAGTGCCAGACAGGATGACCAGATACTGTAAATAAAAATACAGGACACTCAGTTAAATCTGAATTTCAGTGAGTATCTTTTTAGAATAATATGACCCATGCAATCATTGGGACTTATGTGGTGGGATCTTGATATCCATGAGTTTAATATCTTCAGATTCAACCAACTATAGATTTTAAATATTGTTTTAAAAATTGAATCTGTACTAAACTAGGTACACTGGTGGACGCCTATTATCCCAATGAATTGGGAGGCTGAGGCAGCAGGATTACAAATTCAAGGCTAGCCTCAGCAATTTAGCTAGGCCCAAAGCAACTTAATGATACCCTGTCTCAAAATAAAAAATAACAAAGACTGGGTATGTAGCTCAGTGGGAGAGCACCCCTGGCTAAAATCCCTAGTACTACACACACACACACACACACACACACACACACACACACAGTCCCAAATTATATCTATACTGAGCATGTACAGATGTTTTTCTTGCCATTATTCCTTCAACAATCCAATATAACACCTATTTATAGAGTATTTATATTGTATTAGGTACTATAAGAAATTAAGTAATTTAGAGATGATTTAAAGTATGCAGGAGGATGTGCACAGGTTATATGCAAATATTATGCCATTTTATATAATGGACTTGAGCATCCATGGGTTGTGGGATGGGAGAGGTAAGTGGTTCTGGAACCAAGCCCCATAGATATGGAGGGATGACTGTACTAAAAATATGTTTGTTGTTTATCTGGAAATTTCTGAGTCAGTGAATCTGGTACCTGTATTTTAACCCATACTTTTAGTTTATCAATGGTATTCTCAGGTGATTCTTACATCACACTTTCAAACAGCCTGAGTCTGAAGCCCGGAGTCATGAATCTTATTGAGAAACAAGTATTTTCCCAGAAAAATTACCACATCAACTCATTATTTTCACACAATTTCCATGAAATGGTTTACTGGAAAGCTCATTCTCCCACAAAGGTGAAGGGAAAACAAGCTCGTTTTGAATTCTTCCTCTCCTTCTTCTCCTCATCTCTAACAAGTGTCAGCACAGGGGATTTTCGTCTCAAAATACAATACCTTGCAACTATCTGGATTTCCTTTTCAAATGAATTTTTTTTCCTTGCTGTCTCCCACTTAGCTTCATAAAGAGTGTTTTAAAACAGGGTCTGCCTGAGTGAATCTAGATGCACTAAACCAAATCCATCTTCATCAGTCATGAAAGAAACCAGTTTTGAGCCAAAAGAGCCAATTTTGAACCACAAAATAGTTATCTTAAATGCCCATCAAACCATAAAAAGGCAGAAAGGGATTGCAATTAGATATATCCAATAAAACAGGGAAGTAACATTGTACTTAGATTAAAATACCAAAATCATTCACTTAAAGATGGTTATTAAGTCAGAGGTTTTCGCCTTAGATCGAAGATTCTCAATTGGTGGTGGGGGAGGGAGGGTTGCCCCCTGGTCGGGGGACATGGGGCAATATCTGGAGGCTCTCCCCTGCAGGTTAAGAACTGAACCCAGGGCCTTGAGCATGCTGGGTAAGTGCTCTACCACTGAACTACAGCCTGAGCCCCTGGAGACTTTTATGGTTGTGTATGTCTGTGTGTTGGTACCATTGAAAACTAGTAGGTAGAATCAAAGGATGCTGGAAACATCCCACCTACACTATATATAGGAGAATTTCCCCTTTCCTCTCCTCACAGCAAGAACCAAATATGCAGAGTCCAGAGTGTTGGTGGTGCTGTTGGTGACAAACCCTGCCTTAGAGAGGAAGAGCATATAAAAGACCAGTACTTCTCAGTCCTCTAAACACCACTTTTGGAAAGTGAGTGCTCCAATTCCTTATCAGAGAAAATGGTCAGAGCCCCCAAATACCAGCCCCAGCAGCAGTTAAGAGTTCTAACATATCTCCCTCCAAATCTCCAAGCCACTTTCTTCATGCATCCAGTGATAACAAGCTGTATAGATGACTTGAGAGGGAGAAGTCCCAATGTGGGGCACAGTCAACTTGATGTTCTGATGTGCTACCCCTGTTGCAGGGTTGCTGAGCCCTTCACACCAGCTTTGGGTGGGAATGTGAAAGCTATGGTGAATTCCCATACCAGGAGCAGGCACAATGCTGAGGAAGTGTTTTAGAATGTATTCCCACTCTGCAGCTGGGTTCAGGGACAAAGACCCCACCATATTGTTGAGAAGGCCTTTTTATGTACTCATTCTGTCACTCCTGGAGCATCTAGGGCACCCTGTCACCCCATGGGAAGATGGAACCACAATAAGGCCATGGGAGGACTATGGCTCAGAGCTGAAATAAGGCTAGCAGGGTGAAAGGACACTGGAACTTTGTTTACTCCCTAAGGCAGAAATTCCATGTCTCCGGATTAAGTATCTCTACCTGAAAGGCTAAGCCTTATGAAGGTAAAACTGGTACACAGGGAAGGTATCTCAGAAGCTGGTGGGTGGAGCAGAACCTTCCATGACCTCATTTATAAGGAAGATGACCGCACCATATTGTACTCTCCTGGCCTGGAATAGGCCTGAGTTCCAGGCTTTAGCATTTGGTGCCTAGTACTTAAGGTTTATAGCTATAAGCACTTTCCTGGATGTGCTAGAGTCAATTTATCTTAATGATTCAATTGACTAGCCCACCACTGGCCCTCAGTACACCTCCAAGGACCCCTTTAATTCATAAGGGTAGCTGGGCATAGGGAGTATTATTCTATTTTCTCTCTGGACATAAAAGCCTTAGTGTATCTTAATCACAGGATAATGGAGTCTTCCTTCTTCCTTAGATTTATCTCACCAAGAAAATCTCAGAGCAACATTTCAGAGCAAAGTGAATATCTATCCTGAAAAGAAAGTGAAACGAACAAAAAATGGCGCTGAACTATAAAGCTATGAGAGTATCTTCTCCACAGTGAAATGATTAAGTTAAAGGATAGGGGCATAAAAACCTTCTTTTATATGACCAGTAGGTTGAATAAACACAACTCTAATACAACAAAGTTGTTATCTAATTGTAAAAAAAAATTGTATTTTCCCATGACCTCTTAATCTTTCATCTTTTTTTTTTTTTTTTTGCAGTGGGAGGTACCGGGGATTGAATTTAGGTCCACTTGACCACTGAGCAACATCCCCAGTCCTGTTTTTTTTTTTTTTTTTTGCATTATTTATTTAGAGACAGGATCTCACTGAGTTGTTTAGTGCCTTGCTTTTTGCTGAGGCTGGCTTTGAACTGGCAATCTTCCTGTCTTAGCCTCCCAACCCACTGGGATTACAGGCATGCGCCACTGCACTTGGCTCATTCTTCCTCTTTTCTGATTGAAAATTCACATAGGCTTCAGCAATACCCAAAACTTGGAAATTTTTATTCAAATGTAAGCCTTCTTGATTTTCCTCACATGGTACCATTCAAAGCATGATGATTCTTCTGTCTTCTGCCTAGTGACATTTACTTTCCCTCTGTCTCCTCATTAAGACTGTCTTGGCTCATTCAGGGTTGGAATCTGACAGGTGGGAGAAGCAGCATAGAGGGAAAAAAAGTTTTTATTTGATTTGTACCATCAGTGGATGGCTTCATTACCTGTGTACATTTTTCTCTTGTGTGCAATTTTTTTAGGGTGCTCAAGAGAATTCAATGATGGGGGTCTATCTTTTTCCATTTCTTCAATATAGAAAACTGAACATCTCTTCTAGTTGTTCACTTGCAACTCCTCCTGCAACCCCTATGCATTTGATGATCTTCCACTAGCATCCTTCAGTTGAGAAAGTCCTTAGATTCTTGGTGCTTCCAGGCTAGCTGTCTGTCATTAGTGGAACAAATCTGATCCTTAGGAAATACACTTTCTTTGCCCACAGCCCTCTGCTAGCTTATCAATCTGATTCCAAATATATCTTCTCTTTGCATTTGAATATTTGCTTCTCATCGAATGAAGTGTGGCACGTAGAGAACTTCTCTATGTGAGCTCTGTAAAATCATCTCTTCACTTGAGCATGTTAAATAATTTTGTTTTGTTTTGTTTTTGGTGTTGATGCTAGGGATTAAATCCATGGCCTTGTGCATGGTAAGCAAGCACCCTACCACTGAGCTGCATCCCCAGCCTCGAAGCCCTTCACTTGAGACTAGGAGGTAAGCTTCTTCTATTCCCTCCCTTGTAAACGGATTCAGCTCTCTGATATCTATTTCCAAAATCTTCTCCCCAGTTTCTTTTCTAAAACTACATGTACTTCACCCATTTTATATCTTTCAATATGTGTGAGAAATGAGTTCTGCCATTGTTTTTTAGATATTTCTTTTGAAATTTTGTATTTTACTTTGGCAGCTCACTTTGAAATGCAATGCATATTATATCTTGATTCCTCAATTAAGTTTCAAGGCTCTGCCTTTTACATAAGAAAATTTGTTCTTGTCATAATCCTAATTTCACATCAGGCATAAACCTAAAAGTATTTTCATGTGACACCATTGCAAGTGCCATTCACTAACCACCTACGATATTCATGAACTCTTTATATAGTATTCTTTGGTGATCCCATGGAAACCATATCCTCATTTGATTACACACTGGTAAGGACCAGTTCTACCATCTCTTCCACAAGCTCCAGGGCTCATCCACAGAGATATAATAGTACTAAGAAAACTGGTTAATATGGTCATTTTTGGCTTACATCTTCAAAAAATTGAAGACTTGTTCTCCATACTCTTTCTGTATTCTTGGTTGGTTAGGCCTTAGAGAATGGGTTGTAGAATCCATTGGGAATCAATTGTAATAATAAATGTGCATTAACATAAGAGGGAGAAATCTAATAACGAGTTTATATTGGAGGATGTCTACAACTGGACATTCATGATGAATAATGATTGATGGGAATAAGTTGGATCCTCATGAGGACAGGCTTATCACTCCCCCAATCCCTGACTTTCATAAGGCTGACATAGGAGACTAGTCTGTTGTCCGTGTGGTAAGATTCACTGCAAGTGAAATCACTGTTACAGTCTAGGCACCGACACTTTGATAAGCAAAGTCACAGTTGCAAAGGTTTTAAAAATTGGCAACTTTTAGGTGGCACTGAACTTTGGACAAGAGATTCAAATTCTTGGATCTTATTTTATGAGAAGTCTCAAGGTATCTCTTATAATGTGTTGCAGAGAAGTCCATAATCAGGACCCTATTAAAGCTTTAGTGGTCCTGAAGGGAAGGACTAAAATGGTCAGGGACCTTCTTATGCTTCCCCTTCTCAGGCACCCCGGTCAGATCTGTTAGCCTTCATACTGAATGTGGGACAACTGTGTCAGGGGATGTGCATGAAGATTCACATGTTAAGATCACATATGGGTGCTGCAGATACCTTGTTAATATAATTTACCATAAAATTATGGTAGTCAGTAAACCAGCTGCTAGATCTTGCTATTTATTAATAAAGCAGCACACATTACAAACGTTATTTAGTATTTTGACAACTGTATTTCAATGTTTTTGATATTCTTTATAATCTTAGATGTTTTGTTTTATGTATTTACAAACATGAACAAGGTTTCCTTTCATATTATTTTGATTTGTGATGCTTGTCACTTCCATCTTTAGCTTAGAGGTAATTTTGGAACTGGAAGGAGAAAACTAGCAAAGGAAAATGGGAAATTTTACATCATTATAGCTTGCATTTTATACTAGATTTTATTTCCTTTGTTCCCAAGTTTTTAAAAAATCTGATATTACAGCTTCATATGCTAATTTGTTTTCCGTAAGAGCCACATTTGAATCACCTTTTCCAGTGAATAATTATTTGCTTCTGGATGGGGAGCTAGGACGATTCCTGCTGGTTCCATTTTGGAATCAATGATAAGGTACATTAATGAGTCCCAGAATTGCTCCCATGAGACTGTTTTCCTTTCTGTGCTCTATCACATTGATGTGACCTTTTTCATAGTATTAGAAATTGTAATTCAGGCGTAACACTTCTTAGCTTATTCTCTGTGTCTCCAGATTTCATGTGGGGATGTGATTTTTTTAAAACATCTCATGTTCAAATTCCAAAATCAATAGTAGGAGTGTCTCAGAGATGTTTGATGTACCACCACCCCCAGATTGATATCTTAAGAATAAATGTCAAGAATAGAAATAGAAATTATCTATTCCAGGAGACCTAATCATAAACATTCTCAGGCTATTTTTATTGGGGAATGTGCTGCAACACTGCTCCTGGACTCTCTTCTCAGAAGTATAAGAGCCAGTAAGGCATCTCAGAGCCTTTTCTACATTTAGCAGGAAAAGAAACTTACATCAGTCCTAGTGAAAATTAATGTTAAAAACAAATAATGACATATTTTTGTTTAATGTACATTTTAACATCTCCATTTGTATTTTCATCATATGTTTTTGCAAGTCCTATATAATTCTCTCCAACCTCTCCTGGGATGATATTGAGATCAGTTCATTTTATATTCAATACCACTGATGAAATACTTAAAGACAAAGGAGAGGATATACTGGTAGATTAGTAGATCTGCTGTGTTGGTTAGCTTTCTGTTACTGTGACAAAATATGTGATGCAATCAACTTATAAGGAAGAGAGACTTATTTTGTCTCATAGTTTCAGAGGTTTCAGTCCATGGTCACTTTCCCCATTATTATGCACCTATGGCAAAGCAGAACATCATGGTGGGAAGCACATAGCAGAAAAGAGCTCCTCGCCTCATAAAGTCCAGGAAGCAAACAGACAGAGAACGCTTCTATAACAAAGCCCCTCCCCCCAAACTCTTTAAGCTATGGTTCCATCACTGGATTAATCCATTCATGAGATGGAAGTCCTCATGATCAAATCACCTCTCAAGGATCCCACTTCTGCACACTGAGGGCTTTGGGGAAAACGTTTTCAACACATGAGAATTTGGGATACATTTAAGATCCAACCATAACAAATGCTATTTAACTATCTTATTATTCCCTTCACCTTTTCTTGGTTTCTACAATGTAACAGGAAGCTACAAGAATATTCCCTCTGCTGTTGGCATTAATGATGAGAAGGGAATTGAGGATAACAACTTGGTCAAGTTATAGGATTTCTTATAGAGAATGCTTCCTTGCTTATTTGGGGGAGAAATTATAGATCTATTATTATATCTTTTGCATACTCCTTTGTTATTTATTTTCATTGTAATCATACATTAGGTTTACATAAACTTAAATGTAAATAGCTCACATTTTAATGAGGAGTGATCATGATGAGGGAGTGTTTTCTAAAATTTTTTAAAAATATTTTTTAAAGTTTTTTTTTTAGTTGTTGATAGACCTTTATTTTATTTATTTATGTGCGGTGCTGAGAATTGAACCCAGGGCCTCACACATGCCAAGCAAGTGCACTATCACTAAGCCACAGCCCCAACCCCTAAAATTTTTATCTTTTAAAATTTTTTAACAGAAAGCATACAATTCTTTTATTTTTAAACATTTATTAATATAACTCTTTGCATAGGATTGTATTTGAGCAAGTGGATTTCTCTTGGGCTTTGACAGACAATATTGTTGTGAAGAGACACACACAATTGCATATGTCATTGCATATCCCTGCAAAAAGTAATATATACAATGAGCTAGAGAGTAGTGAAGGACAGTCTCTGCCTATATGACCTTTAAATCTTATAATGGAGAAGAAATACATACATAATCAAAGCATAAAGCAGAGAGAGGTAAATGATGTAAAAAGAGATATGTGTGAAGAAGTTCAGGAGTGAGGAAAATTAACATCAACTTTCAGGCCTCACCCTCAGAAATTTATTTACTAAGTTTGCAGTGGGTTCAAAATCTGCTTCAGGCATTTCAGAGCTTCTGATGTACTGGTCCTCAGAATATATTTTAAGAAATATTGATCTAGTGGTTTTCATAAAAAGACAAATTTTCAAGGAGTTGGGAAGTAGTTTTTTATTATTTAGTTTAAGAAATGTATCTTGTAAGCACATTTTAACATTAGCCACAACATAGTACCTACATACTATGACAGAAAAATCTCTTTACCATACCTTTAGAAATTACTTCTGGCGGGCAGGGATTGTGGCTCAGGGGTAGAGATCTTACCTTGCATGAGTGAGACACTGGGTTTGATCCTCAGCACCACATAAAAATAAATAAAATAAATAAAGGTGTAAAAAAAAAGAAATTACATCTGAGATCACAATCCTGTATCTGAAACTTTTTTTTTGTCAAATGTGTTTCAGAATTCAATTTTTTTCCTTGAAAGGTGCTAAAGAATCCATTTCTAAGAGAAATGCTAACTTACATTTTTCTATCACTATAAAAACTCTTCAGGATCTAACCTCTTTTCAGTGTTCCCAGTAAGACATTATTCATGGCACTCAAAATCTTCTTGGCTTTCCATGCTTTTCTGAAGCAATCTATAAATTTAGGTAAAGGTTTTCAAACTTTATTTATATGATGCTTCTATTTTCATTGATAGCAAACCTTAACATTTATGTGTGTAGCAATGATTTTTTTAGATCTAGTGTTTGATTTTTTGCTGACTATTGCTTCTTTTATTTCAAGTATTTCTCTTCCATAGATCAGTACTTAGTTTTTTCTAGAGCACATTCTGGCTTACTTCTCTATGAAAGGTTTATGGATGATACGTTTTATGAAAAACATTTCTTCTGCCATCATCAGTATTTATACTATTTAGACTAATGAAAGAATCCAGGTCAAAATTTCCTACAGAAACTTAAGGACCTATTAATTCATCCTCTTGTATTCTGTTTTTCAAATTAGTTTGACATCAACCTGATTCTTTTTTGTACAGGGGTGCTACTGGGGATTGAACTCAGGGGCACTCAACCACTGAGCCACATCTCAAGCCTTTATTTGGATTTTATTTAGAGACAGGGTCTCACTGAATTGCTTAGCACCTTACTGGTTTTTTAAAATTTTTATTAGTTACTGATGGAACTTTATTTATTTATTTGTTTATATGTGGTGCTAAGAATTAAACCCACTGCCTCACACATGCTAGGCAAGTACTCTACCACTGAGCCACAACCCCAGCCCTAACGCCTCACTTTTGCTGGGCTTTTGCTGAGGTTGGCTTTGGATTCTCCTGTCTCAGCCTCCCAAGATACTGGGATTACAGGCATATGCTACGGTGCCAGCCAACCTGATTCTTTTCACATTATACCTTTTTGTTCTCTTTAGAGATAATTTGAGATATTAATTTGATACCCAAAATTTTACTAAGACTTTTGTAGGTATCATAATTATTTTTGGAAGTATTTTGAATTACTTCTTGCTCATCATTGGGTAGACAGATCTAATGAGAACACTCAAGGCTTTTCTCAATACAAGAATTTTTTTCTATTTTTTTTTTTTGTTCTTTATTCCTTTGAGTCTCTTCCTAAAACTGAATCATTAGAACACCAGGAATTTATCCTCTGAGTGTCTTATCTTTTTTTAATATTTATTTTTTAGTTGTAGTTGGGCACAATACTTTTTTATTTATTTATATGTGGTGCTGAGGATCGAACCCATGGCCTTGCATGTGCTAGGCGAGCGCTCTACTGCTGAGCCACAACCCTAGACCTGTCTTATCTTTTTTATAACACCTTTCTTCTTTTGCTTGTTGTTCTTGAATAAGGTGGATTAATATTTCAGCTCACTAATTCTATCTTCAGCAGGGTTAGGCTTGCTATTAAATCCTTCAGTGAGTACAGTTTTATGTTTCAGGAATTATGTTTTTAATTTCCCAGATTCCTGAGTACTTATTTTTCACAAAATTCTTTCTTTTTTTCTTGGTAAAAATGACCTGTCAAATCTGTCTAGAGTTAATGACTATATTCTTTTGCTGTTCTCTGCATTGACTCTACTTCTGTAAGGATAGGTTCTGTTTGCGCACTTCAGAGACTCTCTCATGGAATCAATCTTTCCATGAGGAACTCTTAACTCCATTTTTTGGTCTTGTTTTCCTTTCTTCCTTTTTTTTTTTTTTTTTTGAATGCAGTTGCTAGGCCTGGGAAATAAATCACTGAACTTGTCAGCTTACTCAATGACTGACTCAAATATGTAAGCTGAAATCTAGATTTTCTATCAAGTTACATCAGCTGGGGAAACTTTGGCCAATTTCATTTTTGAAGAAGTGCTCTGGGAAAGAAATAGATTAATCAAAACAGAAATGACTCCCATCTATAAATGTGTATATGTTTCCCATCTAAATGTACTTTAATCTAAGCAGTCAATTATTACCAGTTGAAGCTACCCAAATAGAAATATGGAAAACGGTTTTCTCCGTTACACTTTTATGAGAGATACACATGATAACACCAAAGATTTATAATATTGAAGGAAGCTTATTTATAGTTCCAAACTATTTTAACACATTTTCTTTAGATTTCTTTTATTATTATTATTAGCTTCATTTTATTTTTAATTTTTTCACTTAAAATTCTTTTTAGTTGTAGATGGACACAATACATTTATTTTATTTATTTATTTTTATGTTGCGCTGAGGATCCAATCCAGTGCCTCATGCTTGCAAGACAAGTGCTTCACCACTGAGTCATAGCCCCAGCCCCTACTTTTTTTAAATGGTGCATTATAGTTGTACATATTAATGGAATTTTTGGCATATTCATAAATGCACAAAATGTAACAATATAATTTGGCCAATATCACTCCTCAGCACCTTTCCCCTCCCTCCCCATCTCCCAACTCTTGGTCCCTTTCCTTTACTGATCTCCCTTTGATTTTTAGAAGGTCCACCTCCAGCTTTCTTTTCCTTTTTCCTCTCTAGTTTCCACATATGAAAGAAAACATACAACCCTTGACCTTATTTCGCTTAGCATGATGGATTTTAGTTCCATTCATTTACCTGAAAAAGACATAATTTCATTTTTCTTTATGGCTGAATAGAATTCCATTATATATATAAATAATTTTCTTTATTCATTCATCCATTGATTAACACTGTAGTTTCGCTATTATGAGTTGTGCTGCTATAAACAAGGGTATGCATGCATCACTGCAATAAGATGTCTTTAATTCCTCAGGATAAATATCAAAAAGTGTTTAGCTGGGTTATATGGTGGTTCCATGCCTAGTCATTTGAGGAGTCACCATACTAACTTCCATACTATTTGTTCTAATTTACAGTCCCACCAACAGTGTAAAAGTGTTGCTTTTTCTCCACATCCTCTCCAGCATTTATTATTATTTTTATTATTTGCATTACCTCCAACTACTTCTAGGATATATTTCAGCATTTTTGTAATATTCTTTTTTTCTCCTATGAGGTTGATAGTTACTCAAAATTTTACATCTTCCTGAAACCTCTGAGAATTTTTGAAGTGTGGTATCATACCTCCAGACCTGCATTATATACTAGGTTTATGATTGTATATGGTTCTTGCCATTAATAAGGGATTATTTTGTTTTTATTTTGGTTATTGGTTCTTGTATATATTTGTCCTGAACTCTCATAAGGAAGAGAGGTGATCATCAGGGAAGTATCATCCTTTGATACTTGGCAGCAATGCAATCATAATGGCATACAAAATCCTTTTTTTTCCCCAAAGCCTATACACATTGGCAAAGTATAGGCTCATGTTCATATCTATATTGAACTGGTATTTGGGGCAAAGTACCATGTAGGAAAAACTGAGGTTCTTGGTGTACTTGCAACAACTGTAATTACTTCAGTTAGTATTAATTTTTAGGAAAAGAGATGACTTTGAGGTCCAATACTCATCTCAAACCAAGAACTTCCCTGTTATATGTTTTTAGGTCTGATAGGTGGAGTAATTAATTTTTTTTTCACTAGAGCTTTTTGTTCCCTTCATTGTATTACCCAGCCATGATTGGGAACCAATGTTTCAAACTGTAAAAGTCATTTGATTCTAGAGGACTAGAGAACACTGGTTTATGAAGCATTTGAAATTTAAATTCTCAGTATTTGGTATGGGCAGGTGGTACTAAATGATAGTCCCAAATCTAGTTTCTTTTTATGTTATTTTGAAGATGTTGTAGGAAAAAAAATTCATGTGAAATTCAGCTTTGGCTTTAGATAGCTTGTCCCTGAGTCCTGGAATTCGACACCTTGACCATCTCTACCAGCATATAGCCTCATCTGATTCTGCCTGGTTTATTTCACAAACTCAAATCACAGCCAGTGGGTTCAGCTGTGGTGGACTTGGGTTGGGGATTGTCATAGAGGGCAATCTAATTTAAACAATGAAAATTTGAAGAGAAGTGGAAAACCTTATAAATCAGGTTGGTGTAGAGAAAAAAAAAAAACTCACGTAATTGTTAAAAGTCCAAGAACTGAAAAGGAAATATAAAAGCTTATGCCCAAATATGTGCCTCGAGGACTCAGTTTTGCTTGAATCCCAAAAAGACCATCTCATGAAAAAGGTGTTAGTCTTATAGTCAGGACAAGCAGATTATGAAACACATCTCCTGTTTTCTCTCTGCTGTTTTATTTGTCTACCCACCATTCCTAAGAAAACATTTAGTCTCTGATATGTTCTTTAACTGCCAACAGCAAGGAGGTCTGGATTATACCATCTGCTGAGATCAAGAGAAATAACTTTTCATGGAAGTAAACTACTGTCATAATGGGATTCACTTGTATTTTGTGTGTATGACTGATCCATTGAGGTTCTTACATAGTTTGCTGACCCTTGTGAACTATAGAAAACCAGAGGGGTGAGACAAGTGGGTTTGGATTAATCCAATTTTAGAAGTATTCGAGGGAGCTTCACCCATCCCAGTGGAAGATGTTCCAGGCCACAGCTGCAAAAAAAAAAAAAAAAAAAAGGAATTGAGACTCCTTGTGAATTAAGCAAGTCTGGCTATCAGTGAACAAAATAAGAAATAAGAATGGTAAAAACAATGGACTATAATTTCTTTCAGATTTTAATTTCAATCAAGAGAGGGGGAATTTGGGTCTGGGGCTTTAGTTTCTCTTTAGTGAATTAATTGGGAAAATTCATACTTTTCAAGTTTGGGCATTCTTCATTATTTAGGCATGAGACATAAACTCTGATAACCTAGTCCAAATATCGTGAGTGTGCACAGGGAAGATATACATATATTGAAATATTCCCTAGTATCCTATGGATTTGTACAACTACTGTGCATCAAATAAAAAATAAATTTTACAAAAAAGGAAATAGAAGGTGAATTTCTTACTTGAAATAACCTGTGACCTTTAAGTTAATTTAATATACCATTGTGATTCATTTCAGAGGCTTTGGGGATAGTGGGTAAACAGATTTAAAGGAGGGTTTCTGAGGAGTAAGTGATGAGGGAATTAATTCTGAGGAAACTTCTCCAAGTCTAGTGGAAACCCGACTACTTGAAAACACTGTTGGGCTCTGATGGGGTCACTAGCTTATCCTGATTTGCCTTGGACTGTCTTAGTTTCACTCCTTCACCCTTCCCAGTCTGAGTGGAGGATAAGGCCTCCATCAGTGGGCCTTACTCCCTGTTTGCCATCCCAGGGAGATAAGAGGCCATCAACAGGGGCTGGGATATAGCTCAGTTGGTAGAGTGCTTGCCTCACATGCATGAGGCTCTGAGTTCCAGGAAGAGGCCATCAATAATTAAAATGAAAAGGGCTGGGACTCTTTGGTTGTCTTTGCCCACCTGAGAGGGTAGAGTCGATAATCAGCTTAGTAAAACTCTGAATATTCACTGTGCTTCTTTTTCACCTGGGAGAGGGAGGAAATTCTGCATCCACGTAGAGCCTATCTATTGCCTTCTTGTCATGGAACAAAATTGAGTCTCCTTCTCAGAGACAAGGCAGTCATTCTGTTCTCTAGTAGCTACCACTCAGGGGCATTTTCATCCCAGGGGACATTTGTCACTATCTGGAGACATGTTTGATTGTCCCAGCTGGGAGGGGTGAGTGCATTACTGTCAGCTGGTGGGTAGAGGCTAAGGATGCTGCTGAGTATCTTCCCTCATACAGGTCAACGACTTCTCCACCCTTCTCAAAAAAGAAGTATCTGCCCCAAAATACCAATAGTTTTAAAATGTTGTTCACTTTCATTCTTTCCATAGGGTATATGTAAGCAAACCAGGACCCAGGACATCCTTTATATGCATGTACACCTGAATGTCTTATTTATATGTGGGGGAGTAGGGAGTGTGTAGCCTTACTTAGGTCTGTGAATCTTAGCCATATTCTTTTTTTTTTTTTTTTTGGATGTTCACCAAGATACATTGTTTATTTGAATAAATAAACCCCAAATTACCTTCCAGAAAGCCTGGACTAGTTTACACTACCAACAACTTATATGAAAGTTGCTATTTCTCATATTCCAAACAAAATTTTCTATTGCTTATACTGTTTCTTCACAGGCACCTCATTTAGCATTGTTGAGCATTTTTTCATGTGTTTATTGGCTTTGGGGATTTGTTATATAAATTGTCCACCTAAAACTTCCACTCATATTTATAGTTTTGAATGACTTATAGAAACTCTCTATATATTATACACTATAACCAGTCACTCATTAAATATGCTGCATAGAGTTTTCTTAGCATGTTATCTGTCTTTTAACTTTATCATGACTTTTATTGTTCCAAGATGATTTTTAATTTGTGTGAGGTTTTATCTCTCAATCCTTTTCTTTTATGGATTCTGGTACTTGTACATTATTTAAAGATCTTTTCTACCTCCATGTTATAAAAATATGCTCCAATGTAGTCTCTGAATGCTTTTCAGTTCCTTTTTTCAGTTACTTAATTCACTCTGAAGTTTACTTTTATGAATGCTAAGGTAAGGATCTATTTTCCCACTTTTCTGAATTGAAAACTAATTTTCCTTACACAATTTATTGCACAGGTTATGCTTCGCTCAATGGATTTGAAATATCACCTTTATTATAACCTGTATTTCTTTTTTTAAATGTTTTTTAAATTGTCAATGGATCTTTATTTTGTTTATTAATTTATTTATATGTGGTGCTGAGAAGAACCCAGTGCCTCACACATGCTAGGCAAGCGCTCTACCGATGAGCCACAACTATAATCTGTATTTCTATAGATGATATGTGGCTCTGTTCTGGTCTCTGTTGTATTGATTCCACACCCCATCTTCCAACTATTTTTTTAATTCTTTTTTAAATCTGTTCTTGTTAGATATACATGACAGTAGAGAATATTTTGACATATTAAACATACATGGAGTATAACTTATTCTAATTAGGATCCCATTCCTGTGGTTGAACACAATGTGGAGTTACACTGGTCGTGTATTCATATATGAACATAAGAAATTCATGTAGGATTCATTCTACTGTCTTTCCTATTCCCCTCCCCCATCCCTTTGTCAAGTCCAAAGTACATTCATTCTCTCCCTCTCCCATTTGTGTGTTAATGTCCACATATCAGAGAGAACATTTGCTTAGCCATATTCTTAAACTTGAATTTTCTGAGTCTTTCAATATCTATCTTGACTAGTAATTTATAAATAGTATGTTTTCTTTTGTCTGTTATTCCTCATATTTTATCTCTTCCAGTAGAAATTCTGTAGGGAAGAGTAAAGAGCATTAAGTCATGTTTTGGGCATTTCTTGCTTGTGGACTATAATAACATCCCAATATAACTTTACCTCCTTCCATCTGTTGTCCCCTATCAATGTATCATCAACCCTTCTTTCTCTACAGACTTCTTCCTGTCAGCTAGAAACATGCTCATATTTCCCATTGTTTAACAAATGAAAATAAAAACCAATTTTTAAAAATTCTTTTATCTCATATTCCTATTCTAGTTGCCACTTAATTGTGAAGCTTTTTTTGAGTTAACAAATGTCAAATTTACCACAGACAACGAGTGTTCCATTGATAAGTATGGTTGATGGAGTGAGTCCATGCTCAGGCACATTCCAGCCACGTGTCCACAATCAAAGCATAGTTTATTGTTTTCATGTAACCCACACTCATTAAGTCAAGGAAATTAGAAACTTCAGGATCTTCTGGGTTGAGAATGGATGGATGGATAGATGGATAAATGGATTCATAAGTTTTGGAATGTATTATGGATACACAAAGAACCTTATCAAATAAACTAGACATACAACTATAAAACATGGACTGTCTAGAACCTGGAAATCAAGGCAAGATGTTTAAATAAAGAGATAACAAGCTCTCCCACTCCATTAATTCCCACCTACACTTAACCCGCAAGGTAGTCCACATTAATAATCTGGTTGCTTCCTTCTGCACCTTTTTTCATAGTCATACAAATTTATATGAACACATGATATGGTTGGGGGGAGTTTTACTTATTTAAATGTTTTACTTTGTATTTCTCTGCAACTTTGGAAATTAGTGTAGACATAAATTCTGGAGTCAAACCGACTAAGCATAAATCTTGGTACCTTGATTTTTAGCTCTGGTATCTTAAGAAAACGATTTAGGCACCTTTGTATGTAGTTTCTTTATCTAGAAAATAAAATTTGGAAAATGATAATTTTCTTTTTTTTATTTATATATGACAGCAGAATGCATTACAATTCTTATTACATATATACAGCACAACTTTTCATATCTCTAGTTGTATACACAGTATATTCACACCAATTTGTGTCTACATACCTGTACTTTGGATAATAATGATCATCACATTCCACCATCATTAATTACCCCATGTCCCCTCCCTTCCCCTCCAACCCCTCTGCCCCATCTAGAGTTCGTGGATTCCTACCATGCTCCCTCTCCCTATCTCACTATGAATCAGCCTCTCTATATATATAAAAACATTCGACATTTGGTTTTTTGGGATTGGCTAACTTCACTTAGCATTATCTTCTCTAACTCCATACATTTACCTGCAAATGCCATGATTTTATTCTCTCTTATTGCTGAGTAAAATTCCATTGTGTATATATGCTACATTTCTTTTATCCATTCATCTACTGAAGGGCATCTAGGTTGGTTCCACAGTTAAGCTATTGTGAATTGTGCTGCTATAAACATTGATGTGGCTGTGTTACTTAGTATGCTGTTTTTAAGTCCTTTGGGTATAGACCTAGGAGAGGGACAGCTGGGTCAAATGGTGGTTCCATTCTCAATTTTCTAAGAAATCTTCATATTGCTTTCCATATCATTTTATAAAATGAAGTACATAACACTACCATCAATAGACAGGGATCTAATTCAATTTTTAAAACTTTTTTCTTTTCTTTCTTTTTTAAAAAAATATTTTTAGTTGTAGATGGACACAATACCTTTATTTTATTTATTTATTATTATTTTTTATGTGGTGTTGGAGATTGAACCCAGTTCCTCACACATGATAGGCAAGTTCTCTACTCACTGAGCCACAACCGCAGCCCCTTTTTTCTTTTTCTTCCTTCCTTCCTTCCTTCCTTTCTTTCTTTCTTTCTTTCTTTTTTGACAGGATCATGCTAAGTTGCTGAGGCTAACCTTGAGCCTGAGATTCTCCTGTCTCAGCATCCCAGATTGCTGGGATTACAGGTATATGCTGCAATGCCCCGCACTGTAATTTATTTTTAAATAGCTATATAGTATTCTATAGAAGAGGTGTACTAACATTCATTTGATCATTTCTAATGTTGGCCATAGGTTGTTTTCTGTCTCATCTTTACCATAAACATTTTTGGACTTAAATTTTAGGTTTTTTAATTTCTAGAGAATAGATTATCCAAAACAAGATTGTAATGTCAATTTAATTGTATCAATAGACACCTAGCATAGGAGACATCCTCCATGACAGTATGTATCAGAGAGAAAGTACTGCAATCCCTGACGGTTTCAGGGATGGGGAGAGCCTAGGTGCCACTCTCCACAGAAATCACAAAAACTTCCAGGAGTTGTATATCAATCTTATATTGATTGGAAGTTGAAAAGGGTGCTTTTATTCTGGGGTTCAAGCTCCTAGTGGTGGAGAAGTTTGTCTTTTCAAGGTCAATTTATTTTAATTGTCATGGAAGTGAGAGTGTTAAAGAAATGCTCAGAAAAGAAATCACACTGGAATAGCTTAGTAGAATAGCTGTATAAATTTAAAGTCAGAAGGAAATAATAGGTCAATTCCCTACAAATTGGATATCCCACAGTCTTTCGCATGGAATGTCCCATGTGACTTCATTCCTAACTGATCTTCTACTTGCAAACCTATTGATAATTCAAACAAACCTGTACGAAGATGTGCCCTGTCTCATGCAAGATCTCTGTCTAGTATTTCTGCACTAAACAAGTTATCTCTTTTCTAAATTGGGTTCTTCTCATTCCCTATTTTTCATTTCCCTTTTCCTTTGTACTTAGACCTCAGACCCTTGGTAGGCTCACAGCACCACCACTGAGATTTAGAAACAGATTACTTTCAGATTGCCATTTCCTTACAACAAAAGCAGTTTTCTGATTTCTTGGGCAATAAGCATTTCCAAGTTCCTAAGACAGAATCAGCAATATTTTTTGACATGTTCCTGCTTATCACTGATCTTCTTTTCCAAATATTTTTTAAAAATATTTATTGCTCCCCTTCTGTGGGAAAGAGATGATTTGGCTTCCTTCTGCTACTTTCTAGTGGAAATGAATACCAATAGGCCTCCCAAAATAAACAGGCCCCAGGCAGCCATGAACACAAAAAAGCACTCAACCATACTGAGGTATTTGAATCTGTACTCAGCGGCACTTTTTTTTTTTTTTCTGTCTGTATATAAACAAAACAACACAAAGAGGCTAAGCTCATAGTCTTTATGAACTACTCCCAGTAGCCTTTTGTCAATCTGAAACTGGAGAAGGTGGAGCAGCAAATATAAACCCTCTCAGGGGAAATGAGTGATTCTAACACACTTCTTTGCTTTAGTATTGCTTGTGAGAGGCTGTGAGAGTGGCAATATGGCTTTGGGAAAGTTGGCCAAGTACTAATAGGGACTAGCACTGCAGTTGTTTTAATTCTCTTTCTGTCCAAATCTCTTCCTTCCTTCCCCTCTTTTCTATTCTTACACTGACTTCAGGCTGTCCCCACGTCTACATGTGTATTTTTTTTTATAATCTACTTCTTGTCACTTCTGGTTTCCGGCCCTATAGGCAGAAGGGAGCCCACAGCTTGAGAAGTACATCTGCCATGAGAAGGAAGGACTACTTTCAAAAGGCATCTTAGATTAGGTCTCTTTCCAGGATGGTCTTTGTCCCAAGTTCATGGTCCAAACTGCCAATTGACTTAGCAGCACTCTTGTAATGTAGACCAACAGGCCACTCAGAACTTTCCTAATTTCTTATAAGAAGACAAACTCTTACCTATGCCAAATTATTTCTTTCTCATCTTTATCACATTTCTATGCTTTTCTAGGCCAAGTTGTGAGAGCTAAAAAGGTTTGCAGCATTCTTCACACAGGAAGAGTAACACGTCCATATTAAAACACACTGCCTTTTGAAGAGGATTTAAAATATTCCATGGGATATATTATGGTGCTTTGACATGGGGATATATATTGCAGGATGATTGAATCAAGCTATAACACATCTAACACCTACCTACTTATGTGTGGGGGTGGGGCAAGGAGAACATTTAAAATCTACTCTTCCAGCAAATTTGAAATGTTCAACACATTCTTATTAACTATGGTCACTGTGCTATGCAATAGATCACTAAAATTTATTACTCCTGTCTATCTGAAACTTTATACCCTTTGAACATTTCCCCCCCAGTCTCTGCTAAACACCAATCTAGTCTCTTTCTGTGAGATCAACTTTTTAAAATTCCACATAAAAGTGAGATAATAGAGAATTTGTCTTTCTGTGTCCTCCAGTCCCATCTATATTGTCACAAATGATGGCATTACCTTCTTTTTGAGACTGTATAGTATTCTATTATGTATCATAGATCACATTTTTTTTCCACTCATATGTTGATGGACACTTACGTTGCTTCCATATCATGATTATTATGAACAATGTTGCAATGTACACAGGAGTGCAGCTATCTTTTCAGAATACTAATTTCAATTTCTTAGGATACATACCCCAAACTGGGGTTAATGGATCATGCAGTAGTTTCATGATAGAGCTCCATACTGTTTTCCAAAGGAATTATAGTAATTTACTTTCTCACCAATAGTGCATTAGAGTTCCCTTTTATCCAAATCCTAATCAACATTTATCTTTAGTCTTTTTGATAATAGCCTTTCTAACACATGAGGTGATATCTTACCTTAGTTTTATTTGCATTTCCCCGATAATTAGTGATATTGAGCATTTTTCATATATTGGTTGACCATTTATATATCTTCTTTAAAAAAATTTTTTAGTTGTAGATGGACACAACACCTCTATTTTTATCTATTTATTTATTTTTATGTGGTGCTGAGGATCGAACCTAATGCCTTACACACACTAGGCAAGTACCCTACCACTGAGCCACAACCCCATTCCCTGTATATTTCCCTTTTGAGAAATGTATATTTGAGTCTAGCCCATTTTTAATCAGCTTGTTTTCTTACTATTGTATTGCATTCCTTATATATTTGGGTACTAGTTACTTTTTTACTCTACTGGTGTCTTTGGATAAACAGAAGTTCCTAACATTAGTATGGTCCAATAATCAATATTTTTACTTTTACATTGCACTTTTTGTCCACCCAAGCTCATGAAGCTCTGTTTTCTGTTAAAATGGTATCATTTGATATGTTTTCGTTTCTGAGTATTGAGTTTCATTCTCAATATTCCTTTTGTTCCAAAGATGCTTGCTGGAACTCCAACAATAATGTTCATAATCCAGGAAATAGGAAGAAAGGTAGTGGGAGGGGAAAGAGGTGTACCAACTGTTCTGTCCTTATTTGAAGCATCTGTCCCAGAAATCTAGCGCATCAGTATCTACATATAGTCACATGACCACAGTTAGCAGCAAAGGAGTTTCTTTTTCTTTCCTTTTTTATTATTTTAGTTGAAGCTGTTGCTTTCTTACATGAAATTTCCTTCTGTCATTAAGGAAGATGGAAAAAATGGATATTGGTGGAGACTTCTGGTTGTTTAATCAATTCTAGTCTCACCCTTTCCTTGGCACATGGCTACATAGCAAAAAGTGACTTTCTTGGTATGCTAGATTGCTAGATATCATGGCCTTGTAGCTAATTTCTAGTAATTGAAATACAAGAAGAAGTAGTGTGTATAAAATTAGCTTTAATTAAAAGAAAATCTTTTTCTTTGGTTATTCCCTTTCCCCCTTCCTATAAGCTATAAGATGGATATGTCTACAACCCAGCTAGATATACTAGAGGACAATTTCTTGGAGATAGAAGAGAATCAAAATTAAAGGAAAATGGTTTCCTATATAGGAGGAAAAAATTCAATCCCTACCTCACACTATCTATAAGTGTCAAATGGATCAAAGACATAAACATCATAAAGCTTCAAAAACTTCTATTAAAAAAATCTTTATAGTCCCTGATTCAGAAGATATTTCCAGAAAAGACAAGGGAACAAAATCATTTTTAAAAAATTGAGGGTCTGGGGTTTTGGCTCAGTGGTAGATCACTCACCTGGCATGCACGAGGCCCTGGGTTCGATCCTCAACATCATATAAAAATAAATAAACAAAATAAAGGTATTGTGTACAACTAAAAAATAAATATTAAAAAAAGGATTGAAACTTTTGACAATATTAACCTTTAAAACTACTAGATGATGAAATAAAATATAAATAAATTTGAAAGACAGCATATAGTTCAACCAATGTATGAACTATTCCTACTCATTGATAAATAAACTTAAATACTGCAATGGAAATATGAACAAATATTTGCATATTCAATTCAGAGAAGAGAATATTCTAGCTGTCCAAGGAAAAGAAGAAATTAGCTCAATCTTGATGTTGCCCAGAAAAATGCAATTAAAGCCTCAAGGTATCCTTCCTCATAATTACAAAGATTGTTAAGACTAGAATCATCCAATGCTAGCATAGAACAAGAAAACAACCTCACTATAAAACAGAAAATTATTGAACAGATTAGGGAAGATTCATGATAGAAAATATGCAGTATTAAAAGTATGAGGTACACATTGCTGGTGGTACTGAAAATTGGTGCAACCAATCTGGAAAGTAGTATGGAGATTCCTTAGAAAACTTGGAATGAAACCACCATTTGACCCAGCTATACTCAAAGCACTTAAATCAGCATACTACAGTGATGCAGCCACATCAACGTTTATAGCAGCCCAATTCACAATATCTAAGCTATGGAACCAACCTAGGTGCCTTTCAACAAATGAATGGATGAAAAAATTGTAATTATATATACACAATGGAATATTACTCAGCCTTAAAGAAGAATGAAATCATGGCATTTGCAGGTAAATGGATGGAGCTGAAGAATATCATGCTAAGCAAAATAAGCCAACCACCCCCAAACCAAAGCCCAAATATTTTCTCTGATAAGTGGATGCTGATCCATAATTCTGGAGGAGGGGGAGGTTAGGGAAGAATGGAAAAAATTTGGATTGGGCAAAGGGGAGTGAGGGGTGGGAAGGACAGTAGAATGAGATAGACATTATTACCCTACAGGACCACTCTGTACCATGTTCAGCCAGAGGAATGAGAAGTTGTGCTCCATTTGTGTACAATGTGTCAAAATGCATTCTACTCTTATATATAACTAAACAGAACAAGTTAAAAAAAAAGAATTTGAAATTGAAAAATTATGAGGTACTTTTCTATGTATTTGGAAATACATTTCTGATAGTTTTAAGTTAAAAAACCTGTTTCAGAATAATAAGTGTAGAATGATCTCATTTTTGTGAAAATCAAACAATCCTGCCCCATTGTAAGCAAGGGGAAAAAAACCCTTAAAAATATACGTAAAAAACAAACACTGATTGATATGAAGTGGGTCCATTTAGGAAGGTCACTCCTACATAACAGCGTGGGTGATTTCAGGAGGCCATGACCAGTGCACTTTCTGCTATTGGCACTGCTGTCCCATTTACTTGTTTTCCATTATTTATAAAACCTAAAATACAGGCCAAGTTAGGGCTTTTATAGTGATGCCATTCCCAAGGGCACATTGATAAAGTAGAAGAGGCCTTAGCACAGGCTTGGAAGTCTTAGTGTTTCTTCTGTACCTGTGTTTCTGAGATCTTTCTGCTGAGTCAGGAGGCAGAAACATGCTGCCTGGGCACATTCATATCCGGATATTCAAAACTTGAATCTGCTGAGAATTTTGTTTTCAATCAAAGGGGGTTGTGATAAACCATTATTTAGCAAGTTTTGGGAAAGACCACATTCAAAGCAGAATCTGGCATGTGGCCAAATCACTTTCTATTAGTACATTTGACACGCACAGAAACATTATCCTGTTTGTGCTATTAGGACGCGATCATCTGGTGCGCCAGTAATGGGCTGATTCTCCATGTAACTCTTATTCCCTGGGAGATTCTTAAGAAGAATGGAGTTCATTATGTTCACTGATGCTGTGATGTTAGGAATCAACAGAGAAACAGAGCAGTCACAAGGAGACACACAAGCAGTGGAAGGACAAGGACTCAAGCAGTTTAATGCATAGAGGGTCCACCCTGCTAGGGTGCCTGAAGACCTATTGCACACCCAGCCACAGTCTGGGTTGTCTAACTCTCTTTGCCATTGTCTCCCCATGCAAGAATCAGGCACTTACTTAACTTTTGGCTTTTCAGCCAATGTTTCTCAAATTCCTAGGGTTATCCTAAGTGGTAAAGTGAGGGGTGGCATAGAAGACTAATAAAGATGGTCTCAGGCCAGACAAAACCTGTGCTTCTCTCTGTTTTATATACTAGGATTCTATATAACATTTGGTTTGAAATAAATTTGAAAACCTCTATACCAGATTATTTCCTTGTTCCCAAGCAGTCTTCAAAATTCTGGGGTTACTGGTACAGATGGAAAATGTTACCATGGACTTTCTTTAATTTACAGTCTTTACTTGTTAATAGGAATGTTTCCCAGAGTACATTCTTTGGAACTCTGTTTGATGCTCACAGAAGGGGGTGGCTACTATGTGAACAAATATGTTTCATAAAATCTTCATAGCAAAACTTCTAGGAGTCATTTTATATGTTTATGTACAACCTGATGGGATATAAAAAGCACATTTCCTCATATTTCTTTGAAGTTTATCTTCTGTTTCCTGATTCACATGGGGTTCCACCTTCCTACACCCTTCTACTCTGATCCCAGGAAGCTGGGAGTTATTACTTCAATATGAATTTGATGGGAGGAAACACAATCCAGTCCATACCAGGGATCATTTTTTACTGTGGCATAATCTAGTGTATCCTAATACATCTACCAACTTGCGGATGTCAATGTCTGGATGTCACCTCTGACTTTGTCTCCATCGCCCTTCACACAAATGTATAACCAAGCTGTGTTATATTTTTCTTTTAAATTTCTCTATAAAATATTCATCATCTTCATTCTCATTGTATATTAGTCAGCTTTGTGTCACTGTGACTAAAATACCTGACAAGAACAACTTAGAGGAGAGAAAGTTTATTTTGTCTCATGATTTCAGAGATTTAGTCCATGGTGGACTGATTCCATTGTTCTGGGCCCAACACGAGGCAGAGCCTCATGATGGGAAAGTATGAGAGAGGCAAGCATCTCAGCTCATGGTAGCAGGAAGCAGAGAGAGACAACAAGGTGAAGGGACCAGAGGACAAATGCACCCTTCCAGGACACTCCCCCAGTGACCCACCTCCTCCAACCACAGCCCACCTGCTTACATTTACTGCTCATAGTCCATCAGGCTAGAATGAACTGACTAGGTTATAGGTCTCACAATTCAATCATTTGATCTCCAAATATTCCTGCATTAACACAGGAGATTTGAGGAAATGTCCAAACCATTACACGCTGCCACTAGGTTAGTTCAAGCCATGCACAAGG
Source organism: Ictidomys tridecemlineatus (assembly GCF_052094955.1). Classification (NCBI taxonomy): domain Eukaryota; kingdom Metazoa; phylum Chordata; class Mammalia; order Rodentia; family Sciuridae; genus Ictidomys; species Ictidomys tridecemlineatus. The sequence continues at coordinate 134,496,880 of NC_135480.1, forward strand.
AGCAGTTCTGTGTACTCAATGATGCTTCCCATGCCTCTCTCAGGAAATAGGGTTGCAGATAAGACAAGGATTGCAGATAACCTCCAGTGAGCATGTAAGCTGAACATGAGGTGATAAAAATCAAGCTGTGAACTGCGTGCAAGTGGAATGGAGAAATACTACCTAGGAAAAGTGAAAGAGGGGGGAAGTAGACTCAATGAAAAAAGGCAATGAATGACTATGTGTGAGAGACGAGAAGGGGAAGATAGCTTTGTCCATGCTTAGTAGCTTTCTTGGTCCATATTTTAGTTCCTGGCTATGCTTCTTTCCTTGTTTCAATGTTCCTGCCCTGTTTTTGCTGACCAGTCTTCTTCCTCCTATTATTCTCTAATTCCACTTCTCTCTTGATGGTGGGTGCTGATGGCAGGGAGACTCTTCCCTGAAAATCCTTCAGAATCAGAATTCAGTCCCACTACAGCAGTATTTCTAGGGCCCATTACAAGTTTATGTATCATTGTGAAATGTAATGAGTTCTGCAGAACTGTAATCTTTTAAAAATCAAACAAACAGGGATCTCAAACACTTGCAACCAGCATTTCTTTCTTGCTGCTTTTCATGAGTTGTATTGTGTTCCCCCTGCCTTCAAATAAAGAGATGTTGAAGTCCTAACCATTAGGACCTCACAATGGGACCTTATCTGGAATAGGATTATTGCAGGTAAACTTAAGGCCATAAAGTTAATATGAGGTCATATTGGAGTAGGGTGGGCCCCTAATCAGATATGGTTGGTGTCTTCATCAAAAGTTAGCGAGGTGAAGAATATATGAAGACACATGGGGAGAAGGTGGTCATGCAATGACAGAAGCAAAGACTGGAGTGATGAATCCAAAAGCAAAGGAATGCCAATAATCTCTGGCAAAATAGCAAAATCCAGGAAAAGCAAGGTCCTTTGGAGAGCACAGCCCTGCTGACTCCTTGAATTCAGACTTCTAACCTCCAGACTATGAGATAATAAACTTCTGTTGTTTTCAAACACCTATCATTAAGTAGTTTGTTACAGCAGCCTCAGGACACTAATAAACCACTGCTCTGGAGGTCCAGGCCCAGAGGTGACAGTCACTTCCAGGAGGGTGAGTCACTGAGGGATATGGAGGTCTCCCTGGGTCCTTCTACTCACCGTGTAGAAGTCACTGCAAGAGGGATGCGAACACAGATAGGTGAAGAGGGCCAGCAGCTCTGTGAGGCTCTTCTATTTCTTAGTCCACAGCAGACCCTTGTCACTTGTCAAGAGGAAGCGAGGGGACTTTTCGTGGCCCATCCAAACCTCCAGGACCACTTCTCTCCTCTGGCCTCCCCTCCTTGCCCCAATTGTTTCCATGCACTGCCGGGTCTGCGTTTCTAAATAAAATTAAGGATTTTTGAAAATGTTATAATCATCTGTATACAATCTAGAAGTATAACCACTTTAGATGATGGAGAAACAGCTGAGAGATTTGGGCCAAGTGGTTGAAAGCCATTTATTTGTCCCAGGTCATTGTCCCCTTGACACCTGTGGAGTTGTCCCCCAGGCATACTCTCTACTCTCCTTGTTCTTTCCCCCACAGTTCTGAACTATTTACCTCCTAACCTGCATCCTTCTTGGTTTATCAGTTTGGTTCAGTGTGTCTTAGAAAGCAGCTTCCCTTTCCCAGCCGACTCCAAACTGTGAGTACACTGAATCAATAAATATGCCCTTTACTATGGGAACTTTCAGACCTCTGATGAACAACTACTCCCCTGGGTACTGAGAATAGATTTGATCAGAGTGAGGAAGGAAATGTAATCCATCAAGCATAACCTGGTTACTCTCCAAAGTGGCCTGGACAGATTTCATGTCAATGACCAGGTTAAGGCTTCCAGATATGCTTACAAGCTGCTGCTCCTCCAACTATGTAAATAGAAGAACTTCAGAGTTCCAATAGCCACCTGCAAGTACACATTTGTCCTCTGGAGTAATCAGATATGGATATAACAGAAGTCAATAGCAACAATAAAGTCAACGCAGGCAGAATCTGGAGGAAAACACAGCAAAATGTTAACTCTGGTTTTCTCTAAGAAGTAGACCTAAGCCATTTTTACTCCTTTATGTCTTTCTGAATTGTATGACTTTTCTTTTCTTAGAACAAAAATAGCCTTCAGTTATGAATCTGATAAATAAAGCTGTCTCAACTTTGAAGAGTAACCAACATCACCAAACACAATGCTAAGAAAAGGTAATATGCTGATTGAGTTTAGTCAAAAAGAAAATATCTCCTGGCACAGTGACACATACCTGTAATCCCAGAAACTCATGAGGCTGAGGCACGAGGACTGTAAATTTGAGGCCAGTGGGCAACTCAGTAAGTCCCTGTTTTAGAATAACAATAAAAAAAATTAATTAAAAAGGCTGAGGATATAGCTTTATTAGAGTGTCCCGTGTTCAATCCCCAGCACCATTAAAAAAAAAAAGTCTTCATTAGGTGGTAAATAAAAAAAATAAAGACAAAACAGAAATGGAGGCATTAATCTGCCCATTTTGCCAACAATTGGTTATTGGAGTGCTGGGTTCACTACAAGATTACAGCTTACCATGCACATACTAGAGACATGCTTGTAGCTACAGGGAACAGAATATCTGACTGAAAGTGGATTTTGTACTAGAGGTTTATGCTCCTCACACAGCCAGAATATGCAGGTAGGCAGCACTAGCTTCAGCTTCTGTGAGAGTCTTCCCGTCTCCACTTTGTGACCACAAGATGGCTGCTCTAGTTCCAAGCATCATGCTCTCCAGTGAAAAAAGCAGGAAGAAGTGTGTTTGTGTGGGGGTGGGGAGGCTATGTTATCCTGGAAGAGAGTTCTTAGAAGCTTTCCCAGCACATTTGTCTCCAGGGTCATTGGTCAAGATGAGTAACTTGTCCATTCTCTGACAGCAAGGGGCGACAGGAAACTGAGTAAAGAGTGTCTGCCATAGTGGGTAACTTGGTGAAAGTCCAGAGACAAACATATTCTAAACTTTAAGTCCTTTATAATATCCTTTATAAACACCTGAACTTTCGTAGCCTGAAAAAAAGAAATCTAACAGCAGATAAATAACCCAGTTATGGTTTAGATATTAAATGTTCCTGAAAGGCTCATATGTTGAAGGTTCCATCCTGGTGCAGCAGTGTTCAGAGTTGGGGTTTTGGGGAGGTGACTGGACAGTAAGGGCTCTGATCTTGTGAATGGATTAGTCCATTGATGGATTCATAGCTTAAAGAAATATTGTGAGGTGGGGGAAATCTTAGGTGGTGGGGCCTAGTGAGATGAAGTATATCATTAGGGGCATGCTCTTGAAGAGGATATGAAAACCCTGGAGCCTCTCCCTCCCTCCCTCCCCTCCCTCTCTCTCTCTCTCTCTCTCTCTCTCTCTCTCTCTCTCTCTCTCTCCTTCCTGGTCACTAGGTGAGCAGCTTTGCTTCACCACATGCTCCCAGCCATGATGTCCAGCCTCACCATAGGCGAAGAAGCAATGAAGCTGAGTTCCCGGGATCAGAAACCTCTGAAATCATGATGGAGAATAAATCTCTCCTCCTCTTTTTTTTTTTTTTTTTTGTATCAGGGACTGAATCCAGGATGCTTAACCACTGAGCCACATCCCCAGTCCTTTTTATTTTTTATTTTGAGAGAGGGTCTCACTAAATACGCTGAGGCTGGCTTTGAACTTGCAATCCTCCTGCCTCACCCTCCTGTGCTGCTAGAATTATAGGCATGCACCACCATGCCTGGCATCTTTCCTCCTTTTCAATTGATTTTTTGTCACAGTGACAGAAAACTGAATAACACAAACCCACTTCAAAAATAAGAAAATTTTATATGACAAATATCTCATTTCCCATAATATGCAAAAAAAAATGTTCTCACTGTTTTAAAAACTACAAAAGGTTCACGAGGGAAGGAAAAACATCTCTATGTGCTTTACTCTACGTCAGGTGAGATATTAAGTGATTTAAATATATTTTTCAATTATTCCTTTAAGGAGGATATTATCAGATTTATGTTGTAGATGAAAAAAATAGCAGCTTCAGGGAACTGAACTATTTCTGCCACCTTCCCTTCCTGAGCCCTTTCATTTCATATCAGTCTCACAGCAAGATTTCTGTTGGGCAAAAACCAATAGCCAGGTTATACAAATGAGCAGACTATGACTAAGCAAAAGTATGAATTCATGCATTGTCTAAGGATAGTGGCAGTGAATATGAATGATTTCAAAGCAGGTTAGGCTTTGTTTATTTTCCCTTTAATTTTGCTTCACCTTCATGGCATATCAAAAATTGAAAGGGCTCGTGGATAGTCTCATACAAGTCCAGGCCTGAGTGTAGAAGCTGTGTGCCTAATTGACTCTGCATAGCTTATTTCCTTATTTATTTTGTATCAATGATTTAAATGAAGGAGTTGTCACTGTCCATACATTATGCTCTTATATTTATTTGTATGCGAATATGTCCCACTGTTAATACTATAAATTACTTAGTTTGGTGATTGGTTTTAAAATATGCTTTTTTTCCAGGTAAGTAAAATATAGTTGTTTGAAAAGTGGAAGCATGTTATTTTTCCTCTTGAAAAATATATTGGTGTGAATGATATTGGCCAAATTATTCTGTTCTATTGTGTGCATGTATGAATATGCAACAACCAATTCCACTATTATGTACAACTATAATGCACCAATAAAATATGAAAAAAAATGTATTGTAACTGGACATTGTGGCATACACATAATCCTAGCTCCTCAAGAGGTTGAGGTTGGAGGATCACAAGTTTGAGGTCAGCCTGGGAATTTTAGCAAGATCCTTTCTCAAAAATAAAATAAGAAGGACTGGGGATCTAGTTCAATGGTAGAGCAACTGCCTAGCATGCACGAAGTCCTGGGTTCAATTCCAACTTTTGAAAAAAAAAATGTTGGTATAAATTTTAGAAAATTTGCAAACTGAAGAAAATTAAAAAGAAAAAAAATATCTTTTACTTCTTTCATGATCCAGATAGCCACTGAATTTATTCAGAATTTTATTTTTTACTCTTTAGTAAAATAAAACATCTATAATGCTTATGATAGCAACCATGTGCCCCCCACACACTTTCATCTCCCAATTTTTGTTCCTTGGAGAAATCACTATGAATTTAGCTTATTCTTTCTATTGTGATTTATGTTATCCATTGACTTTCTAGAAGATGACAATTTACACCTTTGTTTCCTCCCTGCTCCTTGTCTCTCAAATTTCTCTCTCAATTATCCATACATTATATCACCAGTCAATATTCAGTATGTATATTATTATGACTGAGCAAATATTCACATACAATTAACTCCAGTTGCATTTTCTTTCTTGTATGGATTTTTTTATTACATGTTGTTAATATTTGTCTTGATTTTCTGTTACTATCACCAGTTTATTCTTGAATTATCTGAAAGAAGCATTACCTGAATGTTATTAATTATTGCATCAGGAAAAACTATCAATTCCTTTTTCTTCACTACTTAATTTGGATGTTTTTAGGATCATCTTTTTTGGAGCCCTCTGTCCTTCAATTATAATCTAGACTTTTTTTCTCTTTTCAATTGATATTTGAAATGAGTATAAAATTCTAGGTTGAAAAGTTGCTTTTCCTTAAAATTCCGAAAGTAGGGTCTTTTTATCCCCATTTCTATGTATGGCACCTAGTCTGTCTGTCTGTCTGTCTGTCTGTCTCTCTCTCTCTCCCCCTGACAGCTCTTAGAATTGTAGCTTTCTTCCTAATAATCTAATGCTTGCAGTGAGGTGTCCTGGTATAGATGACATCATTCACCATTACGTTGGGCAATCTACTGTCCTTCCATTTTGAATTTTTATCCTTCAGTTCTGGAAATTTCTGCTGTATGATTCTTTAATAATTTATCCTCTGTACTTTGTTCTGTCTAAAATGTTTGTTAGATGTTGAATATTCTGCCTAATTCTCTAATTTTCTTCTTTTCTATTTTTCCATCTCTTTGTCCTGCTGTTCTAAATTCTAGAAGATATCACTATTTTCAATTTCAGAGCAGCAACTGGACCTTCTCTTGGATGTAATAACTTTTGCCATGTTTGAGACATTGAAGTTTTCCAGAAGTTTCTTTCTGGTTTTGGTATTGACTGTTTTTCCTAAGGGTTTCTTTTTATTTCCATTTGTTCTGGTATCAGTTTTGTTGTTGTTCTCCTTTTTAGTTATACATAACAGTAGAATCTATCTTGATATATTTACACAAGCACGGAATATATCTCATTCTAATGAGGATCTCAGTCTTGTGGATGTACACAATGGTGAGATTCACTGTGGGGTATTCATATAGGTACATAGGAAAGTTATGTCAGATTCATTCCACTGTCTTTCTTATTCCTATTCCCTGCTTCCTTCCCTTCATTCCCCTTTGTCTAATCCACTGAACTATGATCAATGTTAGGGATTGTTGTCAAATGGCTGGGGCAATTCTCAGCTTTACAAACTTGTTAGTGAGTAAGGGTCTCCATACAGATTGGAAACTCTGTGGATGAGGTGTGGTACGCTTTCCTGGAAGACAGTGTGGCTGTTCTCTAAGGGAATCCCCAGTGGCCAGCATCTATAGGTATTTGTGCTTAAGTCAGAAAAGAATCCTGTCTTCTGTCTAAAAATACTGTACAATTCTGGCAGACCACGTTCTTAGAGGTCAGTGGAGGAAAATGAACTGGATGTGAACTTTTAGTCACTTTATAGCCTCTTTTTCTATTTTCTGAATACCCTGACTTCCTCTGACTTTGCTTTCTGGATAATAAATCTTCAGTCTGTTGCCAGGATTGTCTCCTAACTGTGTGAGGACAGCAAGATTAGAGAGTCTAAAACTGTTTTAAATAGACTTTTAAGCAATTCTCTACTTCTACCACAAAGGCAATCAAATTTATCCATCCCTAAAAAAAAAAAAAGAAAGAAAGAAAGAAAGAAAATTATGAATCCCTGAGCCTTTCTGGAGTATGGGGGAATTAATTGACTTCCTTCATATTGACCCCTATTTCTTCGATTTTCTCTGGTTTTCCAACTCTGTATCCTGCTTTCCAGGATCTGAAATTTAAGTGACATCTCTCATCTTCTGCCACCTATCATCACGTTTCTTTACCCTTTTGGGTTTTTTCTGTGTTTTTGTTTATTTTTAAACAACTTTTAAAAATTGTCACTTTACTATGGTTTGAGGAGGCAGCAGGGAATGCTTGTATTCTTTCATTCATAATGTTTTTAAAAAGTCCATCTAATATTATACATGGTTGTGAACTTGGTTTACATAGATATAATAATATTAAAGAATTCTGCTCTTTTAATCTATTATTTTTCTAATGATTTTCCCAAGATAGTAAGTCAATATTTTTTAACATTAGGATAATATTCATATTATTCACTATTATTTCAACTATAAAGCTAATTTGGACTCTAATAAGCCACTGTATGTGTGTGCACTCCATCTCTCTCTGTGCATGTGTGATAAAAATGCTTAATAGTTCTGGGAAATGCTGCCAAACTCTTTTGATGTGGTCACAGATTTTCAAAATGTCAGTATTATCGAGCATCTTATTCCCGACCATGGGAATAATGATCGTGTTTTTTGAGAAAGGGAAAATGAACATCAGTTTATTAAGCATTGGGGGAAAATTGATCTTTTATCTAAAAAAATGGAGGATATTTCACAATAAGTGTTTAAAAACATTTGTGAACTTGCTATTAATGATATAGGAGTGTGAAACCTATCAGTTCCAAAGTCTTTCTCACAAAATAGCCTTCGAATACACTGAACTTGTTTAACTTGTTTGTGGATTTAAGAAAAAAAAAATCTGAACATAAACTAACGGTTCTTTTAGGATTTGAAAATATTCAAAATAGTACTTAGTCTGCTTAAATATTAACATCAGTTACATATTTAAGAAGCATAAATACTCCTTAGATACTTAAAAAAAAATCTGTAGCTAGGCTCTGTGTAGCACGACTGTAATTCTAGCCACTCAGGAAGCGGAGGCAGGAAAATTGCAAGTTCAAGGCCAGCCTCAGCAACTTAGTAAGGCCCTGTCTCAAATTCAAAAATAAAAAAATCTGAATATATATCTCAATGATAGAGCATTCCTGGGTTCAATCTCCAGTACTGCAAAAAAAAAAAAATTTACATTTTTGGAAACTACTTTTGTTTTCTGCTCTGACTGCTTTTTGTACATCAATGTGCCAATCGCTTGTCAGTATTGGTCCTTTCACATTAGATATTCAGGGCATGTATCAGTTATTTTTTTCATTCAAGTGTGCATAATCCTTTTCCATAAATTTTATGTACACTCCCAGAAGGAGTCAATATGTACATGATGCAAAATTATGGTTATGGAAAATACATTATAGTGAGGACCCACAAAGTTCTAACAATATGGGAAACATAGGACCTATTTGTATTTATTGGATCCCCAAAAAGCTGCTTCCACTACTACTTTTCTCTTTTTACATTACCAAACTGTCTTTCCTCAAGCCTGAGACTCTTTTCTTATAATCTGGGGCGGGGGGGGGGGTGATGGCTGGTGGCAATGCCTCCTGTGGGCTGCTACTCTACTCCTGCTATATAAAATCACAGAGGGCAAGGGCTCTGGGGAAAATAACAGATAACCATGATTCAATTGTCTTCAATTATGACACATCATTATTGAGAAAGAACTATATGTTTTGTACTAAAACTGATGGCATGTGTCTACCCCATCAGTCAAATGGATTCAGGAGCCATTTGGATGAAATTAAACAAGGAAAGGAATAGACAGGGTGGATGTTATAAGAGAATGTATTTTATAAAGTGCCTCACAAATGTTTCCCTCATGCAGATTACAAGATTGGCCTGCAGACAAGATATAATAAGGATGAAAAACTTAGCATGCACAGACTAGTGTGTGCTCAAAGTCTCATTTTTCTCCAAACAGAGTACTGGTAAAGTCTGCCCTGACAATCACTTTCTTTCAAAGTGGAAAGGGAAGGGAATGAGCAGGGGAAGTATGTACCTGAACCTAATTCTAAAGAACAAGGAAGAAATTATGGTAAAATGAAATGATAGAATTCTGAGTACCAGCAATGCCCATAGTATCAGAATACAGGAAGAGAAAGCTGAGAAATAATCATGCATATTCCCCAGACTGTACGACAGCAGATTTTTTAAATACAGGAAAAGAAAAAGGAGAATAAGGAATCTTTATAAATAAAATACTTATCCCTTCAATTAGGAATATTTCTCATTAGAAGAAAATTTTAAAATATCTTTGAAGATATAGAAAGCCAATTGTGAGTTTATATTTTAAAAGCACATGTACAAAAGTTATTTGAATTCCAGGAAGTTTAAAAGGCACAAATGTAGAAGCTAAACCGCTTTAGTTTATTTATTTATTTATTTATTTTTGGTACCAGGAACTGAATCCAGAGGTACTTAACCACTGAGCCACACCCCAGCCATTTTTATTTTTTGAGACAGGTTCTTGTTAAGTTGCTTAGGGCTTCACCAAGTTGCTAAGGCTGGTCTCGAACGTGAGATCCTCCTACTTTAGCCTCCTGTGTCATTGGGATAGTTCAAGAGTTTTGATTTGCTTCCCCTTTTTCCCCATGTATGAGAGAGTAAGATTGGGGAATTAACTTCTTGATATAAGTAACTAGAAAAATGGGCATAATATATTTCCTATATTATTCCTAAATTAAGACACTAAGCAAAAGGCATCAATGGACTTTGATTCCTAAGAGAAGAGGTAAAAAAGAGGTAGGCTCTATCACTACAAACCTTTTCCTTTCTTGAGACAATTTCAATTCTTGGGCACATGAAGAATTTGACAATTTTCAAGCAAAGAAAAAGAGATTAGACTTCAAACAACTAGAATATGTCAGACAGAGTACTTAAGAAAACAGTGCTAATGGAGAAAGAACTCTAGAAATTTGCACATGAGTTTTCTTGTGTTTTGATAAAATAGTGATCTGTAAATGTATATAATAAGAACCCATGGAAGAAGGAAAAGAATAATTCTGGAGAAAGGAACAATTACTGGGGATCCATAAGATGAATAGTCCCTGAGTTCACACATGAACTATTGGAGTTTTCCAATAAAACTGGAGAGACTTTTTTGAGTATATTCAGTAGAGACCCCATAAGGGATACATCTTAGAAACGGGACTAAATTAGCTCTAGAATAAAACTTCTCAAGACCAATCAGCAGAAGGCTTTAAAACAATCTCAAAAGGATCCAACTAACCTTCCACTAACTTGCCTACCAGCAGAAAATATTCAACACTTTTTAAGAAAGGAATACAACATTGAGCCCTTAACAATATGAAAAATTTACAACTTCTACTGTTCAATGAAAAATTACTACATATACAGTGAAACCCAAATATAGGACCTATATAGCCAGGAGAAAAGTCATTTGAGCCAGGTATGGTGGTGCATGCCTATAATCCCGGAGGCTCAGGAGGCTGAGACTTGGATCTCAAGTTCAAATTCAGCAATTTAGCAAGGTAACTTAGTGAGACCCTATTTCTCGATAAAATATTTTTTTGAAAGGCTGGGGATATGGTTCAGTGGTTAAACTCCCCTGGATTCAATTCCCAGTATCCCTCCCTGGCAAAAAAAAAAAAAAAAAAAAAAGGTATTTGACAGAAATAGACACATAAATGAGAGAAAATACAATTAACAGATTAGGACATTAAAATAATGATCTTAAGCATGAAGTATATGATCAAGCATAAAAGGAACATAGACATACAATGACTGGGAGAGAAATAGAAGTTATAAAAGGGGACCTAAATGGAACAACTAGAGATTTTAAAAAAGTAAAAAATCTTCAATGAAAAATACATTGAAGCCAGGTGCAGTGGTACATGACTGTAATCTCAGTGACTTGGGAAACTGAGGCAGAAAGATCACTAGTTCAGGGGCAACCTCAGCAACTTAGTGAGACCCTATCTCAAAATAAAAAATAAAGAGAAGTGAATATGTGGCTCAATAGTAAAGCATTCTTGGATTCACCTCCAGTGACAGAAGCAAAAAATTACCAGATGGCATTAGCAGTAGAGTAGATATTATAGAAGAAAAGATCAGTGAACTTGAAAGCATAGCAAGTTTTTTTTTTTTTAAGCACAGAGAGGGTTGAGGGGGAAGACTATAAAATGAATAGAGCATCAGTGAGCTCTGGGAAATATCCAGAAGACCAATGTGTATATCATTGAATTGTAAAAAGAAGAGGAAAAAAAAGAGAGAAAAAGTATTTAAAGAAATTTTGGCTCAAATTTTTACAGTTCATGAAAACTTAAAACCATAGTTATAAAATCAATGAACAGCAAACAGAATGAACATAAAGCAAAGCACATGGAGCTCTATCAAAATCAAATACCTGAGAGCAAGTGATAAAGAGAAACTCTAAAAAGCAGCTTGAGAAAAGATAAAAGTAGGAATTACCTCAGATTTTTCTTCAGTGTTATAATATAGATCTGAAATGTTCCCCAAGGGTCCTTGTGTTGAAGGGGTAGTCACCAGCCTGTGGCACTCTTGGGAGGTGGTGTAACCTTTAGGAGGTGGTGCCTAATGGAAGGCAGTTAGGCCATTGGGAGCATGCCCTTAGCTTCCTGGCTGCCACACAGAGCAGCTTCCTCCACCATGCATTTCTGCCATGATTCATCCAAAGAGTTTATAATCTTTGCAAATGCACATGAAATATTTATCAAGAGATAACACTTTCTGTGCCATGGCACAGTCTTAAAATTTTTTTTTAAGGATTGAGATAATCTCTGTTTCAATCAAACTATTATACAGTTTGTAAATTCTGACTAAGAAGTGTTAAAGTGGACATCAGTAACAAAACGATAGCTGAAAAGTTACTTGGAATTAAAACAACACCCTCTGAATAATCTGTGGGTTAAAGAAGAAATCACAAAGGAAGTTAGAAAATTCTTTGAATGAAATATAAATGGAAACTATGTACCAAAATGTGTGTGGTAAAGTTAAAGCACACTTGTAAATATTGTGAATATTTACAGGACCATGCAGTAGTCTCCAGACCTCTTCTTCTCCCTAGACCAACAACTAGTAATTTTGGGATTGTGGGGCCCCTGATGAACTCCAATGAGCAAAATTCCTTTCTGAACCTCAATAGATATGGAATATGAACCAGGAACAAATCTTTATTGTTTGAAGTCAAGATTTTAGGACCATTTATTACCACTGCATAATTTTACTTTTCCAGAATGATAAAGAAGTTGGTACCTAGAATTGCTAGGACTGACTAGCAGTGAGGAAGCCCAAGCCACATGGAAGTCTCCTTATAGCTGTCAGTTAGGTTGACCGTGTTATCTGAGTACGTGATACAGCCATTTCAGCCCAAGTACAGAGAATCCTCCAGTCCAGCTATTTTACCAGAACCCATTCATTTGTGTCATCCCAGCCAAGGCTCTAGACACCAAGTTTGCAACCAGCTTGTGGAATTCTTTCTGAACATCTGACCTATATCATCTTTGAGCATAGTAAAGTTTTTTTGATTTGCATCACTCTGTTTAAGGTGATTTGTTAAGCAGCATTGATGTTATGGGCTGAATTGTACCCCTTGAAAATTCATAGGTTGAAGCTCTAACTCTCAGTACCTCTAAATACAGAGATAGAATGCTTAAGAATAGAGTCTCTAAAGTGGTACCTTAGGCCATTAGACAGGGCCTAATCCAATCTGATACATTCTTGCAAGAAAAGACAAAAACGAACAGAGAGACACCAGGGATGAGTGTGCATAGAAGAAAGACCATGAGGACACATCTGCAAGCCAAGGAGAGAGGCCTCAGAAGACACCAAATCTTTCAGCACCTTGATCTTGGACGCCTCCTTACTGTGTGCAATAAATTTCTGTTGTTTAAGCCACTCAGTCTTGGAACTTTGTTTTGGCCACCCTAGCAAACTAATATAGTAGATAACTAGAATGCCTGCCAAATTCAAGAAAAATCTTCCATTCTCACCTAACTCTGCCAAATCCACTGAATCAGGCTCTAGCATCTACTTTTGTTGTTTTCTAGGTGACCTTAATCCTTAACATTTACTTAATATCTAAGCTTGGACAATGGGACCTTCCTAGACAAAAACTGGTTTTGAGATTCAAAGAGAACTAAGGAATCTCCCCATTTGGGGGCTTAAGTTTGGAAAGAACAGTCAACAGAGGCAAACTCATAAAGCAGACATTGAAAGAGACAGGTAAAAAAAAAAAGATCAGATACATTCTTAGTTTCCTTTTTCTAATCTAATAGCACTTGCTTGATAGTTAGCTGTATTCCATCTATTCTGAGAGGTAGCCTTTTAGCCTTATGATAAACTCTTAATTTTGATTAAGTTAGCTTAAGTTAGTTTCTATGACTTGCAACCTAAAGAACTCAAGAGCTGATTTGGGTTTACCAACAATGGACATCCATGGGATGGGAACTCAGACAGAAGAAAGTAAGAGGTCTCATTAACCCAGCTCTCATTCCTAATGCACCAAGAAATAAACTAGGAGGTCTTACATGGGCTATTTAGGCAAGATGCACCAAGGAAATTTGAGTCATTATGTAAACATGACTTCATTCATCCTAATGGCCTTGAGAGGCCAGGGGAAATTTGGATTGCAGAGAGATAAATTGAAAAGAATCCCAAAAACCTGTGACAATAGTGCCAGGCAGGCCCAAATACAAATGAACTAGGATTTTTTGAAAAAGTGCTTAAAAATTAAAAAAAAGAAGACACCTCAGAAAAAAATATAAGATCAATTGAATTTTCTTGGCAGTGTACTGTGAAATAGTTAGCCAGGATGAAAAATCAATCAATCAAAACAGTGTTTCAGGAAGAAGCTTATGGGCCAAAAAGAAACCCTAAGGAAGCCTCTGGCCCAGCTGCTAACAGGAGAAAAGGAGGCATCCCATGCCTGTTCTTCCTTTGTCAAGTCTAACCTAAGCCTGATCCTCAGGCAGGCCAAGAACCCACGATGGATTGGTCCTATGATGGGATGAGGAGAAGGAGAAATTTTAGAAAGTCAGCAACTCAGTTATAGCCAATCACCCCAAAGCTTCTTGTCCCCACGCAGTAGCACATATATCCTGAGAGAGGAGCAGATAAGTATGATAGGCCATGTACCCAGATAAAGAGCTATATATGTCCTGATTTCAACAGCACACATGGTAAATGAAATTATTGTTTCTGAAAGCTAGCAGGCAGGGAAAGATGATACTTCCCTATACCACTGATGTCAGACTAGTACATGAAATTTCCTCTAGCTAATGAAGCATAAGCAGAAGTGGCATGTGTCATTTCCAGACAGTCACTTTTAGACCCAGTTTGTGGTTTACTGTTTCTCCTTTTTCTCAGCCATGAGACTGGTAATGATCCAGATAGAAGCTGTTCCAGGATGAAAGAAATGAATATGAGTTAAGCTATAATGACTTGTAATGAACGTGAAGTAGTGAGAAATTAAACTTTGTGTTGTAAGCCATTGTGATTTTCAAGGTTATTTGTTACTGCAGCATAAACCTAGCCACTCCTGACTCAAATTGAAAGATCAATAGCACAGGGGCTGAGTATAAAGCATTTCTGGCCTCCAGAGGAATGCACAGGCTTCAGGAAATGGCAGTGAAAGGGTATTATGAGAAGAAGTGGAGCAACCATCAGAAGCCCAAAAGCAAGGCAAATCTATTGAGATCTATTGGTGTTATGATTTAGATATGAGGTCCCCTCCAAAATCTCATGTATGAGACAATGCAAGAATATTCAGAGGTGAAATTATTAGTTTATGAGATTTATAGCCTAATCTGTGGATTAATCCATGGATAGGGATTAACTAGGTGGTGGCTGTCAGTAGGTGGGGTGTATCTGGAGGAGACAGGTCATGGGAGTGTGCCTTTGGTATTTATATTTTGTTCCTGATAAGTGGAGCACACTCTCTGCTTCCTAGGCATATCCTCAGTTGCTTCTCTCCTCTGTACCCTTCCACCATGATGTTCTGCCTCACCTTGTGCCCAGAGCAAAAGACTCAGCCTACCCTGGACTGAACTTCTGAAACCATGAGCCAAATTAAAACTTTTCCTTCTCTGCATGTTCTTGTCAGGTCTTTTGGTCACAGTGACAAAAAAAAAAAAAACTGACTAAAACAGTTAGAGAGAGTACCACATAAGAAACCCCATGCAGCACCAAGTGTATTATTCATTTTCATACCAACTGAGAAAATAATGGGCTGTGAGGTCTGGTAAAACAGAGATTATATTAATGAAAGGGGTTTGAGGGGATGTGAAGTCCTCTTTGTTTCTTTCTTTTGTTTTTCAGCTAAGGTCTGAGCCAAAAGGAAATATAGTAAGGGTTAACTGACTTAATAGAGGAAGTAGATCAAACGGTAACAAAATGCACACATACGTCTGTTGTTGGGAGATAAAAGCTCTTAGATGTAAAAATCAGAACATAGTGCTCTACTGCTGACCCAGGCTATATAGCCCTTTCACTATGGCCGCTTTTCACATACTTTCTGATACATAAAACTTGTTGCAGTACATGAGATCCAATCCAAGGATACTCTATCATTGAGCTACATCCCCAGCCCTTTTTATGTTTTATTTGAAACAGGGTCTTACTAAGTTTCTCTGGCTGGCCTTGAACTTGTAACCCTCTTGCTTCAGCCTCTTGAGTAGCCATATATATATATAAATTTTTTAGTTATAGATGTACACAATATTGTTATTTATTTATTTGTTTGTTTATCTATATGTGGTGCTGAGGATCGAACCCAATTCCTCTCACATGCTAGGCAGGCGCTCTACCACTGAGCCCCAGCCCCACCCCATTCTATATATTTTTTAAAAACCAGTTCTAGCTCTTCATTTATTTCCCTTTCTTCACAGAAAGCTTACTTTATCTCTCTTTCTGGAGACAGGTATTTTGCCCCTGAACCTTTGCTTAGGAGTATCAAAAGATAAAGTTACAATCAATTTAAGGATTTAGTTGCATTTTATTTTTGATTCATTAATTAGGGTAGACTCCATTCTACAAAACAGAATGGCAGTTCCCTCTGGGAAATAGTAGAATAGTGACACCTTAATCTATTTTCTGCTGATGGAATAGAATACCTGATTCTGGAAAATTTATAAAAAACAGAAATTTGTTTGTCTTAAGTCTCTTGAGACTGGGAAGTCCAAGAACATAATTCTGGTAACTAGCAAAAGCCATTGTGCTATGTCATTTCATGGTAGAAGGTGGAAGGGCAAGAAGGGGTAAGAGAGGGCATCGCACTTACTTTTATTAACAAGCCTTGTGATAAATAATCCATTCTCAAGATAACAGCATTAACCCATTCATGAGTTCGGATTACCTAATCACCTCTTAAAGGTTTCACCTCTCAACACAGATGCTTTGGGGATTAAGTTTCCTACATGTAAATTTTAGGAGATACATTCAAACCACAGTAAGTAGGATTTGTAAGATGAACCATGGAAACAGAACAATATGAAAAAATAACTGATTGGTTAATATCATGTTACTTCAAGTTACTATTTTGTAAGGGTTAAAACAGGAGGGCTGGGCTGGGGCTGTAGCTCAGTGGTAGAGCACCTGCTTCGCACATGTGAGGCACTGGGTTTGACCCTCAGCACCATATAAAAATAAATAAAGATATTGTGTCCAAATACAACTAATATATATATACAATACACACAAACACACACACATATACGGGGGACTTCCTTAATGTGCTATTTTAGGTAGCCTGGTATCTCTATCTCCTATTTTCAGGAAAAATTAGTCTATTTTGTGATCTGCTCCCTTAAGGTTTCAGTTTGATTATGTGGCATTTAGCATAAATGCCTTCATTTTGGTTTGGTCTAGTCTGTTAGGGCCTAGGGCAGGAGTGTAGTCCACAACAATGGACTCCCATAATTTTTATTTAACTGGAGCAAAGGCACTGTTTTCTCAAGTACAAATTTTCCTTTGTTCTCTGCCTGCCTCCTGGATCCTTTTTTAATATTTATTTTTTAGTTATAGGTGAACACAATATCTTTATTTTATTTTTATGTGGTGCTAAGAATCTAACCCAGTGCCTCACGCATGGTAGGCAAGCACTCTATCTCTGAGCCACAATCCCAGCCCCTGCCTCCTGGATTCTGAAGGTTCCATATCAGACTACCTTGCAAATTCACCATCCTCTTATGAAGACATTAGTATCATCTTGGAATCTTCTGTCTCCCACCTTGTTGCCTAAAATAAAACAGAAATTGTTGAGACCCTAGATCATCATTCTTTACTTGCCAACTGAGACTTCTTGTCTGAATATTAGATCAACCTTCCTTGTATTAGTCCTGTCTGTGAGTAAACCATATGCCCAGCTCCTTGCTCCTGCTGCAAAGCTGTGCTCATTACAAATCAGAATGACAGGTGGTATAAATGAAAAGGAGATTTGACCTTCAAAACTCTCTCAATTAGTTTTCACTAGTGCTCCAAACCAACAAGAAAGAACTCACCAGGGAGGTCTTGTAGGTTGCTCAATGTGGAAAGGCATGAGTTTGAGAGGGGAAGATCCAGCCTATCTGGTGTTCTGGGTCTGGAGTATGGTCTGGTTGACAAGAACCAACTGTGTACTGTGGTTGCTATAAAGTTTTCAAAAGACCGGCGGCAAGCTGGGTGCAGTGGTGCATGCCTATGATCCCAGAGGCTTAGGAGCCGAGTGCCTCTAAGTTCTATCCCCAGTAGCATCCCCTCCCCGCTGCAAAAAAATAGATAGGAGGCATTTGCTCCCTTTAAATCATTCCTGCTTCTCTATATCTCTAGGAGCTGGCTGGCTCTTATTTGTCAAATTGAGTCTGGTCAGGATGGCTCCATTAAAACTTTAACCTGAGTAAGTTATGGAATTCACATAATATTGGAAGAAATAGACAAAAGAAGACTCTTTTAAAAGAGTCATTAAAACCAAATACAATGTGTGACCCTGTTTGTTTTTTCAACCTGTATTGCATGGGATATGATGTATTACATAGGCTTATTTAAAATCCTAGAAAAGTAGTTTCCCCAGCACCATTTGTCAAAAAGATAATTCTTATCCTATTGGATTATCTTGGAACCTACACAAAAATACATATAAATAATCTATTCTGTTGCATTGATCTAATACCATGTTTGTCCTGATTACTAAAGGTTTATAGTAAGTCTTATATCAGGTAGTGTAAGTCTTGTGTTATTTCTCAAAGTGGTTTTGGCTATTTTAGGCTCTATGTGTTTCTCTATAAATTTTAGGATCTGCTTGCCAATTTCTATTAAAAAGCCTGCTGGGATATTTTAAGAATTGCACTGAGTCAATAGGTTAACTTTGAGAAAATTGCCACTTAAAAATACTAAGTCTTCCTGATGCATAAATACAAAATATGTCTTTATTTGTTTAAGTCTTCTTTAATTTCTCTCAGCAGTATCTCAGTTCTCAGTATACAAGTTCTGAATTTCTTTTGATAAATATATTTTGAACTTTTTGATAGTTTTGTGGGTGGGATTATTTTCTTAATTTTAGTTTTGATTGCTAGATTAAAATAAAATTAGGGGCTGAGGTTGTGGCTCAGTGTTAAGAGCACTCATCTTGCATGTATGAAGCATTGGATTCAATCCTCGGCACCTCATAAAAATAAATAAATAAAATAAAGTTATTATGTCCATCTACAATTAAAATAAATATTTTAAAAAGAAAATAAAATTACCACAATAAGATATCACCTCACTTGAATAAAATGATTATTATCAAAAAGAGTAAATTTCTGGTGAGAGTGTGGAGAAAAGGGAACGCTTGCACACTGTGGTTGGAAATATAAATTAGTATGGCCATTATAGAGGGCAGTGTTAGGTTCCTCAAAAAAAATTAAAATTAAAACTACCATATAATCAAATCTAGCAATCTCACCGCTAGGTACAATATCCAAAGGAAATAAAATCAGGATCTCATAGGGACATCTGCACCCCCATGTTCATTGCAGCTCTATTCACAATAGCCAAGAAATGTAAACAACCTGAGTCTATCATCGAATGAATGGATAAGGAAAAGGTAGTACCCATACAGAATGGAATAGTATTCGGCCAGAAAAAGAATTAAATCCTGTCATTTGCAGCAACATGAATGGAACTGGAGATCAAGAAAATAAGCCAGGCACAGAAACAAGTACCATGTGATCTTATTCATTTGTGGCATCTTTTAGAAAGTTGATCTCATAGAGGTTGAGAGCAGAATGGCAGTTACCAGAGGCCAGGGGAAGCAGAGATTGGGGGAAAGTACTAAGAAGTTTTGGTGTGTTGTGGTACAGTGGGTGGCTATAGGTAATAGTAATGAACTGGACACTTCAAAAAGTCAGAAAAACAGGTTTTGAAAGTTTTCACCAAAATAAAATGATAAACATTTGAGGAGATAGATTGTTTAACTTGATTTAAACATTACAAAATATATCCATGTATAACAACATTACATGGTACCCCATCAATATGTATAATTTTGTTTTTATGCATCAATATGTAAATTTTTTATTTTTTTAAATAAATGGAATAAAAACTGATTTTTATATAGACCTTGAATATTCTGACCTTGCTAACTTAGATTGTTAGTTCTAGTAGTTTTTTTTGTGCAAGCCTTTGAATTCTCTTTCTTTTGGGAGGGTGGGTAACCAGGGATTGACCTCAGGGCCACTCAAATACTCAGCCACATCCCCAGCCCTATTTTGTATTTTTTTTTTTTTTTTTGAGACAAGATCTCACTAAGTTGCCTAGTGCCTCACTGTTGCTGAGTCTGGCTTTGAACTCACACTCCTTCCATCTTAGCCTCCCGAGCCACCAGCATTACAGGCGTATGTCACCACACCTGACTGAACAGGTATCACTTTTGAGTTGGAAACAATATTGTGTGTGTATGCCTTGGGATCAGGAATACAACAATGAATAGTAGAGACATCGATCCTAACCTCAAGAAGTGTATGGATCTGTTGGGAAAGTCATAAATAGTAAAAGAAAATAAATACATATATCTTTAATATATCCAATTACAACAGTGATAAGCATTATACAAGAAATAAATGGTATGTGATTTAAAAAGTGATGGAACCCAGTAGAGAGAGGCAGGGGAAAATATTTAAGGGGGCAGCATGGAAGCCCACCAAAGAGATGATATTTAAACATCAAACGTTTGAGTCAGCTGAGTAAGAAATGAGGGGTAGAAGAGTGTTTCAGACAGAGGTGACAAAGAGAGCAAAGGCCCCAGGCAGGAAAAAGCTTGCTGAAGTTGCAAAACTGAAAGAGAGATGTTTGGGGCATATAAGTGCCCATAAGTGATAGAGAAGAAAGGAGCACCAATTCAGGAAAGGCATTTTAGGCCACTTCCCATAACACTTAGTATTCAGAATCCTAAGTGTTATGGGAAGCCATCAGTGGGCTCAGTACAGGAGTGCAGTCAGCAGAGTAGGCTTAATCACTTCCATTTTACAGATTATGTTACTGAAGCTCAGAGACATTGATTCATTCACCATCACACAGTAAGCGGCTGAAAACAAAGATAATTCAATGCTTAATGTAATAGTCTTTAGACTCTGTTTTGATTGTTCATCTTTCTGATGACCTCCATCAGATACTGGGAACTCAAACTCAAATTTGTCATATTTGCTGCTTGTGACTCATTTGCATTAAAGGCACATAGAGAGGAGAGACTGAAATCTGGTTATAATGAGGACTGGCATCATCTGTAGATTTCATCTACCCATTCTGCCCCCAAAATAGAGAACTAAGTACTTTTCAGGAAAAGATATAGATGGATGAAAGAAGTAATCTTTATAAAAACTAATACTAAAATATAATCTTCTCTTTAATCATAAAATCAATGTTGGTATAGCTATTTAATATTATATTCTCCAAAATGGCACTCCAGCATCAAAATATGAAGATAGAGTTTTGAGCATTGCAGACCTAACCATATCAAGGGTTGTGTGAATTTACAGGGATTGGTAAGAGGCCAGCGGGGACAAGAGTTTGCAAGATGAGCTACTTTTCAGAACTAAATACAAAAAAAATTCAGTCAGAGCACAAGGGCAGAAAACTAGGTTCTATAGTAAGGAAATCTGGACTTTGTCAATGCCGTTTGGGACCTGGAGGTGGACACCATTAGCAGCAGTCTAAAAATGTGGTGACTTGCTTCTAAGGAGGCCTCAGATGAATCATGAGAAACTACTGGACCATAGGGCAGAAAGCCTGAGGTCCCTGGAATCCTTCTAAGCCAATCAAGTGTGTCAAAATGGGCAAGTTTTCTAGTCTTACGTTTCTCATTTGTAAAACAAAATGTTTCAAAATAGTCTCTACAGGCCATTCAAGATTTAACGTGTTACAATTCTAGAACATTTTGAGTTCATTTTTTTTTTCTGGTCTTTGTATTAAAACTCTACAGCCAAGTCTAATTTGTCAATCAAGAGAAGGAATTTAACGATTATTTTGTGATCTTCAGTATAACTAGTAAATGATGGCCAAAATAATTTATTGAATGTATAAGATTGCCACTAAAGCAAGATCAGGTTCTGGTATTACTTTGTCTAAATAGTTAGTTTTCATTACTGCAAACTCAGACCTTCGGTATGATTTGTCCTCTTCTTGCAGTCATCCTGACCTCTGTAATTTACTCCACTGTTGAGAATAAAGTCACCCGTTGAAACACTTACAGGAATTTGAAAGTAGAAATGGTACCTCAATTTCTTTGATTTCCACATTCTTTAAAATACCTAACATTTCTTGCCACCCCTTCCAACACATCCACACACCTATACATATGCATACACACTTAACAAGCCTTCACCAAAACCCAGATCTCTTCACATTTAATAAAACTTAGCCCATCCAGTGGCCACCAAAGAGAAAAAGTACCATCTGTGAGAGACTTCAGAACCAATATGAATGACTAATGGGTCAGAGGGCAGGGGGGGATATTTTACTGAAAGATGAAGTGCTCTACTTTATATTCTAAAAGCTATTGGATTTGGCCCTGAGCAAAATCAAAGAGCTAATTGAAGAAGTCAAAGCATTTTGTTTAGAAGGGAAGATAAATTCCTAATCCTGACTTCCACATCACTTTGTAGTTTCTTCACGGTTGGATGTGATGGTAAGAACTCAAGACCAGCCTGGTTGAATGTGACTTAAGGACTTTTCCAAACGTATACATATAAACCCAAACAAGAGAAGCCTGCCCATTACCATTTGCTGGAAGCTCTTGTATAAATGGTTCAGTATAACTTTTATTCTTTGATGCTTATAAGGGTCTTTCTAGCAGTAAAGAGTTACACACTCACTCATCTGTCATAACTGAAAGGACAACATTGCTCAAGAGAGTGTTAACAGGCACACATCTAAATAAATGCAGTGAAATATGACAAGTAAAAAATGGCTCAGTCCTAAACACCCCCAGCATTCTGGGAAGCATGTGTACATTTTTAAACTGATTGCTTTTTTTAATTCTCTGTGTATCATATTCATGGCTTTTAAAAAATTTACTGATTTTCTTGATGAAGAGTTTAGCAAATGCAGAAATTGAAACTTAATTTCCAAATGCTTTGATTGCTTCTAATTGCCTTTAGATTTTTTTTCTTTATGTGTCTCAGTGTAATACTACAGAAAGCTTTAGATTCATTAGCTCTGGAAACATAAGCCTGCACTTAATCACACAATAAGTGAATCACTGGCATCCAAGCTAGACAGGGAACCTGACCTGGAAGTGTCTTTTCTAAGGCTCTACTGAAAGAGTCATCTATCTTCAGCTGCTCAAATCACTTCTCATCTTTGTGGAAATTTTCAGGATGCCCTCATAACTATAAATTTACAGCCTAGTATGGAAATTTATTGGTCCATCACAATTGAACCTTCCAAGGAGTGAAAGAAGCTTTTAGTTAGGTTCATTTTCTAAGACTAAAGGGACTCTTAAGGGCTTCATTTGCCAGCTTTCTCTCCTTCCCTTCCCCTACTCAAGAGCAGTAATGGTGTAATGCAAAGGCACCCTGCAAAAGGACATGTGCCATAAGTTATCATTAGCTCTTAGGGCAAAAGATTCAAATCCAGACTCTCCACTTGACTATAAGCCCTGGTAAGTTCTTTACTCTCTCCTAGCCTTCAGTGTCTTTATGTACATAATGGAAGAAATCATTTCTACCTCAAATGGTGGTTATAAGAATCAAATAAGATAATAGATAAAAGCATATAGCTTAGGGGCTGAGGTTGCGATTCAGTGGTAGAGCACTTGCCTGACACGAGTGAGGCATTGGGTTCCATCCTCAGCATCACATAAAAATACATAAATAAAGGTATTCTGGCCATCTACAACTAAAAAAAATAAGAAGAATTTTTAAAAAGTATATAGTCCAGTTCTTGCAAGACAATGAGTGCTTATTAAATGATAGCTATTGATGTTGCTGATGGTGTTGTTGTTTCTAAGTCCTCTCTGCAAATTGTTCTATAGTCCCCATAGTCAATGAAGATCTTTGATTTTTATCGGTGGGACAAAATTTAAAAAATCTTGTCTCCCAAACCATTTAATTTACAGATATTGGAACTCACATAACTGTAAAACAGCTAAGGGGCCACACACATGTCTGAGGTCACATGGAGTGATTGGCCTACCAGAGCAAAGAGGAGGTCCCTTGATTTTCCAACCAGAGTTCATTCTGCTCACAGGGCTCAAGTCTGGTTGTTCTCCAGTGTGTGCAGTCCTAGATCTCTAGAAATAAAGCGGATAACTTACAGCTTTATTTCTAACTTGCTATCATGTGACCCTTAGGCAGATCAATGTGATCATGTGAAAAAAAATCTGAAAATAATGCACAATAATTAGAAAGCAAAAACCTAATTGGAAAAGAAGTGTTTTGAAAATAGCACCCCAAAAAGTACAAAAATAATTGGAACGCATAGGCAAAGAAAAATTGTAGAATAATGTTGTTATAAGTGGCAAGTTTTATTTTTAATTTTCTAAAGGAATTTTTCTGGGAAAAGTAACGCTGAGTGCAGAGTCTGATGTATACCCTTCATACATGTATGCATGTATGTACAGGTTGAATATCTCTTTTCTGAAATGCTTGAGTCAGAAGTGTTTTGGATTTCAGATATTTGCATGTAAACAATTAGATATCTTGGGGATGGGACTCAAGTCTAAACATGAAATTCATTTATGTTTATCTTATATACATAGGCTGTAAGTAATTTTGTACAATATTTTAAGTAATTTTATTCCTGAAACAAAATTTCACTGTGGGGAATTTCCCCCTTGTGGTATCATACCTGTGCTCAAAAAGTTGAAATATTTGGAAGCATATCAAATTTTGGATTTTTAGATTAGGGATGCTCAACTCTTAATTAAAAAAAAAAGTTTTGTTTTGTCCTCTAAATGTGTCAGCTAAAGAAGAATGAAGGTTTGGAGAAGAGAAGAGCCCTAAGGTTGCTTCCTCCTGTGACAGAAGGGAGTTTACCAAGAGATAGAAAAATGGATGTCTTCTTATTGGGTCCTGGGAAATGCTGTTCCCAATGCCAGAAGAAGAGGCAATGAAGTAAATGATTCTTGCTTGAGCTGAATCTTAAGTATGTGCTGAGAGTGAGAACATCAGGCTGGGGGTTGAGGAGAAGCTAGGACTCCACACTTTCCTCTTTTGTGCTGAATCCACAAGGGCTCAGCCTTTTTCTCTTTGTCTTCAGGCCCTGCTGTCAGCCACCTCTGCCCTGGGATTGTTAGGCTCAGGGAAAACTCCTGGACACATTACAACAGAAGTACCACTGCTATGTTTATTTGAGTCACATAAAGTAAGGTACCTTTTATTCTTACACAAGAAAAATGTGCTTACTGTAAATATTAATACAAACAATATGTGACATGCAGAGCAAAACACCAAGTCCTGGGTGGGGGATGTAGCTCAGTGCCGAGCACCTGCTCAGCAGGCCTGAGGCCCTGAGTTGGATGGACAGCACTGCCAAAAAACAAATAAATTAACTAAATACAAATTGAAAAGAAAAAAAAAGTTCTATTTGCCCATAGTACTTGACTTCTTGATTCTTTCACTTGCAATTTTTATGTAATCAGTAGAAATCTACCTCATTTTTTTCAATCATTCTAAAATATGTCACAATATAAATGTGCCATAGTTCTTTTTTTAAATTTATTTTTTAGTTTTAGGTGGACACAATATCTTTATTTTATTTTCATGTGGTGCTGAGGATCAAACCCAGTACCTGGTGCATGCCAGGTGAGCATGCTACCATTTGAGCCACATCCTCAGCCCCTGCCATAGTTCTTTTTACCATTCCCTAATTGAGGGCGTTTTCTGCCTTTTTCGATCTTTTTTGATCGAAAAAAATTGATCATCCATGTTCATTTACTTTCTGAACATGAATGAATTATTTCACAAGTATGGATTATTAGAAATGGAATTCAAGCCAGGTGCAGTTGGGGCACGTGCCTGTAATCCCAGTGACTCAAGAGGCTGAAGCTGGATAATCACAAGTCAAGGCCAGCCTGAGTGGTTTAGTTAGAAATTGTTTCAAAATAAAAAGACTAGGGAATGTAGCTCAGTGGTAAAGTGCCCTTGGGTTCAATTCCCAGTTAAAAAGAAAAAAAAAAAAAAAAGAAAGAAAGAAATGGGATTCAAAACTCCAAAGATATGCTTTCTTACTTTAAATTTAGATATGTATTCCTAAATGACCATGAAGACAGCTTATATCAACTCACACTCTTGCAAACTGTGTATGCGTGGAATTGCACATTTCTACCTGCTAATATGGATATCAGTTTACTAAGGTATGTAAGTGTGTATGTGTGTAGTGTGCTGAGGATCAAATCCAGGACTTAGCACTTGCTAGGCAAGGGCTATACTGCCAGACCCATTCTATTGGATTTTAGCAACCCATTTGGTTATAAAGTGTATTTCATGTTTTTAACTTTGTATTTCCTTTACTTTTCAGATTAAGCAACTTTTTACAACTTTTTTTAAATGTTTTTTTTTTCTTTTAGTTGTCAACGGACCTTTACTTTATTTGTTTATATGCAGTGCTGAGAATTGAATCCAGTGCCTCACACATGCTAGGCAAACATTCTACCACTGAGCCACAACCCCAGCCCCTCTTTTTTAAATCTTAACTGTCAATTTTTTGTGAATTGTCTTTTGCTCAGTTTTATATTTTATGTCTTTTCACAATAAATTTAGAAGACTTTAATATATTTTTATGTATTTTTCAAATATATTTTATATATCATACTTTATTTTAAATATTTTTATATTTTAAAACGTTAACCAGGACCTTTTATTTTGGTACTTTTGACATGCAGATTTGTATTCATCAATTTTTCATCACTATAACAAAATACCGACGACAGTCTATAAAGAAGATGCTGATTTGGCTCAGAGTTTTGGAGGCTGAAAGTCCAAGATTGGACAGCTCTATTGGTTCAGCCTCTGTTGTGGGCCTAATGGTAGAAGGCACCAACATGGAGTCATGTGTCAGATAGAGAAATCATAATCCAGACAGAAAGCCAGAGAGACTGGGATCCCACAATCCTTTCTGACAGCCCACCACCAATGACCTAAAGCCCATCCACTGAGCTCCATCTTTTTAAAGTTTTACTATTTACATCCAGACTGAGGACCAAGTTTCTAACATGTGAATCTTTGGGGGAAAATTTCAAATCATATGCATGGGAAAATCTTTTAATTTTTTGAAGTGATATCTTTGGTATGTATGTATGTATATATGTATATATTTCAGTTCTGGGGATTTAACCCTAAGGTGCTC
Source organism: Ictidomys tridecemlineatus (assembly GCF_052094955.1). Classification (NCBI taxonomy): domain Eukaryota; kingdom Metazoa; phylum Chordata; class Mammalia; order Rodentia; family Sciuridae; genus Ictidomys; species Ictidomys tridecemlineatus. The sequence continues at coordinate 134,523,695 of NC_135480.1, forward strand.
TACCACTAAGCTACATTCCAATCCTTTTTATTTTTTATTTTGAAACAAGGTCTCACTACAGTGCCCACACTGACCTTGAACTTACAATCCTCCTCCTCAGCCTCATGATTTGCTGGGTCTATTGATCTTTTATTAATGGCTCCTGAAATTTGTGTCTTTCTTTGAACAGCCTTCATCTCCCTCCAAAATTATAAAAACTAATATTACTTTATTTCTTTTCTAATCTGACTTTTAAAATTTATTGTTTATAATTAAACTCATTCGGATTTTTTGTGTAGGATATGATATAGGAATCTGATTTTTTTTAAAGAACTATAGTCCTCTCACTATCATTTTTGGAGAGTGCATCCTTTTATTCTTTCATATTTGAAATGTCCCTTTATACATAGCTTTGTTCTTGAATTGTCCTTTATCATTCCACTTGTCCAACGTTATTCTGAGTCAACATAATATTTTTTAATTAATATGAAAGTATATTTTGATAACTAAAGTCACTGTTTCTTCATTGTTCCTTTTTTTAAAAAAATTTTTATTAGAACTTTATTATTATACATAGTTCTTGGGTTCATCCTGACAAATTCATACATGCATGGAAATCGATTTCAGTACCTGATTTCCCCTTTTTCCTTCCCCCTTTTCCAATTCATCCTCCCTTTCCCCTCCCTTTCTTGCTGTTCTTTTTAAATTTTTTTTGCTTGTCCTGATGCATTTTCTATTCCATATGAACTACAAAATCAGATCTTCAAGTTCCACAATTCTCGTTATAATTTGACTAAGATCACATCGAATTTATGGATTCATTTGGAAAGATAATATCTTTAGAATATTGAGTCTTTTGTCAAAAACATGTATAGTTTTCTATTTATTCAGGTCTTCTTTTATATCCTCAATAAAATGGTAAAGTTCTCTTTACATGGACCTTCCACAGTTCTTTTTGGTTTACTACTAAAAGATTGTTTTAAAAAAAAAATCTACGTTGTCATTGGAAAAGGATTTTTAGATTTTATTTTTTTACAGAGGAAAGGTAAGAGAAAGAAAGGAAGTCAGGAGTTGAAAGGGTGGAAGAGAAAGAAAACTTAAAAGGGGAAAATTAAATGATGAAGAAGGAAGAGAGGATATTTTAATTGTTATTGAGCACTTACTATATGACACACCCAGAGACCTACACAAGCACTATCTGTGTGCACATTCAACCATGTGGCTCAGAGATGGAGCTTAGAGATCAGCAAAGAAGTATGAACTGGAAATGGAGAGAGAACAGGTTTGGAATGAGACCTAGGAGTTGGTCCCAAATTCCACTCTCACCAGCTGTGTGATCTTGCTCCAATTACTGAAATTACATTTCTCATTTGTAAAGCATGGCTATTAACTGCTTGGGTAATTGTGAGGATAAATTGAAATAACATATCAAAAGCGGCTGCCACATGAGGAACTTTCCCTAAGTGCTGATTCCCACCCACCAATCTGTCTCTTCTGACTACTGCAGTAGGCTGCCACAGAAATCCCCAAGTGCTGGGGCAACACACAGGGCCTTAATATTAACATATTGTGATCTAATTATTCCATGAGCACATGCACATGCACAGGGACACATACAAAAAATTCATAAGAAACATGGTAGGGAAGACAGGAGCTGTGTGTGAATCTGAAAAAAAATGTCACCTACGCCTAGGGGGAAAAAAATCACCCCTTACAAAATGAGGCATTATTGAAAGGTGGATCCTTGTTTAAGCCTAAATCCCTAGTGAGAAACACCCTCTATTTCTGCCAAACAATAGTCCCTTGTCCAGAAGATAATGCTGGCTACATAGCCCTGGAAAGCATCAGATCCCCATGGCAATGGCCATGGTCTCTCCCTTGTGTGACTCTGAAACAGCATCTGGAAGAGCAATAGCACTTGGGGCCTCAGCCACTTCCCTGTAGGCTGCATTCCCAGGAAAACAGAACTGGCCTGGCCGTCTTGGCTATTCCTCACTCTTGCTGAGGGACTGGGACCTTCCACGAAATTGTGCTTATGAGATGCAAGAATGAAGGAGAAAAAAAGATAAAAATAAAACATGGCTGAAATGCCCCAAATGAATGTTCTGTCCTTGGGGGTATGTCCATGTGTTCCCAGCACTTCTTGCTCATGAAGAAAATTCGTGAACTAGCCTGGATCCAAATTCTCCCCCTCTGCAGCTGGGAGAGCTTGAGGAAATTTTTTCACCTCTTTGAGCCTTCTTTTCTTCATCTGAAAAATAGGGTTAATAACACAGACCTCAGAGAATTGCTATGAGAATTGGATCACAAAAATATAAAAATGTGCACAATAAAAACCAGAATTTATTCTCTCATCACTTTGGGAATTGCATTCAGAGCCTATAAATGTCTTCAGTGGTTCTAAGCTTCACTTTTCAAGGGGAAATTTGATTTCTTGCAACAGCCAAATATCATGCAATGTTGGGGCTAGGAAATGATGTGCCTGATAAAATGTTTTTACTTTTTAAAAAGAGCTATCCTCTCTTCAATACTGAGACTTGTTTGTATAGGTGACTTGTAAACGGCTCTTGACCTGTTGGGTCTACACTGAAATTGTATCCAGAATCCAATCACTTTCACCACCTCTTCTGCTACTATTTGGTCAAATCAAAGCCATCATCTTTTTTTTTTTTTTGTATTATTACAAATAGCCCTCAGACTGCTTTCCATGCTTCCAATATTGCCCTGAAATATTTTGAGTCATGGCAGTATTGTTGCAATAACTGTATCATTTACCTGGAATAATGCCTTGACCATCCTTTATCGGATATTCATATATTCAGCAAATATTTATAGTGCACCTACAAGATGCCAGCATTGTCCAGGCTCTGGCAATGTAGAAATAAAAACAACAGGCACAGATTCCTGCCTCCCCTGGAGCATATATTCTTGAGGGACACAATAACCAATAAACAGACAAAAAGTGCAGCATGGACTATGTCAGAGATGTGGTAGAAAGGAAAATAACAGGGTGTGTGGGGTATGGAAGGAGCCCAGGAACTGTGTGATGGGAAGTGGAGGTTGCCATTTTTTAAATGGGAAATTCCTTCTAACAAGCTGACATTTGAGTGGAGACCAGACGGGAGTGACTCCTGCAGTTCTGTGGGAGACCGGGGAGGAGGAGGTTTTCCAGGAAGAGAGAATAGAGGTGTGAAGGCCCTGGGGCAAAACAAAGGGGCCAGGGTGTCTCAAGTACAGTGAGTGAAGGCAGAGCAGAGAGAAATGTGGTTACAGACATAATGGGAATGGGAAGAGGATCCTCCGCAGAACTGTTTCTTCCTCTAATGAGTTGGAAAGCCACTGGAGGATTTTGAGTGACCATCCTCCATCTACTTTTTTAAAGGACCATTCTGACTACTCTGTAAAGCAGTGGTTCTCCAATTTCAGCATGCATTCACATCTCATTGCCCAAACCTCTCCCTAGAGTTTCTGACTGAGTAGGTCAATGGTACAGGAGAATTTGCATTTCTAGTGAATTCCCAGGTGATGCTGATTCTGCTGGTCTTGGATCACACTGTAAGGACCACTGAGGTAGAGAACAGATTGCAGGAGATGCCATCAGAAAAGCAGGGAAACCAGTTGGGAAATTTACAATAATCCAGGAAAAAGATGATGGTGGCTTTGTTTGGACCAGGTGGCAGCAGGAGACATTGAGAAGTGACTGGATTCTGGATACAATTTTAACATAAATCCAATGGAATTTGCTGAATGATCAGATGGGAGGCACTGTGAAAAATAATGAGTCAGGGAGTTTAGATTAAGCAACTAGATGAACGGAGTTGCTATTTACTGAGATAAGGAAAGAAGACTATTGGGTGTGGGTGGGGAAAGAATTTAGGAGTTTAGTTTGGAGAAGTTAAATTTGTCATTTCCCTTAAAGATACCCAAATAGATATGTTAAGTAAGCTTTTGTTTTAAAGGAGTCTGGAATTCAGGGGAGAGTTCTGGTCTGGCCATAGAAGGGCAGGGACTTTTAGCATATCATGAGTACCATAAAGACTAGCTAAGAGCATCACTGGAGAGAGAGGGAAGGTAGGGAAGAGGGTCAGAGATGAACTCTGTAGCAGTCCAATGGTTGGAAGTCAAAGCAATGAAAGGGACCAGTAATGAGATTGAGAAGTGATGGTCAAGAGGTGAGAGGACAACTTGGAGAGAATAGTCCTGTACATGCCAAGGGAAGCAAGTATTTCAACAAGTTCAAGTTCTTTTGCTACAAAGCCATCTTTTCCTAACAATTACCACCAAGTATTGACTACTAGCTATCATGGAAAATGTCAAATTTTGAAGTGATTCTTTATGAATCAATGATTCTATCAGGAAAATCTGGTCATGAAGATTGAGATTTCCTTTTTTTTCTTTCTTTCTTTTTTTTTTTTAAATAACTTTGAGCTGATTTTATTTTTGCAACCCCAAAATACATCATTGGCACAATTTAATCACTGACATAAACTAGACATCTTTTCTTTCATCCTCAAGCAGTCTGCCTAGTTGACTCTTTTCTTTGAAGAAAATTGTCCAATTTGAGAGATTGAGTTATAAATCTAAGTAGTTGCATGTGCAGTCAGACTGCTGGGAAGTGTATGGGTACATTTGATAAATGTTTCAAGTGCTGCAGCATTTTTTTCTGCCCTCTCTTTTTATTTTCTGACAGTGGTTCTTGGAATTCTCTGGGTTTTCAGCAGTAAAAACAAATTGTGGGAACAAATGCTTCAAATTGCTCGTTCATTAAGCTCTGAGCAATCTGGTCTTTAATTGCCTACTTTTATTCTGAGTGCAACGGGTTGGGAATCCATGGTTTTAATGATAGAAGGACGAGGAAAGACTAGAGATGGGAGCAGAGCAGGATTTAAGAGTGGTGGCAATGAACAAGGAGAACAGCATCTGGATTTCTTTCAGAAGTCTGAAGATTTGAGGACCAGTTTCACTAGCAGGGTTGGGAGATGGGTTCTACAATAAGTCAACTTGGGCTGGCCTCGCCAACTGGAAGACATGAGGATCACAGGGCCCAGAGCCCCATGCTGCTCATCCTAATGAGCTACAACCACAGGCACATCAGCTTTATCCTGCAGAGTCCCCAACCTTCTTCTGCAGGGAGCTGTCAAACTTGCTCCTCGGTGAGAAATACAGTTGCTGGCAACTCAGGATGCCCTGAGCAGAGCCATTTATTGCATCTCTTAACAAGTTATATCTGATGATGAGTCATCTGTACTCAGCAAGACCTAGTTACAGAAAATTCATTTCCCACAATTTTTCATTGCTTTTTTGTGAATCACAACTTCTGAAGACTCATCTTTAAACACAAATAGTATACGAAAAAGTACATCCCAGATCACATATGGCTTCTTGCTGTACAGAAAATATAGTAACAGCATTATTTCCTCCAAGTAAATCAGGTGAAGAAGACAGTGCCTAAATCTGTGTATTGCATCTGTGGGTGATTCCAGTCTGGACTTGACTGCTCCAGAAGAGGTGAATGATCACAGACAGCACATTACTATTTCTCTAAGGCGCTGGAGGGGCTGGTATCCAGCACTATTCTCCTTAGAAGTTGCCACAGCAACCATACAAACTGCAGGAGGTTATAGTTTGCTTCTCTATAAGATAAAAACGGTTGTTTATTATTCAGATTTACTTCTTGAGTAGGTTACTGAATGACTCAGGGCCAGTTTTGTAGCTGTTCCATGTCTTACTCATTCAGCAAACATTTGTCTATTTCAGGAACTGATTTATGTGCTTGGGTTATGTTAGTAAAGGAAATGGTCAGAAATCCCTGCCTTCTTGAAGTTCATATTCTAGTGGAGGGAGAAAAAAAATAACTCAAAACATAATAAGTAGTTAAATGATGTAATATGTTGGAAAGCCATTAGATGCTATAGAAATAGTTCAACATAATAAGAGGCTTGGAAGGGAGGGAGAACGTGGAATTATAAATAAAAGTGAAAGACTCATGTTCATGGTGAGATGGTGACATGTGAGTAAAGATTTGAAGGGGGTGAAGTGTTAGCTAAGTGGATTTTGGGGAAAAGAATGCTCAAGCTAGGTGAAAAGGCCAGGGGTGAAAACCTAAGGCAGAAGCCAGTCTTGTATTAGGATCAGCATGAAGACCAGTGTGGCTGGAGTGGAGTTCAACAAAGGAGAAAGTACTGGAAGTAAAGGTTAGGGAGATTATGGGAACCTGCATGTAGAGGGCCTCTTTGATCATTTTAAAGGCGTTAGCATTTAGTTAGGGCAAAACAGGAAGTCCTGGGAAGACTTTAGGCAGATGACAGATAAAATCTGAGTTATATTTTAGGAATATCATTCTGGTCTCTGGGAATGGTCTCTTGGAAGGCAAGTTAGACAAACAGACCTAGAAGGAAGCTATACTGATACTCCTGGTGAAAGGTGTTGGCAAACCAATCCAGGGTGGCATGAGCAAGGATTGTCATAGGAGCAAGTGGACAGATTGCTCCTTCCAATCAGCCTAAATGGGAGAAGCCTCTGGTGGAGTAGGTTTGTAGAAAAGGTGAGAAATTTATTTTAGATATAGTTTGAGAAGTCTCTGAGGCATCCACGTAGACATGTCAAAAAGGCAGCTGCAAGCCAGGCATTGTGGCACATGCCTGTAATCCCAGCTGCTCAGGAGGCCAAGGAAGGAGGATTGAAAGCTCAAAACCAGCCTGATCAACTTAAGGAGAATCTATCCCAAAATTTTTAAAAAGGGCCAGGGATGTAGCTCAGTGGTAGAGCACACTTGCATTTAATACTAGAGGGGGAAAAAAACAGCTGCACATGAGTTAGATTTCAGGAGAGATGTTAGTCATAAGATAGAAATGGGAGATTCATATTGATAAAAGAGTTCATTAACAAACTGAGGACAAGGGAAAAAGAAAACTACAGACTGATACTGGGGCCCTGTATAGAACTGGGAGAAGAGTGGGGACCAAAATGCACACTGAGAAGGAACAACAAGTGAGACAGGAAGCAGATAGGAAGGGTATAGTATCCTGGGAGCCAAGAGAAGAAAATCCGTTGAAGAAGAGTGAGCAACCATGCCACTGGATTTGCAAGTGAATTTCCTCCTCTATCAAATGTATGTAATTGGGCATGGGATGGTAGCTCAGTGTCAGAACAATTACCAAGCATGCAGAAGGCTCTGGGTTCAATTCCCCACACCACAAAATATATGCATGAGTGTGTGGGTGGAGAGATAATAATAGCACCTGAATGATAGACTTAAATAAGATAATTTATGTGAATTGCCAATTACAGTACCTGAGGCTAGTAAGAGCTCTAAAGTGTGGGCACCCACCTGTAATCCCAGTTACTCAGGAAGCTGAAGCAGGAGGATCACAAGTTCAAAGTCACCCTGGGAAATTTAGCAAGATCCTGTCCCCCAAAGAAAAATTTAAAAGGGCTGAGAATGTAGCTCAGTGGTAAATTACCCCTGGACTGAATCCCTAGTACTGGAGATATATCTATATCTATATGTAAAATTTTTATTCCTAACATCTCTGAAAATCACTTATCACTATAAAACTATTCACTCCCCATGCTGACACCTAGGGGGCGCACAAGGCCTTCCTTTTCTTCCTTTCTTCTTTTTTTTCCCCACATTAGAGATGGCAAATTTAGATGTAGAACAAAATGGATTGAGTCCCAATAGCAACTGAGTTCTTTGAAGTAAGGTGGAAAACCCAATGCAGTGGATATCAAACTGAGGTACATAAGAATTGCTTGAGCTTGTAAAAATGTGGATCCCTAGCACGACCAACCACCAGAGATTCTAATTAAATCAGAACGGGATCTGGGGATCTGCCTTTTGCCCACTCAGGTAATTCCCTGTCTGCTCCCACCCTGCTCTAGTGTGAGAGAGGTAAAAAAGTAATAACCAGCCTACAGCAAACATTCTGTTCTTCTTTTCTTCGAGGGACCTTGGAATGATTTCTGCTTCTTTTTCCTCTGTCCATGTAGCCAGTGAGGTAAACCATCCCTAAGGTTTCTTTTGGATTGGAAAGGCCCCAGGAGGATCATGGCGGTTCCACAGAACACACATGTGGAGTGGGAGGCTTGGGCTAGCTTTCACCTGCCTGCATCAGTGGACACAAAGTGGTACCTGCCAGTCCCCATATGGCCCCCAAATCTGTTTTACTTGACTTAAACAGATTTGGCCAGTTAAGTGTTTAATAAAACTTGAATTTGTTTACAACATTTAAAACTCAGGTTTCCTTCTTTTCTGGAATAATATCATGTGAAACTTGGTCCCTTCTTCCCACATAGCATTGCTTCCTTTTGGTGGGGATGGACACTGTAATTTGCTGCTATTTCTCTCATTACTTGTTGCCCCCACTCCAAAATCAAGGCCGTGTATCAGTTGCCACTTATATCATACTTACACTGAAAGTTAAAAATATTTTTCTTTGGAAAGTAAGGATATAACAAAATAGTCTAGTGTTTTCAAAAATAAATGTTCTCACACCAGACCCATTCTCACATTGGCATTACTTACCTGACTTCTCTAGGTTTTTAAATTTACTATCTCTGCCCAACCTCTTTTTTTTAACATTTTTTTTAGTTGTCAATGGACATTTATTTTTTATTTATTTAAAAGTGATGCTGAGAATTGAACCCAGTGCCTCACACGTGCTAGGCAACTGCTCTACCACTGAGCCACAATCCCATCCCCCTGCTCTACCTCTTAATTCAGAGGAAAAGGTACCTTTAGTGTTCAGCAGTAGAGGGGAGTGAATTACTAATACATAATAAAATGAATGAATTTCAAAAATCAGACTGAGTGAACTGGGAATATAGCTCAGAGGTAGTAAGTGTTTGCCTAGCATGCATAAGGCCCTGGGTTTGAACCCCAGCACCATAATTTTTTTAAAAAATTAGACTGAATAAAAAATAGACACAAAGGATAATAATTCCACTTATATGAAATTCTAGAAAAGGCAAAAACTATAATAACAAGAAGCAGATCACTGGTTTTCCTGGGCAAAGATTTGCTGCAAAGAGCATGAAAAAAATTGCTTCTAGAATGAAGTTAATGCTCTGTCTCTCAATTGTGTTGGGGCTTATGTGCAGGGATATACGTTTGCTAAAACCTCTCAAGCTGTACATTTTATTTTTTTTAATTAAGTAGCTAATTAATTTACTTATTTTTGTACTGGGGATTGAATCCAGAGGTGCTTAACCACTAAGCCACATTTACCATGCAGGATCCCTATCTTTTATATATTTTTCTTTAGAGACAGGGTCTTGCTGAGTTGCTTAGGACCTTGCTGAATTGCTGAGGCTGATTTCAAATCTTTGATCCTCCTGCCTCAGCCTCTGGAGCTGATTACAGCATGTGCCACAGGACACAGCCTAAAGTCATACATTTTAAATAAGTGCATTTTCTATGCCATTGATACCAAATACAGTTGATTTTTTTAAAAAGTTGCTAGTAGAGTTGCCCAAGGAAAGAGAGGAAGTGAAGTACACTCTTGCTTAGGGCTCTTTTTTACATATCACTGTTGTGATTCTACCACAATAGGCAGCAGGACAGCATTCAGGATTTCAAGATTCTTAAGTCTTGAGGGAATATTTAAATCCCCAACAGACATAAATAACATGTGGCAGAAAGTCACACGCCCAGTTGACAGTTGTGCACTTGGGGCAGTGTGGGGGCAAGTTCTCAGGAAGCTTCAATGTTTTAAGAGCTACTCTTTAGGGTCAGGCTGGTTATGGAAAACCCCGGGGTTAATCTAGGTAAGGACCTCTATGCTAAATGAGGCATTGACAGGAAAGTGGGTTATTTTCTTCTTTCCCTTCCTGTTTCTTCTTCTCTTTCCCCTTTTCTTCCTACTCCTTTCTTAGACTCACCCTCAGGAATCTCAGCCTGCAAAAGCATGTTGCATACCTGGCAGACCAGACTCCATTAAATCTAGTATTGGCAGCTCTAGGCATTGTCCTGGAGAGCCCAAGCAGGCTTCCCTCCAAACACACAGAGCTTTGTTTATGGGCTTTGGGCTTGCTTGTGTCTGACATTGTTGGCCAGCACTCCATTTTTCCTCCTCTTGTGTTTCTCAGAATTAAAAAAAAAAAAAATTTTTAAATTTTTAAAAAAAGCATTGCTGGAAAAGCAAGACCATGACATTTATGGTTGGATTTACCTACTTATGAGAAACTGACAGAACCCTCAGTAAATTCAGAAGAAAAGGTAGCTATGGGCACCCCACTCTTTGCTCTTGCCCTTACCACTTCCACATAAGCTGCCTGATCTCAGTGACAGCACCTACATTTCTTTGCTTACAGGGTTTCCAAAGTGACTACACCATTGTGCAATCCCACCTGCCGTGTCTGCACATTCCCACTGCCCTTTGTCTTCAACAGCCCACGCTAGGTCAGGTTCTTCTTTTTTTTCTTTTTAGCTATCCTGATGGATGTAGTGGTAGTTCAGTTATTTCTTTGTGGTTTTAATTTGCATTTCCCTATAAGCTAATGATATTGAGCATCTTTCACATGTTTATTAAATATTCATATATCTCTTGTTGACGTTTCAAAATTACATCATTCAAAACAAAAATGAATAAATTAGGTCATCTACTTCCTTATCCTTCAATTTTGATAATTCTTCATATATTCTGGATATGGTTATTGTCGGATAAGTGATTTATAAATCTTTTCTCCCAGTTTACCACGTCTTTCATTCTTTTAGTAATATCTTTCCAAGAGTAAAAGTGATAAAGTCCAGTTTATAAATTTCTTACCTCTTAATTGCTTAATATCATATCAAAATATGATATCTAAGAAATATTTGCCTAATTCATGGTCACAAACTAGAATTGGTACCTAAGTGTTTAAGATTCATTTCAAGTTAACTTTTGCGTGTGATTTAAGAAATAAACCAAAATTTATTTATTTGGAGCTGGGGATGTAACTCTGTGATAGAGCACTTGCCTCACATACATAAGGCCCAGTTCACATGAGTGTGCATGAGCACACACACACACACACACACACACACACAATTTTTTATAAATGGATGTTACTTCTCTTTATTTTTTAAAACTTTTTGTTTTAATTAGTTATACATGAGAGTAGTATAATTTCTCATTCTTCTGATTTGTGTGTGTGTGTGTGTATATATATATATATATAAAACTATATGACCGGTGTGATTATTCTATTTATTTTTTGATAATGTATTTCAGTAAGGTCCTTTCAACTAAGGTCCTTTCTTTTTTTCATCCCCAGATATAGCCAGTACCAACACTTACATGCATATCTATCTAATCAGTTTTTACATATCTGAATGTAAATATGTATCCATAACAAAATACAGTATTGTGCTTATTTTAGCATGTTTTGTCATCTATCCACCTCAATATATGTAGATCTAGTTTATGTAATACTGTATCCTAGGATTATATACCTTTGTCCATCTCTTACTTGATGAACATTAGGTCTATCTAGTGCAAACACTGCTATAGTAATCATCTTTGCACATGTTCCTTAGATCCATGTAAGAATTTGTCTATGATATATAACAGAAATTCAATTTTCTAGGTATTAAAATGACTGAATCAATTGATAATCCCACCACATAGAATGATTTACAATCCTACAACTTCACCAGATCACAAGACTCTGAAATTACTGCTAATATAATAGGTGTGAAATATTTTCTTTTCTTTTTTTCTTTTTTTTATTGTTGGTTGTTCAAAACATTACATAGTTCTTGACCTATCATATTTCACACTTTGATTCAAGTGGGTTATGAAGTCCCATTTTTACCCCGTATACAGATTGCAGAATCACATCAGTTACACTTCCATTGATTTACATATTGACATACTCATGTCTGTTGTATTCTGCTGCCTTTCCTATCCTCTACTATCTCCCCTACCCTCTTCTCTCTCTACCCCCTCTACTGTAATTCATTTCTCCCCCTTGTATTATTTTTCCCTTTCCCCTCACTTCCTCTTGTATGTAATTTTGTATAACCCTGAGGGTCTCCTTCCATTTCCATGCAATTTCCCTTCTCTCTCCCTTTCCCTCCCACCTCTCATCCCTGTTTAATGTTAGTCTTCTTCTCATGCTCTTCTTTCCTACTCTGTTCTTAGTTACTCTCCTTATATCAAAGAAGACATTTGGCATTTGTTTTTTAGGGATTGGCTAGCTTCACTTAGCATAATATGCTCTAATGCCATCCATTTCCCTCGAAATTCTATGATTTTGTCATTTTTTAATGCAGAGTAATACTCCATTGTGTATAAATGCCACATTTTTTTTATCCATTCGTCTATTGAAGGGCATCTAGGTTGCTTCCACAGTCTTGCTAATGTGAATTGTGCTGCTATGAACATCAATGTAGCAGTGTCCCTGTAGCATGCTCTTTTTAGGTCTTTAGGGAATAGACCGAGAAGGGGAATAGCTGGGTCAAATGGTGGTTCCATTCCCAGGTTTCCAAGAAATCTCCATACTGCTTTTCAAATTGGCCGCACCAATTTGCAGTCCCACCAACAATGTACAAGTGTACCCTTTTCCCCACATCCTCGCCAGCACTTGTTGTTGTTTGACTTCCTAATGGCTGCCAATCTTACTGGAGTGAGATGGTATCTTAGGGTGGTTTTGATTTGCATTTCTCTGACTGCTAGAGATGGTGAGCATTTTTTCATGTACTTGTTGATTGATTGTATGTCCTCCTCTGAGAAGTGTCTGTTCAGGTCCTTGGCCCATTTGTTGATTGGGTTATTTGTTATCTTATTGTCTAATTTTTTGAGTTCTTTATATACTCTGGATATTAGGGCTCTATCTGAAGTGTGAGGAGTAAAGATTTGTTCCCAGGATGTAGGCTCCCTATTTACCTCTCTTATTGTATCTTTTGCTGAGAAAAAAACTTTTTAGTTTGAGTAAGTCCCATTTGTTGATTCTAGATATTAACTCTTGTGCTATGGGTGTCCTATTGAGGAATTTGGAGCCCGACCCCACAGTATGTAGGTCGTAGCCAACTTTTTCTTCTATCAGATGCTGTGTCTCTGATTTGATATCAAGCTCCTTGATCCATTTTGAGTTAACTTTTGTGCATGGTGAGAGAAAGGGATTCAGTTTCATTTTGTTGCATATGGATTTCCAGTTTTCCCAGCACCATTTGTTGAAGATGCTGTCCTTCCTCCATTGCATGCTTTTAGCCCCTTTATCAAATATAAGAAAGTTGTAGTTTTGTGGGTTGGTTTCTGTGTCCTCTATTCTGTACCATTGGTCCACTCGCCTGTTTTGGTACCAGTACCATGCTGTTTTTGTTACTATTGCTTTATAGTATAGTTTGAAGTCTGGTATCGCTATACCACCTGATTCACACTTCCTGCTTAGCATTGTTTTTGCTATTCTGGGTCTTTTATTTTTCCATATGAATTTCATGATTGCTTTCTCTATTTCTACAAGAAATGCCGTTGGGATTCTGATTGGCATTGCATTAAACCTATAGAGAACTTTTGGTAATATCACCATTTTGATGATGTTAGTTCTGCCTATCCATGAACAGGGTATATTTTTCCATCTTCTAGATCTTCTTCAATTTCTCTCTTTAGGGTTCTGTAGTTTTCATTGTATAAGTCTTTCACCTCTTTTGTTAGGTTGATTCCCAAGTATTTTATTATTTTTGTGGATATTGTGAATGGAGTGGTTGTCCTCATTCCCATTTCAGAGGATTTGTCGCTGATATACAGGAATGCCTTTGATTTATGCGTGTTGATTTTATATCCTGCCACTTTGCTGAATTCATTTATTAGCTCTAATAGTTTCTTTGTAGACCCTTTTGGGTCTGCTAGGTATAGAATCATGTCATCTGCAAATAGTGATAATTTAAGTTCTTCTTTTCCTATTTTTATGCCTTTAATTTCTTTTGTCTGTCTAATTGCTCTGGCCAGTGTTTCGAGAACTATGTTGAACAGAAGTAGTGAGAGAGGGCATCCCTGTCTTGTTCCAGATTTTAGAGGGAATGCCTTCAATTTTTCTCCATTCAGAATGATGCTAGCCTGAGGTTTAGCATAGATTGCTTTTACAATGTTGAAGTATGTTCCTGTTATCCCTAGTTTTTCGAGAGTTTTGAACATAAAGGGATGCTGTACTTTGTCGAATGCTTTTTCCGCATATATCAAGATGATCATATGGTTCTTATTTTTAAGTCTATTGATGTGGTGAATAACATTTATTGATTTCCGTATATTGAACCAGCCTTGCATCCCAGGGATGAATCCTACTTGATCATAGTGCACAATTTTTTTGATATGTTTTTGTATCTGATTCGCCAGAATTTTATTGAGGATTTTGCATCTAGGTTCATTAGAGATATTGGTCTGTAGTTTTCTTTCTTTGAAGTGTCTTTGTCTGGTTTAGGAATCAGGGTGATGTTGGCCTCATAGAATGAATTTGGAAGTTCTCCCTCTTTTTCTATTTCCTGAAATAGCTTGAAAAGAATTGGTATTAGTTCCTCTTTAAAGGTTTTGTAAAACTCTGCTGTATACCCATCCAGTCCTGGGCTTTTCTTAGTTGGTAATCTTTTGATGGTTTCTTCTATTTCCTCCATTGATATTGGTCTGTTTAGGTTGTCTATATCCTCCTGACTCAATCTGGGCAGATCATATGACTTAAGAAATTTATCGATGCCTTCACTATCTTCTATTTTATTGGAGTATAAGGATTCAAAATAATTTCTGATTATCTTCTGTATTTCTGAAGTGTCTGTTGTGATATTGCCTTTTTCATCCTGTATGCTAGTAATTTGAGTTCTCTCTCTTCTTCTCTTCGTTAGCATGGCTAAGGGTCTGTCGATCTTATTTATTTTTTCAAAGAACCAACTTTTAGTTTTATCAATTTTTTCAATTGTTTCTTTTGTTTCGATTTCATTAATTTCAGCTCTGATTTTAATTATTTCTTGCCTTCTACTTCTTTTGCTGTTGTTTTGCTCTTCTTTTTCTAGGATTTTGAGATGAAGTATGAGATCATTTGTTTGTTGTTTTTTTCTTTTTTTAAGAAATGAACTCCAAGCAATGAATTTTCCTCTTAGAACTGCTTTCAATGTGTCCCATAGATTCCGATATGTTGTGTCTGTGTTTTCATTTCTCTCTAAGAATTTTTAAATTTCCTCCTTGATGTCTTCTATAACCCATTGATCATTCAGTAACCTATTGTTCATTCTCCAAGTGATGCATGATTTTTCTTTCCTTCTTTCATCGTTGATTTTCAGTTTCATTCCATTATGATCAGATAAGATGCATGGTATTATCTCTACTCCTTTATATTGTCTAAGAGTTGCCCTGTGACATAATATATGATCTATTTTTGAGAAGGATCCATGTGCTGCTGAGAAAAAAGTGTAACTGCTTGATATTGGGTGGTATATTCTATATATGTCAATTAAATCTAGGTTATTAATTGTGTTATTGAGTTCTGTAGTTTCCTTATTCAACTTTTGTTTGGAAGATCTGTCCAGTAGTGAGAAAGGTGTGTTGAAGTCTCCAATGACTATTGTATGGTGGTCTATTAGATTCTTGAACTTGAGAAGAGTTTGTTTGATGAACATAGCTGCACCATTTTGGGGGGCATATATATTTATGATTGTTATGTCTTGTTGGTGTATGGTTCCCTTGAGCAGTATGTAGTGTCCCTCTTTATCCCTTTTGATTAACTTTGGCTTGAAATCTATTTTATTTGATATGAGTATGGACACTCCTGCTTGTTTCCGAAGTCCATATGAGTGATATGATTTTTCCCAACCTTTCACCTTCAGTCTATGTATGTCTTTTCCTATCAAATGCGTCTCCTGTAGGCAGCATATTGTTGGGTCATGTTTTGTGATCCATTCTACTAGCCTGTGTCTCTTAATTGGTGAGTTTAAGCCATTCACATTTAGGGTTATTATTGAGATATGGGTTGTTCTTCCAGCCATATTTGTTTATTTATGTTACTAAACATGGTTTGTTTTCCTCTTTGATTACTTTCCCCCCCTTTACTGTCCTATCTCCCACTGTTGGTTTTCATTGTTATTTTCCATTTCCTCTTCCTGTAATGTTTTGCCGAGGATTTTTTGGAGAGATGGTTTTCTAGCTGCAAATTCTTTTAACTTTTGTTTATCATGGAAGGTTTTAATTTCATCTTCCATCCTGAAGCTTAATTTTGCTGGATACACTATTCTTGGTTGGAACCCATTTTCTTTCAGTGTTTGAAATATGTTATTCCAGGATCTTCTAGCTTTCAAAGTCTGTGTTGAGAGATCAGCTGTTATCCTGATTGGTTTACCCCTAAATGTAATCTGCTTCCTTTCTCTTGTAGCTTTTAAAATTCTCTCCTTATAATGTATGTTGGGCATCTTCATTATAATGTGTCTAGGTGTGGATCTCTTATGATTTTGCACATTCGGCGTCCTGTAGGCTTCTAGGATTTGGGATTCTGTCTCATTCTTCAAGTCTGGGAAGTTTTCTCATATTATTTCATTGAATAGATTGCTCATTCCTTTGATTTGGACCTCTATACCTTCCTGTATCCCAATGACTTTTAAGTTTGGTCTCCTTATGTTATCCCATATTTCTTGGATGTTCTGTTCATGGTTTCTTAACAGTCTTGCTGAGCTGTCTATGTTCTTTTCAAGTCAAAATACTTTGTCTTCATTGTCTGATGTTCTATCTTCTAAGTGTTCTACTCTGCTGGTAGTATTCTCAATTGAGTTTTTAAGTTGGTTTATTGCTTCCTGCATTTCTAGGATTTCTGTTTGTTTGTTTTTTATAACCTCTATCTCCCTGTATAGTTGATCTTTTGCTTCTTGGATTTGTTTATGTAATTCATTGTTGAAGTGATCTTTCATTGTCTGATTTTGCTGTCTAATGTCTTCCTTGAGACTCCAGATCATCTGAAGCATGTATATCCTGAATTCTTTATCTGACATTCCATCTGCTGCAGATATTACCTCTTCTAACGTTGAGTTGACCTGCATTGCTTGTGGTCCTTTCTTTCCTTGTCTCTTCATACTGTTCGCGTTTCTTTCTGCTTGCTAAAACTGTTGTGTTATTGAATTTTCCCCCTATATATTTGTATTACTCCTGTATAGTTGCAAAGTCTCCCGCGCAGGCACGTGCGGCGGCTCTGCTCCTCCTCCAATTGGGGCAATGTGCCTACCACACTGGCAGGCCGCTGGGCCTGTTCTGCTGGTTGGTAGCAGGTGCGCCTACATTGCAGGCGCGGGTGGCGGCTCTGCCCCTCTGCGGGCCGCTGGGCATGTCCTGTTGGTGGTCGCAGTTCCGCCTACTTTGCAGGCGCAGGCAGCAGCTCTGCCTCTCTGAAGGCTCCTGGGCCTGTTCTTCCGGTGGGTCACAGGTCTGCCTACCTTGCAGGCGTGGTTGGCAGCTCTGCCCCTCCACGGGCCACTGAGCCTGTTCTGTTGGTGATCACAGTTCCGCCTACCTTGCTGGCGCAGGGGGAGGGGGCAGCTCTGCCCCTCAGCAGGCCACTGGGCATGTTCTGCTGGTGGGTCGCAGGTCCACCTACCTTGCAGGTGCGTGGGGCGGCTCTGCCACTCTGCAGGTTGCTGGGCCTGACCTGCTGGTGGGTCGCATGTTCGCCTACCTTGCAGGTGCGGGGAGAGGGGGCGGCTCTGCCCCTCAGCAGGCCGCTGGGCCTGTTCTGCCAGTGAGTCGCAGGTCCGCCTACTTTGCAGGCGCGTGGAGCGGTTTTGCCACTCCACAGGTTGCTGGGCCTGACCTGCTGGTGGGTCGTAGGTCCGCCTACCTTGCAGTCTTGGTTGGCAGCTCTGCCCCTCCACTGGCTGCTGGGCCTGTTCTGTCGGTGGTCACAGCTCCGCCTAACTTGCAGGCATGGGGGGAGGGGGTGGCTATGCCCCTCAGCAGGCCGCTGGGCCTGTTCTGCTGGTTGGTCGCAGATCCGCCTACCCTGCAGGCGCATGGGGCAGCTCTGCCCCTCCGAGGGTTGCTGGGCCTGACCTGCTGGTGGGTTGTAGGTCCGCCTACCTTGCAGGTGCTTGGGACAGCTTAGTGTGAAATATTTCCATTTTTTAAATACTGCATTTACTTGATTACTAGTAAGATCAAGCATCTTTTAAATATTTGTTCATTTATGAATTGACCTTTTCTATAAGTTTCTTCTTCATATAATTTTAAAATTTTGATAAAGGCATTTGTCAATATTTTCTATATAGAACTTTGTCTTTTTTAAGAAATTATTTTTTACTTTGAGTTCATAAAGCTATTTTTCTACATTTTCTTATCATTTTCAAATGAAATTTTCAGTTGAGTATTTCCCACAAGTTAAGTCGATTGAGAAAAATGTTCATATAGTGACTGTGCAAATCATAAATGTATTATTTTATTTGTTTTAACAAATATGCCCATATACCAGCCACTTCAGTCAAAGTGTATTTCAGCATCTAGAAGTTTCTCTGTGCCTCTTTCCAGTCAGCACTCTTCCCTGAAGAATTAATGTTCTGATTTGGCTTTCTCTAACATGGGTTAGGCTTGCCTATTCTAAGAACTTGTATTAATGGACTCATACAATATGTACTCTTTTGTGTCTGGTCTAGCTTTTATTCATTCAGTAATTTGAGATTTATTTAAATTGTTGCATATGTCAGTATTCATTTGTTTTATTGCTGAGTCATACCATTTCATGAATGCATCACAGTTTGTCCTATTAATGAACATTTGAATTATTTCCAGTTTTTGACTATTATGAATAAATTTGCCATGAACAATTCCTTACAAGACTTTTCACAGACTTGGTTTTCCTTTTCCTGAGTTAAGAATCTAGGAGTGGAATTTTTGGTAGCCACTTGAGTTTTAGGTCCACAGGTCATGGTCACTAGGCAACCTGCAGAGATTAATTGCACTTGGTGGATAAAAGCCTAGGAACTTTTCCCTTTTTGTTCTTCAGTTTTCTTGGCCTATTCTTTTCCATCCTCCCTCTACTCCAGGTCAGCTGTAACACCTGAGTCTAGATTATGAGATACTTATTGGAGTGCAGGGACCTGTTTCATTCAGCTTTTTCACTGCTGTGACCAAAAGACCTGACAAGAACTATTTCAGAGGAGGAAAGGTTTATTTGATGGTCATGGTTTCAAAGGTCTCAGTCCATAGACAACCAACTCCATTGCTTTGGGCTCCAGGTGAGACAGAAAATCATGGTAGAAGAGGAAAGCAACTCAGGACATGGCCACCAGGAAGCAGAGACAGACTAAGCTCAGATTACCAGGGACAAAATATAAACATACCCCCAAAGCATGCCTCCAGGAACCAAAGTCCTCCAGCCACACTCTACCTGCCTGTAGTTACCACCCAGTTAATCTCTACCAGTGGATTAACCCAATCATTTCCCCTCTGAATGTTCTTGAATTGTCTCACATGTGCTTCTGGGGGACACTTCATCTAAACCATAATAGAACCCTACTTCAGCTTGGAAAACACTGTTTTATAAGGCAACAGTTTTCAAAATGTTTTCAAAATTTTATTTGAAAAATATGAAGTACATATTTTTCAAATAAAATTTTCTGAGGAGTTTCAGTATGTAGATGCTTTCTATAAATGGAGATGCTTTAGTTTTGGAGGGCACTGCTCTGTTTGTACCTCCATTTTCTAAGCAACCTTAGTTTCTGTAGAACTAGTTTTGAAACACTTTCACTTAAGGAAATTAATATTTCAACAAAGGCCAATCTTCTTGTGTACTCTAAATTTAATGGATGTGGAACGGTTGCTGTGATATTTTATGTGTTTTGAAAAAGCTATATATATTACTGACTTTAAATTGGAATTCTCTAACTCTGCAGATTTTGAAACAGTCATTTGATTTTAATAAAAGTAGAGAAGTTAGTGTCTGAATGGGAGCTCTGTTTTTTTTTCTTCAGATTTTAATTTCCCTAAGATAAAGGGGATTTAATTGATAATGAGAAGATATGGTGTGTGTGTGTGTGTGTGTGTGTGTGTGAGTGTGTGTGTATTTCACTGTGAATACTATGTATACTAAATGTTTTTCATCACATTTTATAAAAACAATCTATTGTTATTACCTGGGTTTTACTATAAAAATCTAACCAAGTACAGTTGTTGTTAGTAATACTTAGACGGGAAAGAGATCAGGGAAGCCTCTTTCATCTAGTGTATAATGTGGCTTTAGTGAGGTTCCATCACATTATGACTCTGCAGCTACATTAAAGCATCATTCACATGTGCACCTGAGTTGTCCATGTCACCAGTCCCAGGTACACAAGATGGTCCAAGTTCGTAACACTGTTTTATTCTGCCATGCTGCTGATATTCCTTTGTGGGGTGACGACAACCATGTTAGTTCTGGTTGGTAAATAGCACATCTGGGCTAATCTAGGAAAGAGCAGATTGGAGGGGAATGTTAGTCTTACCTGTGAACTACCAGGGAGCATAGAGAGTTTTGCATTGAGAAACTAATGTGACTCCATTTTTAAAAATAAATAAATAACAGAAGCTTCTACCTCAAGGCCTGTCCTAAAGAAGGGGGCGTGACCCTTGTCCTTGGAAAAACCCACAGAGCACTCCCAAGCACATACCCACCCTGCTGAGCTGTTTGTCTGTAAATAACAGGAGAGGTCTGAGGTGCCAGGTGTCCCTGACTCAGTCAGGCTAGGTGAGGACCCATAGCAACCCCCTAGCAACCTCCAATCAGCACGAGACAGGGAAAACACCTGGAATGCATGATGACTCCCAAGTAGTTTATGGTAGTTGAAAACATGTTGGGAAACCATGTAGTTTAGTATGTACACCCCTCGTGGCCTAAACCAGTCAGTTCAACGAGTCCCCCTATTGTACTAACCCATCACCCCTACTCAACTTGTTCCTGCCACTGAATGTGCTGATCAATGTTAAAAGTTGTTGTTTGATTTTCCCACGGTATGGAATGATTTGCTGTGTGATGTCGGGACGCATAGAGTATCCCCCCAAAACCTATAAAATCTCACTGAACAAAGGACCAGGACTCATTCCCTGGGACCACTGCGTTGGAACGGTTGTGAGTCCAGGCTCGAGCTTGCAATAAACACTCTTGTGTGATTGCATCGGATTCGGCTCCTGGAGGTCTATTGGGGTCCCACGAATCTGGCATAACAGCATCTTCCCTCATCACCTGTTATGATTTAGATACGAGGTGTCCCCCAAAAGTTCTTGTGTGAGACAATACAAAAACATTCAGAGGTGAAATGTCTGGGTTATGAGAGCCTTAAGTTAATCAGTGCATTAATCCACTAATATGGATTAACTGGGTAGTAACTGGGGGCAGGTAGGGTCTGACTGGAGGAGGTTGGTCATTGGTGGTATGCCTTTCAGATTTTTAATTTGTCCCTGGTGAGTGGAGCTCTCTCTGCTTCCTGGTGTCATGTCCTGAGATTCTTTCTTCCTCCACATCTTTCTGCTGTGATGTTCTGCCTCACCTTAGACCCAGAGCAAAGGAGTCAGCCATCTGTGGACTGAGACCTCTGAAACCATGAGCATTAAATAAACTTTTCCTCCTTTAAAATGGTTCTTGTCATTGGTCACAGCGATGAAAAAGTTGACTAAAAGATAGTCACTGTCTTTTAACATCACTCACTGTCTTCCCTAAGGGTGAGACCTCTGATACAGATCAGGGACAAAAGGGATACCAAAGATAAAAGGAAGTCACTATATTAGGGATTAAATTTGCAATGGAAGGACAAAAAATTATATAAATAAATAAAGTAGAATTGAGACAAACAACCTCTTGGGCTCTTTTGGGGGCACTTTACATTCGTTGTCCCTTTCTCTGAACTCATAAAGATAGATGGTTCCTCACAATCTTCTTCTGTTAGAAAGGAGTTGCACCCGACCTTTGAAGGCAAAATAAACATCAGAGTTGGGACTGCTTCTAAGCCAGTAAAAACATGCTAGGGCTGGGGATATAGTTCAGTTGGTAGAGTGCTTGCCTTGCATGCACAAGATCTGGGTTTCAATCCCCAGCACCACCACCACCACCACACACACAAAAAAAAATGTGCTATGGTACATACAGAGTCCAGCCTGGCCTGCCTAGTAGTCCACAAGGACAGAGACTCTGGGACATTGAACACAGGACTATCACAGCAGACAGCTGCTGTTCTAGGCTCTGTCCCCACCTGCTGTGGTTCCAGTTCAGTTCAGCTACTGACTGACTCTTGACTCTGTCTCTCTACTCTCACTTGTTTCTTGTTCCTGCTCTTTGAATTTGCTCACTTACTTTGAGTTTCCTAACTTTCCCCTCCACATTCTCTGATGACTTGAGTTTGAACTCACACTTCTGTTCCTCTCTTTTCCTTGTTAATTCAGAAAGCATCTTCAGGTCTAGTTTTTTCTCCAATTCTGGACCCAAGATGCTGGCATGAATGCATGTAGATGGTTGCTTCACCTTGGCCAACTCCTGATTGGGGCACCAATAGGAACTTCAAATTCCAGTTAGTATTTGAAGATGTATTTAAAAATAGGCACTGACCTTGTTTGGAAAGGAGTATAATAAAGTAGAGACAAAATAGATTGAGTATGACATCAGCAAAATTATGTAAAGTACTCTTATGCAGAGTAACTCTGACCTGATTCATTAATCCTGAGGTTATCTAAATTCATTTATTGCTTTGGACTCTAAAGATACCTAAAAACACTTATTTATTTAAGTAATAAATTAATTGGTACTGTAGTAGCAGTTGTTAGAAAAAAATTTTGATTTGTAATTTAAACACATTGAGAAAGTTAAGTTAGACTTATAGCTATACAGCTGAGAGGATTATTTGAGTATACCTTTCCAAAAAAGGTAATTCTTAAGTTTAGATTAAAATCAGGGAAGAAATGTGTATCAGCAATTATTAATTCAATGAACGGTTAAAGACAATATTACTTGTGATTGTAATTGTGGGATCAGAAAACATACCAGATTCATTTAGTCCTTAATGAACCCTATATCCCTTGCAACAGAACTTGATAATTACATGACTGTCAAAGTTAGCCTTGAGTAAGCTTCAAAGTGAGCTTCCTCTTTTCCTCCCAAGAAAATTGGAGTTATTAATATGGTCAGTAATGATTATTTATACAACTAGCTGTAATAACATGAGAAAAACTTGCTTGAATCTGGGACCTAGCACCATACACACACACACACACACACACACACACACACACACACACACACCCCTAAAAAACGTTTATTTAATAGAACTAAATTTGCTAATTATTTTTAAGTTTCCATCTAGAAAAATATAGACACCAAGCCCCTTGGATTTCATCTAAATTAATGTTCATTCAGAATTTTTGATAAAATATCTTCTATTTTTTGTGTGTGTGTGTGGTCCTAACCAAGTAATGATAATTAACTCCAAGTCTATTACGTAAAATGTAAGGTATTTGTTCCCAGTCATCTACCAAAAGATCAGCAAGCTGAATCACAGTTTTGAGTTTAGCTTTTGAAGTTTTTCAGGTCAGAATGATGGTAACCCCATCAACCAGGTTCCAACTGACTTATATCAGACTATCTCCAAAAATCTCTATTCAGCTCTTGTTCAAGATAAATAATGGTTCACATTCAGCTTGTGAAGGGACACCATGACCATCTGGACTGGTTTTCATTTCAGATCCTCACTAATTTCATCTTCTCCCTCAGATTCTGCAGGCCCTTTATTAGCTCACCAAATAAACTTTAAGCTGTAGAGCACAAATATGGAGTTTCAAGGGTCATAAAAGATAAGTCAAATGCTTGAAACCAGAATGATCAATAATTGTTTGCAAACATACAATAGAAAAATCAATGCATTTGCTTATTCCTTTTTCCCATGCATTTTTTTTTTCACCGACTGGCTTTTTGGACTGTTTCACTGCTCATAGAAATTTGCTTATCAACTTTGGTTCTAGTTAGAACAATTTGTCTAATCTTTTTGGATCTCCAGTGTCAACTACCCCTATTTTTCTGACAGTTCAAACAGAACATTATGAAAGATAGTAGCAT
Organism: Ictidomys tridecemlineatus; assembly: GCF_052094955.1. NCBI lineage: Eukaryota > Metazoa > Chordata > Mammalia > Rodentia > Sciuridae > Ictidomys > Ictidomys tridecemlineatus. Next base: position 134,547,686 of record NC_135480.1, read on the forward strand.
ATGTTATCTAATTTCCTGATCTTTTTCATTGTGACATCCTGTAATAATTGCAAAATCATAGTTAAATAGCAATATGCTGATGCCATTTATTACTTTACAGTTTTTTGACTTAGTAGTGCAAAAAAAGTATTTCCAAAGTAAATGCATTTCAATACAAAGTTAAAAAGCAGTTATGGATTGCAATTTTAGAGTAAGACAAGGTCCTTTGTAGAGCGTTGAGTCCAACATCTGCATTTTACAGCTGAGTCAAATGAAGAACAGAAAGTATAAATGATTAGTGCAAGGTCCTCCAACATTCTTCAAAATATCCTTAATTATGTCCCAAAAAAGTTATAACAGCTTCTAAATATAGCCCAGCTCACTCCTGAGTTTTAGCTTCCTTCTCTCTCTCACTTTAAACATTAAATCAAGCCTCAGGCCTTACTTGTTCCACCTATAGACACCTCTTGAGTTTGTCTCTTCTCTCCATTTCCAACATCCCTACCACGTTTTAGGTCTTCGTGGCCTGTGATATAAAGTCCACATTGTTTAGTATGGTAAGAGGTTTCTATGGGCTTAACCCTGTCAATCTCTCAGACTTTTTGTCTTCCCTTGCCTCTTTCATCCTCTATCCCCCCAACAAATGGTAAAGCACTTGCAATTCTTTGAAAAATAGGCCATGTTCTTTCTCACTTTTAGTTCCTTGTACTCATTTCTTCAACATACATCTGCTTCTTCCTCTTCCCACTTCCATTTACACAACTTGAGTCTATTTACCCAGTAGATCTTAGCTACACCATCCCTACCCTACAACCCTTTCAAGTATTCTCATAATATTCATGTTTCTCAGAGTAACTTTTTTCCTGTCCTAGCATTCAGGACACTATATTGTGATGGTCAGATAGCTTATTAAGATCCATATTTAGGGGCTGGGGATGTGGCTCAAGCAGTAACGTGCTCACCTGACATTCGCAGTGCGCTGGGTTCGATCCCCAGCACCACATAAAAATAAAAAAGATGTTGTGTCCATCGAAAACTAAAAACTAAAAAAAAAAAAATTAAAAAATTTTCTCTCTCTCTCTCTCTCTCTCTCTCTCTCTCTCTCTCTCTCTCTCTTTTAAAAAAAAGGTCCATTATGCTATAAATTCCTTGGTGACAGATTATATCTTATGAGTTATTTTATCTTCAGAACCTAACCTAGGTACCAAGACAACAAACAAAAAAATAATAGTAACAACAACAATAACAATAGCTGCTTTTTACTATTCATTTCCTGTATTAGACACTTCTTGTGATCTTGTCACCTTCATTATCAATACTGCTTTCATGATGCTTAATTTATATGTCAAATTTCCTTCACCACTGTACCCAGATATGTGATCAAACACATCTGGATGTTACTGTGAAGGTATTTCTTAGTTGAAATTAACATTTTAATCAGTAGACTTTGAAGAAAGCAGATTACCCTCTACAATATGGGTGGGCCTCATCCAGAGCTGAAGGCCTTAGGAAAAAGACCCTGGCATGTGGCACATGCCTGTGATCCCAGTAACTCAGGAGACTGAAGCTAGAGAATTTCAGGTTCAAGGCCAGCCTCAGCCACTTAGCAAGACTCTGTTTCAAGATTAAAAAATAAAAAGGGTTGGAGATGGAGCTCAATGTTAGAGCACCCCTGGGTTCAATCTCTAGTACTAAAGAAAAAATAAAACTTGGGCTAGGGATGTGGCTCAAGGGTAGCGCGCTCGCCTGGCATAAATGCGGCCAGGGTTCGATCCTCAGCACCACATACAAACAAAGATGTTGTGTCCGCCGAAAACTAAAAATAAATATTAAAAAATAAATAAATAAATAAATAATAAAACTGCCATGCCCTGAGGAAGAGGCATTTCTGCTTTTCACAAAATATATACTCAGTGAATATTTATTAAAGGAGTTTCTGTTTAAGAATGATGACTGATACTAATTGGCTGAGGAAGATTTCAAGCTGGTCCTGTAATCTCACTTTAGTTTCCCAAATACATCTTTTCTCTCAGAACCATAAGCTTAAGTGTTTTAAAACTATTAGAATATTAATGAGACCTCATGAAGATATGCTAGGAGTCATGTATTCCCTACCTTACAGAAAAACATAATGTATTTTTTCCCTAATCAATGATTACATTGTTAGTTTTAATGGTAGAATGAGCTCTCTTGGCTTTGTGTTTAAGAGATAATGTTAAGTGTGGTAGGAACAATAAGAAGTTGCAATTAAGAGGAGAATCCATGGTAATTTAAGTTCTGTGGGAGAGTAAACCAGAAAAAGAATCTTAGAAAGATGTTTTATTGTATCTATTGGTGATTAAAGAGGGGCCTAGGTCAGCAAGGCTGGAAGATATTGAGTAAAAGGGGAGTTCAATTCCTCTGATTTGTTCAATGCTGATTTTTAGGTTGGCCCCTAGTGCTTTGAGGGAAATAATTGGGACAAAAGTCTACAACAAAAGAAATAGGTCTCATTAGGTTGCCAGCATAGTGATTGACAGAAATAGGAAGATGGCAGCCTGAAAGAGATTCTCTAGGGCAGAGAAGGGCAAAGATTTCACCCTCAGTGATATCTGTTCTCTGTCAGTTATTTCCTATCCTGAAGTATATAGTTCATTCTATTGTCCCTACCCTTTAGTAAAATCTGAAGCACACAATATGGAATAGTGGTCCTTGGGCAAAAGGAGAGGGAGTGTGTTAGCTTTTCTGTAGCTGTGATAAACACCTCTGATAAGTCAGCTTAAAGAAGGAGAGATTTCAGAGGTATCAGGGTCTCTGTGAACCATGGTACTGCAATAGTCGGTTCCATTGCTTCCAAGCCTGTGGCAAAGCAGAACATCCTGTCAGGAAGCATATGGCACAAGGAAGCTACTTCCCTCATAGTAGCTGGGAAGCAAAGAGAGAGGAAGGGCTGGGGTCCCAATATCTAGGCCTTCAATGACCTAATTGCCTTCAACTAGCCCCCACCTCCTAATGGTTCTTCCACCTCCAATAGAGCCACAGGCTGGACACCAAGCACATGTGTGGGGGACTTTTAAGATCCAAACCATAGCGGACAGTGAAAGAGTAGGAAAAGATAACGAGGTGCTCAGAAGCCAACAGAGGGCTTGGAAGGGAGCTATGGCAACAGTCAAAAGGAAACGTGAGCACCCTGACCTGGGAACCACTCTCCCTAATCACAGAAGGCATGGGAGGTCTTGTTGTGATTGAGGAGAAGACCTCAAGCATGATCAAGTGTGACCTGGGGGATAGTAGGGGATAGGAAAGGTAGCAGAATACAACAGTTACTAATATGGCATTATGTAAAATTGTGGATGTGTAACCGACGTGATTGTGCAATCTGCATTTGGGGTAAAATTGGGAGTTCATAACCCACTTCAATCTAATGTATGAAATATGATATGTCAAGAGCTTTGTAATGTTTTGAACAACCAATAAAAAAAATAAAAAATTAAAAAAAAAAAAAGTGTGACCTGGGATGCCTGGAAACCTCAGGAACATTCTGTTAATATAAGAACTCAAAGCATCCGTTAAGATCACTATTGTGCCAAGAGACAGAACTCTGGGTAATTATATACTTGTCTTATTCCACTGCAGTGCACATTAAAAAAAAAAAAAAAAAAAAAAAAAAAAGCCTTGCCACTCAGAGAGAGAGAGAGAGAAGAATATTCCAGCATGGGGAGCCAGGGGAGCCAGAGCTTCTCTCTTGCCACAGGCCAAAAAGAGGGACTCGTTCCTACCCATGATCTTCTACTTCATAACAACAACAACAACAAAAAAAAACCCCACCTCTTCCAGTCTTCCTATACTCAGGGATCATAATACCTACAGTGCAAGATTGTTAAGACAATTAGGACTAAAATATCTAACATAATGTTGGCATAAATAAGCATTCAATGAATGCTATTTATTGTATGAAGTAATACCATTTCTAATCATAAGAAGAAAAACAGCAACCAGGCCTCCTAAGCATGAAAAGGGCTGAAGGAATAAGAAAAATTGTAATTGGTTTTTTCTGGAGCCATTTTCTTTCTGCTCTTTAACTAAAATAACAACAATCAATCAATCAGGGAAGCACCTTAGAGTGTCAGGGGAGAATGAGTTTAAATGCTGTTCAATGCTTGTGTCCTGGGTGGGCACATCAGCCTTGTATTCCCTGGGCCGGATCATAGCTGTCCCCACACATATTGTTCTTTTGTATTTCTGCTCTACTTCCCTCCTTGTTGGGGTTGTGATCTGGCCCACCTTCTCAGTTAGCCTGAACAGCTATTAAAACTCATCCATTAAAATTCACTTCCCCACAGAGCTAAAGAGAAATTTCTGCCTAAACCACTTAGAGTTGTTGTAATGGAAGTAAGTGTGAAGAAGGTTTTTGCCTTGCTGGGAACACAGAGAAGTCAAAATCAAAATTCTTCTTAATTCAAATTCTTCCGATTGTTTTCCTTTGCACTCTATGCCTGGAAGATCTTGTTTAAAAAATAAGTATGATAACTATGTTTTATTGGATGGTTTCAATCCTGTTGATTAAATTCTGACCAGATTTGGCACACTCATCTCAAGGAGCATAACTGTTGTATTTTGTTGTTGTTGTTACAAGTAAGAAAACTGAGAGTCCCAGAAGTTAAGTACCTCACTTAAAATCACACAGCTATGAAGTGATATGGTTAAGACTCCCAGCTAATTCTCCTGGGCTCCAGAAGTCATGCTGTCTAGACACAGTGTCGACTTTTGGAGGTGGTTTATCCTCAAGGGAAGCAGGATGTTTGGAATCAGCCCTACATAGGCAGAAAAAATAAATCTTAAAATATTCTATACCTTAAGTGAATGAAAGCCAAAGGTCCTATGTCTTAAGTTGGTTTTCATAAAGTAATATAGGGAAGAGAAAATTCTGATTTCTCCAAGTAGGTAATTAAATATTTTTGTTATTTTTTTATTGGCACATAATATTTGTACATTTTTATGACATACAATGTGTAATGATCAAATCAGGGAAATTAGCATAAAATTTTAGCATATCTTTACAGTGACTACATTAAAATCTTCTCTTCTAAGGATTTGAGACATACAAGGCATTACTGTTAACTATTCACCCTACTGTGCTATAGAATATCTGACTTAACTCCTCCTGTAAGTAAAATTGTCCCCATTGACTGGCGGCTCCGGATCCCCCTTCTCCCTACTCTCTCTGGCCTCTGGTAACCCATCTTCTACTCTCCACTTCCATGAGATCAGCTTTTTTAGATTCCACTTATGGCAAGATCAGGTAATTTTTAAATCAGAGCACCGTTATGGTCTCATTTAATGATTATGCAGCATAACAAACTGTATTTGACTCTGTAGGAAATGAGATCTAATTAGGAGAGAGGAAAATAGGGATATGCAAAGCAGAGAAAGTTTTTCTAGTGCACTGCTAAGATGCACAGTGAAGTCACCTTTGGATGATTAATCATAAAGTTGTCTTATGGAGAATTCTGGAAAGTTCTGACTAAAGAAGGCTCAATGTGAGAAATGGATTAAGTATCAGGCACATTGAATGACCTGTCTTAACACGGGAAAGATGAAGAGCAGGAAGAAGAGGACTAGTATTTATGAACATCCAGGATGTGTTACTATCATGATGTTTACCTAAAGCAATGTACCCGCTATCCAGGCAATCATATCATTTTGTTGTTTTGTTTCCAATCACCTCAGGTGCACCTTTACAATAATATCACAATTCAATGCCAAGTCTTTCATTCTGTAGCAACACCATCTTCCTAATTTATCTCCTATTCTTTCCAAGTTATTTCCAGGAAGCAAGATATTTGCCATTGAAGATGTTATTACAACCAAGTACATTTGTCATTTTTCCCCTATAAGCTTTTATAAACACATCATAGTGAGATCAAAGCAGTTAATTTATCATTGCTTAAAAAAGCAAACATTATGCTGTTATTTTAAACTGTATTTTAGATTCCAGCTGATTTATTTACTTATTATCTTCTCCTTATGAGTCATCTTTAAATTTCAAAGTTAATTTAATTGCAAACAACTCAGACAATACAGAAATATGTAATGTAAAATATGTCAACCTTCCTCATCATCCCCATTCCACCTTTACCAAATTCTCTCCCCAAATTAACCAGTTTTAATGATATTACTGAAATTATTAAAAATCTGGTATTTTCCCAGTTTTTTTCTATGCATGGCTAAACAGAAAATAGATAGATAGATACATCAATACATGCATACATACTTTCATACCTTCATACATATGGCTTAATTTCTAACCTTTTTTATGATGAAAAAACATATACTTAAGATTAGCCAGCTACACACAGTTTGGATGATTCCGGCTTCACTGGCAATATCCAAAGCATCAAAATCAGAAGCCAAACTTTTGCCTCCTTCTCTCAATCAATGCTGATCAAAGTAGTGAACATGGCAACACCAATATTATAGAGTTTCTTCATAACCTGCCGCCTTGACCTCCACAATGAAAACTAGTGTGTTGTCACTTTGTCTTCTTTATGGTACACTCAGTGGTCAGGGGGAATTCAACTGCATAGTGGTCAAGTTTGTTTCTTCCAGGGGTGCTCTTGGAGGGTATGCTGCCTCTGGAGACACAGGGTCTTGGACCTTCAGAGGGTGGATGACAGGCAGATTTCTTTTGTCACTGCCTTCTTGGCCTTCAAAACCTTTGCTTTGGATGTGGTGGGGGCTTCCTTCTTCAATTCAGCACCACCATGGTGAAAAGGTCCTCTAATCTTTCTTGTTTTTTTAATGGTCATACTAAGCCAGGCCTGTATGCAAGAGGATGGCATGTTCAAGGCCAGCCTCAACAATTTAGTGAGATCTGTCTCAAAATAAAAATTAATAAATAAAAAGGACTAGGGTTGTAGCTCAGTGTAAAGTGCCTCTGAGTTCAATCTCCAGTACCAAAAAAATTAAATAAATAAATAAACAAATAATTTTAATAGTCATACTATACATCTTCAACTTTCTTTCACCAATCAACAATAGACCAAAGCTATGGTCCCCCGTCATCACAAGATCTGCAGAGCAGGTTGTCTGAATCAGTCCTAAGCAATAGCTTCTCATTGTACTCATCTACACACGTTTTTCCAAATGGATAACATATGAACAGGACCTGTGATGGAGGAAAAAATCTCTTAGAGATTAAGGTTCCTGCAAATTTAAAATAAAATCAAAGTCATTGCTTTATCCAGCTCCACATCTCTTTCAAATCTTGCACATATTTTATTATTTGTGGTTTATGTGCATATGTATGCACTTAAGCTTCACTTGCTTTACAAATGATTGTTGATTCATACAAACAATTTTATGAAGCTTGTTCTCACCTATCACCCAAAGCAGGTAATTCTAGGTTCCAGAGTAATTCCACCTTAATGCATTGTGTGCTACCAAAGGAGGACGTGCATATAGAACAATAAAAACCAAAAAGCATTTAATTATCACAATGATATCCCCTTAATTTGAGTACTGTAGAGCTGTCAAAGAAACTGCCTAGAAAATAAGAAATTAATTTAGCATAGATAGAAAGCTGAAAGATATCAACGCATCATAGCATCTCTACTTTGCTTAATAACAAGACCATGAGTCATGGGTGGGAATAGCAATTTGGTTCCCTTTTTGCTTGCTTGCTGACAAAAATCTCTCATCTTGTGCAAATGCAGATGTACAGCCAGTTCACAAAAGAGGAACTGATAAATATAAATGAAAGCAGCAGACTCCAAAAAGCAGAATACCACAGTCAACTTTGGGGTACATGTCTATGGATTACCAAATCTTATTAATTATTAAATTGTGTTGAATCTACTCCAATGTGGTAATATCAAGCATCCAACACACTTTTGAATGATTCCTTCTCTCTGATGTGCCCCCTCACAGATATTGTTTTACTTTTACTTCTGCAGCAACTCCTCTTTCCATGTAAGGAAATTTCCACAAAATTCAATGTTCTGCTGAAGTCACTTTACTTGAAGCCTACACCATCTCATGGAGATAGCTCTCTTTTCTAAACCATAGCACAAGTTATCTATAGCAAGAACTTGCCACATATTTAACCATTTTGACATATAAGGTTGCTTGGTAATGATATTTAATTTTTACCAGGTTTTCTTCTTGATTCCCTAATTATGATATAAACTTTCTTAAGGCTTTGTATTGTGTATATTTTAGAAACCTCAAGCTGTTACCAGCAAGCTGCTTCAAGGGCCAGCTCAAAAAGTATATTATTTATGCAAGTTTGACCAAACACTGTTATACGATTCATTGCTTCCCAGTTTCTTTAATGTGAACTTGTTCAGTCCCTCTGAAGTGAAAAATCATAATGTTTTTTCTTAAAAGCTTTAAAAGAAGTGCAAGTTTGCGGTTGGCAAAATAGAATGATTCCTGGGCACAATTTAGGGCTGACACCTAACAGAAGCACCATGTGAATGACATTCTGATTTAATAGACAGCCAGTCAACGAAACGCACAGACCTGCAGGGTTGGAACTAGAGGATAAAGATGGAACTAATGTGTTCCATCAGCACACCGGTGGCCTCCATTAAAGAGAGAGCCTGCTGTCGATCTCAGGGCCATGCTTCCATGAACAGCAACACATTTACAATGAAAAATGACAATTTGGTTCAGCCAGGTCTCAGCTAATGCAATATAATTTTCTCCAGTGTGATTTTAATTTTCTTTTTATGTCTTTATAGTACATAAAATATATGAGCTCAGAACACACACACATATGCATGTGTGTGCACACATATATATTCTAAATGATTGTTGTGTGATTTAAATTGAGATGGAGTTTCTGTTATAATCTCACCTTTGTTCCTTCAAAACATGGTTGTTAAGCTGCTATTTTCATATTTCAATAAATCAATTTCTCCCATTGTTTGACAGTTTACATTGTTTGATTATATCATCTCAATGATTTTTCTGCCATCACTGGCTACAAGAACAATTGTAATTTTTAAATATATAGCTCTTATGTACCTATATATAGGCACTCTAAAGAGGAAAAGCGTATTCTATATAATTTCTCATCCAAGTTATGTTTTTAAACCTTCTTGTTTAAAATAAACCACAATCTATTAGTGGTGGTGCATACCTGTAATCCCAGCTACTTAGGATGCTGAGGCAGGAGGATCGCAAGTTTGAGGCCACCTTATCTCAAAATAAAAAATCAAGAGGTCTGTAGGTTTGTAGATCAGTTTAATCCCAAGTACCTAAAAGAGTAAAATAAAATGAATCACATACACACACAAAAAATCACTCCTCCTATGAAATCATAGCACTGTTTGTCTTTGGGGGTTTTTTGTTTGTTTGTTTTTGTTTTTGTTTTTGGTACCCGAGATTGAACCCAAGAACATTTAACAAATGAACTACATTCCCTGCCCATTTTATTTTTTGATCTCACTAAGTTGCTTAGGCTTCAATAAGTTGCTGAGTCTGGCTTTGAATTTGAAATACTCAGCCTCAGCTTCTTAAGGTGCTAGGATTACAGCTCCTGGCCCATTGCTTGTCTTCATTGGATTATATTTCACAGGATTTAGCTGACTTTATCTATTTAAGGACTTTGATTTTTATTTTTTGGTTCTAAACAAGTGACCACAAAGATCTGTGACCTATAAATGTTTATTATTTTATATGACACACAATTTTGATTTTTGAGAACTTTGGAGCTGACATTCACAGTCACATCATTTATCCAGAAAGCAAGGTTAAGCAATGTTCAGCACTTGTTTCAATATGACCTCATAGTTCTCCACTTATTTCAATTGACCAGTGTGATGGGACCTATTAGGCAGGTGTCTTAATCCATTTGGACTATTATAAAAATATAGTAGGCTGGGTAGCTTATAAATGATAGAAAGTTATTTCTCACAATTTCAGAGACTAGGAAGTCCAAGTTCAAGACACTGGAAGATTTGATGTCTAGTAAGGACCTGCTTCTTGATCAGTAGATGGCTCTTTTCACTCTGGAAGGGACAAGGAATCTTTTTTATAGGAGGATTAATCTCTTTCATGAGAGCTCTGCCCCTTTAATCACCTAATCACTTCCCAAAACCCTCACCTGCTAATACTATCAAAGGACAAATTGGCAGGGGAGGGGCACAAACATTCAGTGGAATTGTAAGACATCTTAGATTTCAAAGCTGTCTTCTTTCTGTTGTCTTGGAAAGGTAAGTTCCTTTAATACAAACACACAGGTTGAATATTTCTTATCTAAAATGCTTGGGACCAGAAGTGTTATGGATTTTAAAAATTTTTTTCAGGTTTTGGAGTATTTGCATATAAATAATGAAATAGTTTAGGAATGGGTCCCTGGTCCATAGATGAAGCTCATTTATGTTTCATATACACCTTATTATACATAGCCTGAGAGTAATTCTATACAATATTTTAAATAATTTTCTACGTGAAACAAGGTATGGAGTTTTCCACTTGCAGCATCATGTTGGTTCTCAAAAGGTGAACTTCACAGATTTGGGACTTTTGGATTATGGATGGTCAATCTATATTAAATTTTAGCACTATCATAATCCTTGGAGTTTAATACACTGCCTGTCATATACATCTTGCAAGACTATCTTCTGTCTCCCTAATACACACAGTGGTGCTCTTTTGCACACATGCACACTCACACAGAATCAACATTTAATAGAACTCTGATTTCAAAATAATATGTCTTTTAGATTTTTCTATGCCTCTGGCTTCCTTCCTTTAGGATGGATCATTGAGAATCAATTTGACCATTCCCAAAGAGTGATGATTTGCATTGCTCTCATGTTGGTATAGAGCAGTTGTTCTCAAACATTGCTATATATTAAAAACACCTAGGAAATTCTGCAACAATTCTTATGTTCAGGCTGTACCCCAGTTCAAATAGTTAGCATCTCTAGGGATGGGACCCATGCATGAGCATTTTTAACGTTTCCCAAGTGATTCCAATATGCTGCCAACGTTAACCACTGCTACAGTAGAGATTCTCTCATAATGAGTGGAAAGAAACATGAGCACCCTAGATAGAAAGGCAACATCTGTCGTGGTGGAAAGAATGCTGAAGTAAGATTCAGGAAACCTGAATCTAAGCTCCAGCTCAACTGACAAGCTGTGTAGCACTGGGCCAAGTTCCAGCTGCTTGTTGCAATGTAAAATCACCCTGAAAAATAGTAGAGTAAAACAACAACCATTTCATCATGCTCGGAAATCCCAGAGTTAGGAATCCAAACAGTGCACAGGGTCCATGGCTCACCTCTGCTCCCCAATGTCTGGAATCTTTGTTGAGAAGACCTAAATGGCTGAGATTGAAATCATCTGAAGGCTTCTTTGCTTACTTGTTTGGGGTTGAAGTGGGGTGAGTAGATTCAGTGGGGGCTGTGATTATGATATTCTTCAAGTAGCAAGGGCTTCCTCACAGCATGGTTGATAGGTTTTTTATTTTCATAGCAGTGCCGAGCTTTAAACATGAGTGTTGGAATCAAGTTAGAAGCTGCATGGCCTTCTACCCTCAGCCTTGGGAGTCATGTAACATCATGTCTTTGATGATGTAACATCATCTTTTGATGAAAGCAATAAAATACCTCCCAGATGCAAATAGAAATGATATGGATTTCTCTCCTATTGATGGCAGGAGTGTCAAAGAATTTATTTGGCCATATTTTAATACTTCCACCATTATGTTTTGTGAGGCCTCAGTTTGCCCCTGGTGTTAGTTACCTATTGCTCTGTCTAAAAAATTGTTACCAAAACTAATGACTGAATCAAGACATGTTTATTATCTCGTAGTTTCTGTGGATCAGGAATCTGGGCATGGCTTAGCTAACTTCTGTACTTCAGGTCTCCCACCAGCTGCAATCAGGGAATTGACTGGGGTGTAGTCATCTCAAGGCTTCGCTGGAGAAGGATCTACTTCCAAGCTCACGTGGTTATTGGTTATTGTTCCTTGTCCTGTGGGTCTACCCAACATGGCAGACTGCTTCCTTTGAGTATGCAAGCTGCAAAGTAATAGAATGTCCTGAAAAGATAAAAATCCATCTTTTCTACCCTCATCACACAGTCCATCACTTTTGGATATTGATTAGGTATTGATTTGGTCCCACACTCAGGGGAAAGGGCTACACAAGGCTATGAATACTAGTGGGTGGGTATCTTTAGATGGAATCCTAGAAGTCAGCCTGTCAAATCCCTCTACAAAATGGAATATCTGCCAGGTCCTGCCAAACTCACAGGAATTTCATGAGACTCCAATAATCTGGATGTTTGACAATATGTTCCAACGATGTATACCATTGTATAAAAATGAGTAATTTTAGGCCTGGAGATGTGGTTCAGTGGTAGAGCACTTACCTCTCATACAGGTTCTATCCCTAGCACCAAAAATGAATAAATAAAAGAGTAATTTTCAACAGTGAATAAATACATTGTGCTTCTCTCAGAAAAGCCTTTCCCCTAAGAGGGAGGCATTTCTCAGTGTGGACTTTATGATCAAATTAGGAGAAAAGAATTTAAGTTCTTTAGATTCAGTGATTCCTCCCTGATTTCCTTTTCACTTACAGCTCTCTAACACTGTTCAAATGAAAAGTATGACTGCTTATTCCCAGGAGAAATGGAATTTATTTTTTATTAAAAGCATTTGCTAATGCTTAGATCTATCATATGTTGTACATTTCCAAAGCAAACTGAGCAAAAGGTCAGTGTAAATCTTCTTATGAATCAAATCCTAAAATGTTCACATCCCATAAAGGCCAATCTTCAGATAAAACTGCTAGGAACTTTTTGTTTTTTAAAAAATGTTTTTTTTTCCAGTTTTTAAGCTACAGAGAATTTTTGATGGCCAGGGGATATTAACTAGTGTGTTTATATGTGTACCTATTTTTGCTAGGTAAATAAGTGATTCATTTTTTAACTACATAGCTGTATTTGCCCATGTCAAATAATTTTAATAAAATGTTATATAATGTATACAAGGAAATCTTTGAAAACCTGTGCTTAAGTGAAAATTTTTTTACCTAATAAGATACAAAAATAAGATTTGTACCTCTTTTATCTCCACCCCTCAAATTAGCACTTCTTCCCTTGGCTGCCAGGACCCTCAGACCAGCACGGGGCCAGGACTTGTCCATGGGTTTGAGAACTTGGACAACTGCAAATCAAAGGATGAAAAAATTAAGTCTAACAGCTGAATGTGTGAATTTAAAGTTCTTTAATACATGTAATTTGACTTCAGTTTTAAATCTCCCCAGCCCACATATGTTGAAAAGGTTTGAGTTCCATGACAACAGAATCTTCAGAGGTCTGGACATGTTAGTAGAAAACCTCCAAATCTCACATGTCTGAACTAAAGTGAAAATAATCTGAATGAAAAAGTTATATTACCTAAAAAGCCTGGCTCTGGGCTGAGGTTGTGGCTCAGTATTAGAGTGCTCACCTAGCATGCATGAGGCACTGGGTTCGATCCTCAGCACCACATAAATATAAAATAAAGATATTGTGTCCAACTAAAAGCAAAAAATAAATATTAATAAAATAAAATAAAATAAAATAAAAAGCCTGGCCCTGTAATCTGAATGGCTACTGAGAGTGTCTCAGGCTCCTACCCCAATTGATCTACCTGCATGGCTGAGAGGACCTGGAAGCCCCCAACTCAGATGTGGAAGTGATAGTATGGATGAAGAGGAGCATTAAGAAGGAGATAAGGAAGACGATGAGGATGAGGATGGTGAGAAAGAATAATCTTTTTAAAAATGTTTATTTTTTAAATGATTTTTTAAATGATATGTAAAAAATAAGTTGTGACCAATTTGTGTGGCTCAATGGTAGAACACTTGTCCTGCATGCCCTAGGTCCTGGATTCATAGCACTGCATTCACAATAGCCTAAAAAATAAACAAATAAAATAAAATAAAATTCTTGGGAATTCACTTAACAAAAGAGGTGAAAGACCTCTGTAATGAGAACTACAGAACACCAAAGAAAGAAATTGAAAAAAGACTTTAGAAGATGGAAAGATCTCCCATGCTCTTGGATAGGCAACATTAATATTGTCAAAATGGCCATATTACCCAAGAATGCTATACAGATTCAATGTGATTTCAATTAAAATCCAATAGTCATTTTTTATAGAAATAGAAAAAGCAATCATGAAATTCATTTGGAAAAATAAGAGACTCAGAATAGCCAAAGCAATCCTTAGCAAGAAGAGTGAAGCAGGAGGCATCACTATACCAGACCTTAAACTATACTACAAAGCTATAGTAACAAGAACAGCATAGTATTGGCACCAAAATAGACATATAGACCAATGGTACAGAATATAAGCCACAGAGACAAACCCACATAAATACAGTTCTCTCTTACTAGATAAAGGCACCAAAAACACACTTTGGAGAAAGATAGTCTCTTTAACAAATGGTGCTGGGAGAACTGGAAATCCATATGCACCAAAATGAAAATAAACCCCTATCTCTCACCATGCACAAAACTCAACTCAAAGTGGATAAAGGACCTAGGATTAGACCAGAGACCCTGCACCTAATAGAGAAAAAAGTAGGCCCAAATCTTCATCATGTCAGATTAGGCCCCGACTTCCTTAACAAGACTCCTAAAGTGCAAAAAAATAAAAATCAAGAATTAATAAGTGGGATTAACAAATGGGATTAACAAATCTAGGGCATCTAGGTTGCTTCCACATTTTAGCTATTGTGAATTGAGCTGCTATAAACATGATGTTGCTGTGTTACTATATTATGCTGATTTTAAGTCCTTTGGATATAGACTGAGGAGTAGGATAGCTGGGTCAAATGGTGGTTCCATTGTTTTGATAAGTGGATTCCTAGATTAATAAATTTATTCTCAGCAAAAGAAACAATCAATGAGGTGAAGAGAGAGCCTACATTTTGGGAGCAAATTTTTGCCAAACGCACCTCAGATGGAGTACTAATTTCCAGGATATATAAAGAACTCAAAAAACTTAACACCAAAAAAACAAACAACCCAGTCAATAAATGGGCTAAAGAGCTGAACAGACACTTCTCAGAAGAAGATATGCATTCAATCAACAAACATACGAAAAAGGTTTACTATCGCTAGTAATTAGAGAAATACAAATCAAAACTATTCATCTCACACCGGTCAGAATGGCAGTTATCAAGAATACACACAACAATAAACGCTGGCGAGGATGTAGGGGAAAAGGCAGATTCATTCATTGCTGGTGGGGCTGCAAATTGGTGCAACCAATCTGGAAAGCAGTATGGAGATTCCTTAGAAAATGTGGAATGATATCACCATTTGATCCAGCTATCCCACTCCTCAGTGTATACCCAAAGGACTTAAAATCAGCATACTATAGTTACACAGCAACATCGATGTTTATAGCAGCTCAATTTACAGTAGTTAAACTGTGGAAGCAACCTAGATTCCCTTCAATAGATGAATGGATAAAGAAACTGTGGTATATATACACAATGGAATATTACTCAGCATTAAAAGATACTAAAACTATGGCATTTGCAAGTAAATGGATGGAGTTGGAGAATATCATGCTAAGTGAAGTAAGCCAAGTCCCAAAAAACCAAAGAACAAATGTTCTCTCTGATAAGTGGATGCTGATCCATATGGGGGGGACGTGGAAAAAAACGGAGGAACTTTGATGGGGCAAAGGGGAGGAAGGGATTGGGAAGGGAGATGGGGGTAGGAAAGATGGTGGAATGAGATGGACATCACTACCCTAAGTACATGTATGACTGCACAAATGGTACAACACTACATCATGTACAACCATAGAAATGTAAAGTTGTGATGCAATTGTGTATCATGAATCAAAATACATTCTGCTGTCATATTAAAATAAAATAAACTTTTAAAAATTTATTTAAAATAAACTTTAAAAAATTTAATTTAGCTGGATTGGTGGTGCATGCCTATAATTCCAGTGGCTTGGGAGGCTGAGGCAGGAGGACTGTGAGTTCAAAGCCAGCCTCAGCAAAAATGAGGCAATAAGCAACTCAGTTAGACCCTGTCTCTAAATAAAATATAAAATAGGGTCAGGGATGCAATTATGTGGTAGAGTGCCCTTGAGTTCAATCCCTGGTACCAAAATATAAATAAATTTAATTAAAAATTAAAATCATGCATACTAAGGTTGTATTATATATGTTTCCATACATGTATTGGAGGAAGAATTTCATAAAGAAGAAGATTTAGATGAAGACAAAAAAAATGCAGAAGGGGAAGAAGAAGACAGTTCCTTAGGAAGGAAGAAGGTTTAGGTCACAGGGGAGGAACGGATGAAAATGAGGAGGGAGAGAAGAAAGTGGGAAAGATGAAAGGAGAAAGAAACATGATGAAGAAGATGATTAAGATTCTAAATTACCTGCAAAAACAGAATTCAATATTAGTTGGCTGCTTATGGATTTGGTAGCTGCTAAAGAAAAAAAAGATGGCTGTGATACAAACCCCAGGATACCCACCCACCTGAAGAGGTGAAAATTGTTGCAATGACACTCTGCTTTCCTCTATACTTTTTTTTTTTTTTTTTTGGTAGTATTACGGATTGAACCTAGAGCCTTAGGCAAGCTCTACCACTGAGCTACTGCAGCCTTGTTTTGTTCATTTGCTTGGTTTATTTGTTTTTTTTTTTTTAAACAGGGCTTATTTAAATTACTCAAACTGACTTTGAAGTTGCAATCCTCCTGAGTAGCTGGAGGTGTGCACAGGTGTGCACCACCACCCTAACTGTTTACACATCTTAATTTTTACACAAAACACTCTTAAAAAGTTTTGAATTCCTTCAAATCCTCTTGGTAAATCAACCCAAGTTTCTCTTGGTTATCCACTTGGTTATCCACTTGGACCGTGGGTGCCTCATCTATAAAACTGGGTTTCTTGATGAGCTCTCAGAATTCTAATTGTTCTTGATTTATACATATCGTTGACATAATAGGTTTTTGTTCATTCTGCTTTTCAGGGTCATTGTTAGGAGAGAGTTCTAATTTAATTAAAAATTAAAATTAAAACCCCTGGTTACTTTACAAGGAAAAAACACTTTCTATTTAAAACCCAGTAGGTTTATACTGAATGTTCACCACAAGATCCCTTCCTATCAGGCAGGACAGAAAAGAAATCAAGCAATTCAGGCTTTGTTCACAACAGTGAAAACACTAAATGTATTAGTATTAAAAAAAAAAAACAACTGATGTTGCTGATAGTTAGCCATTTTTTACATACATGAACAGTAATTTCATATAGTTCAACCTACAAATGAGATCATAATATCAATAATGAAAATCAGAGCAATAGCTAATATTTGATGAGGATTTATCACATGCTAGACTATGCTGTGAGGGTGAAGTTCTCGGTGGACAGAATGAACCTGGCTTGTTTTACTGAAATACACAATGCTTTGTAACCACGGGTTACTTTGTAACCACCGGTTTGCTTTGTAACCACGGGTCTGTGGAGTTCAGAGGGACTGTGTACCAGCGGTCAGCACTGTTCATGAGAACAGTGAGATGGGTGAATTGCACCTATTCTTGGTGAGATATCCCCCACAAGAAAGTTTTGCTGTTGAGATACTTAATAGCAAAAACAGTCCTTAGTGACCAGCAGGGAATAGGAAACCCTGGCCTAGACTCTGGGTTTTTCTGGTCCCAAAGTGTTCCTTGCACAGGTTAATGTTCCTGATCTGAGAATGAAAGTGCTTCCTGCCTCAACTCTTAGAGAGGAAGCACAGCTGAGCTCTGACCTGGCCTCTCCAGAACCCTGGTGCAAGGTAGCTTTGGTTGTAATGCGTATCTTTCCTTTAATGTTGTTGTTCTCTTGTGTCCTTCTATTACAATATCATGCTGATTTGTAAGCATGATTATTTGGGATCCTATGAGTCATATGAGCAATCGGCCTGTCTACTTGATGTTGTTAGTACATACACACTTTACATACTAATCTCTTGATCCTTATGGTAACTCCTGGGATTGGTATTCTTATCTCCACTTCAGAGAGGAGAAAACTGAGGTACACAGTGGCTCAATGACTTTGCCAAGATCGCATTGCAAATGAGAAATGAAGCCAGGATTTCAACCCAGGCAGTCTGTATAATAAGAATTGTGGTGAAAAAAAAAATGTCTTAAAGAGGTCTTTAAGAAATTATCACAGGAGAATAAGATAACAAACCAGCAAAGGAAACAAGATAAGAAACAGTTACATGGGTTTGGTGAGAGGAAGAGGGCAAAAAGAAGTCTGTGAAAGGAAGATTCAAAGAATGATTCATATCTGTAGCCTAAGTAGAATATGCAGCTCCTGACAAGCCCCTTCCATTTAGCAGAACTCAGCAAATGACTGCTGAGTGAGCGAATGGATGAATTCATAAATAAATGAATTGCTCTGCCAAAGAAACTCTCTTGTTTCCTGTTCCTGGAGATGAAGAGAGGAGACTGGAGCAAGTGTCTTTCATAATTTAAAATGTGAGATGCTTTGTGATGCAACTTGGGGCAGGGTAGAGCCAAAAGCCCTGATCATGATAAGACCAGGGAAGATGTTCAGGGGGTCGAGGTTCTCATTAGAAAAGAAAGACGAATTTGTAACCCGACTCGGGTGTGGGAACAAGTTGGGGAAAACCCTTCAGGTCTGGTTTGGTAAACTTGAGCTGTGCAGGAATTTAGATGTTTTAGAGGACATGTAATGGATTCCTGAACAGTGAGGAGATAGAGCTTGGGAAACCATCTTTTTGATTCTCTAACTACCCATTTTAGAGAAGTCTGACTCTCAGGGTACATTTATAAGTGTCTTTCTCTCCCAATTCTTCCTTCTCTTGCTCTCTTCCTCCCTCCCTTATTTCCTTTTCTCATTTCTTCTACCTTCTGTCACATTTTCCTCTTCTTATCCGTCAACTTTCCATTTTCCCACCTTCCTGTTAATAATTAATTAAATTACAATTCGTAAGAGTGCCAGTTGACATCAATGAGATGTCAAAAGAAGAAACTTTGCTTTAGAGATGGGCAGCAAATGAGGAAAGAATAATTTGTAGAGAAGTCAATTGAGCGGGTCATCAAAGAAAAGCTCTAGAAAGCAGAACAGAGGGAAAGAATTGCAGGTAGGAAGTGCCAACTCAAAAGTGTGAAGGATCGGACCTGTTAAGACACAAGCTGTTCAATGTGGTGAGAGTAAATAATATGCATGGGTAAGAACAGAGGATAACATGGAAAGTTAACAGGGGCCAGATTTGCCACCATCAACAGCAGCTCCCAAAAGTGCACACTCCCACTTCCCTTTTAAGTGTACTAACAGGCACATCCTTGTTTCAGTCTGACTGATACAAATTTATGTATGTCTTTCAAGGTCTGAGTGATCTTGGATCCTATCTTCTTGGTAACGGAGGCTGAAACAAACAGTCGACCCCGCCCACATGACTTAATCAAGTAATCTAATGGTGATCTAGAGTCAGGTTTAACAACAAATCCCAGATTAGGATCAGAGCCCCTCTGGGACACGTGTTTGTATATGGGGGAAGATAGGCTAGGGAATGTCTCCAATGAAGGTAGAGGTGGCTTTTTGAGTGTGTGTGTGTGTGTGTGTGTGTGTGTGTGTGTGTGTGTGTGGTGCTGGGGATTGAACCCATGGCCTTGTGCATTCTGGCAAGCACTCTACCAGCTGAGCTACATCCCCAGCCTAGAGGTGTGGCCTTTTGACCTATCTATTGTCCCCTGTAATTATTGGCAATGAAATCAAAGATCAGCAACTCAATCTACATAAAAATTTTATATAGGAATTTGCTGTAATAAGATTTGTATTATAGAAAGAAAATTTAAGACCGTTGAGAGAACCAGCAACCTTAGTTGAATTACTTGCAGACTGTAGAACTGAATCCCTTAGAAGGTATGACTCCTTAAATTGTTACAATAGGAAAGGGAAATATACAGTCTTAATATTAATAATACTGAGTAAGCACTTCAGAATTCCCCACCTCTACCATCAACCATTTATAGTCATCTTAATGATAGCCTGGGCTGACTGCTCAGCTACATGGATTTTTTTTTTTCCTCCTTTCATGTTAGCTCAGTGGTCCTCAAACTTTCATGCACATAAATTTAGTTGACCTGCCAAAACCACATATGCTGTGTTTTGTGGCAAATGTTCAAGAGTCATTTTGACTCAATACCTTTGCTTGTCTTAGTCTCTAACATAAGTTTAAGAACCTCATCTCTAGTCTTGTGTGATAATCCAAGACATAAGTAAAGAGAACAGAACCCAAGACAGTGGCTGTGGGAAGGGACAGGGTGAAAGCATTTATCTAGGAAACAGGATCTTTGTTTCTGAGTTCTGTTTCTGTCTCCTGCTCATGGTTCTTCTTACCCCTGCATCTTGCTTTCCACCCACATTCTTAGTAGCTTCATGCTGCCCAACATTTGCTAGCTGTTGCATTAGGTGAGTCAGAGATGGACACACATTCTCCTTTCTCTCTCTCTCTCTTTGGAAACTAGGAGCTCATGACAATTTCTGACCTTGATCAGTTGACTCATCATTTCTTATGTTCATGTGTGCTTGGCAGGACAGAGTTAACTGAGTCACATTCCTAGCCGCACCCCCTTTCCTCTACCACCCCCAGGCCAGCATGGCCTTCAATTTGCAATTTGTGATCTCCTGCCTCATCCTTCAGAGTCTCTGGGATTATGTAAAGGCAAGCAATGCTGCACTCAGCTCATTTCTTATATTCTCAAACTTTTCCACTACCGATGATCACATATTCAGGTAAACAGCCATCACACATGATCAGCATAACTGCTTCAGTTATGACAATAGGGCTGCCATTCAAGTTTTTTTGTGACTTTCTAAATTATTCACTTTCTTTTTGGAGGGTACCAGGGATTGAACTCAGGGACACTCTACCATTGAGCCACATCCTCAGCCCTATTTTGTGTTTTTATTTAGAGACAGGGTCTCAGTGGGTTGCTTAGAACTCACTTTTGCTGAGGATGGATGGCTTTGAACTTGCCATCCTCCTTCCTCAGCCTCTTGAACTTCAATGCTCAGCTAAATTATTCACTTTCATTCTATATGTAACTTGAAGTAGGAAGTATCTTTATATACTTTATACACTGAAATTTTATTAGTTGAAGTAAATGCATATTTGTCATACTGAGTTAACATGCTGTGATAATTAATGCTAACTCCTAAAATATTTAAATGGTGAACAAAAGCACGAAAGAATTTTCAAGTAATTAGATGAATAGGAAAATAGATTAATACTTAAAAATATTAAGAGAGGCTGGGCATGGTAGTCACACCTATAATACAGCTGCTTGGGATACTGACACAGTATCAAATTTGAAACTAGCCTAAAAAACCTAGTGTTACTCTGTCACAAAGTGATTATTTTTCAAAAAGGTTAGGAACATAACTCAGTGGCACAGCATTTGCCTAGCATGCATAAGGCCCCAGTACTGAGAGGAAAAAAAAAATATTAAGAGAGTACAGTAGTTGGGAACATTCAGGAATAACATTAAATACTTTTGATCCAACAAATCTTATAAAAATTTAAGTAACAAAATACAGAACACTCAAGATTAAATTATACCCTAGTTCTAATATTGGCAAAATTGATATACTTCCACTTATAGCTACACAAAATGACCTTAAGTTATTACACTCTTAAAGCCTTTGTCTTCATGTTTAATCTTATGTATTTTAGCAATAAAAAAATTTTTTTGAGTGAATGCTCTCACCTTAGCAGGGGGTACTATAAGCAGAAAACTACCTTTACATTTCAGTATTTCACAAAGAAGAATACTTTTAAATCATATGCAACAATATCCATGATTAATTAACTTTAATTCAGAAGTAAGAGTAATATAAAGAAAGGAAGAAGGCAACAGAGAAAAATGTCCATCTACAGATCCCACATGGTATTACTTCATGTTGTACAGTATATATCCTGTTTAACTGAATAGAGTGGCCCTGTACATTCAGAATCTATGATCTGCACAATCATTTCTAAACTGCATTGTCAAAATTTTTCTTTCAATTACTAATATTTTGAAGAGTACATTTTTCATAATAATTGCTTTTAAGTAAATATTTCAAATTTATTCTTGTAGGCCAGAAGTTCATCATGAAATATAATTTTATCTTCAGTAGAGTATCCCTTTGAACCCAAAGCTATTTGGCAACTAGCCAAGACATGTATTCTACATACCTCTAAATATGTGTGGATTTATTTTCTATATTCTTTTCCAGACATTGTATTAAGGTCACACTCAAGTGTACAAAATTTTGATTCCTTGTTTTCCTTATTTTTCTCTAATCATGTAAAGTTCTCATGAACTTCAATTTAATAAAATAGAAAAGATAATTTAGCCGATTCAAAGCAAACTTTGTAACCCCTTCTGGATTAACATCTGAGCCTCCTCTGGGTAAATCTTCAGTCCAGTTCTTCTATCCTTCCCCCCCTTCTCCTCCTCTTTTCTTCCTGGGAGTTGTCTGAGATCCAGAGCACCATTCATGTGTCTTGGTGTAGGGCAGCCAATGCTCAACACCGGCCAATTGTCAACATGAGGACTCAGGGGTGCCCAGTCATCTTGCAGGATGAGACAGGCTGGAAATCCCAACGTTTATGTTAAAATCTTCCCACATATTTGTGCTGCCAAATGTTTGCCTAGTGGGAGTCAATAACCAGTGGGTCATGAAGGGGAGAAAGGATATCAAATAAAGAAGTTCTTTCTCCATCTCCCTTTATGTAAGGTATCGGGTTGGTCGGGCTGGCCATGGCTATCACCTTCCAACAGGGACTCCTGCCTGGGCCTGTCCCAGCATGGGATTATGAAGGCTTCAGAGTATTTTGCTCTTCTTTGTTGTCTTCCCTTATCTCTATTTATACCCTTATAAAGAGTGAGTGTGGAAATGGTATCTGTTTTTTCCCCAAATCAAGATTGATTAAGAAATAGATTCAACATTTTATTTATTTATTTATTTATTTATTTATTTATTATTTTAATGTTTTTATAATGCATTATGTTAACAAAATAGTGGGGTTCATTTTGGCATAATCATACATGTATGCAATATAATTTGTTCCATTCTGGTCCCTAGTTCTTCCTTTTTCCCTCCCTTCCTGCCTCTCCTTGGTCCACTTTCTCTACTGGTCTTCCTTCTATTTATTTATTGTTTTTCTTAATTGGTGCCTTTTAGATTATGCAACATTCTCTTTTTTAACGTTACAGGCCAAACGAAACATAAGAAACCATATGAGTCAAACAAAGCCACATCTATTGACCAGATCTGGCCTATGGGTTGTAAATATTTTACTTATAGCACCTCCTACAACATAGTCTTCCCTTAGAAATTAATCTGAATCCAATCAAGTGTAACTATGTTCCTATTTAAAGGAAATAAAAGAGATGAAGAAATAAGTTAAGTGACATGATCCACAATATGGGACATTGCTCTCTAGGACAAATGACCCCATTTTTCCAAAAATCAAAGACATGGAGAAAGGGGAGCTATGCATTGGGCTAACTATGGAAAAAAGAAACTTAAACTATAGAACAACCAAAATCAGCATGTGAATCTTGTTTGTACTGATCCAAATCAACACCTTTGAGACAATCACAGAATTTTAATAGAAACCTGGTATGACATAACACTAAACATTATTATTAATTTTTCAATCTTCCCGGAAATTACAGATGCTTCCTAAAGTACCATTTAGAGATGCATCAATGAATAACATGAAATGCCTGATATCTGGGGTGTATGTAAGAACAGCAAGAAAACTGAAGAATAAGTAGAGGGAGGAGAAAGGAAAGAAGATTGGCACAGTTGTGGTAATTGTTGAAGCAAGGTTTTAGCACATGGGGATTTATTGTTCTCTTTACTGTTTCAAATTTTCCAAAATAAAATGTTTTTCAAAGTAAAAAATAAAAAAACAGGGTTTACTTCTTTGTACTTAGGCAAACTTCCACTGTAAAAAAAAAAAAAGGTCATAATCCATGTTCTATACTAACTTTTCATCTTTTAAGAAAGGGCAGCCCTATGGACTCTGAATCTCAGGGAAGTCCGTCTTCCTTCATACAGCTTTCACACAAAATGTGCTCTCTCAGTTCTGATACCCCAGCTCCTATTTGCCTCCTACCTTGTTTCCACTTCTCTGCCCAGTTCATTGGTGGACTTTCTCTCCAGCCTCATTCTGAGCTTAGGGTTGTCTATCTTGTCTCCCCAGACTCTACTACTTAGGTCAGGATTTGGAAAATACCAAGGATAATATAAGGAGCTACCAAATTATCAAACAACCACCATCATTTGGGGCAGTGAATTTCTCATGTAAGATGAAATGAATTTTTGTGACTAATTATTTTTCTTGTATTAATGTATGAAAATTAGTATCATTAGCTTCATGATTTGCATGGGAAAAGGAGAACTACAGCAAAAAAAAGCAGTAGTAAAAATTTGACTGAAGACAGCAAATCATTCTTTTGGAGATGTTGATATTGTGAATCATATTTTTTTAACCATTTATAATACTACCTTTTAAAAAAAATCACTAAAGCTGGGTATGGTGGCACCCATCTTTAATCCTACTCAGGAGGCTGAGGCAGGAAGATCATGAGTTCCAAGTCACCCTGGGTAACTTAGCAAGATCCTGTCCCAAAACAAAAAAGGGCTGATGATGTAACTCAGTGGTGGAGTGCCCTGGGTTCAAGCCTTAATACCTAAAAAAAAAAAAAAAAAAAAAAGTCACTAAAAACCCAGATCTTCACACACAAACACAACTCTTTCAGCTTTACTTATGGTCCAGTGAAACTTTTGAAGAATATATTTTTATTTTTTGAAGTATACTTTTATACTTTTATTTCATATATATAATGTTGTATGTTGTTCATGGAATACTATTAATAATTCTAATTGCTAAAAGATTTAAAATTAAAGATGTCAAGATCGAAAGATATAATGTCTAAGACTAATGTTCTCTTGTCTGTCACAGTTAAACCTTTAGTCTTCAGTTTCCCCATATGAAGCAAAAACTTGTTTACTATAACCTAAAACTTAAATTTCACAATGTGGTTAGATGGAGCCATGTTAAATTACAAAACTTTATGGCTAAAATATGGCCGTTTTGAGCTCCCCTACATGTATAAAATATAACCACACATGGACAGGAATGCTGACCCTGATACTTAACGTCACAACCCCAACTATGATCTCCCTTTGTCCTCCATCTTCCAATCATAATGTGTGTAGAGTCCTCCATGAGCCAACCAGAACTATAGCCTTCTCTTTTCCCTCCCCAATTTTAAATGATCCAATCTAGTAGATTGTGACCCTGAATTCCTTCTGTCAGAACAAACAGGCAGAGTGCCTGCCCAAGTGTGCTTGCTTCCCTAACTTTGGTAGTGGCATACCCTTCTTCAGAAGTAAAATTTGCCTTGCCAAATAACTTTTGAGCACATGTCTGATTTCTTGTGGCACCCCAATATGTCTAAAAAAAACCATTAATTGACTTTGTGTGTATGGTGCTAGGAATGGAATTCAGGGCCTTGTGCATGCTAAACCTGTGTTCTACCACTGAGCTATATACCTGGCCCCTTACTGACTTTAAAGAACTGGGAAGCAAAAGAACTAAGTATTCCAAAATAAATCCTTAGGCATTGTTATTGGATTGCTAAGAAAAAATAATGCTTTCAGATTCTAGTTTTATGATTTCATGTTGTCAAATTCATTTTTGCTTCCAGTTACTGGGTTTTGCCACATCACTATGTTTAATGATACATATAAAACTCATTTGACTTAGGTGACAAGAATTCAGACTTTGGTTTTTTGAAGTAGTAAATATGGACATAGAACATGCCTATGATATGACCTTGGGCATGTTCTTTTGGTGTTATTGTCTTGGTTTCTACATCCAAAAATGCCAATGTAATGAAATATGTCCAACATTGGTTAAAACACAAAAGGCACCTAGCACATTGGAAACACTCTCCTGTAACTCAGTCATTATGAGTCCTTCACTTCTCCTAATCTGTTTTTCATTATAGCAATAAAGACAACACCCTTTCACTCAATAAGGAGTAAATTAGTTAATACATGTGGAGGTGCACCATAAACGACGTTTTCTCTGAAAATGTGGCATGCACAAGGCCCTGGGTTGTTTTTGTCCTATGCCAAGACTCATGCCTCAATGTACCTTTAACAGCACTTCCTGCTCTGATGAAAGAGACAGAAATTGACAACAAAGATTTTCAACCAAACACCTCAAAACACCCTTTGTTAGCCAAGCCTGAAAAAGAAACCAGTCTTTTATTTTTTTCCTCTTAAATGATGTGTGTTTTTATTCTTTAAAACTTTTACTTCACATATTCATTTATTGATTGATACCAGTGGTTGAACCAGGGGGGCCCTTAATCTTTGAGCCACATCCCCAGCCCTTTTTCATTTTTTATTTTGAGTCAGGGTCTCACTAAATTGTTTAGGGCCTTGCTAAATTGCTACAACTGGCTTTGAACTTGAGGTCCTCCTGCCTCAGCCTCCCAAGTTTCTGGGATTACTGGTGTGCACCACTGTATTGTATTTTAAACCAAGCCCCTGCTGAAAGGTACACACACACACACACACAGGTGGGCGGGGTGGGGAAGGGGAGAGTAGAGAAATAGGAGAAGCCTTGGAACTGAGTCAAAGCATTTACAAAGGAAATAAGTGAGCCCTTTGATAAGATATAAGTACATCAAACAGGACTTCAATGGAAAGAGACAGGAATCTAGCTCAAACTGACGTCAGCAAAGGGAATTTCTATTGGTCATGTTACTGATAAAGTCTAGAGTAGATCATCTTTAAACATGATTAAGTCCATGAAAGACAGCCTTCCCAAAGAAAATCAGGGATTTGGGTATCAGAAAACCAAAAAACAGACACTATGGAGCCCAAACTAATGTCTGTCCATGAAAGTAAACAATGTAGAAATGGTGTAGAGTGAGAAAGGTAGAGCCTTTGCACTATAAATATATTTGGTAGAAGCACTACTATCTAAGACATGAAGCCATATCAAGGTTCCAATGAGGATACAGATCCCATTATCATGTTATTGGAGCAATTTTTATTTTAGAAGATGCAAATATTCTCAAGATAATGAACACAAATTATTTAGCACAAGATTTAGCACATCATTATAATATATTAGCTTCCTTTCTTACCATTTTCTATACTTTCTAGAAACAGATTTGTTCTAAATCAACAAGAACAAATCAACTTTTTTTGCTACAAGCATCAGGAAACTAACATGGCTAATTGTGTCATAGCCTCCAAGAGTTTTCATCTCAACTCAAGAGACCAATTCAGTTTTGAGATTGAAATCTCAGGTCCAACTCAATTTTTTTTTTTTTTTTTTTTTGTCAGTGCTGGGGATTGAACCCAGGGCCTGTGCATGCTAGAAAAGTACTTTACCACTGCACCACATTCCCAGCCTCCAATTCAAAATTCTTAGAAAAGAGTCTGGATGAGGTGCAGGGGTACACATTGTAATCCCAGAAACTCAAGAGACTGAGATAGGAGGATTGCAAGTTAGAGGCCAACCTTGTCAACTTATTGAGACCCTTTCTCAAAACAAAATTTATAAGAAGGTGCCAGGATATAGCTTAGTGGTAGAGTACCTTTGAGTTCAATTCCCAGGACTGAAAAGAAAGAAAGTCAAACAGTCATCCTGACTGACCCGTTACACCCAGAAGCTACTGGCCTCAGGCAAAAGGAATTCTTACTGACTCCTGTAACTGACAAAAGTCTAGCAGTAGAGCATCCTTAACATGATGAAGTCCAAGGAAAATCAGGGTTCCATTCAATCAATGATAGTCAGGAAGAAAGGGTCACATCTGATGAAAACAACACAGGTACCCATCTCTAGGCCCAGCAGATGGAAAAGAGGAGATAATCTCAGAGAAGTGAAGATCACTGTGGAGGGGAACACACCCAGAAGTGTCTATGAGAGATTGTTTTTTCAAAATCAAAGAAAAACTCTTCAAATGAGGTTCTGTCCCTTTAATATTTTGGAAGTATCAGTGAGACTCAAAACAGGACTGGCAAGGAGACCATCAACATTTCTCCTCCACTTAACTGAGGAAATCTTCAGGCTGTGAATTGGCCTGGGAGAGTTAGCAATCTGTCATATCCAGGAAGGTAGCCAATTCACCCATCAAAGACAACAGAATGCTAACAAGCTAGAGAAGGGCGATGAGAAGGGAAAATCAGCAGGGTTGTACCCGGGGGACCTGAAAATACTCTATCTGGCTGTAAAGGGGTACCCTTTTACTGCAGGGACCAATCTTGTAAAATAGAATTAGGTGCCAAGTTGCTTTTCTCTCTAATAGAGGACAATATAATATATAGTTAAAAAAATCAGAAACAAAGCTAATCACCTCCTTTCCTTTCTGAGTACTTCTTAAAATTCAATTTTTTGTTTCAGAATAATTTTAGGCTTTTAGAAAAGTTGGAACATAGTAGAGACTTCTCATATATTCCACACCATTTCCCTATTGTTAGCATCTTATGTTAACTGAAGTTCATATTTTATTCAAATTTCTTTTGCTCAGTGTTCATTTTCTGCCCCAGAATCCCGCCAGGGATCCCATAGTGTGTGTGTGTGTGTGTGTGTGTGTGTGTGTGTGTGTGTGTGTGTGTGTGTTACTAAGCATTGAACCGGGGCCTTGCACATGCTACACAAGTTACACAAGTGCTATATCACCGAGCTATATCCCTAGCCCCTTTAAAATTTTATTTGAGACAAAGTCTTGCTAAATTGCCAAGGTTGTCTTAGAACTTGCAATCCCCCTGCCTTAGCCTCCTGGGTAGCTGGAATTACAGGTGGGTACCACCAAGCCCAGCATCACATCACATTAAATTGTCCTTAGGGTCCTCAAGACTGACAGTTTTTCAAACTTCCCTTATTTTCTATGACTTTGACAGAAATACTAGTCAAAGTAGGACAATCCTCCCTTTAGATTGTCTGATGTTCATCTCATAGTTAATGAGGTTAGGATTTCCAGGGGCAGGGAAGTAAGGTGCCATTCTCACTATGTGCTATGAAGAGTTCATGTTATGAACATGTCTTATCACTGATGAAGTGAAACATACCCACATGGCTGAAGTAGTGTTCATTAGACTTCTCCACTATAAAGTTACTGTTTTCGACTTTCCCCACAGTCTACTTTTTGGGGAATTATGCTAACCTTTCTAGAGAGGGCATTTATCTACATAAGTTATTTGAAATTATTCTATGAAGGAGATTTGGTTATCTCCATTCATTCATTCATTCATTCACTCATTCATTTAAGCACATGTACATATGGGTATGGTCTCGTGGGTATTTATTTTTATTTTGGGTTATAATCCAATTCTACTTTATTTATTCTGTTGCTCAAATAGTTCCAGTTTGGGCCACTTTGGTTAGTTTCTGTGCTCCTTTAACATTCCCACATTATTTGGTTGTCATTGTTGTTTTTAGCTCTTCCTTACTTTCTGGCATTATAAAATAGTACAGGTTTATCTTTTCTACTCCTTGTTCCAGCTTTAGAATCAGTAATTTCTCCAAGGAGCCCAGATTATTAAAAAATGGTATTAGAAACCATTCTAGATTCTGGATATGCCTGTTGCTATTGGGGTGTTGTTTCTTGGAATGCCCAAGAAGTGAAATAAAAAATAAATGAGTAGTCCTCAAATTGCAAAGCTTCTCCATAGCAAAGAAAACAATCAAGAGCATGAAGAGAGCCTATAGAAGGGGAGAAAATCTTTGCCAACTGCCACTCAATCGGCATTAATATGTAGAATATACAAAAAAACTAAGAAAACTCAACACCAAAAAAAAAAAACCCAATCAATAAATGGGCAAAGGAACTAAATGGACACTTCTCAAAAGAAGAAATATAAATGGTCAACAAATATATGAAAAAATGTTCAACATCTCTAGCAATTAGAGAAATGCAAATTAAAACTACACTGAGATTTCATCTCACTCTAGTCAGAATGGCAATTATCAAGAATACAATTAACAAATGTTGGCAAGGATGTGGGGAGAAGGGTACATTCATGAATTGTTGGTGGAATTGCAATTGGTGCAACCACTCTGGAAAGCATTATGGAGATTCCTCAGAAAACTTGGAATGGAACCACCACTTGACCCAGTTATTCCACTCCTCAGCATATACCCAAAGGTCTTAAAATCAGCATACTACAGCGACACAGCCACATCGATGTTTATAACAACACAATTCACAGTAACTAAGCTATGGAGCTAATTTAGGTGCCCTTCAACAGATGAATGGATTAAGAAAACTTGGTATATAAAGAAGAATGACTTTCTGCAAATGAATGATCTGGAGACTATCATGTTAAGTGAAATAAACCAGTCCCCAAAAACCAATGTTTTCTCTGACATGTGGAAGCTAATCACAATAAGGGGAGGGGATTAAAACAACAACAAATAGAGAGTTGGGATGTAGCTAAGTTAGCTAAGTATTTGCCTCGAATTCATAAAGCCCTGGATTTGATCCCCAATTCCAAAAAAACACCTCACCACAAAAAAAGAAAGAATAGAAGTTCAATGGAGTAGACAAAAGGGAATGAAGGGAAGGGAGGAGGGATTGGATAAGGAAAGACAATGGAATGAATCTGACATAACATTCCTATGTACATATGTGAATATACCACAGTGAATCTCACCACTGTGTACATTCACATCTATTTTTTTAAAACTATGGGTTAATGACAGAAAGATCAGTAGAGTAGAGGGAAGGGAGGAGGGAGTCAGGGTAGGGGGGTGTAGGGAAAGTACTGGGGACTGAGTTATAACAAGATATATTCCATGCTTTTATAATTGTGTCAAAATGGATTCTAGCTGGGGATATAGCTCTGTTGGTAGAGTGCTTGTCTTGCACAAGGCCCTGGGTTCAATCCCCAGCACCAAAGAGAGAGAGAGAAAGAAAGAAAAGAAAAATGGATTCTATTGTCATGCATAATTAAAAAGAACCAATAAAAAGAAAATGTGTATATACTAACTTGTGCATAAACAAGTAAGTACATATCTGTAATTACTTTTATATTTATGGATCTGTACATATGCTAAACATGAATTTCCATCGATGTCTTCAACTCTGGTTCAATACTGCATCATTCATTCTGGCCTTCTCTTGCTACCTGCAATCTGCCATTCCAATAGTGAGATAGCTGGCTACCCCCATTCACCATCTATTTACTTATTGTTCAATTTCAGATTTGTCTATAAAAATAAAGGATGAGGCTGGGTGTGGTAGCCATGCCTGTAATCCCAGAGGCTGGGAGGTTGAGACAGGAGGATCTCGAGTTCAAGGCCAACCTCAGCAATAGCGAGGTGCTAAGCAACTCAATGACCCTGTCTGGAAATAAAATACAAAAATGGGCTTGGGATGTGATTCAGTGGTCAAGTGTCCCTGAGTTCAAGACTGGTGCCCCCCAAAATAAAAAATAAATCAAGGATGAGTACATACAGCCCCAGATGGAAGATGTCTATGATAGATATTGGCCTAAATAGACCTAACAAATGTTTGTCCTTGATAAAATTTATTTATTCTCATTCTTATAGTTTAGCCTGAAATGCTCATAATTCTCTCTCTCTCTCTCTCTCTCTCTCTCTCTCTCTCTCTCTCTCTCTCTCTCTCTCTTCCTTTGGGGTTCTGGGGATTAAATCTGGGAATATTTTACCCCCAACTCTTTTTATTTTTTATTTTGAGACAGGGTCTTGCTAAGCCACTGAGGCTGGCCTCAAATCTGTGATTCTCCAGCACTAGCTTCCCAAGTCACTGGGAAGATATGTGCCACCACTCCTGACTAAAGTGTTCATAATTCGTCATCTCTCAAAATGTGTTATGGGAACAAATGCTTAATAGGAGAGCAACAGTTACCTGATGACACACTCCTTCAGTTTTTAAGGGGATTGGAGTAGAAATTGGGAATATGAATATCTAATTGGAATTGACAAGCTAGCCCTGAAGTCAGAAATGTGTTCTGGAGATTTCTTTGTTACTGATTACATGACTCTGAACCTCACTTTACCCCTCTAGGCCTGAGTTTCTTCATCTGTCATTCATGACATTTGGTATGTGGCTGCTCATTGTCAGTCATTGTGTCAGAAGCTCTACAGAGAAATGCAACAGAAGGCCCCGGGAGATGGCCCTTCAAAGATTTAAGCTAGGAAATTGCCATTTTGATCTTGTTAACAAACAAGTTGGGACCAGGAAGATGGCTCAGTGACAGAGTGCTTGCTTGGCATATGCATGGTCCCAGGTTCAAGCCCCAGCACTGCAAAAACAAAGAAAGAAAGGACAAAAAAACTTGAAGGAGTATTGTCCTAGGAACACAGCAATTTCACTTCAAGGTATCTGTCATGGAGAAACTCTTTAAGGATGTCCACTGCATAGCTGGTTGTAATAGGAAAAAAAAAATTAAGACAACATAATTATTTTTCATCTTAGGACCAAATAAACAGATGTTTCTTCATGCAGTGAAATACTAGAAAGGAGGTAAAATGAATAAAATAGATGTATGCATATGAAAATGGCTTTATCTTAAAAACAAAGTTGAAAAAAGAAAGCAATTTACAGAACAATGCATGCAGCATGATACTGTTTTAGTAAACACTATGTATGGTTTTTAAAATAATATGTAGTAAAAGTATTAAACTATGGACAGGGAGAATATATACCACATTCAACTTAGTGGTTACCTCTGGGGAGGGAGGAGAGGGTTCTGGAAGGAGAACAAAAAGACTTCCACTGTCTCTGAAAAATGTCTATATTTATAAACCAGAGGGGCTGGGGTTGTGGCTCCTGGCTTGCCTAGAAAGTGTGAGGCACTGGGTTGGATTCTCAACACCATGTACAAATAAATGAAATAAAGGTCCATCAACAACTAAATATAAAAAGAAAAAACTAAAAAAAAATCAGAATAAAATATAAATGTTTATAGTTATTGAAACTGAGTGTGCATGTACATTTGTATTTAATATTGTTTAAATTTTTATTCTTTTTGTATATTAAAATATTACTTTTCAAAAGATATACTCACAGTTTACTTCAAGCAGTGGAAACTCAATTACCATGGAGGTGATTTTGGGGAACATCTGAAGAATGGCAGGAGTGTTATGTCCTTGTCCCTTTACCTCAAGAAGTACCCATTATCTACCAACTGGCTGAATCTTCTCTCTGGACTCTTCCACCTGCTCCTTCTTTCTCAAGAGTTGCAAACAAACTTCTCACCTTTCTTTCTTTCTTTTAAAGAAATATATATATATCTTTTGGTTGTAGGTAGACATAATATCTTTATTTATTTATTTTTATGTGGTGCTGAGGATGGAACTCAGCGCCTTACCCATGCTAGGGGAGCGCTCTACCACTGAGCCACAACCCCAGCTCTCTCCTTTTTTTTTCTTCCTTTAAGTTTAGCTGATTCCTCTCTTGCCTGGTCCACAGCCCTCAATCTCAACATTTACTCCAACCAGATGGAAGTTTTCCCATGACAACTTTTTTCCTAAAAGTTGTAAAACCATAAACACTTCACCAGCTTTGTATTTGTATAAGGATGTTCATCAGAATGAATTGTGACAGGTGTATCAAGTTCTGGTAATTTGGCCTAATGTGGAACATCACTTTTTTATTTCCAGAGTTTCCATGGAGTCAGCCAAAGCTGTGGTCAAACTGGTGTTTCAATTATGACTTCTCCTGCACACAGACTTTCTTCCTATCCATAAGTATGGATCCAAGGGGACTCTCTGAACTCACTCTCTCCTTTGAGAGTGTCCATTATTTTTTTCCCTTTGCCTATGCCTTCTAATGCAGTCATGACTGTTGCACTGAGGAAAGAACAAACAATAAACCAAGGAGACTCTCTATGGAGTATCCTGAACATGAAATTCCATCAGGTGCTTTGCCCTCCACTTTCCTCCAGGGTCACAGGTAAATGAAGGACATCAGACAGCTATTGCAACAATTTCAAAAATCTCAGTGACCTACTGTCATGTATAACTAAGAAGAACCAATTAAAAACACGGTGATATACCTCAACATCCTTGGGGATGGGAGGTATATTCCACACATAGCAAAGAAAGAAAGAAAGAAAAAACTGTAAGCAAAGAATGCTATCTATCACAAGTAGTCAAAGAAATGGGCAGATTTTCCTAAAGCCAAGGAAACTTCTGGGAAAAGGGAGTCAACATTCTTCTCTTAGATGTTCAAAATTACTAACGCATTATTGGTATGAATGGGGAGTGTCCTAACCAAGGCTATGTATAAGGAATGAGGAAAACCCCTGATATAAAAGATCACCATAGAGATAGAAATAGATGGAATCAATGGAATTTAATTCTATGTACACTTATGCCTTCTATTAGAAATGCGCTGAATGTCCTGGGACAAATGGTTCTTTCTATGTGTACAAAACTATCCTTAAAAGAGCTTTAACATCAGGAGCACTATCCTTGCATCTTGTATCCCAGCCTAGCAAGGCTATGTGGTAAGTAGAACCTTGTGCATCATGTATCCACAGTGACACCTTTTGGAGCAATGAAAAGAACATTGGGGTTCTGGCCAATTTTCCCTTTCTACTTTTTTTGAGGCAATAATAAGCAAGATTGATCACTTAGACATAATAAGCATCAGAACCCTGGAATTCTTGGCTTGAGCATAAGGGACTTGGAGAGCAAAGATATGTATGTAATAAAAAAGAGTTTCCTTCTGTTATGGTTTGGATATGAGGTGTCCCTCAACAGCTCTTGTGTTAATGCAGGAATATTAAGCAGTGAAGTCATTGGATTTTTTTTTTTTTGTACCAGGAATTGAACCCAGGGGTGGTTAACCACAGTGCCACATCCTCAGCCCTCTTTTCATTTTTTTTTTTTCTTTTGAGACAGGTTCTCACTAAGTTGCTTAAGGTCTGGCTAAGTTCCTGAGGTTGGCTTTGAACATGCAATCCTCCTGACTCCCACCTCCTGAGCTGCTGGGATTACAGGTGTATTCCACAGTGCTCCATGTGAAGTGTTTGTATTTTGAGAATTTTAACCTAATTGGTCCATCCTAGTTTGAACAAACTAACTGGGTAGTAACTATAGCCAGTTGGTACATGGCTGGAGGAAATGGGTTACTAGAAGTGTGCCCAAGAAGGGTTCATCTTCCCTAGATCCCCTTCCCCTTGTTCTCTCTGCTTCCTGGCCCCCATGGGCAGAGCAGATTTCCTCCACCACACCCTTCCACTATGATGTTCTACCTCTCTTTGGGCCCAGAGCAATGGAGTTGGCCTACCTTGGACTGAACCTCTGAAAACCATGAACCCAAAATAAACTTTACTTCCTATAAGTTGTTCTTGTCAGGTATTTTGTAACAGCAATAAGAATTTGACTAACACACCTTCTCAGAGGTGTTGTAATGTAAATAATCTAAATTATTTTGCATACCAAGTATAAAGAATTAGTCCTATAGATTGGTTGGAAGTAAATAAGACATTGTCTCTTCCCTATAGTATTTTAATCTTTATGGGAAGATATATTAAATGAGAATCATACCAGCTTTACTATTCTATAATTTTAAGATGTGCTGCATCTTCCATTTGTATAATACTTGTTTAGCAGGCAGAATGTGCAAGATAGAGAGCCAGATTTAACAAGTTGTCTCATGCCAATGTTAGCACTCCCTACAGGATAGAGATTTCAGTGTCTGCTGATCTAAAACATCAGCTACCTGATTGCAACATCAAAGAGCAAATTGGAAGGCCTGCCACCTTGTTAAAGAAAAGGTACATGACATTTTGAAATGTATAGCTCCGGGCAACGCTGAATCCTGAGGACTGACAACTAATGGGAATAATTGCTCTCATGAGAGTATGCAAGTCACTGTTTTTACTCTGTGGACTACATTAGTATTTTAACATTAAACAAAAAGATATGTGAAAATAAAGGTGACATTAGTGTCAGTCTTTGGATTCTATGAGTTTCCCAGACCCAGACAGCCAAGTCCCATGCAGTTTCCAAGTCATTTGGTAACACAATTAGTTCACTATAACTCCCTTGCATATCAGTAGTGGGCTCAGGAGCTCCTGTATTTGCTCCATAAAAAGGACTGACTTCCTATTTTGGTTCTTGGAGGGAACTGAATCCCATGCCATTTGCCTGGTATCTTCCCAAAGTGTCTAGTTCCATCTAGCTTCCTCTCCTTAGAAGTGAACTCTCATATTATAAGTGAACTCTCATAAGTGAACTCTCATATTATAAGTGACTCTCATATTTCCATCTATGGACAAAATTCTGTTGAAACTTAGAAGCATTGTGAACCCATGTATCTTTAAAGAATAGTACTGCCAGGGAGCCCCTTTTTTTATGTCCTTCCTCCCACCTAAGAAGGTCCCCAGGAAGGAACAATTCTGAATCAACACTGAATGAGCTACATCACTCTTCACATTGCAATTCATACTATTTGTCTTATTGTTTTAGAAGAGTCCTTCACTCCATCCCGGGGACAATACTAAAGTCCCAATATGCTCCCATGTCAATCTATCCAAGTTGGGCAAACCACACCTGTATAGATCACAGAGGTGAGCAGGCTTCCTTTTTGTCTGGCATCTTAGTAAGGATGCAGTGGTTGCTGCTACTCTCCATGTTTCTTGATGCCACCCAAGGGCAACAAGAAGAGGCCAGAAAGTCAGCTGAGAAAAAGACCCAGTGAATAAATCTGGGAGCAAGCCAAAAGAAAGAGGTCCAAAGGCAAAGTTTGGGACAAGCTTAATAACCTAGTTCTGAGTTGACAAATCTACTTATGTTAAACTCTGAGAGGAAATTCCCAACTATATGCTTATAACTCCAGCTGTCTGGCAGATAGAAGATTTAAGGTTCCCTGGCCAGGGCAAGTCTTAGCAAATGACTTATCAAATTTGTTTCCAAACAAAGAGCTCAAATAATTTACACCAGAAATACCAAGGGTGGAGATGCCCAGCTTCTGGTGAAGATGCACAAACAGGTCCAATCAACTGAACATTTGGGAAAGTGAAATTTTACTAAATTTTAAAAAATTTATTTATGTTCAATGAATACCAATTTTACATCTTATTTTTCCTTTTTCCTAATGCTGTATCATATTAGAAATGACAGAATTCTTTAGGTTTATACATGTGAGTATATTTCCCCTGGCTTATGTCAAAATATTTATTAGAATCTTGAGAAATTAGAATCAACTACATATGGATTACATATTAATGTAATGAAATTGTTTAATCAAAATGTAAAAGTTACATCAGACATGGTGGCACACTTCTATAATCCCAGCAATCTGGGAAGTTGAGGCAAGGAGATCCCAAGTTTAAGTCCAGTCTCATCAACTTAGCAGACCTTGTCTCAAAATAAAAAATACAGAGGGCTGGGATGTGGCTTAGTGATAAAAGCTCCCCTCGTTCAACTTCCATACCATAAATAAATGAATGAATAATAAAAATAAATCATGGTACTTAGGATTCTTACAGAATCAGTGGTTAAATTATTACATGTGAGAAATTGGAAATTCCTAGAGGTTGCTGTCAGATACCATAAATTACCATGGGAAATTTACCAAGGGGTTACTTGAAATAACTTGAAAGGAACATTTAAAAAGCAGAATTATGATTGGAAACAATAACCTTTATTTGGGTTCAGTGTATTTTTTCAAGATAGATAATATTTGAATATTTGAATATTTGTTTCTTTTTAATGAACAAATATTGAGGCATTATTATTAATTAAAGCCCATACTTTGTATTAGGAATCACTCTTTGTGTTGTACATTCTGTGGGTTTTAACAAATGTATAAGGGCATATTTCCACCTTTATAATATCATACCTTTATTACTGTAAATATCACTGGTGCTCAACATATTCAACCCTTTTTTCCTCCCCCAATTCCCTGGCAGTCACTGATCTCTTACTGTCTCCATGGTTTTGCCTTTTCCAGAGTAGTTGGAAATGCTAGTTAGTAGCCTTTTTAGACAGCCCTCTTTTACTAAACAATATACATTTAAATTTACTCCTTGTCTTTTCATGGCTTGATAGCTTATTTCTTCTTAGTCATGAATACTATTCCATTGTCTGACTTCTCAAAAGAAGAAATACAAACAGCTAACAAAAGCATGAAAAAGTGTTCAACATCTTTAGCAATTAGGGAAATGCAAATCAAAACTACACTTAAATTTCATCTCACTCCAGTTAGAATTGCAGCCATCAAGAATTCAAACAATAATAAATTCTAGAGAGGATATGGGGGAAAAAAGGAACACTTTTATGTTGTTTCGGGGGATTGTAAATTAGCACAAACGCTATGGAAATCGGTATGGAGGTTCCTCAAAAGATGAGGAATGGGACAATCATATGACCCAGCTATGTCACTCCTCAGAATTATCCTAAAGAATTGAAGACAGCATACTATAGCAATATATGCATTTTCATGTTTATAGCGGCATAATTCAAGATAGCCAAATTATTGAACCAGTCTAGATACCCATCAACAGATGAATGGATAAAGAAAATGTGGCATCTATGCACGATGAACTTTTATTCAGCCATAAAAAAAAACAGTGAAATTATGTCATTTGTAGGGGAAATGAATGGAAATGGAGAGCATCTTGTTAAGTGAAATAAGCCAAACTCAGAAAATCAAGGTTCAAATATTTTTCTCTCATGTGGAAGCTAGAGAGGAAAAGGGGAAAAAAGGTGTTTGTGTTGGGGTGGGGGTGAGTGGGTATCACAATAATAGAAGGGAAACCAGTAAAGAAGAGGAAGGGCACCAGGAGGAGGGAGAGAAAGAGGTGGTAATAGGGAATGAAATTGACCAAATTAAAGTGTTATTTGGTGTGCATGTATGAACCCCACTGTTACGTGTAATTATAATACATAAAAAGGAAAAATATTTCCAATGAAAAAAATAACAAACTTTTAAAAAGCAGGAAGTAATTCTGTTGTGTGGATGTACCACAGTTTGTTTACCCACTCACCTACTGAAGGACATCTTCGTTGCTTCAAAGTTTGGGCAATTAAGAATCAAACTGCTATAAACATTTGTGTACAGGTTTTTGTATGGACACAACTTCTCAACTCATTTGGACAAACACCAAGGAGAGTAATTGCTGGATCATGTGGTAAGATTATTTTTTAGGGCTGGAGTTGTGGCTCAGTGGCAGAGCACTTGCCTCACACATGTGAGGCACTGGGTTTAATCCTCAGCACCACATAAAAATAAACAAAAAAAATATAAAGACATTATGTTCGTATATAACTAAAAAGTATTTTTAAAAAATTATTTTCAGTTTTGCAGAAAACTGCCAAACCACTTCCATAGTGGCTAGACTGTTTCATATTCTTGCCAACAATGAATGAGAGTTTCCATGGCTCCACATCCTTGTCAGCCTTTGGTAAATGCATTTTGGCCACTCTAAAGTGGAATTTCATTGTTTTAATTTGCATCTTCCTATAACATGTGATATAAAGCATCTTCTTACATGTTTACCAACATTGCATCTTCTTTGATAAAGTTTCTATTTAGATCTTTTGTCTTTTTTATATTGAGTTGTCCATTTTATTAATAAGTTTTAAGAGTTTTATTTTGTTGTTGTTTATTTGTTTGTTTGTTTTTGTACCAGGGATTGGATTCAGGGGCACTCAACCACTAAGCCACATCCCCAGCCCTATTTTGAATTTTATTTAGAGTCAGCGTCACGGAGTTGCTTAGTGCCTCGCTTTTGCAGAGGCTGACTTTGAACTCACAATGATCCTCCTGTCTCAGCCTCCCGAGCTGCTGGTATTACAGGCATGGGTCACTGTACCCAGCTTTAAGGTTTTTTTTGTATTATTGATTTTTATTGGCTCTTTATTAGTTACACATAACAGTAGAATCCATTTTGACACAATTATACAAACATGAAATGTATGTTCTAATTCAGACCCTTGTATCTCTCCTTCCCCTTGCCTGTACTCACCCCCTGCTTCCCTCCCTCTATTGGTCTTTCTGC
This sequence comes from Ictidomys tridecemlineatus, assembly GCF_052094955.1. Taxonomy (NCBI): domain Eukaryota; kingdom Metazoa; phylum Chordata; class Mammalia; order Rodentia; family Sciuridae; genus Ictidomys; species Ictidomys tridecemlineatus. The sequence goes on from NC_135480.1 coordinate 134,587,700, forward strand.
CATTTACCCATAGTTATTTTTTTCAAATTAATTTCTTGTGGATATACACCATGGAGAGATTCACTGTGGTATATTCATATATGTACATAGGAATGTTATGTCAGAAACATTCCACTGTCTTTCCTTATCCTGCCCTTCCCCACTTCCTTGTTTTCCTCTTTGTCTACTTCATTGAACTTCTATTCTTTTTTTTTTAATCCCCCTTCCCTTATTCTATATTACCATCCAGCTATCAGATGAAACATTCAACCTTGGCTTTTTGGGACTGGCTTATTTCACTTAGCATGATAGTCTCCAGATCTGTTCATTTACCAGCAAAAGTCATAAAGCATTCTTCTGCATGACTAAGTAATACTCCATTGTCTATATATGGCATATTTTCTTTATCCATTCATCTGTTGAAGGGCAGCTAGTTTGGCTCCATAGCTTAGCTATTGTGAATTATGCTGGCATAAATATTGATGTGGCTGTGTCATTGTAGTATACTACTTTAAAATCTCATATCAAGGAGTGAGATAACTGGGTCAAATTGTGGTTCCATTCCTTTTTTTATTTTTACTTTTTTGAGGAATCTCCATACTGCTTTCCAGAGTGGTTAAACCAACCTGCAGTCCTACCAGCACTTATAAGTGTACTCTTTTCCCCACATCCTTGCCAACATTTATTGTTACTTGTATTCCTGATAATTACCACTCTGACTGGAGGGAGATGAAATCTTAGTGTGGTTTTAATTTTCATTTCCCTAATTGCTAGAGATGTTATATTTTTTTCATCTATTTGTTGACCATTGGTCTTCTTTTGAGAAATGTCTGTTTAGTTCCTTTGCCTACTTATTGATTGGGTTATTATTAGTAGTAGGAGTAATAGTAGTATTTTGGTGCTGAGTTTTTTTAATATTTAATTTTAGTTGTAGTTGGACACAATACCTTTATTTTATTTATTTATTTTTTAAATGTGATGCTGAGGATCGAACCCAGGGCCTTGCACTTGCTAGGCGAGAGCTCTACCACTGAACCACAACCCCAGTCCATGGTGCTGAGTTTTTTGAGTTCTTTGTATATACCGAAGATTAATGCTCTATCTGAGGTACAGGTAGCAAAGATTTTTCTGCCATTCTGTAGTCTCTCTCTTCATGGTCTTGATTGTTTCCTTTGCTGTGGAGAAGCTTTTTAATTTGATGCTATCTTAAGAGTTCTTTATATATTTTGAATACTAGTCTTTTATCAGATATGTTTTGTAAATATTTTCTCCCAATCTGTTGCTTATCTTTTCATTCTCTCAACATTATCATCCTCAGGCTGGGGTTGGAGCTCAGTGGTAGAGCATTTGCCTCACATGCGTGAGGCATTGAGTTCACTTCTCAGCACAGCATATAAATTAATGAATAAAATAAAGGTCCATCAACAACAGCAACCAAAATTTTAAATTCTTATTCTCAGAGCATAAGTTTTTAATTTTAATTATGTCCAACTTCTGCTTTTATGGGTTGTGCTTTCAGTGTTGTATCCGAAAAGTCATTGCCAAACTCAATGTCACCTAGAGTTTTCAATAAATGTATATTTTTATTGTGATAAAATATACACATTTATCATTTTAACCATTTAAGTGTATAGTTCAGTGGCTTTAAGTACACTAACATTGTTTTGTACCTAATAAATGTATCTTTATATTTATTGGGCTTTCTCAAATTTCATGAGTAAAAACAAGTTCATTGTAAAACTTGAGAAATACAGAAGAGCAGCTGAGCATGGTGACATAGGCCTACAGTTGGAACTACTTGGAAAGCTGAGTAAGGCAGGAAGATCACTTGAGCCCAGTTCAAGACCAACCACAGTCAACATGGTGAGGGTCTATTTCAAAAATAAACAACAATAAAAGTACAGAACAGCAGAAAACATAAAGTAAAAATCATGCACAATGCCACTTCCCAAAGACATAGTAATTGATATTTTGGTGTGCTACTTTCCAGTGCAACACATTTTCATGATGTATATAAATACAAATTTGAAAAACATTATTAGGATCATTTTGTTCACATTATTTGATACCTCTTTTTCAGTTAGCAAAGTATTTTATTTGATATTACATTTCCCATTATCATTAGATATTTTTTATATAGCATTGTTGTTTTGGTTATTTCATAGTCCATTATCACCATCTGTCCTAGATGGTGACCTAATAATGCTGGGTTCACAAAACCTGACTATTCCAATAACTCAAGAAAATGACAAAGAAAGCATGCCACCACACAGAAGTGACTTTTCAACAATCCGGGGACAGCTCTGCAAACTTTAGGGTCCATGGAAAGAGAGAGAGCTGCTAGAATTCTTTATTCTTATGTAGAGGACACATAAGGGGAGGTTACATGGAACATTCTATCCCCAAAAGGGAAAAAGGGTAGGATAACAAAGGAGCGGTCGAGTATAACTCCACCACCACAGGTGACACCTACTCCTGGAGCCACGCCTCATTATCAGAGTGGAGGTAAAACCCAAGTTACTGCTGAACATAATAATCGTTAAGTGCCCCTGGGACATCAGGACTTAAAGGTGTCTTCATCTAGGGCAGCTCTCGACAGTCTATCATATGGATATATTATAATATTTTAGTACATCCTCTAATATTTGACCTTTGAATTATTTCCACATTTTGTATGATCAAAATCAGTTTGGCAAATAACCCCATAAATAAATATTTGTTCACATCATGACTACATCATTCAGATAAATCTCTAGAAATATCATTACTACGTTCAAGAACATATATATTTTTCCTGATTTTTAAAAATTGTTGCCAAATTTCTTTCTAGAAAAGTGGCGCCACTTTGCAAAATAAGAACGTGACCCTTTCTTCACACTGTTATCAATGCTTGACAATTAACAAAATTATATAAATAAATCTCCACAAAGCCTTTATATAGTTTGCATGAGAAAATAAGAGGGGATAATCGGGGAATAAAGCATTGTAAGGAATCTACATTTTAGATATCTTCATTTTCTTCACACTTCGTTAAAATATGCAAGCATGTATTAGTTGACTCATAGCTGTTAAATGATCCCCATGCCAACAGACATTGAACCACATTTTTGCTTAGGTCAAACAGTTCACCAGAATCCATACAAGAAATAAATGTGATGTTGACTATGAAACAAGTTTTGATAACCTCAACCTTGTGCAAATCAATTAAGAAGTTTGGCTTGAACGCTGTATATTGTTAATTACTGAAAACATATCCCATGTTGGAGAATGTTTATAGCTCTGCTGTGAAATTTGCATGATGATTTGGCAAAATAAATGATTTCTACAAAATTTACTTGATTGTTCCCCTCCTCCCTCTTTAGATTGAATGAACTACATTTAGATTAGAAATGTCTTCATTTAGAAAAGATTATTATGGATAAAAAACCTACAAGCTTCTTTCTTGTTAACCTGAATGTGAAATTAGCATTTTTGGAAACTTCATAAGGTCCTACAAAATTTGAACTATGTTTGAAATAAATGCCTTGGTAACTGAGCACCTACTTCCTCCTGTCATTGTGCTGGCATGAGGGCATAATTGCTGGGGCTGCACCTTACACAGTCCAAAGTATACAGCAGGTGGTCTACAAATGTTTGGAGATTGTATGGAGTCTAGGAAGCCGCCCTAGATACTGAGATTCCATCATTTTGTCATCATCACCAGAAGGAGATGACAGGGTAGTATTTTGCTTACCTTACTTAAAACAAAAATACTGCAAATGTATCTGAGATAAACATGCCTCATAATGTCATCTAGCTGTTTGACATGTACTGCTATATATTTAAGTGCATACACATGATTCCTCCAACCCCCAGTAGAACTAAATTATGATACCCCTGCTTGGGAAGTGTCAGCTTGCCAATAACTATCTAAAAGTGCAAGTTTGAGGAACAGGTAAGGTGACTGGCCTGATAGGTTGGACATTACTAGGTGCCACCAGCTAGTAATACGTAATAGCTGGTAATTCATAATAGCTGGTAATACATAATAGCTGGTAATACAAAATAGCTGGTAATACATAATAGCTAGTAATACATAATAGCTAGTAATATATAAAGCTAGTAATGCAGCTAGTAATAAAGCAGTAGATACAGCTGCTAGGAAGCATCTCTAACTACACTGTCCCCCAGAATCAGTCCCCACCGAATCCATGCCTTCCTTTCTCAAGCTCCAAGTTAAAATAGGACTCCCAGTTAGCCAAACCCAGAGTCCAACTGAAGTTTCCAAAGAAAAGAGAAGTTCAGATTTCAGGTAGGCAAGCTGTTAACTTCTTGAATGTTCTCCCCTTTACAGTTTCTCTTCCAAAGAAGTTGGCACTGGTATTACCTGGTAGCCACTGCCAATTCTCATTGAGATTTCCAGTTCACCCTCCTCCCAGTCACATGATCCCTTGAAGTTAGGTGTGGCCATGTGATTTGCTTTGACCAACGAATTGTGAGTGGAAGTGCATGCCTCCCTCCCAGTCTGAAGCATTTAAGTGCTGATGCCAGACATTCCAGTCCTCTTTTTCCCCCTGCCACAACCGTAGATGATACAGATCATTAACCTGGGGATTCCAGAGGGAGAACAATGTAGATTGAGCCCTCTGCTCACATGCAATGAACATGTGGCATAACAAAGAGACACAATTTTGTCTGAAACCTTTTAGATTTGGGTGTTATTTCTGCAGCATAGCATAGCCTAGTTTAACAGTTTAACTGATTCATCATCCACCCCCTAAATAGAATTTATACTCTAGTTCATTTATTTCTTTATGTGAACCCTATGTCAGAACTTTTTTTTTTTTCTGTCAGTGCTGGAGATCGAACCTAATATCTTGTTTTAGGATTTGTACTCCAGTTCATTCATTGTACATGCTCGGCAAGTTCTCTACCCTTGAACTATATCCCCAACACAGTCAGGACTTTTTCTCATTTTCTAAGCATGGTCCTAGGCCTAAGCTTGTTTTCCTGCTTCCTTGTCTTATACCTGACACTTCTGTTCTTATATATTAAATCACTGCTTCTGAACTCCAGCCTCAGCTAACCCTATAGACAACTATATGAATAACTCCTCTCTACCTAATCCCTTAATAGTCTCCTGCCAGCTGAACAATACACCTTTGGGCTCCTATTCCTATTGCCTTCTATGGTCTCAGAATCTGATCCATGGCTGTGCCTTCAGGCTGAGTCCTGCAGCTGGCCCTGCCCCTGCAGTTTGCACTCAGCATTCTCCTGTGGTTCTACCTCTGGGTTTTGGCTTCTGATGTGTGCCGTAGCGTTTCTTCCAGAGTAAACAACATGTAAGCAATAAGTGGCCAGATGGGAGGAATGAAACATCAAGTCTAACACAGTGGGGGCTGGAAGGTGTTAAGAATTTGGGAGGTTTTTTGTGTGTGTGGTTGAACCCAGAGCCTTGTGCATACAAGGCAAGCACTCTACCAACTGAGCTATATCTCCAGCCCAAGAATTCAGGAGTTTAAGATGAAGAAATAGGATTATTCTCTTCTCTGTGTTCTAGCAAATTTCCAGTGTTGAACCCTGCCCTTAGTATATGTTAACACATATTAAAGGTCTCAGCCTCCCAAGTCACTGGGATTACAGGTGTGTACCACTGTGCCTGGCTGGATTTTTTTTTTTATTTTTTAGTATTTTATTTTTTAGTTCTCCGTGGACACAACATCTTTGTTGGTATGTGGTGCTGAGGATTGAACCCCGGCCGCACGCATGTCAGGCGAGCGCGCTACCACTTGAGCCACATCCCCAGCCCATGGATTTTTTTTTTTTTAACTCACCTGTGAACAAAGCTTTGGAGTAATATATCTATTTGTGGTGTTTTGTTTTGTTTTTTCTTCTTTTAAGCCCAGAAGAATAGAACACACACACACACACACACACACACACACACACACACACACACACATACTATTAACTTTGAAGCTTTTGAAAACTGGTTTTAAATAAATCCAGAACTGGCAATCACTAAGCTGAGCCTTCTTGGAAGGGAAATAAAAGCAATTGTCAAACTCAGGTTCTTTTACTGGCTTCTTCCCACAAGCAGATGGGGCCTTTTGGAGCCCAGTGAAAGTATGGCCATTTCTAGTCCCAGGACCCACCAGGACTGCCCAGCTCTAGCCCTATTTTTCTTTCTTTGGTACCAGTAATTGAACCCAGGGGTACTTTAACCACTGAGCCATATCCTCAGCCTTTTTATTAGTCATTTTGAGACATGGTCTTGCTAAGTTGCTCAGCACCTCACTAAGTTGCTGAGGCTGGCTTTGAACTTGCGATTCTTGGGCCTCAGTCCCAAGTCACTGTGACTACAAGCATGCACTAGCACACCTGGCTCTAGTCCCACTTTCTAATGATCAGCCTCATATCACTGAGCCACCTCTGAGGCAGTGTACTAGCTCCAGTCTGCCTGCCTGAATTCTGTTGTGCTAACCTGCCTTCAGTCTACTCTCCCAGGGGTTCTTCGCTTATCTGAGGAACCAGAACTGGGGCCCAACTTTCTTGCCTTGTGGCCAGAGTTCCTGTGGCTGATCCCCAGTCCTGTCAGCTATACACTTCATCCTCTTTCCATGTTCTTCTGCCGTGTTATAAACTTGGAATTGAATGAATACACATACCAATAAAAATGACTAAGTGAATGAATGGCATTATTTGAACTAAAAGCCTATGGCTGTAGTCTTTGGACAATGTGTAATACTGATAAATTTTGGACAAAACCAACGGCAGGATCTATCTTGTTAGGCCTCAGTGGGAAAATTAGAGCAGGCTCCCCACCCCGACTCTACACTCTGCCCAACTTCAAATACTATGCTTTAGGCCCAAATTTAAGATGTGTTAGGGGTAGTCCCAAGAGTTAGGTCAAAAGGTTTGAGGTTAATCATTCTGTGTTATAACAGCACTTTTGCAAGAAATGCCTATTTTACTAAGATAACAAATGTGGCCTGAGAGTAGAAAACATTAAAATCATTTGAATATGATGCATTGAGGAGACACAATGTTTTTTATACTGTCATTTTATCACTATTCTGCCTTCTCTACAGTCAGAGCATTGATCAACTGGGAATGGAAAAAAGAAGAGAAGAGTTCTGGAATCCTTAGATAACCTTTCTTTTTCTACTCCTGCCTTGGAAGAAGTTTAGAATCTGTAGTCCTGGAATTGCAGTTAGTGGAATTGGCAGTCTTGTGCCCATCCCTGTTGAAGATGTACACTGAAATAAATACCTTTGGCACAGTGACATGGCTTAGATGGCATTTCAGAGCTAACAACAGGCATCTGAGCAAACTGCCATCTCATTGGCATTCTACCACATGCCTCAAAATCCTCCAGGCAGGCCCCACTGAAAATTCTTGCAAAGCATGTACTTCAGGTAAATTCTAACCATAATTTAGGTGCATTTGAGTGATTCCAGACCTTCAGATACTAATCATTTGGCAGGACATAGAGTCCAAGAGAAATGGTGTGTGATGACTTTAGAAAAATTTAAGCAGTGTAAAGGTTCCCAGGTTATTGTATCACCCTTACTTAATTGGGATCTTACTTTTTAAGATCAATTCAAATGTACAATATTTGAGAATTTTCCCCACACGTACAGCAGCAAAGATGCAGCACATAGCCTGTGACACAATGAAGTTAATATTAAATAGGACTCCTTTTCCTTCTGGGTACAATTCCCCTCTACCCACCCCTTGGGATAATCAGTAACATCTATCCCTTGATCCCTGAAAATGTCTCTGCTGGGACCTAATCCTCTTGAAGCTTAATGAATAGATTCTTCCCTTGAATTTCCTGTGAATTAAAAGGATGATTTAGCCAGTAAAATTTTATTCGTTTTGGGAAAGCTACACCCCTAGATGCAAAGAGTTAAAAGGGTGTTTATCATCTGCAGAATAAAGTGACAAAAATACACGTAGAGCAAGCTTAAGATATACTTAAACTTTGGTGTCTGGCAAATTTGTGTTAAAAGAAAGCCTGGACTATTTGGGATTTTTCATGAAGTAGACTATTCACTCAAAGTAGGGGTTTATGAGAACCCCCTAAAATAAAATTACTTTCAACATTTTAAACTCAGTTTTGAGGGTTTATTATTTAGTTTAAATAATGGCTATTATAATTTCTAGATAGATACATAGTTTTATAAAAATCTCTAAAATTATTAAAGCCTCAAAGTAGCTTATAATGATGAAGAAATACTCAAGATTACAATTAGAAAAAAATCAATAATTTCAAAGCATTGACTTAAACCAATCCATCTGTATATGAACACATATTCCCCTTTCCCCTGTACTGAAAATTTAACCCAGGGCCTCCCACATGCTAGGGACATACTCTACTACTGCCATACATCCCCAACACTTTTAAAAAAATTTTTGAGACAGGGTCTTATTAATTTGCAGAGGCTGGCCTCAAACTTTTGCTGCTTCAGCCTCCCAAGCAGTTATTGATCCATAATTTTTAAGCTAGTACTTGTGGTTGAGCAAAGATGAGGGAATGGGACTTTTCATACATTGCTGGTAGGTATTAATTGCAACCAACTTTCTAGAGAAAAATTTGAGACTATTTATCAAAAGCTTTCAAATGGCAGCTGTGGCTGTGGCTCAGGGCTAGAAGGCTTGCCTAGCATGTGTAAGGCACTGGGTTTGATTCTCAGTACTGCATATAAACAAATACAATAAAGGTCCTTTTAAAACTTAAAAAATATATATTTAAAAAAAAGGCTTAAAATGTGTATGTCCTTTGACCCAATAATTCTATTTTCTGGAATTTATATTTTTTTATGAATATGAGCACAGAAATTTATATACAAAGATTTTGTTGCAACATCATTCATAATGAAAAATAATTGAGAACAGCATAAATATCTCATAATACAATATTGTTTGAACAGATTATCATAAACTTAAACAGTGGCACACCACACAGGCACTAAAATAAAATTTGAAACATATTTAATAAATGAAAAAAATTAATGGGATGACCAAAGAACTAAGTTCATAAATATTTATTATAAAGGTAGCTTAATACTAGGAACAAATATCCATCAATAATAGATTGGTTAAGAACTTGTAGGGAATCTATAAGATACTCTGCAATGTCAAAAAGAACATGTGCATAATATGGATCCATTTCTGATACATAGTGAGTGGAAAAACCAAATTAGTACACTATGGAACCATTTGTATAACTAAAGTAAAAAACAAAATATTTTTTTCAGTGCTGAGAATCAAACCCAGGGTCTCATGCATGCTAGACAGTGCTCTACCCCTGAGATACACTCCCAGACCTAAAAGAAATATTTGGTGTATACACATATGTTTCTGGAAGACTGCCAAAGGAACTAGTAACACCAGTTGCCTCTGGGTAGGTAAGAGGTGGGGTCAGGGGTGGGAAGAAGACTTACTTGTGAGAAGATTAAGAAATTAATGGGAAAATAAGGGAAACTTAAACAAAAAAATGTCTACAGTTCTGAAGGACAGTGGCAGTGGGAGGGGTGGCTAGGGGGCTAACTTCCTTCCAGTGCACAGATTCTAGGACCAGCCCAGTGCTAAACAGAACTGGCCTTACTTCCTACTTGGAGTAGATAATTATGTCTGCATTATCCAGCTCTGGCTGAAGGCTACACATATCATTAGTTTTATTAATGTAACTCAGTTGTTCTCAATCTTGCCTGCACATTGGAATGCCTGGGGGCATACAAATTACTAAATATATACCAAGCCCCATCCCAGACCAATAAAATCCAAATATCTGGGGTGAGAATCCAGCTTCCAGTGTTGTTCAAAGGCTCCCCAGGTGATCCTAATGTGCAGCCAGAGGTCAGACCACTGTTTTAACCTCAGGCTTTGATATGATTGGAAATGCAAATCCCTCTGACAGAGCCATGTGCCAGTAGGCTATGGGCTTCCTAAGAACAGGTAAAAGATTAAGTAAACAGCAATCCTTTCAAAAAAGATGAGTACTTTTTTCTCCCCCCTCCTAATGCTGGGGATAGAACCCAGGGCCTCATGTGCTCTACCACTGTACTACGCTTCCAGCCTGAGTATTTATTGTGAGACCAGGAAACTTGGAGACCAAATAAATATAATTTCTTCTAAGACTATTTCAGATTAAGGAAAAGGGTATCAGGAAAATAAAATTAAAATTAAAAATTAGCTCTAGCCCTGCCTCTGCCACTTCTGGGCTTTATAACCTGGATCAATGGATAGACTCTCTAGATGTGACACTTCTAAAATGTGACACAAAATGTGTTCAGGTTTTGAAAAGTGGCCTGAAGGAAGTGGAGTGGGGATTCCATGTTGTCCCTTCCCTAATCTGTAGGCTTGTGTCTTATGTAACCTTTCTATAGACTGGTTTTCTAGTGGGTTTTATTTTAAAGAAATGATTCCTGGATTTAAAGAAATTCCCTGGATCACATGGCATCTTAGGTCTCTGTGGTCCACAGTCTTTGCTTGTTTTATTGTTGCTGTTATTTGTGGTGCTGGGGATTGGACTCAGGGCTTTGCATGGGCAAAGAGTACATCCTACCACTGGGCTACATCCAAGCCCACAATGCTTGCTTATCAATGTAAGCCAACTACTGAGACTAACAACGATATTTTCCACATTTTTCTCATCATTTTCTTTTGTTTGATTTTCCTGAAAATCGTGTATTTTTTAATATTTATTTTTTAGTTGTAGTTGGACACAATACCTTTATTTTATTTACTTATTTTTATGTGGTGTGAGGATTGAACCCAGGGCCTTGCATGTGCTACATGAGCACTCTACTGCTGAGCCCCAAACCCAGTCCCAACCACATATTTTTAGAGGTCATAGAAGCTTCTACTGCTTCTATTTGGACAATCAATGACTTCTCAACCCAGTTCTTTTGTTTCAGCTCCACAGGCAGCAATAATACATATTTTTAGGCAGTAATAAATGGATAACCCCCTGAAGTTGATTCCTTCTCTAGAGTGACAAGTTTGTATGCCAAATCTCTTGGGTGCAAATTATATACCAGCACCTGGATAGGGCAAAGCACTTGCTTTGGGTGCAAAATTGAAAACAGCATTAACAACAATGACAACAACAAGAAAAAAGAAAAGAACCTCACTATAATACAAAACTGAAGTAATACAATACTTTAAAAACAAAAAATCAGGGCTGGGGTTGTGGCTCAGAGGTAGAACACTCATTTAGCATGCATGAGGCCCCGGGTTCAGTCCTCAGCACCACATAAAAATAAAATAAAGATACTGTGTCCACCTATAACTAAAAAATAAATTTAAAAAATTACCACAAAGAATACACAATGAGTAAATTATCAAAATTTTAGATTAATAGTTCTGTACTGAGCCATATCTGAGCCTAAGCCAAAGAAAAATTTCCCAGTCTCTTGACCTTATTCCAGGTTCCATTCCATATTGTCCAATGGACTCACCACAAATCTGACTCTTAGACAAGCTCTGGTTGAAGAACATTTTACAGGGGGAGTTTACAGGATGGAAAGATGGAACTATACTAACAAACCTGAAAGTGTCCTTATAGAAATTTTGTGGCTCAAGTAGATTTACGTGGAAGTAGGAAAGGGAGAAAAAAAATGAGAGATTTTCTTTTTCTAATTTTATGGTAGGAAGAGGACATTTTGTATTTTTCTGAAGTTGAAAAACTACTAGCTTTTTCACATCTTTTTTTACTGGGGGGGCGTACTGGGGATTGAACTCAGGGACACTCAACTACTGAGCCACATCCCCAATACTATTTTGTATTTTATTTAGAGACAGGGTCTCACTGAGTTGCTTAGCGAGCACCTTGCTGTTGCTGAGGCTGGCTTTGAACTCACGATCCTCCTGCCTCAGCCTCCTGAGCCGCTGGGATTACAGGTATGTGCCACCATGCACAGCTGCTTTTTCACATCTTGATAAAATTTAGAATGGACTGGTTGAAAAATGTGCAAGAATAACAACTAATTGAAAGGTTAATATTAATACTATTTCAATCATCGAGAAAACAAAATAATGCCATTTTAATCACTTATGTGTTTTGCATCAGCATGTGCTGTTTAATTAATTTATCACACATCGAGCAATTAACACTTTGACTATAACATTGTGTCATGATCTCTAAGGTATAACATGCTTGAAATAAATTGATGACATAAATATCAACTTTCCTACAAAGTTGATTTGGATGGAATTAATACATGTTTCTACATGGATTTTGAAAATGTTGCATCCCAGGTTTCTTGATACCTTAGTGATGGCTGATTTTCCATCTGAGGTAAAATTTTGAAGCCCATGGTTGAAGAACATTTTACAGGGGGAGTTAAGATTTGGTAGATACCATCTGGCTAAGACAAAAAAAAAAAATGCAGCAACTGCCATGTGGCCAATATGTGATTTCTTTTATTAGAAAACCTAATTTTCATTCATTCAGCATATGTTTATTGAGCCTTTCTTGTATCCTGGCACTTTTCTAAGTGCTACATTCCCTAGTGAAGAAAACATAAAAATCTTGACCTTTTGAGCTTTACATGAAAATCGTAAAAGGTATAAGTGATTATTTGATTTAGAATTATGGAAGTAAAGAATAAGAGACAAATAATTGCCTTGATCACCCCAATATATTTAATTCTAAAATCCAGTCCTCTTCTTGTTGTATTAGGTAAAAGGCCCATTTCCAGTGTCCATAGGTATGACATGTTACTAAATGGGGTGTATAAATTGATCCAAATGATGCAGAAATGGGGAGTAAACACTTGGTTGGAAGTGTTGTTATCTGAGATAATAAGCCTGATTTCAAGAGTCAAAAGTAACACTTTGCCAGATTCAGTGTTGTTTACCTCTAGTCTCAGCTACTCAGGAAGCTGAGGCAAGAGGATGGCTTGAGTCCAGAAGATTGGGGCCAGCCCTGGCAAAAGTGAGACCCTTTCTCAAACAAACACAAAAACAACAACAACAAAAGTACACTACTTCTGCAGGCCAAAGACCCTTGGTCTTGATTTGAGTTCAGCAAAGCCAGTGAGTCTTGAGGCATACGGTAACTTCTGTTTGTAATAACTTAAGGACAGGAGGGAAATTCCTATACTAAGTTATCCTTGATAAAAGGATCACAGTTGTGAGTTTAGTACTTTTTCATCCATTAGCTCATTTGTTTATCAAACACATGAGTTTCTCTGTAGGAAACACCAATATATCCAGCTTAAAAATAGCTCCAAACAGATGAATGGATAAAGACAATGTGGTATATATACACAATGAAGTAGTACTCAGCTGTAAAGAAGAATGAAAACCTGTCATTTGCAGCAAAATGGATGAAAATGAAGAATATTAAATGAAGTAGGCAGACAGAGAAAGACAAGTACTGCATGTACCCTCTCATATGCAAAAACTAAAAAAAGTCAAATAGTGACTACTAAAGTCTGGGAAGGGTATGTGTATGTGGAGGAGGAGGGTGAACAAAGGAGGTTGGTGAGTGCATGCTATGTACATACATGAAAACATCACAATGAATCCTATTAATATGAACAATACACATTAATAAAAATGTTCAAAAATCATAGCTATGGATAACAACTAAAAAATAATTTGTAGTTCCCATCTGGCCAGGCTTTTAGGAGGTGCAAGTCTAGTGTGATCTGAATGTCCTTCAAACTGTGAAATGCTATACTTCCCATGATAATGCTGATTTGGATAGATACAAAATAGATGGATGTAAATAGAGCCAGACAATCACCTAGCTGCATTTTCTGAGCTTGATAAAGGAAAGATGTCAGTGAGGTACTCTGCTTAATATAGAATAGCTTTAAGGTGGATTTTTTTCAACAGAGGGTGTTTTCTCTGTCAGAAGAAATTATTGTGTCTCGCACAGGTTTTTCATCTTCAACATGTTGGTCCTGAAACCTTCCTTTTACTCAAAAGCTCAGTTTAACAAAATCTTTCTGCTGTTATGAAAACTGTCCTCTAGGTGGTGCCATTTACAGCTCTCTGGGTCTTTCTGGGCCTACTTCTCTTCCTTCCTAAGGAGCAGGTCCATTTTATTTGTTGGCTCTGCTGTCATCTCTGTACAGAAAACCTATTTCCCAGTTCTTGTAGGATCTACGATGCTTCAGGATGATTTCCAGCTTGTCTTTTGGGTGCCCATTCTGTGCATACCCACTCTCTTCTGGTTTACTTTGAATGGTACCTTGGATAACTGCTCCTCTTGAACTCCACTGGCAATCCATTCTTTTATACATTAGATTAGCAGCAAGTGCTTCTCATTTTGTATTGGTTATTCTTTTATGCATATGAAGTGTCTTCCCAAATAGATTATAAAGTCTTTAAGGGCTTTGTATGCCTCAGGCACCTGGCATAATACACTGCCTGGGATAGGCAGTCTGTGAGTATGTTTGTCAGTGATGTAGGTGAAGGCATTCTTTTATTCATCACTTACTGAATATCTGCTTTAAACTAGGTACTCTTTGGTATGCACCGAAAGCAGGAAAAACAAGATCTCTGCTCTTGAGCAGTTCCTAATCCAAGGTGTGTGGGGGACAGATAATTACAATGGAAGGTATAAGCAATGAGGCAGCCATATTAAATTACTCTGGAAACAAGAGAGGCTCCCTATAAGGCCTGTATGTTGGATTTACCAATACAGCTCTTTCCTTCTCCAGAAGGTTCTTTTAGAAGTTCTTGGCCTTTTTACTCTTTGCAGAATCACTCCTTGAGGCTGAAATATCCCTTTTACTGTCTCCCCCTTATACCTGATACCCCCAAACCAGGGTGATAGGATTGTTGGGGCAGGTATCCATAGGAAATAAGAACAATCTTTTGTTTTTTCATTTTCCTTTTTTTTTTTTGTGGGTTTTGTGGTATGCTTTTCATTTGGTAATTGCCCTTGAATTCTCAAAATGATTTATCATCTCATTGTTTGTCTGGGGTAATATACAATGGCTACTTTAAAGTGGTGTAGATATATATTTATTGAAAACCTATTCATTTTTAAGGTGCATCCAAATGTCCCCTCTTCTGTGAAGTCTTTTTCAAGTCTTCTGGAATAAATTATTCCTTCCTTTATCCCATTATATTGTTACTTCAACTCCCATTAAAAGAAATTGATTTCATCTTGTCTCTTATTATTATCTGTTCAAAGCCTTTTTTTGGTACCAGGAGTTGAACCCCCAAGGGGTGTTTAACCACTGAGCCACATCCCTATCTCTTTTTTATATTTTATTTAGAGACAAGGTCTTGCTGAGTTGCTTAGGGCCTCACTAAATTGCTGAAGCTGGCTTTGAACTCATGATCCTCCTGCCTCAGTCTCCCAAGCTGCTGGGATTACAGGCATGCACCACCACCACACTCTCATTTTGCCTTAAGACTATAAGTCCACTGAAGGCAAGGATCATATTGTATTAATTTTAGTTTCTCTTCCTGTAACTCCACTTTAGTTCTTTACACATAGCAGGCAGTGAATAAATATTTGAGTTAATGAATCAGGATTTTGAAACATGATCCATATTTAGTTGCATAATTTAAAGTATATTCTCCTAGAGCACACTCAGCAACCTCAGTAGTCTCTGCATAGATTTTGTTTTGACTTAAGTTGTAGGACTATTTGCTTGGTAAATGCTCTCCAGATAGTAAGGAAAGGTTTGGGGATAGATCTAGTTTCAGGCTTTGGATTTTCTCTTCCTGTTTCCTTCTTGATGCCCATATATGGCTTTATCACTGCACAGTGTTGGTTTTCCTTACTTCCTGATTTCTTCCCAATGTGTGACACATCCTCCTATTGATTTATTGTATCCATTTAAAAATCTGTTAACCACCAGAGTTTTTCTGATGCTGGAGAGATGGGGGTGACAAAACAGACTTTGATTGTTATCTACAATCTTTTCAAACAGTGTAATTCATCAAATAACAGGTCAATTCAGTCAAAAAATTACCTGATAGGATTGACAGCACATTTTGAAAGGTATTTCAAGTCTCAGAGGATACTTAGCTAGGAAGCCAGAGACGTGAAACTTCCTGTCAATTGGTTTTTCGGCATACAAAACGCTGGAATTTCTAAAAAAAAAAAAAAAATATATATATATATGTATGTATGTATATACATATATATATTATTTGTTTATTTATTAAAAGATGCAAACAATTTTTCTCTTGAAGCAATTTTACATTTCTGCATATTGAATCTTTCTTTACTTCATTTAAAATTGTAACTTCACAGCAAGTCTAGTGATTTTCTGCAGGTATTCACTTAAAAGTGGTGAGGTTTGTCTTTTCTGTTCCCTGTCCAAGGTGGAATTTAATTATTTTCTAGGCCAAACATCCTATTGAAAACAGACCTAAAATATAGATTTTGTTTTAAGAACTTCCTTGATCTAAATTCTTGCTCTTTTTCTCTCTCCGTGTGTGTGTGTGTGTGTGTGTGCGCGTGCGTGCGTGCGTGCGTGTGTGTGTGTGTGTGTGTGTGTGTGTGAGAGAGAGAGAGAGAGAGAGAGAGAGAGAGAGAGAGAGAGAGAGAGAGAGAAGGGGGGGAGGGGAGGTAGGGGAGGGGTCAGGAAGGGGTGGAGGATAGGGCAAATGAAAGGAGGAAGTCACACACTTGGAGTCCAAGAACTCTCTACGCATTCTTGTTCCTGATCTGTAGCAACAGTACGGTCATGACCTTACATTGCAGTCTGGATCAGCAGGTTGCACCAGGGATATCTCTGAGAAAACATAAAATGTGAAAAGGCAATTCTCTTCATAACACATTTATTCTGAAGGCCTCAGGTTCTACCGAGGCAGGAAAGAATATGATTCTTATCTTTTTCTAGCTATTGGACCAAATAGAATTTTTTTCCTATTCATTAGTAGTATATCACAATGAAATATGCAAACTGTATTTTAAAGTAAACTTCTTCAATCGAAAGTGGAAACCAAACAACCAGAATCAAATTTTGCTCTGGCAATCTTGGGTTCTCTATTTTTCTATTTCTTTCCTTTATTCCGCACTATTTGCATTTCTCCAGAAGTAATCCACAATCAGTCTCGGTCTAGAAGGGCAAATTTGATTATTTGGCTGTAAAACATCGTGTGCCTTTTCCAAAACAAGAGAACTGGTAAAACAAAACAAAAACAGTCTCAATGGCATGAAAAGTTGGAACCTATCAGGAGGCTCTTGGAAACTTGGGCAGTTTCATTTTTCTGCTCAGGATTTAGATTTCTATCTCAAGCTTCTTTGAGGACTTTAGTCTCCCCTTATCCCTCCGGCGGCTAGTGACAATTCTTTCTCATCTCCAGTCGTACCCCACAGTGGAGAGTCTCTGATCTGGGGTCAGAGGCGAAACTAGATAGCTTCTAACCGAATGGCGTTATAGGAACGGGAAATACTGAAGTGGCTGAAGAGCTGCCGAGAGCAGCAGACAGGCGCGGCCGCCGAGCGAGCAAAGCGAGAGCCGGCGCCGCCCGCAGGAGCCGGCAGGGTATTCGCGGCGCCAGCGGGCGCAGCGGGTTCGCGGGGCTGAATCCCGCGACTTCCCGGAGGGCGGAGGCTGCGTTCCCGGGCTGGTGGGCTGGAAGGCAGGCAGAGGCCGCCATATTCCCGCCTCACCACGCCCGGGCGACTGGCGGGCAGCCGCAGGTCGGCCGCGGCCTCGGCGCGTTGTAGCGGCCGCCGACTGGCAGGGCGCATTGGAGACCCGGCCCCGCCCCGAACCCGGACGGGGGCGGCTGCGACCGCTACGCCTGCGGGCCCCGCCGAGGGCGCGGGAGAGGGAGGCGCCCGCAGAGCCGGAGGGGGCCGGCCCAGCCGGGGAGCCGCGCGGGCGAGGCGAGAGCCGCACTGGGAGGCGCGCCGCGGCGGCTGCGAGCCCAGGAAAGCCTTCCAGGAGGGGCCGGGCGGCACCGCCTCCCGGCTCCCCTCCTCCCGCGCTCGCTCCCTCCTCCTCCTCTTCCTCCACCTCCTCCTCCTCCTCCTCCGTCGCCGCCGCCTCCCTCCCGGATCTGTGCTCCAGTTCAGAGAAAGAAGAAAATGTGTGTGTGTGGCGAGGGGGAGGGCGAGCATTGAGCAGTCGCTCCGCGCCTGGCAATCGGGGCCGGGGGTGGGCGTCTGGTGGAGGCGGAGGCGGAGCGGAGGCGGAGGAGCGCGCGGCGGGCAGGCGAACCGGGTTTGCGCGCGAGCCGGGCGGTGGGCGCCCAGGAGCCGTGACAGGCAGTGGCAAGGAGCGGGCGCGCCGAGCGCTTGGAGCCGTCGGCTGCCGCTCGCTGTGGGGACGCCCCGGTGAATGTGCTCTTGCCGCTGGGCGCACAGCTTAGGGGAGCCTCGGCGGCGGCGGCGGCGGCGGCGCGGGGGGCGAGGCGGGCCGCCGGTTCCTAGAGAAGGAGTCGCGAGCGTCTGAGCGAGGCCGGGCGCGGCGGCCTTCCCTCACGCGCCCTCCGAGCCAGCGCCCGCGAACGCCTCCTGAACCCGCCTCACTCCTCTGGGCGGCCCAGGCCGCCGGCTCTGCCGATCCCCCGGCCCACCTGGTGGCCCCGGCCCTGGCCGCCACCCCCGCGGCGGTTCCCCGAGCTCGTCCCGGACGCGCGCCCGGGCGGCGGGGGCTCAGCGGCCACCGCTGCCTCGGGGGAGCGAGGGCGGGAGGGTGTGTGTGCGCGCGTGTGAGCAGGGGGTGCCGGCGGGGCTGCAGCGGAGGCACTTTGGAAGAATGACTCTGGAGTCCATCATGGCGTGCTGCCTGAGCGAGGAGGCCAAGGAAGCCCGGCGGATCAACGACGAGATCGAGCGGCAGCTCCGCAGGGACAAGCGGGACGCCCGCCGGGAGCTCAAGCTGCTGCTGCTGGGTGAGTACAGCTTGGGGCTGGCCTCCCTGGGCCCTGCCACCGGGCCTCTCTGGCCCCCGCCCACTACCTCAGGTCTCTGGGGGCAGCTGCCCTCCGCGACCCCCACCCTCGGGCGCCCGCCGCTCGCCCCTTTCCTTCCTATGCGCGCCCCCGGCCACTACCCGCACCCTTGCGGGCGCGCGCGCGTACACACACACACACACACACACACACACACACACACACACACACACACACACACACGTTCGGGCTGCCCTTCCCGGTGCTTCGGTGTGTCCTGTTCGTGTCCCAGAGGGCTGTGCATTTTGTGCTGTGCATCTGCTAAGTGGCAGATCACTTGGGGCTTAGACGCGGGGATGGGAAGGTGGGCTATAGCGTTGATCTTTCTGTGTAGTGACCGTGGTGCCGGGTGGGTTACTGAAGCCGGGAGCTGTGTGTGGCCCAGAGGGTCGCGAGTCGAGCCAGGGAGCTTTGGGGGATGGCGTATGGTGGGGTGGCCTTTGTGCCATCCATTATCGTGCATTCTGGGGTCTGGAGGGAATTGTGGATTGGTGGGCAGACTCGCTACTAGATCCTCCAAGGAGTGATGAGGATACCAAAGAAAGGGGCTTATGTTTTGGGGGCGGGGCGGGAGGGCAAGCCCAAATGTGTCATACAAGTGCTGTTCTCTAGCCACTAGACCACTGAAAGGAGAGACCCCAGAAGAGTTTCTTGGCTGGTGGATGGTGACAGGCGTGTTTCTCGTTTGCACCATTTCTTTCGGATAAAGATGAGGGAAAGGGAAGCGTTGTGTTGTGTGGTTGTTGACAGCAAAGGGTCTCTTTTGTTTGATGAGGCGACCCAGATGTAGGCCTGAATTCACAATAGTTACTACTGAAAACCAGTGCAGCCGCTCAGTTACTCTCCTGGAAACAAATAGAAACCTTTTGTTTAAAACGGACAGAATTTTAATATCTTTGGAATCTGGGCTAGAAGGAAAACGGAAGCATACAGCAAAAATTTCCTCTAATCTCTAAAAAGAAAGAAAGAAAAACCCACCCAACATTCTGCTTTAACACTAAGTTAGCAAGAAAATGCCATTTCTCAAATAGGAATTCTATTGATTATTATCTCTGAGAGAATGTTCAGAATCAAGCCATCACGGTTCACACACAAGCCAGCTTGACATAACTCTGAGCTATTGTGGTAGAAAAAGCAAACAGCTTTGCAGTAACAGGCCTGAAAAATGCCTGCACTTGTGTTCTAGATATTTGCTTGTATAATAAATACATTTCTCAAACATTTCTGTAAAAAAAGAATATTGTTAAGATTTGAGAAGCATGCCTTTTCTTTCTTATCTGGAGCATTCCATCTGCTAGCTCAAGGAATCAATTGCCTTTGGGACTGAACTACTTATGTACTGGATTATTTACAAGCAGGAACAAAATATAATGATCACAAATAGTTACCAATGGTTAATTCATATGTCATGATTTATGTCTTCATTTTAAAACATGATTAGATAGGTGTGTATTTATTTACAAAGAATAGAGGCAAAGAGTTGAATGAAAGGTGTGAGCTTCAGGGAATGAAAGAAGCCAGGGGAGGGGAAAACTGGAATTGAAAAGTGAAGGTCCTTTTTTAATTCTCCTTCCTTTTCTCATTTGACCCTACTTCAAATGGCTGAAAACATGAAATTGAAGGTGTTTTTTTGAATTCACAAGATTGAAAAGAAAATAGTGAGGGCAAGAGAAACATATAGTGTTCAACTACACGATGTAAGAGAAAAGAATGTGTTTGGAGGGACTTGCCTTATGACCTGGGTTTTATTTTTCTTTTTCCTTGTTGACAATCTATAGGTTTTTGCAAAGCTCTGAACAGGGCCTTTGAGGTTCCTTTAACCAACCCTAACTGCCAGAAATGTGACAGTTCTGGGCCCAGCAGCTCTTGAGTTAAAGCCTAGGGGTTTGTTAAAGACCTTGGGGTTTAAATGTCTAAGAGGGAAATCCACTAATTAGCTGCTTAATTACATATTGTATATTTGGGTAATACTGTGCTTTTAAAAATGAACTTGCGAGATGATTTTCTGAGGAAAAAAAATGTAAACTAAACCAGTTTTACTACTAAAGTGGAGGTAGTATGGATAACTTTTCTTTATTTTATTAGATATTTGAGCAGGATTTATTAACCCAGCCCCACCTCATCTCCCAAATATGGCCTGGTAGAAGTAGGAGAAAAATACATGAATTCAGCACCTACATTCATTACTGACATTTCATTATACAGTTTTCTCAGAAACATGATCCCTGGACACCATGTACGAATTGCTACTGCTTCATATGCTAGATATGTTGCTTTTGTAACATAACTACTGCGCTTCCTATACTATTTGTATAGTAATGATATATATTAAACATAGATTTGTATGTGTATGTACAGGTGTGTGATTTCACAAGTTTATGAGTTGAAGAGGGAAACCAGGGTAGATTTGAACAAGGGGAGTTCTTGGGGAGTGGTTCTGTATGAGGAATTTCTGAGGTGCTGCTTTGTGAATAGACTGAATTTTTTGGTTCCTTCCTTCATTTAAATGACACTTGTCCAGAGGAGATTGCAGAATGTATCCTGTCACAGTTTAAAGATCTGCTAGTATTTTTAACCAATTTATTTAAATGGAGGAGTTACCTTATGTTGAAATGAAATTCAATGTAAAATTATTTTCTTAGTAAGTTTTAGTTCAAGGCATGACACCATTTTAATGGAAAAGGATTTGCTTGGCAGAGATGAAAGTATTGACTCTTGCGTTTGTTCACATAATTATTTACTTTTACATAGTAATAATATAGAAACATTAGGAAAGGAAAATAGTGGTGATCTGACTAGATAATCAGGTGTGGCAGTAAAATTTGGGCTATTTTGATTCATATTCAGCAATTATGCCAAAGTCTTCCAAATTTATTCCATAATACATAATGTTTTGGTTTTTGTTACTAAAAAAATGAACTCTGAAGATCATGATTTTATTTGCCACAGGTAAAACATTACAGATTATAGATTATATGTCTCTATAATTAAAAAAATTCATTCGATTCACAAATTTTAAATGGAAGAGTAACATTAAATTCTGAATTCTTGCTTTCTTTAACTTATCCATTCTTTTTTTAAATATATATTTATTTTTTAGTTGGACACAATATCTTTATTTATTTATCTTTATGTGGTGCGGCGGATTGAACCCAGGGCCTCGCACATGCTAGGCGAGCACTCCACTGCTGACCCACAACCCCAGCGCAACTTATTCATTCTTTGAATCATTTATTAGTGTTCATTTTCTTTGATACCTGAAAGAAAACTTTACATTCTACATAGATATACAAGAGAATATTTTATCTTGGCTTAACTTTTCTATATTTTCTAGGTATAGAGTACATAATTTCATTTAGTTGATTCATATCATGAGTATTTACTAAATGTTTCTATTGGTGGCACAGAGGTTATACTATTTAATATTAATTTGCATTTTGATCTATTTGAAACAAGTAGACCTGAGTGTTTACTTTAGGTCTTAGATATTCATTGTGAAGTTTTATTCAGTTCCTTAAAGATACATTTTTCTCCCTGTTCGCCTGTTCTTATTTTACATGTATCTGAAATATTTACTCTTTAGATTATAATCAAATAGGAAGATTTAATGAAAGTTTTTTATTGATTGTTTTCCGCCTATTGAAAACAGGCAAAGATTAGGTCAATTTTAAATGGAAGGTTATATATTGATTTTCTGAACAGAGTTATATATGTGTAGATTTTCTTCTGTTCTGCACTATAAGCATGGGAGGGTAGGATTGTGTCTGTGTTCACTGTTAAATTCCAGCTTCCAGCACAATATCTAGCTAGAATGTTCTCAATAGACATTGGCTGAATGAATGATTTTATTTATGACCCTCTTGCTAGAAATTGTGACAATAATGAATAAATTATAGAGACATGGGGATCTGTAATATTTTATCTGTGGCAGATAAAATCATGATCTTAAAAATAATTCTACCTTTAAGTAGTCCTAATAACAGCCTCTCTCTGGAAATACTGATTGATTACAGATGCATTTTAGAACAGGAGGTGTTAATGTTAGATGTTACATGTTGAACCAGTGTATTACAGTTCTGTGCTGGGTGCATTTGGGAATGATAGCAGTCATACTTGAAGAAGGAAAGTTGAAAGGAAAAAGAAGGAATTCTTAGCCATCCACCCCCACCCTCACCTTTTTGAGAATCCTGGACCTTGAGCCCAGGGCTTTGTGCATGCTAGCCAAGTACTCTGTCACTGAGCTACATCCCCAGCCCTTCCTAGTTTTTACTCTGAGGCAGGGTCTTGCAAAGTTCCCCAGGCTGGCCTTGAACTTGAATCTTCCTGCCTTGGCCTCTGAGTTGCTGGAATTACAAGGTATATGTACCATGCCTGGCTTCTTAATTACTTTTATCATGAAGAGACTAGTTTAAACCTATCTTCTTTTTGTCATTTTCTCTATGGTATACTGATCAGAGGGAATTTTTATTTTTATTTTTTTTCTAGAGTGTAAGTGAGCATCAAGCAGATTCTTGTCATTTTCTCATATCACAAGACAGGTGAAGTTTAGGCCAATTTTACACAGTGGTAGTTAAATACAGAGTATTAGGAATTGTAGATGTGACATTTTAAATACAAAGAGTATACATTTATACTAAAAACTGCACGGCAGGCTGGGAGTGCTCCAGCCAATTTAGACTAGATGCACATCAGGGTGAAAGTGCCTTTCCCTCTGTCCACCAGTAGTTCATTAGGGAAGAATGGGCATGTTAATGGAGGAAAGTGGGTATGTATGTTCATTGTTTGAACTAGTCTAGTGGCTGTCTAGGATGACTCCTGAGGACCCAAGAATGAAAGCATTCCTTTAAGTAGTCCTAATAACAGCCTCTGGAAATACCAAAATGTGTTTATGATGCTGCTTTTAAGGACTGATGGATTTTATTTTTTGCTACTCTTTTAGCTTCCAAGTGTTGAATATGTTTCTAAATGTCAGAATTTATATGGATGCAATTTTTTGAAAGAAATTGCTTATAGTTTATATCTGAAGATTGAAGTGAGAACATCCCTCATAAAAATAAAAACTGTGCCTCTGACTAATAGAGCCTTTGGAGTAAGATTTCACATTGAACTTTGTAGCAAAATTCATTGTTTATATCTGCCTTATAACTGTTAGTTCTGTGCATATATGTTATTTCTTTATATGGGAACTTGACCAGCAGGTTAAAATCCTGCTGAACAGTGAAATTATTCTATGTGAATGTATTCAAATGTTTTTACATAGGTTTTGAAAAGAGAACCAGAAGAATCATTTAGTAGTCATTTTGTTTACTACAAATAAATTTCCTAGCCTCTTTTTTATTTAGAAAAAAACAACCCAGCTCTGTTTTTAAGAAATGGCTCTTGTTCAGGTTTTAGAAGTGCCTAATAAATGTAGTTATGGTCTTTATTACAGATGAATTTTTAAGAACCTGAAACAGCTTTTGCAGTTTTGAGACTGCATGTTATGCTAAATTTAACAGAAAAAAGGAACAGATTTTTTTTTCATGATCTAGGGAAACTTATACTTGAAATGAAATTAGCAACATTTTCTAAGGATGATTTTGATCTAGCATTTATATTAATTTTTCCTTACAGGGAATTATTCTGTTGATATTAGTGGAAATGTTGTTTGGGTGTTATAGAAAAGAAATAGGGAGCTCAAAGAGAATGTCTTGAAAGAAAGAGAAGCCATTTTAAGAAGGTTAAGATTGTTTTCTTGCTAAGAAGGTGGAGTGAATCTGTCTATTGGGTTGAGAGAAATACAAGTATTTGTAGCAGCAAATTAAAGTCTCATTTCTGGTTGAAGAGGGAGGCAGAGACATTTTTCAAAGGGAAACTTTTGTAATAGCTTTTAAGTAATCTTAAGATCTTTACAGAATTAATCCTAGGGAAGTGTGAAATAGCAATAGAAGGTAAAATGTGTGATTGTTGGTAATTAAATCTGTGGCAATAACTGACTACAGTAAACAGTGAACATTAAAGAGAGTGATTCTTTGATGCAGTTTTGTATGAACAGCTGTTACTAATAAATTATAGGAAGTTGTTCAACAATCACCTTTGATTTGTTGCATTACTGATATGTAAGAAATCTTTCTGATTTCTCAAACAACATGTAGTTAAAAAAAAAGAGCCTACACATATTGACAAAACAAGTTAATGAATCCTAAATGGTCACAAATCTGTGCATACAAACAAAAATAAACATAGATGTTGTGATGATTAGAGCCCCAAAGTGAATTTGCTGTATAGCTCTGTATTAACTTTTATACTTATTCATTATTTTTGAAACCAATATAGCATATATTGTTATAGGCCTTCATGGTTAATATATTTTTTGTGTGTTTTTGGTGCTAGGATTGAATTCTGGGGCTTATGCATTTTAAGCATGCACTCTTCCACTGAACTACACCCCCAGCCCCCTCCTAGTTCAGTTGCAAAGAAAAAATTAGTATTATTAAAAACTAAAATTATGCAGATGTCTCAAATTCATTTATTCAATAAACACTCATCAATTACTGAAAATAAACATTTCCTATAAAATTTCATATCAGGCATACATTAAAAAGGAAGTTGTATACGAAATGTTGGCCTAATGAACAAATATTAAACACTCACTGTGTGCAAAATAATGTGTTGTGTGAGGTATTCCTTATTTCTTATTTGCCAATGGCAAGGACTAGGAGTATTTCTCACAAGCTTGTTTCATAGTAGTTGCCCATATTCTGGCATGTCCTACTAATTTTTGGCCTTCCTGGCTTTGGCTTTTCTGTTGGCTCTTCATACAAAGAAAACAACAAAATAATCTGAATGAAGGCCATTGTAGGAGCTTTCTGGGGATTTACAACTGGGGAAAGCAGATGATTTTGAGAATTTGAATTTCTAAGTTTATATGCATTATTTTCTTCGAGAATGTCATTTTTGTATTTAAATGTGGGAACCTGTTTATGATTGCTTGTCTTATGTTTCTACCAGATTGGAAGTTTCATGAGGGCAGAGATAAGTCACTTTTCTTTATCATAGCATCACACAATGCTTACTTAGTTGATTTCACAGTGATTTTATTACTAGTAACTAAGGGTGTATGGGTAACTGGATTCCCCAAATAAAGTAATGGAAGTGAATTTAAACTTCTTCCTTTCTTTTAATAGAATCATCCGTAGATTCTTCATTTTCTGCTCCTCTTTGCTGTTTTGTGGGCCACCTGGGGCACAGTAAAAGGAATTCTGTTTTAAAGACCGGATGGTTTTGGCTTTTTGCCTGTCTCAGTTATTCTCTAGGGAGAGTATTTCAGGTGAACATTCTCATATTGTTTCAGGTTGAAAAGCCAAAGGCTGTGGATTCAGCAGTTCCAATGGAAAGACTGTCCTTTGACATTTGAAAATTCCATGAACCCCTTATTACATGATTAATCTTGGATTTGGATTATGAGCAGTTGATTGCTTTAGAAACAAAATAATCATCTCAAGAAAGTGTATAATGGATTGTGGTGTGGTTGAGAATTAAAAGGTTTTAATATCATTATTTTCCTGAAACCTCACAGAAAGAACTATAATTGATCCACACATTAAAGAAAAAGAGGTAGAGCAAGACTTTTTGGCTCTGTTGTAGTAAGTGAATAGAGGTGTTTAGAAACATAATCATGTGTGTTTCTATTTAACTTGTGTTTTTTTTTTTCCCCTTTGTAGCACTGGAATCATAAGTTAATTGCCTTTTTTTTTTGGTTACCACTTGGTAAAAAAAAATAAAAATAGATTTTTCTCTTTTTTTGTTTTAAAAGCATTTTTCATCATTTTAAATGTTTCTCTTCTATATTTCCTTTGCTGTGGGAACAGTAGGGTGATTGGTTGCCTCTTGTACTACCATACATTTCCTGGTGACTGCAGCTGTCTAGTTGTTTCTAAAGAAAAATGCTCCAGTGATTTTACCCACCCCCCATTATTCAGGATCCCAGTCATTTACTACAGGTACCCCCAATCCCTTCTATGTGAATGTTATTTATTCACCCATTTAAAAAAAATTTTTGTTTTTTAGTTGTAGTTGGACACAATGCCTTTATTTTATTTATTTATTTTTATGGTGCTGAGGATTGAACTCAGTGCCTCTCATGTGCTAGGTGAGCGCTCTACTGCTGAGCCACAACCCCAGGCCTCATTTTCCCATTTACTCTTACCATGTCTTCCTTAAAAACGCTGGGAGGGGTTCCTCAGATTCTCTGGTTTGCATATTTCCTTAAGATTTAGAGAACTTCTAAGTTGATACTTCTGTCAGACATCATGTGGCAGTGAGCTGGTGAGAGGGGAAGTTGGGTGCTTTAATACATTAAATGAAATGGATTTGTGAATGTGGGTATAGGAGATGATTAACTTTCTTTTGCTGTACTTACTCTGAGTTGCAAAGCAAAATTTGTTGTTACTGAAATAAATGTAAAATTCTCCTTCCTTTTCCAGAGGGCAGGGACTTGAGATTGGTTCATGATTACCAGCAGAGAATTAGTGAGCCAGAGCTGGGTAATATAAGGGGCCACTGGGTTGCAAAATAGGATGCAGTGTATTTGTTGGAAGGGGAAAAGATCCTGTAAGCTGTAGGTGGAGGTGGAGTTATGTCACATCTTTTTTATTTAACTGTTTGTATGTCCTGGTCTCAATTACTTGAGAACTTTAATGACATCTCTTTCTGATTGCATTTCCTTGCAGATATTAAGGAGGATGATAGTAACCATGTCCTTTGTTACACCTAGGCAGCCTTTAGGGTTTTTTGTTTTGTTTTTGTTTGGTTTTTTTTTTTGCTTTTTTTTAAGGGAAAGATGCTGTACTTTCTTGCCATGTGAATTGATATTTTATGATCTATGCTTTGCACAGCACCTTCAGCCTCCATGATATATATTCTTTCTGCAGATGGCAAATGCAGTTTTCCTCTTGTCCTAGAGAGCTGACCCATTTCCTGTGACTTGTTCTAATAATACAGGATGACTTTAATGTTAGTTCATAGCTTGTCCTTAAAAAAATGCCAGATACTTAAGTATTTAACCCTCTTGGCTCTCTTAACTCGTGTAATATATTTTTGAGAATTGATAAACCATGTGATGATTTAAAAACAATGGCAGACTGGCTTTGTGAAAATTTATTTGACTAAATAATTAAACACGCCTTATGACTGTGCATTCTGGATTAATTATATTTATTTGTTCTAAAACCTGCAGCTGAAAAGCTATCTAGTATTCCTGCCTTACATCTGAAATTTTTTTCCCCCCTCATAGAACTAACTTTAGGTTATTTTTGTTCCTTTGTTTTGCTGCTTTTTCTATAACAACCTGTAGAATGAAGAGATTGGATGAAATGATCTCTAAGGACTGTCTGAACTTTGAAACTTTTTCTGCTTCCCTTCTGCAGTGTCTGCATCTCTGCCACTTTCTGTCTAAACTCATCCGTGGATGAAGGGTCTGAGGTCCCCCTACTCCCTTTCCAGTGATGGTAGACTGAACAAGGGAGCATTGCTGGATGGGCTGCTCCTAACTGGCCTGGGTCTTTTTTTTTTTTTTTTTTTTAATATTTTTTTAGTTGTTGATAGATTTTTTTTTTTTTTTTAATTCATACGCGGTGCTGAGAATCGAACCCAGGGCCACATGCCAAGCTACCACTGAGCCACAGTCCCAGCCCCTGGCCTGGATCTTCTCTCTTTTCCCTCCATAATAGCTTTGAGTGCCCTACAGGCAGCTTACCACTTCTGGGGAGGGTGCAGCGAGGGAGGAGGGCCTGTGAATGAGGCCTTAGCAAGTCTGTCCAGAGCTCCCCCTCCTGCTGTCTGGCATGCTGCTGATAGTTGCACTGTCTTCATAGGGAATGGTATCAAAAACCTCCTGTTGTATCAGCATGGGTCTCTTACTTCCTGCAGGAAGGGTGATATCCTGGGAGGCACTGAGGTGGAGCATAAGTGGCACAGTGTTCAGGCGCTGCTCTGCTCAAGCCTGGGTCTTTTCTTGTGTATCCTTAGTCAGTTTTCTTTCACTCACCACTTCTTTTTGTTTGTTTGTTTGTTTGTTTTTTCTTGATTGGGCCATAAGCATTACTTTTCATGTGCCTACAAGTAATCTCTGCTCTTCAAGTCCATGTCTGCCATTTTTAGTTAGTGCTGGCTGGTTTGCCTTGTGAGCCTGGGCACCAAGAAGGCCCCATATACCAAAGCAGAGCACATTTGGGGAGTTGCTTTGTATCTAGATCTAGTAGGTCCCTTTTCCTCATCTTTCCAGGAAAGATTCAGCAGTAAGCCTTGACTCATTTGTGTTAATTTCTTCTGTTATTGTGCCACTATTTCCTTTGGGCTCCCAGTGAAACTAGAAAAACATGCATGGCATAGATACTGAGATAAAGATTTTTATGCTTTTTTTTTGTTTTAAAATATATTTAATGGTGTAACCTCTGACCCATCCTCATTTGCCATGACTGTGATCAGAGGAACCTTAAAATAGTAACTTCATACCCTTATGTGCATATATGATTACATGATCTGTGTAACTGTACATTATGTACAACCATGATGTTACACATGAAGTTACACTCCATTTATGTATGATGTGTCAAAATGCATTCTACTGTCATGTATAACTAATTATAACAAAAAATATATTTAAAAAAAGTAACTTCCTATGTCCTTTGTCTGCATCTGGAGAAAGGGCTTTGGCCAAAGAAGGAACAGCCAGATTCTTACCTGAGGCCTGGATAAATACTATAAAAAAGGGACTAATTCTTATTCTTCTGATGGTGTCAGGCAGGTAATTGGTATTCCTGGGCACCTGCTTTCCTCCTGGCCCA
Source organism: Ictidomys tridecemlineatus (assembly GCF_052094955.1). Classification (NCBI taxonomy): domain Eukaryota; kingdom Metazoa; phylum Chordata; class Mammalia; order Rodentia; family Sciuridae; genus Ictidomys; species Ictidomys tridecemlineatus. Next base: position 134,617,378 of record NC_135480.1, read on the forward strand.
CTGCCTTTTCATTATCTGGTCAGCATCAGGCTTTGATCTTAGATTTTGAGTTGGACAGGTGCTGGGGGAAAAAGAGAGCAAAGGAGAGTAATGGGGAGTCCATGGGACTTGGAAGGGTGGAGGGTATTTGCTAATAGGGGTGGTACAGTTGTTTCTCTGCCAGGCTCTGGAGGGAAAGAGAAGAAAGCACAGGAGAGGTGCCTGTGACTTTGCTTGGTGTTCTCTACCAGGAAGAGCTAGGCTAATGCTGCTTCCTCTGCTGGCTCTAACACCTAACCATATTTCTCCATCCTCTCATATGCTTGTGGTTCTTTTAGATGGTAGATTGAGAGATGAAGTATAGAAGCCTGGGTTGGATAGAAGTTTATATTGTAGATACTGTATCCTGCAGGTTACGTAGACTTAAGCGCAGATCTTATGTGGAACACTCCAGAAAACCATTCACATATAAAAATAAAAATTGCAACATGGCTCCTCCATTATTGTTTTGAATTCTGTTCATTTAGCGGTAGGTTATGAGAGTGTCTCTTGAGACGTCCTCATCCAGGAAATCTGCTTTTACCTAGTTTGCTTCTCTTACAATGGAGTGCCTTTCAGTGGTCCAGGGCAGTAGAAGATAAGCAATTTCATGAGGTATTCTTGCCAGATAGATTCATACTCAGGTGGAGACATGTACTGCAGAAGTACTTTTGCAGTTTGTAGATCAATTGGGCCATTACATCTAAGCCTAGCAGTGGACTTTGCGTGTGCACATGTGTGCAAATGAAAACATGCTAAGCTCACACTTACCATTGAGCTATATCCCCAGCCCTTTTCTCTAATAATCTTAAAGTTACTTAATCCCTATTTCTAATTATGATCAGCATTCAAAATAGAGTTGTATTGATCTATATTATCAACGTAAGAGGATTTCTTGACTCAAAGTATGGGCAGGTATATTTTAAAAAATCTGAATAATTTTGAATAATTCAAGAGAAGAATTATATAGTGCTGAAACAAAAAGATACTTGAAATCAGTCACCCAATGATTTATTTTTTCCTAATAAATATATTCTTCCTTTATATTATATAATGTATCTTTAAGTATTGTGGTTAGGACTGGATTTATGTTATATTTTATAACTGGTTTTATTGCTAGTCACTTCCACAAACTAATGAATTGCCATATATTGGCTCCTTTTGGAGGCAAGCTTGACTCTGATATGGCATCTGGAGGGGGCAAGGTCCTGCTGTGATCAAGGACTAACGGCCTCTGAACATTCTAGTTTCTCCTGCTGTGCCATGGGTCATTTAAATGTTCTCCAAACTACAATAGAAATGACTAGAGATTTCAGGCATATATTACCTTATGTAGTGATGATTCCCATAAATTTCCCATCTTCTGTGGGACAAGAAATCTGTATGTTGCTTTATTAGTTTGTGAAAATTTGTATTTCTTAGAATTTGTATTTCCATAAAATCTTTGACAAAGAGTTGCATTGTTTTAAAAATATATTTTTTTAGTTGTAGGTGGACACAATGCCTTTATTTTTGTTTAGACACAATGTCTTTATTTTTAGTTATTTATTTTTATGTGGTGCTGAGGACCCAGTTCCTCACCTGTGCTAGGCGAGCACTCTACTGCTGAGCCACAATCCCAGCCCCAGGAGTTGCATTTTAATTGAGGAAAGTATAGGACTTCATTCATATCTTTTTAGGGAAATTTTAATTCCCATTATATTTTCATGAAAATCACCAGCTTTGTCCATTGAGAAACACATTTTCTGTAGGGCTTTCTACTCCAAGCCATGGTTATTATGAGAATACAAATCTCTAAAGTTTTTCTAAATCTCCAGAGTCTGTGAATTGCTACTCAAGTTACAGTGTATCCTTCCCAGAATTAATTAATACATCCAGCATCCCCTAGTCCTGAGTCATGAGGTCACCCAATGATTTATTTTTTCCTAATAAATATATTCTTCCTTTATATTATATAATCTATCTTCAACTATTGTGGTCGGGACTGGATTTATGTTATATTTTATTTCGTTTTTGAAATGAAATAAAGAAGGAACACTTGACATATATATCCTCTGGTTAAGATAGAAAAAAATAGTTATTTGATGAGAAAACTGTTGTATTTAATAGTTCAAGTTTTTTTCTTTTTTAATATTTATTTTTTAGTTTTAGGTGGACATAATATCTTTAATTTATTTTTATGTGGTGCTGAGGATTGAATCCAGTGCCTCACACATGCTAGGCAGGCACTCTAGCTTTGAGCCACAACCCCAGCCCAGTAGTCCAAGTTTTGAGTCAAAAGGAGAGGTTTGTTTTTTTCCATTTGAGACTTATGTTCTTAAGGAATGCATTATTTTCATGTTAGCCTTTGAGTGACAGCCCATTCGTTATTTGTTAAATCTTATTTTTCAGCAATTTTGAAATTTTACAAATAAGGCAATTTTTTTTTGCGCAAAATTTGAAAAAAAACTGGTTAAAAATTTATCCATAAATTTCTTCAAAATGCACCAGTCTAATTTAAGGACCATGATCTTTTTCTGTGTATTATTTCTTTCTAGTCTGTGTGTCTCCCATCCCCCGTTTCTCACATAGGTGTAATCATACTGTAGTTTAGCAGTATGTTGTAAGCATTTTCTACATGACAGTGTAGAGTTCATATTAATGTTTGAAATAGCTGTGTAAGATTTTGTCGAAAAGATGAATACTAATTTGTTTACTCAGTCCCTTTTTTTTGCGTTAGTTTTCTTTCAGTGTTTCCATTTGAAAAATAATGTTGTGATAAAGTTCTTGGTGGATAGCTTTTAAAAACATAATTTTGTTAGAGAAGGTTCATAGGTTATAGGACATAAAAACTTTTTACGACTGTTTACACTGTTTACATATACCCAAAGTATATTCTAAAATGATTGTATACAGTTGGTAACATTGATTAGTATTATGAGATCATCAGTAAGTTAGTATGTAAAAAATGGTTATGTAATTTTAAATTTGCATTTATTTGATCACTAGTGAGAACAATCATTTTCCCATGTTTGTTTTTAGTTAGATATCTTATTTTGTGATTTGTCTATTCATTTCTTTTGCCTATTTTTGAGCTCCAAACATACAAATGAAACTAGCTTTTTGTCATATTTGCTGCAATAAACTTGACCCCAATCTGTTGTTTTTCTTTTTCTTCATTTGTATTGTTTAATATGGAAGTTTTTAAAATTATCAAGCCAAATCTGTTGATCTTTTGCTATTCTGTTTTAAAACAAAAATCTTAATCAGCTTTAGATATTCCATGAAAGCCAGATTTACTGCCATTGGTTTTGACAAAACTAGATTGAATGTAGTGTGTTATACATCACTGTTGTATGATTCTTTTTCTTTCAAAATAAAAATGAAGTACACATATCTGTTCACACAGATCCTATAATATGAGCCATTCTATGTATAATTGTCTTTTTTGGGGTCCAGTAATGTGTAAGATATCTTACCAAGTTAATATAAATTTTTTCGCATAATTTTTTTGATTTTTTAGTGTTCCTGTATTTTTTGTTTTCTTTTTGCTGTGCCCTGGGATGGAATATACGGCCTTAAGCATGCTAGGCAAACTCTCTACCCTGAGCTTCATACTCAGCCTCCAAAGTATTTTGAATCATACAGAAGGGGATATAGCTACCAGCTCATAAAAGCCAGCTGTGTACATTTTTTTGTCAACTCTATATTCAGTGACTTCACTTTGGCAGCTTGAAATTAGTCATGGTGGGAATGTTTACACCACAGAAATTGGTAATAAATATTTATCAGGACACCACTCTTTATACTTGATCCCTATTGATGAATAGTTACTTTGAGTCCATTAATTTTTTTTAAATAATCAGTGCAACTGTGAACATGGTAGGGAATACTTCTTTATACACTTTTATGATTGTTTCCCTCAAATAAATTCCCCAGAGTTTGATGATCTGCCAATGATAGGCTTATTTAAAATGTTGATACATGTTAACCACATTGCCTTTCAGAAAGGTTCTATTGGTTTGCTTTCCCACCCCTAGTTTCTGTTTTTGGCTGTTTTGACCTATTTCACTGTCATTGGATTATGCCAGTCTGAGGGGCAAAAAAATGTTCTTGCATTGATTTGCATTTTATTGAATTGATTTATTTTAAACAGTTTTTATTTTCTAAGCTGCTTATAAGCCCCTTCACCTACCTACAAAAAATAACTAATAAATGTTTCAGTTTATTATTTAAATTAGTATGTTTAAGAAAATACTTTAAGCTTCCACATTAATTTTTTTAATTTGTTCTAATTAGTTATACATGACAGTGTGTGTGTCAAGTTTGTGTGTCTCCCCGTCTCCCATTTCTCACATAGGTGTAATCATACTGTAGTTTAGCAGTATGTTGCAAACATTTTCTACATGACAGTGTAGAGTTCATATTAATGTTTGAAATGGCTGTGTAAGATTTTGTCGAAAAGATGAATACTAATTTGTTTACTCGGTCCCTTTTTTTGACAGCAGAATGCATTTCAATTCATTTTACACAAATGGAATACAACTTTTCATTTCTCTGGTTGTACATGATGTAGGGTCACACCATATGTGCAGTCATACATGTTCCTAGGGTAATGATGTTCATCTCATACCACCTTCTTTCCTGCCCCCATACTCCCTCTCCTTTCCTTCCTCCCCTTTTCCCAGAGTTTCCCCATTCTTCCCATCCTCCCTACCCTTCCCATTATGGATTAGCATCCACTTATCAGAGAGAACATTCTGCCTTTGGTTTTTAAGGACTGGCTTACTTTGATTAATCTTCCACATTATTAACATACATTACTAGAAATTGGAAATTTCTCTTTATTTCTAGAAGGATGAAATACTCCAGGCCAAAATCCCTAGGAGGAAGAAAAAGGAACAAGATTACATGACAGGCTTAGTTATATATTGTGTTATAGAAGCACAAAAGTTCTTTATTGTGATGAAGTCCAATTTACTTTTTCTTTTGTTGCTTGTACCTGAAATAATTGCTAAATCCAAGATCATAATGACCACCTTTGTTTTCTAATGAGAGTTTTATAGTTTTGGTTAGGTATTACATGTGGGTCTTTGATTCAGTTTGAGTTGCTTTTTTATATTGTGTGAGGTAGTGTTCTGACTTCATTCTTTAGCATCGGAATGATCCAGTGGTCCTAGCAGCATTTATAGAAAAGACATTCTTTTGCCACTGACTGGTCCTGATCTTTTTGTTATTAATTTACATTTGCTTTGTCTTTCTTGGAACCGATCTACGTTTATTGTTTATTTTTTCTGTTATTGAATGAAAATATTTTCAACTATTTGTTTTAATATTTACTTGATTTGAATTACAAAGGTTTAAGGTTTTGTATTTTTTCTTAGTCATTGCTGTATAGTGTTCTTTACAGATATTCAAAAATTTTAATTTTGATTTTTGATCCAGGGTTGTTTAAGGTAGTTTAGACTTTTCCAAATAATTGTAACTTTTTTCAAGTTTTGTTATTTATTCCTAGTTTTATATAATTTTGATAGAATGTGGCCTTACTGTTTTTTATTTTTTGGAATTTATTGTCATTTTGTTTGCTTTATGGCTATATAGAAATATGTGAATATATTTAATAAAACAAATATGTGCATATTATTTACATTTGTTACTCACATTTGCTGCTGATCTCTTTATTCATATTATGCCTGAATCTGCCAAGTACTGAGAATTGGTGCTAAAGTTTCTCATTACTCTTGGTGTTTATGGCAATTTCTCCTATTTACAGAAAATTTTGCTTTTAATATAGGTAACTACTCTGTTTTAAGGTATATAAAAATGTTCATGAGAAGTAAAATTTTATCATAGCATTAGCTTTTTGTGTAAATTAATGCTATTTTATCTTGAATTCAATTTGTTGCATATTAATGTTATTCTTTGCTTTCATTTGCTTGTTACATTTCTTGCATTTATTTTCAACTGTTCTTAATCTCTTTGTTGTTGATGCTCTCAGAGTTTTGTTCTTTTTTAAATCTTAGCCTGAAGATAGGTTAACATATAGTAGACAGGGATTTTTTTTCTGCCTTGCATTTGAATTCTATCCTTCATTCTTTTTTTGATTTCTTGAACTTCCCCTCACCCCATCCACCTTCCCTCTGTTGCCTCTCCTTTCTTTTCTCTTTCTTTGGTATTTGGTATATATTAGGTTTGTCGTTGCATTTCCCACTCTGATGATTTGAAAGTTATGTACTATGCTTCCTCCCCCCTCCCCCCTGCCTTAATTTTTTTTTTGTAGTTGTAAATGGACAGAATGCCTTTGTTTGTTTATTTTTATGTAGTGCTGAAGATCGAACCCAGTGCCTCACATATGCAGGCAAGTGCTCTGCTATATAACTTTCACCAGTAGTAGTCAAGTTATGTTTCTCAGTTTCTTAGCTTCAGAGAAGAAATAATATTTATTGTGTCTCTTCTATACATAATGGAGATAATTGTTGATCTATACCAGGGGCTACAGACTTTTATTTTAACTTTTATTAAATTTTTTTCTTTTTCTTTCTTCTTTTATTTATTTATTTTTTTATTTTTTTGGGTATGGGGGATTGAACCCAGGTGTGCTTTACCATGGAGCCACATGTCCACCCCTTTTTATTTTTTATTTTGAGACAGGGGTCTTGCTAAGTTGCCTAGGGCCACCCAAGTAGCTGAGACTGCCTTTGAATTTGTGATCCTCCTGCCTTAGTCTATCCAGTTGCTGGATTACAGGTGTGTACCACCATGTCTGGCTGCAAACTTCTTAATGTAGAATCAGGTAGTAAATAATTTTTTTGGTTTTCTGGGCCATATGTTCTCTGTTGGAACTATTCAACACTTGTTTAATGAATGGATATGACTCTGTTCAAATAAAATTGTGGACAGTCATTGAAAGACTAAACATAAAGAAAACTGAAATTACCTTTGTTTGAGTAGAGAAAGGATATTTGTCAGATGGAATGAAAGGTGTACATGGGTATTCAGGACCATTTCCACGTTCATCATTTTAATCCACATTTCCTCTATTCTCCTCTTCTCCTTGGTAACCACCTCTGACTATTCAAACACATCTGTTCTAATCCTGCAGTGGTGTGTTGTTCTTCTCCCTTGCACTTCCTTTCTTCAGGCACAAAGTTAACATTTGATCTTGAAGCCTGTGTGCAGGAAATCATTTTAAGTTAAGCTTTAAGAACCTCCTCCAAGATTTTATTATGTATTGCTGAATTATTCAGTTTTCTTACAGAAATTTTAGTGTATATGAGTGTCTGCAATTAGAACATTTAGCATTAACTCTGTGTTAATTACCACATATTTCTTCTCTCCATTTCTTTGTTTACTTTTATTTATTTTCCTCCACCTGTAGTTGCTTGGATCATACCTTCAGATATATTTTTTTTTTATTACAGAGGGTCCATGGACGATATATTTCTCGACTTCTTGTGTATTTGCAAATGACTGTGATATTTACAAATTAACCATAACTTTAATGGGCATAGAACACTATGGAACACACCTCTTTTCTATCCATAGTGCTTGCCACATGGAAGTTCCTGTGTTGCTTTCTGACATCTTAATTTGATGAAAAGTCAGCCTGCATATTTTTTCTTTGTGATTTTCTTTTTGTTTGGATCTTTGTTTCCATAACACAGAAGCTTAACAACTTTCGCATATTCTTCATATTTAATATATTTAACATGTATTTAATTTTAATATTTAACATATTTAAAATATGTTTTATGTTCTTTATTACTTAATCTTGAAACATTCTGAACCCATTCCATCTGTATATTTATTCTTTCATTTCAAAGATTTTACCCAATTTATCATTTAATATAATTTTTATTCCATTGGAATTTTTTTTAGGCACACCAATTATTTCTAATTGGATTTCTGTTGTTTTTCTACCAAAGATGTCAACTTCTTCCTTAATTGCTTCATTTCTGTTCTTTTCCTTGTGTGTCTTGCTCAAATCTCATTTCTGTCACTGATTTGGCAGTGTTTGGCATAAAAATATCAAGTCCAATAATTTAATATTGAATGAATGAAGTGCCTCTCTTTTTTTTTAATGCTGCAAATTCATTTTTAAGTTCTGAAGTACTGTTTTTTCCTCCTGATTTCCTTTCTTAACTGACAGTTTTCATTTCACCTTTTTAAAAAAAATTCCCTATTTCAACAGTCCACGTTTTCTTAAATTTTCTTGACATAATACAAAGCAATTTCATTGTTTTTCCTTCAGTTTCCTAGAGTAAATCTTCCAAAACATTCTCTTACCTTTCCTTCTGCATGTTCTGTGCCCTGTCTTCATTTTTACTTAGGAATGTTCCAGATTTTGTCTGGTCTTACTATTTGTCCAAACATAGTGTGGGTGGAATCTCATTAACTTCCTTCCGAATTCATCTTGGGTCTGTTTGTATCTTTCCCTTAGCACTTGGAGCTGGAGGACTGGAAGATGATGGTATATATTCTGATTTTAGCTACTCTCTGGGTGAGTGGTAGGGAGAATTCTATGGCAGAGGCCATATCTGCCTATGAGCTTTTGCTTTTTAATTTTGTTACATCATTCAACTAATAATATTTGTTTCTCCCCCCTTGGGTGAACTAGCCATTTGAAGAGAAGTCATTCAGTCTTGTTTTGGGGATGATTATTCTATGCATCTATTGGGTATTTTTCTCTTCCTTCTTAAATCACAATGTAAAGCAAGTTTGTTTTCAGTTTCAACTCTTCTAGTTAATAAGTCAGGTCAGGTTTTTAATTTATTCTTTAGCCCCTTCATGTCTAGAATAGGTAGAAATGTGAGTTCCATTGAAGATGTTACTTGCTACTCCAAGTTGGGGGATACCAGTGAGTTTTTGAGAAGCTTTGTCATATGTTTTCCTCAACACTACACTGTTTCTATGAGAAGAGCTGCAGGTGGACTCCCAGCAGGTTCTGTTTGGTTCATTTGTGTTACTTCCGTCTGATAGTGCCTTTGCTGTAGATGAGTGCGCATGTGTGCTCTCTTGGTTCATTTTGAGAGGTAGAGAGGAAATTGTCATATTTTCCCTATTTTTTGTTTAAAAATTTAATTGACACACAATATTTGTACATATTTATGGGGTACAATATAATACGTTGGTACATGTATATAATATGTAATGATCAAGTCAGGGTACTTAGTATTTAAGAGCACTTTGCCATCTTTCCAGGAAGTCTGCGCTATGAAACTTGATGACTGTAATTAACACATGTGAAGCCCTTCATGGAGAGGTATAAATGTAGAATCTCAGTTAAGAATGTGCTGTAAAGTCCAAGCTTGCACCCCATACTTGAGTTGCCTCTGTAACATCCCCAATTTGTTGTTAGTCTATCCCCCTCTACAGTCAGTGGTGGGAGCATAATCCCCCAGGAGTAATTAATTCTGTCTTTAATTATTTTTTGTTTGTTAGAAAGCTTTCATACATTGAGAAGAAATCTGTCCTGTAACTAGCCTTAGGTTCTATCCCTTGGGGACATTGGAACCCACTGGAACATATCTAATTGTCCAAGTAATTTAAGTTGGCCTTATGATACTCCTGGGAACTTCTTTCTTTATGTGAAATAGCTTGTTTTTCATAAAGTAGGAATCAAGTTTTATCCCTTTTTATCCTAGATGCCCCCCCCCAACAAATTCCCTTAAAAAAATGAATTAAAAAAAAAAGACATAGTGGAATCTAACACTTGAGATGTGATTTGATGAAATCAGAAAAGATAATATTTCTGCATATTTTCTGGAACTGAGATACATGTGATTCTAGAAATCTTTGTCTTTTGTACAAATAAATAGTTGTAAGAAATATGTAACAACATTGAGTTTGAAGGGCTCTCCATGATGTCTGCCAGTACAACAGAACACCAGTTGTTCATATTTACTTCACTTATCTCAATAGAGTACTGCATTGCAAGTCCTGTTTTTTTAAAAAACTTTTTTAGTTGTAGATGGACACAATACCTTTATTTTGTTTATTTATTTTATGTGGTACTGAGAATCCAATCCAGTGGCTCACATATGCTAGATAAGCGCTCTCTCACTGAGCCTCATCCCCAGCCCCACAAGGCCTGTTTTTGATCTGTAAATATGCACACAATTCTCTGCATTTTTTCCCATTTCCTTTTGCTATGTATTTGCATGGATTTTTTTTCCCAATTCCTGAGAGTACCTTTTCTTTTTGAATTTTATTCTAATTGTATGGGAACATCCTTTGAGGGTTAAGTTCATTTAAACTTTATTCCCAACTTCTAGCATTTGTAACCTAGTTTATTGTTAGAGAAAAGTAGATGAACCTATTATAATAGGATCCATAAAGAATTACTTCAGGACAAAAGTATTTTGGTTCACACTGCTACTAAAGATATGGAAGATATTAAGATTTCTGGATATACCTCCATAATCCATTAGTCAGTATGAATCTCTGGTTGATTCAAGCCTTTGGTTATAACTTTATTGTTTATTTGCCTATAGGTATAAAACCAAAAGTATGCTGATTTAAGTTTTTTTTTTTTTTTTTAGTTGTAGATGGACACAATACCTTTATTTTATTTGTTTTTATGTAGTGCCGGGGATTGAACCCAGTGCTTCACACATGCTGGACAAGCATGTTCTTCTCTCTTATCCATGAGAATTACTTTAAAAAGATTTTGACCATTACATTAGTGTTTAAAAATTTGTCTATACCTGGGTTTACAATGGAATTACTTTTCTAAATCCAGTTAGGTTGAATGAAATTTTATATACCTTTTTAGAGATTTCATCCTTGGAAGCCAAACCTGAATTTTTAAAATGTGCTGACTGCAGGTGGATAAAGTATGGCCCTGTTCCAAGATGCGCAGAATCTCACATGGTGGGAGGGGATGGAGAAGTAGCCCTGACTTACCAGAGTGCTGCTCTAGGAGCTACCTTTGTTGCAAATGTGCAGCTTGTGTAATTTCAATGATCATGACTTCCTTTAAGAAAATATGTGGTTGTACTGACATTTGCTTTGAGCAAAAGAAGCATAGTTCATATCTGTTGAAGTTGAAATTAATAATGCATGGCTACGTGAGCGTTTTTTCCCAACCCTCTTTGTGTGTTCTTGCATACAGATTTTTAGAACCTATGGTAAATCAGATGGTGCAGAGGCTGTTTGATTTTTTTTTTTTTTCCCGTCTTCCCTGTTTTCCAGTGGGTGGCTTGCTTGAGTAGGCGAATGCAGTGAATAAATTTATCAGCATCAGAATCTGTATTTATAAAGTTATATTTCTTTTATTAAAAATTAAATATTTTGGTCTAAAGGTTTTTGTTTTCTGAAATGTCCTTTGTAAAAACAAACTTTTGGATTGCTCTTTACTGTGTTCAACTATTCTTTCACTCATGAAAATGAAAGATAGGGGACAAATATTAGTACTGATTCTTTTATTGGCTTTTGTTTTTGTTTTTTAGGCCCTGTGTGATAAGTAGGTAAGAGGGAAACATCATTTTTTTGAAACCATAAAGACATAGTTTCTGAACCAGCACTTTTTAGGTACTGAGGCTGCCTAGGAATGTAAACCCAGTCATCAGAATAGCCCTGGACTTCACAGCTGGACGAGTCTGCTACACTGGCTGAGTATTCTGGCATAGATCGACAGTTCCAGGTTGCAGAGAGTGCTTGGCTCATCTCTCATTTTCCTGAGGAATAACACTCACAGTGCTAAACCTCACTAGAAAAGAACTGAAAAATACTCCCAATAGGCCAAGAAAATGTATCCACTAATCTCATGTGATCTTTTTCCCCTACCAAGCCAAGGCCATATCTCTGAGGTTAAGAAAATTGTGCATTGCATTGCAAAATCTGTGAGTTAGAATTCTCAATTCTGACTTTGTTACTTTTGGTTGTTTTAAGTTAGTACAACATAGGTAAACATCTCTATTTTCATAACTTTGCAGTAAATTTACAAAAAGCAGATTTCAGAAACCTGAAGATGAGCATTGTTTCTGAAAGCATGATAAAAATGAAAAGAAAAGCACTATCCTGGTTTAAATGATGGTTAGGAATGTTTTATTCCTAGGACTTCAAATGATCTATCTCTTATCAGTATCAGTCATATGGTGAGAACAGGGGGAAAAGCACAGATAGGTTTACTCCTTATTGTCTGGTAGAATTTTTTTCTTTCTTTTTTTGGGGCGGGGGGAGGGGTTAGCTCTTTGCAGCTCTAATGAATAGGAATCTTCTGGGGCAGAGGGTAGTATACTTTTTTTTTTTTTAAATGACATAATTGCAGCCAGATAGAAATATGTAGTCATATTTCTTATAATATACATGTAATGGTTTGTTTTATATTTTACTGCTGCCTGAAATTAGCTGACAGATTAGAACATATTTATCAGAGAAGAACTGGCATAGGTGCCTATGCTCTTATATTTCACATGGCTACCTTCCCCAAGCACCTATTTATGACAGCTTACTATGGTAAGGAGCCAGAGCATTTATTCAAGAACATGATAAAAACTCAATCTTCAAGAATCTATTTGTGATCTTGTGCAGAAAAGAGTTAACATCACTAGCCTTCTTGTAAGATTGACTCTAGACTGGCATGTGGGAATTTGGATTTCTAGATGATTCCTACCACTCCTAGATCTGGTTAAAGTAGCTTACAGTATCTCACACTGTTGGTACAAACAATGTCATTTATCCTGAGTAGCTGCTTTCCTTTTGGGCGCCTGGAATTTTGGTAGGTGCTACCCAGTCAGTGCTTATGTCCCTGACCCCTGATAAAAATGGTGGACTCCTGGGCTTAGATGAACTTCCCTGGTAGATAACGTTACACATATGTTGCCACAATTGGTATTGGGCACGTTACATACACCCTGTGTGACTCCACTGGGAGAGTACTCAATGGAAGTTTGTGTCTGATTTTTTCCAGACTTTGCCCATGAGTCTTTCCATTGGCTGATTTTGCTTCATTGTCATAAATCATTGCCTTGCATAGAATTATATGCTGAGTCCTGTACTAAGGGACTTGAATACCTCTGACACACATCCCCCCATTCCCTGTTGAATGTCTCCACCTGGTTAATATGAAGGGCTCTGGGTCAGGGAGTTGGCATTGTGGATTGTTGGAAGAAGCATGTGAGATGATGTGGAAAACATCAAATCACCATCCAAACACATAAGGATATTATTATTATTGTTTTGTTTTTTCCATAACATGTTTTGATTAGTGTCATGAGTCAGACATTATTTTTTACACAAAAATTCAGTTATTTACCCTTTGAGTAGTATTAGGCTTTGTCCTCCATATTGGACTTAGCAAAACCATCTACTTACTTGGCCAGTGGACTGAGCTTACTATAGTCAAGAGCTGGGGGAGCAATTAAGACAGGAACTCCCTATCTTCTATTTTTCACATTGCTCTAGGTTACTTTCTTTTTTCAGTACAGTGGGTTGAACCCAGGGGTGCTTTATCACCCAGTTACATCCCCAACCCTTTCTATATTTTGAGACAGGGCCTTGCTAGGTTGCCTAGGCTGGCCTCAAACTTGCAGTCCTCCTGTTTTACCTTCCGAGTAGCTGAGATTACAGGTGTGGGCCACCATATCCGACTCTTATGTTGCTTTTCCTGAACTGTTGATTGTGTTTGTCATCAGTTCAGAATTTTAATTACTTCCCATTGCTTGCAAAGTAAATATCTTCCATCTGTCAGTCAAGTGCATCAGATTCCCACCTTTCTAACCTTATTTCTTCCTGCTTGCCTTCACATGTCTGACAATGGCAATGCCCCCTCTTCCCTATCTCCCTGTGTAAATCTCTCTCATTCTTCAAAGCCCATCTCAGATGCTCTGTCTTCCTCATCATCTCCTTTGTTTTCTTTCCTAGTTGCAGTTTCTTTTGACCTCTTATAATGTTTCATGTTTGTCATGTATCTGTGTTTTTTGAGTTTGTGCTGGAAGTAGGTGTAGGTGAGTGGAGAAATAAGATGGCTTAGGCAGAACAGCCAATACAGATGGCATTATTAACCCAGTTGCTGTGGTGGACATGGGTTGCTGGAGTTCAAACTCGGTGAGAAGTTCTGAGAGATGGTGCTGAGCAGGAATTGTTAAATTTATAAACTTAAAAGTATAAGGCCTGGGGACCTCAGTAAAATTAAAATGTCAGTTCAGATTCAGGTCGAGGGGGAGACCTGAGAATCTGTAGTTCTCAAAAGCTCTTGGGTGATAGTGATGCTGTTGGTTATGGGTCCCCATTTTGGAGAACAGTGATGCTATAAAGTTTTTCCACTTAAGGGTGAGGGAGCTCTGGATGGTCATTAGTTGGAGGCTCTATGGTTTTTAACTTCTGCTGTCTTTGGTTTGTCAAGTGGACATCTCTGACTTGGAGGCAAGTCCTCAGGCAGAAAGGTATAAACACTGGCAGTAGGAAATTGGCCATTGACAGCTTTGCGTGGCTTGGACAAAGGTGACTCCAAAACTATGGATATTTATGCAATTTTTTTTCCTTCATACCAGGCCATCAGATTCCTTAAGGTAGGATCCATAATTTACTTGCCTCCCTAGTGGCATTTCACACACCTCGTGCTTTGGTATTTGCTCAATAAATGAGAAGACTGTTGGTGCTTTTCCCCTTGCTAAAGTATGATAGGTGCGGTTTATGGTGTGGTCCAATGATGAATTCCAGTTTGTAGTTCTTTTTTATCTTAATTTCTGAGATAAAGATTCTACCACAAAAAGAACCTCCTTTCTTGTTCTCTATCTCCAAAGTTGTCAGTGGTCTTGTCTCCATGGACTGGAGTTCACAGATATACAAGAGGAGATTGTCATTAAAGAAAGCAAAATCCTCTGTTCAAAGACTTCTGAGTTGTGTTTAATTTTAAAATGTACAAAAGAGAAAAAGGGTTCAAGAGAAAGAATTCTGGTGAGAAAGTTTTGGGATGGTGACTCCTATCTCATATCATGTTCTTTCTTGAGGGCATTTCTTTTCTTGTGTTTTATATGTTGCTTCATATTTGGGGGATTTCCTATATGATGTACTGAAACCAGGTTTTTAAATGATAAAGGCTAAAATAAATCTTTGACCTGGTTAAGTTTCCTCTACATTGTCAAGGCCCTTTTTATTTTGAATATACTTTCTCTAATTTCATTTTTCCTTTGACTCATGAAGTCCAGTGTTAAAAACTTGTTGTGATTTCTTTGATGTTTTATATGAAAATAATATCTGTGTATTTGAGATCTCATCTATGTAGCTAGCTTTGTAATATATTTTGGGGTTGATTGAAAAGGAAGTGTAAGGCTTTCTTTTGGTGGTTTAAAAAAAAGGTAGTAAGAGAATGTTGGAAAAGCAATTGTAAATTGTAATGGATGTCCATTGACAGCTGGGTATCTTCAGTTTTTCTCCATTTAGTCCTAATTTCATATGTCTCTCATTATCAATTTGTCTTAAGTAATAGGTTCAGATTTCTAATCACAAAGGTACAATCACCGGCAGCTACAGGGATTTATCTATAGACAGGATTGTGGGCTGCATGGTGAGGGAATGTCACAAAGACCGTACAGTATTCTGTTTCATCCTTGAAGAGTAGGCTGGTGTGGAAAAAGCTGTTGGAGATCAAGGACATTTCAGCCATTGTTTGCCTCATCACCCAATGGCTGGTTTCGCCTGTAGGGGACCAAAGTTAGTGTAAGACACCTCTGCCTGCCAGAAAAACCAGCAACTGAGTGAATAGTGTTGATTCTTCTTTGGTATGTCTTTCTGACATTCTTTTGTGTTCTCTTTGAGTCTGTAACTATTCTAAATGTTCATTTTACTTTTGACTTTGGCTCCTTTCTGGCCTTAGACAACTGGTAAAATCTCTGTCCATACATTGTTTCTGGGAGATGATTTAGGGGAATGATACTGCTAAAGTCAAAGGAATGCAAAGCAAGGAGTGCTAATCATAGGAAAATGGTATATCCAGTTTTCTCGGTAATGGCTTTGTACTGATAAATCTATCTTCTCTGTAAATATACAGCCATTATTATTTTATGATGTTCTTCAATATGTATGATTTTATTTGAAAGATAGGTTTCTTTTTTTCCCCCCTCAAGACAGGGCCTCACTAAGTTGCCCAGGCTGGCCTCGAATTTGTTATCCTGTCTCAGCTCCCAAGGAACTGGGATTACAGGTGTGCACTACTATACCTGGCTTTCCCTAGAAATTTAGAAATTTGTGATGAAATAAGCATGTATTTATCATTGTGAATGTCCTAGAGAGGTTATGTGACCTTGGGGCATGGAGTCTTTTAAATTTGAAGCCATAGTTTCAAACCAGTCAAAGTTGGTTAAGTTTAAGGTCTCAAACCTTGGCTTCTTATTTGTAAATGAAGGAAAATAACTGTTTCATGGGCCATGGTGAAGTATAAATAAGGTCAGGCACATGAAGCAGTCTGGGTAAATGTTTATTTCCTTAGGCCTGGGATTCCAAATAATAGAAATTGGGGTCAGAGGAAAACTTTGGTCTTTCAACTTAGTGCAAGTTTTCTTAAAAAGAAAAGTAAGTAAGTAAATAAGTAAATAAAAGATATGGACATCACAGTAGTACTCAATTTCGTAATTCAAGTGACGGAGTAACCAGTGATACCAGTCCTTTTAAGTGTATTCTAATAATTCACTGTTTGGGGATATTTCTTTGTGGGGTAGCCAACAAATATACAGAGGCAGTGCCTTCTCTTTTCCCCAAAAACCCAACAACCTTAGTTCTTTATTTTGTAGAAATAGTTGTTATCACATGAATGCCTTTGTTTAATTGCTTTACTGAATAATACTTCTTCTTCTTCTTTCTTCCTTCTTCTTCTTCTGTTGTAGATGGACAGCAAGCCTTTATTTTATTTCTTATTTTTGTTTGTGGTGCTAAGGATTGAACTCAGTGCTGCACCCATGCTAGGCAAGCGCTCTGCCACTCAGCCCCAGCCCCCTGAATTCTTAAATAGTTACATGCTAGTCTGATACCCCAACTAGTCACAAAGTTACTACAGGGTGAATTTTTTTTGGTGTAGGGAATTAAACTCAGGGCCTTGCTTATACTAAGCATGTGCACCGAACTGTACCCTAGTCTCTGTTTTGTTTTTTTATCCAGCATTTGTTCTGAATAGTATCTGTTCAGATTGGTGGGTGTATACTGTTATTAAATATTTTGAATCTCACTGAAGATTACATGCTCTTAAACCATTTTTTCTAAGAGGGTTTATAATGTGCCTTTTAAGAGGAAGGTTATTATAGTAAGTTCTATCAAATTAAAATATGAATAGTAAAGAATTTGCTGTTTTCCTATTTGTGGCTCTCTCTGAGCAAGCATTTGCAGTTTTTTTTTTAAAAAATAATCCTAAGTTAATGCTAATGGAACTATGTATTATCAGTCCCACATTGGAAGGCTAATTATCGGTATGTAATCTTAGCAGAATTATGCTTGTTGGTGTAATCCATGTCAGCAAGGTGACACGTTGTAATTATGTATTCATTTTCGCTTACTCTTCTAGTCTTGTGCATGTATCATCAAACAAGCTTTCTTTATTTTAGTTGTGGTTATTTTAGTGGCAACCACACTTTCACTTGAATTGACACAAAAACCATTCCTTATCTCTGGGCCACATGGTTTTCCCTCAGATATAAATGTGATATAGCATCTGCTACATAATCTTTTCTAATGATACGTGTGTAGTCACTTAAAGCTCCTTTTGTTTCTGTGTCTGAGCTATTGGATCACTAGGAACTTTACTAGCAGACTGATATATTTTTCTGAATTCTGTTGGCATAGAATTTTGATTCTATTTTTTATAGGTCTACATTTGATTTCCCAGTAAATCATCTCATAATTTTTAGTCCAGAAGGGGAAAATGAATTATTGATGCTTATTAACCTTGTTTTATTTTCTCAATTGTAATTGAAGGTGATACCTCAGAATTTGGTCACTGATAATTTATGTTCTCTAATATCTGAACCTGTATTATATATTAGGTGGTTTTCTAACAACTAAAGTGTTTTCTTTTAGTTGTTCTAAAGGAAGTCTCTCTTTTAATGTGTACTTTTAGTGTTTTCCAGGCATATTAACTTACTATTTTCTTTATAATCTAGATCTGTTTTGGCTCAAGGGAGCCTATGTAATTTAGTGTGTGTTACCTTGGATTAGAGCTTTAATAACATTTTTTCCCCTGCTAGGGAACTATTCTATTCCTATAGGAAATTGTTCTTTCCTCATTTTTATTGATTTCCAGTTTTCCATATTTGGTGATTTTCTCTAAGTAAGTGCATGAAATTTCATTTTAGAGTTGGCTTAGAGCATCAGTGACAAATATTTTTTTCATCATTTGTCTTCATCCATGTATTCTTAGCTCCAAGCACAGTGCTAGGCCCACTGTAGAGGGACAATAAATATTTGCGGAAATCAATAGCTCCCCAAAGCCTTTCTTGAATTTTTCCTTTGGTCACCTAGCAAGAGAATGAAATCTTTATACCATTTTGCCTTTTGAGGCCCAGTTCCTTAGTTCTTGCACAGATCGGCATTATGTCATTTTTCTTTTGTGGGATAAATTTTTTTTTGTGACAGCTGACTCCTCTGGGTGAATAAATTTCTGTATCAGCTGTTGAAGTACTGAGTTTGGGTTTAGAAAAATACAGAAAACATTTGTCCATCAAGCCTTTAGAGATTATTTAGCAGAAGAGAGAGGATGTATTTAAATCAGAAAAATTTGCTTTCTATTTCAGATTCGGATCAGCCATCTAGGCTGGTCCTAACTTCCTGGATGCAGTAGATTCTTTTGTTAGATGATTGGATATGAATTTTGTAAGCCAAGATTATTTTGCTTGTTGACTCTATTTACATTTTGGAAGAGGCAATAATTCTAAATAACTATAGGTAGTATACACATTGCTAGTTTGATGGCCCTCTGATACAAATTCATCTTTTTCTTCAGTTTTATTGCAGTAATTATTATCATTATTTTTTAACTTTATTTAGTTATTTTTTTATGTGATTCTGAGGATTGAACCCAGTGCCTCACACATTCTGGGCAAGTACTCCTCCACCACTGAGTCACAGCCCCAGCCCTGCAGTAATTCTAATTTTAAATACTTTTTTTTTTAAGTTGTTGATGGACTTTTATTTTATTTATTTATATGTGGTGCTGAGACTCGAACCCAGTGCCTCACACATGCTAGGCAAGTGCTCTACCACTGAGCACAATTCCTACAGTCACTAATACAGTTGGTAAACACTTTTTTGTCTTTGGTTTCATACAATTGAAAATAATATTGATAAGCTTTTTTAGTAGTGATTCTACGAATCTCATTAATATTTTGGTTTATTTTACCTTATGTTGTGTGTACTTTTGTTCATGTAAGTTGATGTAGTAGGAAATAATTTCTAAGTAATGACATTCATCAAAGAGTTTGAAGACATTTCCATAAAGGAAGTATATATGTTAGTCTTCTCTATATAACCATAGTCAGTGACTTGCAGTGACAGTCCAGATGTGACAGTGAAATAAAAGGTGGGGAACAGGAATATTGTTACCTTTTTCATGGATAAGAGCTGTAACATAGCTTTACTAAGAATGAAGGGGTACCGTTTAGTGTTAAGTAATTGTTTATGCAGTTCGTGTTTTATGTATTTCATAGAACCAAATTGTCACTTCAGATCTGTTATGAAAGAGGGTACTGAGTAAGTCATTAAAAAATGCTGCATATGAAAAAGGCAGAATGGGAGATGTTGGTGGTGTTTCTCTCATTTGGCATCTGCTCTTGCTGGTGAACTGTGAATGTATCATTATCAAGTTAGTGGGAACGCCTGAGGCAGCCTTCAACAGGAAGCCAGGCGGCTTGACCCTGCCCTTCCTGCTAAGTCGATGCTACTAACTACTACACGCATTGGATGGCTCTGTGTTCTGGTCTTGGTCCATAGCCAGAGTTTATGGGGGAAATGGGAGACAGAAGGAGGGAGGAGGAAGGCGCAGAGCTAGAGACAAGCCCAGGCTGGGTAGAGTGGGAGTGGGGGATGGGGTCTGGGAGAGGAATTGATAGATTGCTGCTGGCTATTGTTAGTACCTTCAATTAAGGAATATAGCAGTTCTTCCTTAGCCTAAGTCACCTGATGTGGTTCATCCTTTTTCTAAAGAAGTCACTAACTGCATTTATTATCAGTATAAAGATCATTTACTTAGACTCTGCAAACTCTCTTCCTTGAGATCCCCCTTGGGATGAGATGCTGAAGTGCCATGGGACTGCTCTTGCTCTTAGGATGCCCACGATTAATGGCTTGGCACAATTACACTGTGAATCTGGGTCTCGAGAGAGGATGTAGGCCATTTCCAGTCTTGAGTTGCAGACTCTCTGTCAGGTCATACATTTACTGATTTGGTATAACAGCCTCCTTCTACAGGGAATCAAGCCTGGCACTTCTTGACCACAGAAAGGAGATCCTGTGCTCAGTACCTCACCTTACCTGCACCTTACTTGGAGAGGAATGGATGTCAAGCAGGGGGAAAGGGCACAGAAGGTGGAAGGCAAGAGGCAACGCACAGACAAAAGTTTGTGGCATCAGGAAGTTAGAACTGGAGGTCACAGAGCAACCAAATTCTCAAGAATCTCTGGGGATGTGGCAGGCATGCTTGTTGGATACAGGAAGGGCTCACTTTGCGTTTCTTAGAAAACAGTAATCTGGAAGCCTTAGGGATATTCAAACAGATTGATGAGACAACTCACAAACAACTCACAAACCATGTTTTAGGATGAACAAGGTGCTTACTGTATGTGGTGTTGAGGATTGAACCCAATGTGTGAGGCAAGTGCTCCACCACTGATCTATAACCCCAAACCTTGACTCCCACATTTATTGTCTATGTGATTAAAGATATGAGTCAGTATTGCTCTAAGTCTCATTTTATACTGAGACTATAAAATGGGGGATAGGTGCAGTGATTTTTGTAAAGAACAGTTGAGATGTGTTAGATATTTTTAACATAATAATAGTAATAAATAGTCACTGAAAGTTAGCTGCTGTCACTGTTAACACTGCTGTTCGTGATCTTTAACATTTATACCTGACTGTCCCAGCTATCGGAGGATTGCAAGTTCAAGGCTAGCCAGGGCAACTAAGGGAGGCCCTGTTTCAAAAAAAAAGGACTGGGACTGGGGGTGTTGCTTAGTGGAGGAGCACTTGCATAGCATGTGAAGTACTGGAAAAAATAAATCCGAGTTTCATATTCCTGATAGCTGGGTATAAATGACTTTAGTGACAGTGTTTGTGCTTATTGTCATGTTTGCAGTGAAAATCAGTGCATTTTAGCTTATGCCATATTCTGTTAAGTTGTGAACTTATCAAAAAATAAAGTAAAATAAAGCCCCAAACTTCCCCAAGTCCTGGTCAATTCAAGGGACGCAGGTTGAAGTAGTGCTTGGTAAGGGCAAGTCTTGTGACTATGTTGAAGATCTCAGATGGGTTGTGGAAAGTCAAGAGCCTGCATTGAACTCCTCTAATGGTGCTGTTTTTTTATGGATTGCTGTTCATAGATGATATTCAGAAATTGCTAGATATGCAATAAGGTGGTACCTCCTTTATAAATAAGTTCTTTGGTCTTCTTCCTCTGTGCAAATAGAAATTGTGGCAAAGACTGGTGTCATAGATTCCTTGGTTTTTTACTTTTGGGGAATTAAATATATCAAACTGTATTTTTTAAATGAACATAAAATTGTCATTTTATGAAATCAAAATCTCTAATGGATTCTAGAAATGAAAATTCTCAGTAGCCTGACGTGTTGAGGCCTTCATATAATAACTGTGCTTTTGCCCTCCCACTTCAATTTGACACTCGGAAGGTTTCTTGGTGATACCTTCTCCCAGCCTACACCCCTTTACTTCCAGTTATACCCTCATTGGTCATATTAATACTCTTTGGGACTTTGAGAATTAAGGAACAGTTCTATCATACAGTGGTTGAGAACATGGCCTCCGGAGCCCTAGAACCAGTTTAAATCTTGGCTTGCCACTTAAAAGGTAGAGCATCTTAAACAGGCCTCAAGATTTCTCTTTACCTCATTTTCTTCATCTTTAAATGGGGATATTAATAGTACTGTCTCTTCTCTATTATTTCTGCTGTGAGGATTAAACCATGAGTTCACATTTGTAGAGTGCTTAAAATGTATTGTATTTGACAGGTGGTAAGTAATGTATATCTGTTAACTTATATTTTACAGCATGCCAAGAAGATAAGATGATCTGCTGTAACACTCATACCCCATTTGTCAGGGCCTTAATTCAGTAGATTATTTCTCACTTACATAAAGTCTCAAGTGAGTTTTCTCCATAGGTGGGCATCTACCAAACCCAAGAGGCATTTATTACTACCAAGGACATTCAACTATTAGAATATCTACCTTGAAAGAGCAGAAATCTTAGCTTATCCTTGGCTTAGTTATATGTGTGACCATATTTAGACTTGGAACTTAAAAGCTGCTCGTGAAGATTTACTTATAAAATGGGAATACTTTGGATTCTTTAAGTAGAGTTTTTGTCCTTAAAGGAGGTCCACTTAATGACTTTTAAAAGGACAAAATAAGTGTAAGTTCAAACTTAGCAAAATATAGAAGTAACTCATACTGGGTGAGAAGGGAGAATTGTGGTTCCATGTGGAGGCAGCAGTATGTGGAGTGTTAGTGACTGTGGTGTTGTAGGAGTTGGATAGAACTAAGTGAGTTAAGTGTTGGGAACCAGTGACACATCAAGAAATGGGTGAATCTGAGGTAATAGTAGCTTTGTAGTAAGGATGGATGAAGTGTCCCAGAAAGTGAGGAAGGACTGTTAACAGATTCACAGGTTTCCTACAAAGAGAAAGCAAGCAGAAAGATGGGGCTAGTGAAGTCTTAAGGAGTATTAACGTGTTCCTGGTGTCCAGAATAATGGCAGACACACCTTTTTTCAAACATAGTCAACATATTTGGATTTACAGAGCAGCTTCATTAGGGGACATTTTGTTTTGATTCAGCATAAATCATTTCAAAAGGATGTTTTATAGGCATCAAATATAATTTTCCTTTTTTTTTGTTTAAAGATTTCAAGCAATATTATAAGATGAATGCCTTAGGATAAATTAAAATTTATCTGCACCTTTATATACTTTTTTCTCATTAGATTAATAAATGTAAATTGTGTGTTTATATTCTATTTGTTTTTTTCTTGAAATAGTCTACATGTATTATATATCAACTGTAAGTATTTTTTGTCAGCTAATTAAAATAATTGAATACCAAAGCACATCTCTCTGTTAGAGTGAAGGGGTACTATAAATTGGTGGTTTAGACCTTTAGAGTTTAAATAGAGCTAAATGAAGTTGACTTGCATTGAACTTAATGAGCTTCTAATCCGAAAACAAAGGTACTATGTTTTATATATAACATTCCCATTAAGAAAACCAGATATTTTAGCTAACATTGTTGGAATGTGCTTTGTAGAGGTAGGGATCTTTTGAAATTAGAGTAAAAAATAATAAAAATTAATTCTACTGAAAATTTATTTCATACTTTGCATTAAATCTGGTAGTTTTGTGAAGTTATAGACACAAAATAAATTATATCTATACCTTTTACAGAGATTACTTGGATTAAGAATTTTATGTCTTTGTTTTTAGTAAATTTTCTTATACTTTTGTGTTTTTGTCCAGATCACTGTCCTTCTGTCACTTGAAAGCCCAGGAGGATGATAAAAAGAAATTTTTAAAAATGTCAGTGTTCCTTATTCTTTCTTTTCAGAATGAAAATCTGGCATATTAGGTATTGAGGACTTTAGTCTTTCCAGCCCATGACTCACTCCTCATATATGATATAAGCTGAAGAAGCCCAATAAAAAAACCTCATTTTTATCATGGAAATTGGAGTAATTGACTTACCCAGTTTTAACTGTTTCTTTGTGATCCAACTTTGCAAAGGAAAATAATTGAAAAAAGTGAGGAAAGGAGAGGTAAAACCAGAGGGAAAGAGTTCTGAAAGAGTTCTGAAAGGAGGGTATGGTACTGAGAAGGACAGTGAAGGTGTGATGAAGTATTGGGAGAGATTAGCTTTCATGGGAATCCATGTTAGTGTACTGGTGCTAACTAAGGACTGTGGTGTTTACTCAAAATGTGTCAGACGTTAGGCCTTTTCTGGTGGTTTTGTCCATACTCATTCCATAGTGATTTTTACCCCTTAGTGTATTCTATCTGCAATGGTGAAAAACATCACTGAAAGAGAGAGTAAAGCAGAGAATAGGTCAGCATTTGGTGTTAAACCAGTTTAGCTTGAGGTAACCATGTAAGTTATATGCACAACCAAATTCCATTTAAAGCCCCCCTTTGCTCTCAAGGTTTTCTAAGTGAACAATTGATATGTCAACTGAAAATGGCAAATATTCTCAAAGTAGCACAGAAACAAATTTTGTCACATATATTGTTTTGCTTTGTGCAGTTTCTGTTATGGGTACATAAAAGCAGTTTCCGTGTGTAAGTTGAGTGTGTATGTTGCTTTGAGATCTGAAATTAATGGGACTCTCTTCTATTCAGTACATTTTGAAGGAATTTCATTTGGCATTGAGATAAGTGACTCCAGTAGAGATTTTCTTTTGTACATATAAAAAAGGTCAACATGGAGTTATGCAAGGAATGCATTTTTAGGTCATGTGTGTCTAAGAAAGCAGGCAAATAAACATCTTCTCTTTGTGTGCTGAAAGGGAGGAAATGCTGTTTATTGGCATGCCAATAAACACTACACTCAATTTTTATGAAATGATTTTGCAGGAAAGCAGTTGTGCAGTAAAGTGGTTAGGCAAAATGTTTGAATCCAACACTCTCTTTTCTCCAGGGACAGAACATCTTCTGACATTAGATTTACATACATGTGTGCTCTCAGATATAAATGTATACACATGTGCACATATGCATATACCACACGTGCTCAAACATATATACCCCACAGGTTTCTGGACATAAGGAGAGAAAAAAGTGTGAAAAATGAGACTCACTCTTTTTCCCCCCACAGTGGTGCTGGGGATCAAACCCAGGGCCTTGAGAAAAAGAGACTTATTTAACAAAAATCTTGCAATTCTAATAAGCACCGAATACCTATACAGTGAAAACACAACTCAGAACTTATAATAAATCTTTCCAGGTTTCTTGTTATTAGAGTTCTTTGAGGATATGTGGCATGGAGTTTTCATTAGTTTTTGTAAATAACTACCAGAGTAGAATATGTGTAAATTTAATTCTTCTTTTAAAATCTCAGACTTTACTCAGTTCATTTATAAAATTTAAAAATAATTTCCAGAAGGGAATATGTATTACAATTCAGACCAAAATGAATAAGAGGGGAAAGGTTATCTGTTTATTCATTTGTGCAAATGTGATATTATTTGTCAAAATAAAATTTTAGCTGTTGGGGCTGTGGTTGTAGCTCAGAAGTACAGCACTTGTCTAGCATGTGTGAAGCACTGGATTCGATCCTCAGTACCACATAAAAATAAATAAATAAATGTCTAACTACAACTAAAATTTTTTTTTAGCTGTTATGGGATTAAAATATAATTAGTAATCATCTATCAAACAGTGTTTTAGCAGACAGCTGGTAGCAGAGATACCAAATTCTACTTGTTTTCAGCAAGGGAAATGAATTCTTTAATGTAACCATCAATCCAGGAGTAGGGAAGGCTACAGATGTCAGGGTAGGCCTCTGGCCCCAGTCTGTATGGGATTCTTTTGCATTAGGTGCTTAGCTGCCACAGGGCTTCCAGCTCCACAGCCAGATACAGCAGAAGGAGAGACAAAATGTGTCTTTCTTACGGTGTTTGCTTTTTGGGAGTGGGGAAAACTTCCTGAAACATACTGTTGCCACCAGTATCATTACTCAGTCCCTTATTGAGTCTCACTGTTAGAACTATCTCATAGGTTTAACCCAGTCACTCTGGGGAATTGGACTGCAGTGATAGTCTTATTCAGGATCCAAATTCTCTCCCTGAGCTAAGGTCATGGCTGCTATCCCTGGAGGCATAGAAGAGAGGGAAGCCCTTGCAAATTAGAGCTTTACTAGCAAGTGTTAAGCCAGAATGGATAGGCAATTAATTCTGCTTTTAGTAAACAGAAAATGATGGAAAAGAATGCATTTTTAAAAATCATGGAATGTGTGTATTAAATGAAACATTTGGTTTTTGAGTTCATTTTTTTCCCCTCTGCTGGTTATCAAACCCAGGGCCTTGCTAGGCAGGCACTTTAGCACTGAACTACACCCATACCCCTTTGAGTTTACTTTTTAAAAAAAATAACATACTCCATTTTTGTAAAGAGATGATAGATTTTGCTAACAAATAAGAGTTTTTACTCCAAACAGAGCATTTATCCAGGAATTCTTAAGTAATCTTTGCATAGGGTTGGGACTGAACATCATTTTGTCTTCATCACTCAAAATGAGGGAGTTCTAAATCCATAGCTGATAGTCATTGTTGGTGATCTTAGGACAACTGCTGCCACCCTTGTTACATCTTATGAAATAAGTAATATCCTAAGTGGGAGTATTTATACTTACAACAACTTTCGAAAAAGTCTTCAGTATTTTACTTTTTGAAAAAGGCATTTCCTATGGATGGTTTGGCAATTGAGTTTAGTAAATGAGGAAAGTGCTACTGTGGGGTTCACAGCAATTTTATACCATGTGATCAATCCTTCCTCCCTATCTCTGTCTCTGTCTCTCTCTCCTCTTTGGATCAAAACCAGAACTTCACACTCACTTTACCAACTGAGCTACATCCCCAGCCCTATAGTATGTAGATTTTAAATTTTTTGTTAATGGGAATAGAACCCAGGGTGCTCTACCACTGAGCTAATTTTTTTTTGAGACAGAGTCTTGCTAAGTTGACAAGGCTGGCCTTGAACTTGCAATCCTCCCGTTTCAGCCTCCTAAGTTACTGGGATTGTAGGCATGCACCACTGTACCTGGCTAGCATGTGAATGTCAGACACAGTCTTGAGGTCTGTGATGACTGACAGGAATCAGAGAAATCTCAGTAGTAATAACGGAAACCGCCATTGTTTATTCATCACTTGCACACTCTGCCAAACCCATGCTTGACAGGTAGTGTATTCATCATTTTTTTTTTTCTAAAGAGAAAACACAACTTGTCCCACACTTCCTGTGTGTAAGAGGAATAAGATGGGATTTGAAACCAGGGTTTTCTGTCCCCAATTCCCATGTTTCTGATATATCATACTTCTAAAGAAGTAAGACCAAACAATAGCAATTCTGTCTTCTTTTGATGCAAGATACTGTATCAGATCCTTGGGCAGGTTCACAGATATGCTCCAGAATGACTTTGGTATAGTGTAGAACAAAAGTTATTCTTTTCTCATTGTAGCAAGGCTGAAAGGAAGTTCAGCTGTCTTGCCTTCTTCCCAATTGACCCTTCCCTCCACAAAGAATGAAATTACTCTTCTGCTAAGAACCTTCTGGGTGCTTTTCTGTCTCACTGGGAATGGGAGCTAAAGGTGTAGACTGGCTCCGTGCTTTCTCTCTTGCAGTACTTGTCTGTTCTCTGATGTCATCTCCATCTGCACCTCTCTTCATTGACTCTGTTCTCTGCTCCATCCTCCTTGCACTTCCTTGACCCCCTCAGTCTCTTTTCTGACTCAAGGTCTTTGACCTTGGGGTCTCTCTCTCTCCTAGGTTGCTTCCTTCGCTAGGAATCAGCATAGCTCATTCTCTCCTGTCTTTCAAACCTTTACTTAGATTGTCCTGATTAGAACCCCCCTGTTTGCCACTCCATATGGCATGGACTAACTCTTTACCTTTCTTCCTTCATCTTTTCAATATTTTTTAAAAATGTTTTTATTAAGGCATTATAGTTATACATAATAGTGGGGTTCATTTTGACATATTCACAAGTGAATATAACATAGTGTTTTTGTCAGCTTTTTTATTGCTGTGACCAAAAGACCTGACAAGAACAATTTTAGAGGAGGGAAAGTTTATTTGATGCTTCTAGTTTTAGAGGTATGAGTCCATAGATAGCCAGCACTGTTGCTTTGGGCCCAGGATGAGGCAGAACATCATGGCATCAGTGTGGTGGAGGAAAGCCGCTCCACACTTGGTAATCAAGAAGCAGAGAGAGAGAATGAGAGAGATATCTGCTTATTAGGGCAAAATATATACCCCAAAGGCAAGCCTCCAATACCTACCTTTCCTAGCCACACCCTACCTGCCTAGTTACCACCCAGTTAATCCCTGTCAGTGGATTAATGGATTGATTAGGTTAAAGCTCTCATAACTCAATCATTTCACCTCTAAACCTTCTTGCATTGTCTTACATGAGTTTTTTCGGGGCACCTCACATCTAAACCACAACACTTGGTTTGTTCCATTATGGTCTCCAGTACTTCCCCTTTTTTGTTCTCTGATCCCCTTTCTCTACTCTATTAGTTTTCCTTTATTTGCTTATTATTTTTTTTAAAAAAGAGGGAGAGAGAGAATTTTTAATATTTATTTTTTAGTTCTCGGCGGACACAACATCTTTGTTTGTATGTGGTGCTGAGGATCGAACCCGGGCCGCACGCATGCCAGGCGAGCGCACTACCGCTTGAACCACATCCCCAGCCCCTCACTTATTTTTAATTGTTAAATTACAGTTTTATAGAAAACTGGAATGCACTGTATTCATACATGCACATAACATAAGTTGGTCAACTTCAAATCCCCAGTTCTTCCCCTTTCCCTCTCCTCTCTCTTCCTTAGTCTGTAAGGTTTTGTCTGTTTTGTGTGTTGCTGGATGCCAAGTACAGTAATCCCCCTTATCCACAGTTTTACTTTTTGTTTTCTTCATCGCCTGTGGTCAGCTGTGGTTTAAAAATGTTAAATGGAAAATTCCAGAAATAAATAACTTATGAGTTTTAAATAACTGTTATTACAGTATGTTTTAAATAATTATTACGTTTTATTATCAGCTATTGTTATTAATCTCTTATTGTGCCCAATGTATCAATTCAGTGTTATCCTAGGTATGAATATATAGGAAAAACAGTCTAAAGAGGGTTTGGCACTATCCACAGTTTCAGACATCTTCTAGGGTTGTTTTTTTAAGATTCTGGATATCAAGCTCAGGGCCTTGCACATGGTAGGTAAGTGCTCTACCATTGAACTGCATCCCTGTGTCATGAAAACTCAGTAAGGGAAGAGGCCTTTACCTAGATCAAAACCTGGCACAAAGTAGAGGCTTAGAAAATACTGTTGACTGGATGAAAGAGTCAGTGACTCATATATAGATTAGGACTGTGACTGTCGTCAAGCAGGTGGACTGCTGAGAGAGATTCACAAGGGCATGGTATTACTTAAATGCAAAATCTTTAGAAGCTTTTGTCAGATTAGTGGTGTCTAGTCCTTTTGTGTCGTCAAAAGAGTAGATCAGAGTGTCTGGTTTTAGTCAGCTTATGTTACTCTGATATTTCTCAAAACACAAAAATTATGTAAATTTTTAACTTTATGAAACTTTTCCCAATCTCATTGACTTCTGGCATTTCAGAAGTCCTTGAAGGCCAGCACCCAGAGGCTTCCATATGATTCTGCAAACCCAGAGACCATCATATTGACACTTTTGTGGTTTGCATGTGCTGCTTACAGATAATAAGCCTGAATGCCATGAAGGGAGATCCTTATGGATTTAGTATTGTTTCTGCTACCCCAATAGCCTGATGGCAGACAAAGAGTATACATGTATAGCAGGGAAGAACAAATGACCTTCAAATTTCAGACCAAACTGAAGATGCGTATGGTGGTGGTGGTTACCATTTTTGAAGGACTTGGACCTTTACACCTTTTCTATCTTGAGTAATTTCCATCTCTTGAAAACCATTCCTTGAATATGTGTGATATTCCAAGTTCTGTACAAAGTACTAGCAATACAATGATAAAGGAGTGAAGTTCTATCTATATCCAGCATCCAAACAAGTAGGGAAAGCAGACATTTACTAACATATATGTAAATGGACAATTTTATTTATTTATTTATTAATATTTATTTTTTAATTGTAATTGGACACAATACCTTTATTTCACTTATTTATTTTTATGTGGTGCTGAGGTTCAAACCCAGGGTCTCGCACATGCAAGGCAAGCGCTCTACCGTTGAGCCACAACTCCAGCCCTGTAAATGAATAATTTTAAAAAATATGATCAAAACTCTGAAGAAAAACAAAAACAAAACAAAAACACCACACAGGCAATGTGAAGGTAGGAGGGACCAGGGGAGACTTCTCTTAGAAACTTATACTTAAGATTTGACTTTTGAGTAGGTCTGAAGGCTCTTGCTTTATTATTTCGTAGATTCATTAGCAACCATCACAGTTAGCAAGTAGCCTCAATGCCAAATCTCTGTAACAGGGTGCAGGATATCATGAAGTTTAATGAAACTCAAAGGTTACTTAGAGAATAACTGTTTCTTTTAGGCTAATAGTGTTGCTTAGAGCAACAGGATTCTGTAGAATGTGGAGTCTGTGTGCAAACAGCTTGTATGGCCAGGATATCTAGCAGCAGCTATGTGACAGGGAAAGGGTGGTGGTGGCTGTAATCTCCATAGTTGAAGAATAAACAAATATTGATGTGGGACTTTAAACTATGGCAGTGCCAGGTAATTCTAGGAGTTTCAGCAGCTATACTAGAGGTGGATTGTATTTTTTTTGGTTAAGGTATCTTTCTGACTGCTTCAAACTGTCCAGAAGAAAAATAAAGAAGGAGGAGGGGGAAAAAAAAGTCTTTGTGTTTATATCACGAATATAAAGTTCTTTTAAATATGAATTGAATGACAACTGGTCTTTAGAAACCATACTTGTACTTCTCTAGCAGCAGTGTTTTATCTTATGAGGTTAACATTGTTAGCAGTATTTAATATTTAAATGGCATGCAGCTATCCTCTACTCTGTGGAATACAAATTTCTGCAAAAATGACAGCTCAGAATTTTTTCAGTCTCTTCCATTATACAGTGTGATGTGACTTTCCATATAAGGAAAACCAAACTAAAACAAAGCTCTACAGGCTCCTTGGAAAACCATTTAGGAGGTGCTCTGTTTAGTATGTCCATGTCATAGAATTGCCATTTCTCTGCCACAGCATCAGGATCCTTAACTTGTAGTCTGCTTTGATATTATACTTTTCTGCCTTTTCCCCTTAGTTCTTAAATGCATGACTCTATGAGGATTGCTACATTACTCAGGAACTTGGTGTGTTTGTGGATTATAGTAGAAAATTAATCAGGGAGTTGCCATTGCTGACTTGACTGCCTTTTAAAAGCAGAGTTTCTCAAAGTGGGGAGTGAACCCCTGTTTCAGAGCACCTGCTCCCAATCTCTAGGGATGCTTCTTTCTGTTAAAACTGGATTTCTGGGCCCAATCCCAGAGTATCTGAGTAAGAAACTCTAGGATCCAAATAGGGATGAGCATTGCAGTTTAATTCTCACAGGCCCCCAGAACTCCATAATTATCATGACTTCATCCTACACATTTGAACATTATTTTGATGCTTATGTGTAGCAGAGAGCACCAGAAGCTTACACAAGTCCACTTTAGTGCTGTTGCTGGTGCTTATAAATATTACTTGAAAAGTGACTCAAAGTTTTTTTTTCTCTTTTTTCTTCAAATTTTGACCCATTTTCTTTTCAGAAAAGACCTGATAATGTACCTGTCTGTTCTCCATGGGCCAAGTGATACAGATACAAAGTTAAATGAAAGGAATTCTTTTCAGGTTGTGAAAATAAATTATTTTAAGACAATAAAGGCTTGTTTGTAAAACAATTGTAAAGAAAATAAAGAGATTTTGTTCTTTTGGGAATCTTGTCATTTCCAAAGACTTTGCTAAATATGCTATCAACTCTGTAAGTCATTTCAAAATAAACACAGCTAAAGAAGTAGTTCAGCTGCACGAGGTCACACACCTGTAAATTCAGCATTTAGGGAGGCTAAGGCAGGAGGATGGCATGTTTGAGGCCAATCTTAGCAACTTAGCCAGATCCTGTCTCAAAATAAAAAGGGCTAGGGACACCCCTGGATTCAATCCCAGTATTGAAGGAAAAAAAAAAAAAAAAGATCAGCTGAGATTGAAAATCCTTTTGCCTGTGCCCTGACTGGCTAATTGATCAACTTGATCTAGCTGAGTTTTTTCCCTTCAAAATTCTCCTTGCATGTGTAGCAAAGATCCATGATGACTTTGGAGGAGAGGAGATGGATTTTTAAATAAAAGGTTCCAACTTTCATTTCTGTGTCTCCAGTACTGAACTAAATGCTTAGTACATAGTGGGCTCTCAGTAAATTCTGCGGCAGCTGGAGTTTCTTGGGGTGGTCTTCTTCTAGGATATGATCAAGTTTAAACTGTGCCTTCTCAGGAAAGAGTCTACCTCACTGAGAGAGTAGAATAGAGTGAACAGTCATTTGAGTCACTAAAATCTGCTGCTGATGGCTAAAAAGCAAGGGTAGTGGCCAGTGATGGTGATTTGAAGTGCATAGGTCATAATACATTTTGTATGTTTCCAGAAAATGAGCATGGAACAACTGCTCATAATTCAGTCAAACCTGGTGCCACAGGTGGAGGGACCTTGAGAGAAAGAAGCAAAGGGCACAGCCACCAAATGTAAGGAGTAAGGCAAACAGTTCTTTGGGGGAGACCCAAGGCTGTATTGGTCCCTCTAGTATGCAGAGAAGGAGGAGCCCCTGAGAAGTCTTCTTTTAGCAGGCTGAGAACAGAAAGGTTGCAGAGGTGCTGAGGCTACCCATGGAGGAACTCAAGAGGAATAATCTCTAGAACTGCATCTACACAACCTCTTTAGAATAGAATATATTGATAGAATTTGAGTGTATTGGTATATTATATAGATAACAATAAGAGCCCCACTTATGCATTTTACTTTGTTATTTCTTCTAAAATAATGTGCATCTTAAGCCTTGTACTGGTTTGGCTTTTTTTTTTTTTTTTTTTTTTTTTTAAACACAGAATCAAAACTTGGGATATATGCCAGGTACAGTGGCACACACCTACAATCCCAGGGCTAGGGAGGCTGGGGCGGGAGGAATGTGAGTTCAAAGCTAGCCTCGGCAAAAACAAGGCACTAAGCAACTCAGTGAGACCCTGTTTCTAAATAAAAAATACAAAATAGGGCTGGGGATGTGGCTCGTGGTCAAGTGCCCCTGAGTTCAATCCTCAGTAACCTAAATAAATAAATAAACTTGGATGTAGCTAGAGGATTCATTAACAAGAATGCATTTTCACTCTGGTGGCATTTTTGTTACCTTGAAACTTGAAGATGCTGTAAATACTTCCAAAAAAGCTTTTTAGTAAGTTCACATTACTTTTCAGAAAAGACTTATTTTTGTCTGTATAATAATTCTAATTCAGCTGGATATTATGGCACATGCCTGTAATCCAAGAGACTCTGGAGGCTGAGGCAGGAGGATGGCAAGTTTGAGGCCAGCCCGGGCAACTTTAGAGAGATGTCTCAAAATAAAAAGGGCTGGTAGGGTATCTCTGGTTCAAATACCAATTACCCCTGCTCCCCCAATTCTAATTCATGATTTTAGTTCTCCCTCCCCTACCTGTTATATGTCTATCTCTTATATTCTGCAAACCCCCATAAAGGCATAGAGAGACTCTTATGTGTGGAAAATTCCTGTGGTTTTAGCAATTCACAATGCTGTTCTTTTGATTGGCTCTTCACTTGCTCATTTCTTAGTAAAAAGATTCACTTATAATTAAAAAAAAAAATTGTTAGCATCAGTAGTCAAAAAGCCCCAGCCCTCCATGTCCCCTCTCCATACTAGTGTTCGAAACCAGTGTTTTGGGTAGGTTTCCTTTTTAAAAACAGTATGTAGAATTTGAGCTCATGCTTCCCTATGAAGACCAGAATAATTTTCTTTTTATACAATCCTTTCTGAGAATAGTGATGCTGTTTTGCTAAAAATGTTCTTGTAGTAAAGATGTTTTATAAGCATGTAGACAGACTAGGTATTATGAAATGCCTCCTAGTCGTGATGGTTACATTGATAAGAGTTATCTTTTTGTGCCAACAAAAAGTATCAAATGTTCATCTAGATTCTAAAAAATTTGCCATTCCCCTCCAAATAGCTATTTTTGTATGTGTGGATGAATCTAGTGAATATTCTTTGGATTAGAAATCATTTTAAGATTAAATCACTGATGTTGCTTGAATTAAGCAAGTGAAAGCAAATGAGATAAGAATGCTTAGGTTCCAGAAAATAAATCGTACAATTATAAGAGGTGGAACTTGAAATATTGTCATGTTTTTTGGGGAAGAACTTTTAATGACACTGTATTTAATGACACTGTGTATGATTGTAACACATATAGCCATGTGTGGGAGTATTTCTCTTGCAAACTTCTAGAAATCATGATTTTGTAATGTAGCTTATAGAGTGATTGATAATTAAGCCTTCTTTTTTGAGAAACCTTGTAAATTTGGATTAATTGAGTTTCATTTATGTATTTATTTTAACTAGTAAGTTATTTTAACATATTCCATTGTAAGGAATATGTTACATGTTGCTTGCCTTAATATGATAAGGCCTAGTCCAGAATTTGTTATCAAAGGAGAGGCCTTTTTCTCCCCCAAATTTTCCAGAGGCACTAATTATAGAAGATTTTGTAGTGACATTATCCTTTTCCAAATCTTTATGTAGAATTGTGTGTCTTGTCTCCACTGTGCATGTTTTCTTTAATTTTGACTGGATTCTAATAATACACAGGACCTGAATGAATACAGTTTGATGCCTGGACTTTATTATGAATAATCTGAGAGACTCTTAGTTCCGGAAATGCAAGGTCTAGTGTTACTCAGCACCGATTAAATATTGCCAGTGAGTATGCTATTTGCTTTACACATGTCATTCCATTTTGCCTACATAGTGCCTCTGCAAAGGAGGTGGTATTGTACCTGCTGTACAGGTTGGGGAACAGAGGTTCAGAGAGCTCTTGTCAAGGCCCAGGGTTACCCCACAAGCATAGGAGTTTTGCAGGTTTTGTCTTCAGTCTTCGCCCAGAACCATGGTACTTACTCTTATGCAGTGTTGTTTCTCCTGTAGCTTTGCCTATTTCATAAATTGATTTCTCTCCAGGGACAAACAACTTTGTCTCAGCTAGGGGTTATAGCCTATTTTCTGTTTTGTAACAATGCCAAGTACATAATTTAAAACTGTGCATTTTTTTAAAGTTGTTTATCTATAAGTGGTTGTTGCTTTTAAGCAAATGAGTATTAAAGGACAGTCAGGCGAGAAGCTAAGTCATACAGCAGCCATGTACGAGGGGAAAAGCGGAAGACCAGCATGCTGATGAGTCCTGTCTTTACCTGGGTTCATTGTTCCCTAACACATAGTTTAGAGTTTGTGGGCCTCAAAAGTTCTTTTGTTGGCTTGTTTGTTTAGTTCAGTGTCTATTCCCTTGTGCTTTTGGAGTAATATGCACTTCTATACTGGAAAACCAAATAGTGTTGAAGTCATATGAATGCAGTTTTGATTAAAAAAACAAAAACACAGGGACAAATCCCAAGCAGAACAGTTGGATGTCAAATAGTTGTGTACTTATATATGTATATGTAACTGTGTGCGTGCGTGTGTGTGTGTTAAAATGAAAAAAAAAAGCAAACTAAAGTGTGATATAATTTTGAGCTTTTAACAGAGTGAAAGAAAAGAGAACCCTTTTGACCCTGAGATTGAACCAAGCTCACTAATAGGGGATTATATTTCCTTTTCCAGGAGTTGAGAATTGCTGTCAGTTCTGTAGAAAGTAATACTTAACATTTACATAGTTTATACCATGATGTTTTAGATAAAACTAAATTGTTATTGGTTATCACACAGTCAAGGAAGACATAACTATGGAGAATAAAAATAGTACATTAAGGTTTTTAAACCTGGCAATGTGGAAGGAGTAGGAGAATGGACAGAAGTCCATGGCAAGGTGGTGATGGGGATGGGGGCAGGTGGTGGAGGAACATGTGAGGATGCTGATCTTCTTCTCTTGGTGGGATGTCAAGAAATACTGTTCAGTGCTGTTGAAACAAGAAACAGAGCTAACCAATTGAAGAACTAAAAATAGCAAAATCAAGGAAACTAGGGACAAATTAGAGGTGAAGTAAGTGTGAATGAGTTAGATATGGGGGAGGCAGTGAGTCGATAGATACTGTCAGAGATTGACAAATCAAGAAGAGATAAGCCTATTATTATGGTCATAACCACAGAAAGAGAGTAAAAGCAAAAATAACAGGAAGAAATTAAAAGGGGGAATAAAGGCCTAGAGTTGCTTACTTTCCATTTATTACCGTGGTTCTATTTGGGAAAACTTTAGCTGCATATAATTTAAAAATAAATTAATTTAAAAATAATTAAAGAAAAAAGTATTTCAGAAATTGTATGCATATAGTATCGGAGGTAATTTTCCTTTTGTACTACTGTGGCTGCACCTAATGCTAGGCTACTAGGGATCCCCTTTGCCAGTGATGGAAGTTTCTAGTTTCCAAAGACTCTGACAATGGTATAGTGTGGTGGGGTGACAGCTTACACCATTCCCACTCAGATACTCAACTGGCATCATGGTTAGATCCTGATCAAAATGTGAGAACAGTCTTTTATTTTTGGTACTAGGGATTGAGCCTAGGGTTACTTTACCACTGAGCAGTATCTCCAGTGCTTTTTAATTTTCACTTAGAGATGGTCCTGCTAAATTGCTGAGGCTGGCCTAGGAATTTGCAGTCTTTCTGCCTTAGCTTCCTGAGTTAATGGGATTACAGATTTGTGTCTGGACTTGGCTAACAGTCTTTAGATACAAGAAATAAAACGGAAAGAAACCACATGACCCTTCCTCATACAGGCAGAGAGAAAGGGCTTCTCCTACAGGAGCCGCCTGGAAGCCCATTCCTTGGCTGGAGCTCCCGTGTCTTGTGGATCCCACTTCCTTTTCTGGGATGCCACAGCCAGTCTGGAAAGTGGAGGCTAGGGTTGCCTTTGTTTTCTCTGGTCCAAGGAGTGGCTGAACTTCAGAGCACTGACTTCCTCCCAAGAACTTCCTGAAAGGGGAAATTTTGACTTTTCTGTATGAACACTTAAAATGCCTGTGGGTTGAACAATGGGGGATTTGGTTTTGTTTTGATCTTGGAAAGCATAGATAGTTGTGTTCATGGCGCCTCCAGGTGGGCAGTCAAGGAATAAATTCATGGTAGGGCCAGGGAGGGAGCTTGAGCACTTGGCTTATGAAGAGTCTTGGCTGTGCCATTTAGTTTGTGTGGTTGTGGAAGGCAATGTCTTTGGGATTCAGGCAAGTTATTTTATTTGAATGGCACAGTCTGATTGTGGCCTCTGGCCAGCTAAAATCCTGTGGCTCACTGATACTCTTGTTTAGCTTCTGTGTACCAACTAAGAGCAGGTTTTTAGGGTTGCCAGAGCTTCCAGTTTTTCTAGAAAAACAAGGAGTCTGGTTTTTATGTGCAATCTCTTGGATTTTAAATATTGCCAACTAATTGAAATCATTTAAAACTATTTTATAGAATTTAAAAATAAGACTATTCTGTGGATGAAGTTCCTTGGTAGCCAGTTTTTAGCCTCTGTTTAGGACTTTGAACTGCTGACTTCCAGTTGTTCTCATACCATGATTGTTGAAAACAAGGTGAGCATCTACTGTGCATTTTATTCATATTGCATCTTGTCCCCAAAGCATTTAAAGATGCTTTCATTACATATAAGCCAACGTGAGCTAGAATTTCGTGAAAAAAGTGAAAAACAATGTGGCGATAACACATGGAACCAGAGTGATGTGTTCTCCATAGTTGTGGATGCCATAGTGCACAGATAAAACAAGATAAAAACATAGTGCAAGTTAGGGAGCTGTAGCAATTCAGAGGGTTTGTCATGGTGTGCACATTCTGAACTAAGTCTTCACAGATAGAACTCCTTTATTATTTGGGGGCTGGATTTTTATAGTTTGAATAATTCCAAACACTGAACAAGCATATAGTAAGCTATTCAATAAAATACAATGAAAACTTACCCGAGCATTTTTATATGAACCATTATTAGAAAGAGTAGAACAATTAGTCATGCTTTGTAATTTGTGTTAATTAAATCTTACCATAGGTAATTTAGGTTGGGCTATCATATGAATGTTTTATCATCACCTGACGTTCTCTTTAGTTCACCTGGGGGTGTTCAGAGATGGAGATATGTGTAAGCAGATGTGGTGCTAGGCAACCTCACACTCTAGTTAAAAGTACAAACCGTGGTACAGAGTTCCTGAGCCCCACCATTAGTGGCCCCCAGGCCTTGAAGAAGTTAGGTGGCATCTTTGCCTCAGTTTTATTATCTGTCAGTTGGGTATGACTGTACTAGTACCTATTGTGTAAAGAGTGCTATAAAGACTACATGAGTAGGGATCTTTGAAGTCCTTACACTTGTGTATGGCACATAGCATTAGTATGTGTTAGTTTTTATCATGGTTCTCTCCTGGAACAGTTAATGTTAAAAATTTAAAGACAGCAGGCAGGTCAGGCTTGGGCACATGGCCTGATGTATCATAAGAGAGTACAGCTGGCTGTGTACACTGGGATAGAAGCTCTTAACTTTAGGACTGTTTGGACGTCATTAGGTCTATGGTTGTGGAAATGGATGTGATAGGGTGTTGATAGGCCCATGTTTCATAACTTAGAAATCGAAATCTCAGATCCAGCCTTAGTTGCCTCTCACTTGGTCTATGACATATAGCAAGTTTCTTTTTCTTTTTGAAGTTTCTTTTTCTTTGTAACCTCTCATTCTTGATTTGTCTGAATTTCCTTCCAGGTAGGAAGCCCTGGAGTATGTGATGATTTGGTGAGTTATAATCTTACATGATATGAAAAATTTGGGGAGTTACAAATATAACTATTAAATATTGTTGGTTTAATTTTTAAATTTTCATAAGGAATTCAAATGTTAGTGCTTATTATATGAGAAAATTAAATTTTACCACATTATCTTGTAGTAGCCCATTAAGGTCTTTAATCAATTGCTCAATATATTCTCCCTCCCCGCCAGTGTTTAATACTGAAAACCCAAAAGTGCATTCACTGGGTTATCTTCCTCCTCCTTCCAACACCCTGATTCCATCGACAAATTGATTTGAATCCCATTGAGCTTTTGAACCTTCCAGGTGGATTTTTGCTCTTTGTGCTGGCTGTAGTTTCTCATACACATTAATCCTTCCTTTTGGGGGAAGTTGCTCTGAAGTGAGTGGTTAGCAGAGATGAAGACATACCCTGGCCTCTAGGGCTACACCTAGAAGAAAAGAGGAACCGAGCAGGAGAGCCAGGTCTCTGCCCACTTGTCTGAAAATGGGTGGATGATATCACGACTCTCTTTAGGAGCAATTCATTTCATGTTTTCCTTAAAGAAAAATTCTTGGCCATTCTCTCACACATTTATTCTTCATATGAAATTTAGAATCATTTTGTCAACTTCTAAAAAAAATCTCATTGGTATTTTGAATGTGATTGTGCTAAATATATAGATTAATTTTGGGAAAATTTACACTTTTACAATCCAGGAATGTGGTATGCCTTGCTTTTTTAAAATAAATAAATAAATAAACGCCTCCTTTTTTACCTCAGTAAGTGAAATTTCATACTTTCATTTATATGGGTCCTACACATTTCCTGTTAAATTTATTTCTAGATATTTTAGATTTTGTTTTTGATTGCTGTGGTGAATACATGGTTCTTAAATTATATCTAGTAACTGGTGTTTGCTGATTATAGAAGAGCTGTTGATTTTTGTACGTTTGTAAGTGTGCTTAGGAAGCCCATTTACTGAATTGCCTGAAAATAGGAACTGATGTCACCTGCATTTGTTGTGTTCATGAATATAGGGGAAAAAACAGTCTGAGAAGCTTGTATTTTTATTTTATTCTGTGTGAGACTATGAAGTATACTCTGGGTCTTTATTTTCACTCTCTTACACATACCTTAGGATTTACCATGGTACATACTTGTTAAGAGTTTGAAGAATTCTTCTTAACCTAATACTGTGTTGATTTTTCAGTTGTTTCTCCTGTTTTCTTTAAGAAAAATAATTAAAATAATTATATATTATCCCCCAATAGTAATTTGGTTCCTTTCTAGTATTTGTCTCTTCTATTTTATTTTTTATTATTGGAGCTAAAACTTGCAGTATAATGTTCAATTAAGTCATCATTGCTGACTACTGAGTTTAATGGGAATGCCTTTAGTGTTTCACTGTTGGAGTTTGAGGTAGTTTATTTCACTAAAGATATTTTTGTTTCTGATTTACTAGAGTTATTTTGCATCAAAATAAGGAGTAAATCAGCATATGTATAATATATATGTAAATATGTATACTCATATTTTGAGATAGTTATCTTTTTCCACCTTTGACTTATGTGATAACTTATTTCTCTGAATGTTCTAGTATTGAAATATTGAATTACTGGAATAATCCTTGTTATTCTAATATGTATTATTAATTTAATTTCTTGTTTTTTCTTATGTTTTTTGTCTATATTCATAAATTAGACTTTCTTTTCTATTTTTTTTTATTCCAGCTTGATGAGTAAATTTTTGAATTGTTCCACTTTTTTTCCCCAGTTCTATGAAGAGTATAAATCTGTAGTACATTAGCCAGTTCTTTTATTTTAGGGTAGGACTTACCTATAAAACCAATGCCAGAGGCAGTCCTCTATTCTTTCTTTTTTCTTATTATTAAATACTGAATATATACTATAGGAAGAAATTTTGTAACAGATAACAATAAGGATACACATTACCTGATTTCTTACTTTGCAGTGAAAAGCACTTAAAAGTGTTTTAGTTCATGTTCTTCTAAACATTTTCCTGTATATAAACACACACATATAAATATATATAAATTATATAGGTTGTTTTAGAAAATATCTTATTCTCTGTGCTACTTTGTAACATTTCAACATCTTTCTACATAATTATAATGAATCTACATTTTATGGGTTGCATAGTATTTTATTTCATAAACGTGTTTTTTAATCAGTTCTTTATTAGTGAATATTTTGGATGTTTCTTATTTGTTTTATTATTTAAAATGTTGAGTGACCATTCTTATATAGACATCTTTGCTTAATTATCTCATTTTTCTCCCTCTTGTGACAGAGTTCCTCAAATGTAGTAATTGTATCCAAAGGTGATGAATATTTTTCAGTACACATTTTGTCAAATTACCTTCTAGAAATGTTTAACTTACAAGGTGTGAGGGTATCCTTTCCCTTTAACTACTACTGATTTCTAAAAGAAAATAACTTGATGATAATTTAGCATATGACCCACCACAGGAGGGCTGGTCTCCCTGGCTTGATGCATGAAGGAAACCCAGAGCACATTTAGTTAATCTCACTGTGTTGCAATTAAGTACTTGGTCACCATTTTCACAGTCTTGTTCCTTTGGCTTGTTCAGGGCTGAGAACCCACCCTTAACTCTGCTACCACTCCTGCCTTGGGAATACCAGAAGGAACAGCCAAAACTTTAAAGCAGCACTTTTAAAATTATTATTATTTTTTTTATCAAAATGAAGTTTGTTATGTATGAAAAAAAGTTTAAGGACTACAAAAACATACAAAATAGAGATGAAAAATTTCAATTTTACTTTATAGTAATAAACTACCATTTGGAATTAAGTATCTACTGTTCTGTTCCAGGCTTGGTTGGCTGGCTGTTTTCAGAGGCATCAACTGGGAAGATGTCATTTTATCCCCTGACCTGTGTTGCTCTTGACAGCAGGGGAACTAACATGGGCTGACAGTCTTTGCTTTCTTTACCATATTTAGTTTCATAATGTTTTTCCCAGTAATGTGTTATTTTTGCACTTGGGGAAGTTGGGGAGAGTTTAAATAGCTTCTTCAAGGTTAATAGGTTGATAGGTAATAAGTGACTGAGCTGGGATTCCAACTCAGTCGGATTGCATGGTACTTATTCTCCTGTTCCAGAAACCCCAACTGTGTAAACTTGCTTACATGGTAGCCAATCTCTACATGTGGCAGTTGAAATTTAAGTTAATTAAAATTAAATAGAAATGAAAAATCCAGTTCCTCACTGTGCCATAGTTCAAATGCTCAACAAGCACATGGCTGGTCACTGTTAACACAGATAAAAACCAGATAGATAAAATTTCATGTTCATCATTGTAGAAGGTTCTGTTTGACAACCACTGAAATCTAAAAAATCATGAGTATTGGCTTTTTTAAAAGCCATATGCAGCACACTTTAGTAGATTTCTATGCTTTAGATTTAAAAGATAGCTCTGAAACCCTGCTTTTTCAAGAAATGGGTCAAACCTGCTAAGTCCAAAATTTAGAAATGCATTTTTTTATCATCTGAACTTTTACTATTAAGGTATGGATACTGTGATGAACTTATTCCCTGTAAGATTGAAATCTCAAAGTGGGATATCCAAACAAGAATGTACCTCTTTGTTGATGTTTTTTTTCTACGGTATGTGTATAATCTCCCAGCTAATGCAATCTGTGTTTTTAAAGGTATGTCTCAGGGGTATTGCAGCAAAATGGGAGGAGGACTAACCCTGCCGTCACCCTGAGTTTTGATTGTGGCTGATCTACTGCAGATCCTACTGCCTTAGGCAGGCTCTAGGCCCTTCTCTTGTTGATGTATGCACTTGGCCATTTGATAACTTTTCATAACATGGAGTCAAACTGGGGGGAGAATACCTGTGTCCAGGGCAGAGGTGATTCAGATTAGCAGTATGTAACAGAGTGTAGGGGTGGACTAGAGAGGAAGGATTTGTGATCCACTTGGTTTTCATAACAAAGTTTAAACCTTTAGCTCAAGAAGTTGTTCTTGACCAGATGTGGTGACACACACCTGTAATCCTGGTGACTTGGGAGGCTGAGGCAGGAGCATTGCAAATTGGGAGCCAGGCTGGGCAACTTAGCGAGACCCTGTCTCAAAATTAAAAATAAAAAGGGCTGGGGAGGGCTGGAGTTGTAATTTAGTGGTAGAGCACTTGCCTGGCACATGTGAGGCACTGGGTTCAATCCTCAGCACCACATAAAAATAAATAAATAAAAATAAAGGTATAAAAAAACCCAAAAGGGCTCAGGATGTGGCTCAGTTGTAAAGTGCCCCTGGATTTAATCCTTAGTATCCCCCACCCCCACCACTGTTTTCCCCACCTCCCGCCATCATATACATTTACATATACACAAAGAACTTGACAGTGAGTTAGAGAAATGGGTACTGGTTCTCCACATCTATGGAATACATGCCGGGGGTGGAGAAAACACTACTTTTACTTTACAGTTAGTGGGCACTCAGTATATACCTGATAAAGATATGAAAGTGATACCTTCACATATTTAAAGAACTCTCTTAGCTGGGGATATAGCTCAGTCAGTAGAGTGCTTGCCTCATATGCATAACACCCTGGGTTCAATCTCCAGCACCACAAAAAACAAAAACAAAAACACTCCAACTGCCTTTAAATTTTCTGTAAAATCTGTAGGAATGAACTGTTGATATGGCCTAGAAAGTCAGCTGGGATGATTTCCAGTGTTGCTGCAACTAATGAAAAAAACATTTTGCTGTATGATATTTAAAGCTCTTAGTATATTAATAAAACTCATAGTAAACTCATAGTGTATTGCTAACATATAATATATATTAGTATGATCTCTATTTGTATATATTAACATAAAATATTCTCTCTTCCATCACTTTTCTCCTTCACTGAATAAGGATCGACATTTCAGTTATTCATTGGCTCATGACATCTATGTTCTATGGCTTTTTCTATTTTAAAAGGTG
Organism: Ictidomys tridecemlineatus; assembly: GCF_052094955.1. Lineage (NCBI taxonomy): Eukaryota > Metazoa > Chordata > Mammalia > Rodentia > Sciuridae > Ictidomys > Ictidomys tridecemlineatus. The sequence goes on from NC_135480.1 coordinate 134,661,212, forward strand.
ACCTTCATTTTATTCTTCAGTATCAGGAATTGGTAAATCGGTGGGCACATCAGACTAATTGTAGAGATCCCAGTAGTACACAAGCTAATTCATGAGTTTATATTGGAAACTTTGATGGCTGCATTAACTTTCAGTCCAGCAGAAATTCTTAAATTGCTGCTTTAGGGCCCTGGCTGGTAATTCGGGTGTGTTAGGAAATTACAGGGAATCACAAAAGCGTAAAATCAGTAAGAGAGCCACAGTTGTATTTCCCACCTGCAGGTGGCAAAGCCAAAGGGAACATTGGAGGACTTGAAGAAGATGGAATGGGCTGCTTGGCTACATTTTGAAGGAGTTATTGTGTTTCCTGGCCATTGGAAATAGGAGACCTGGGGCATGTGCAGACCAATGATGAGCTTCAGAGAGCACTCTTTAATTTCTTCTGGGAGAGTGCTGTCCTGCCATTATTTTTAGAAAATATATATATTTTTGGAGTAAGTCTTGTGCTCTGCCATCAGGAATCACTGGAGAGAAGAGAGCTGTCCATTACCGTGCGCTTACGCGGTTGCAATTGCTGGTGGCATCATCTCCGCAGGCACAGTGGAAGCAAATCAACATGCCCACAGGAGGGAATTCTCATAAAATCCCTACATGAAGAGATTACTCACCCAGTGAATGCTGGCTTTGTATTCTCCCTGAGTTCTCTTTAAGAGGCCCAGCATGCTAGTGTCTCTGCTTTGGCAAACAGCATTGTCTTTCCTTTGGTTTGGTGCACTTATGAAGATTAATTTGGAATGAAATGTAATTGGAGGCCAATTACATCTGATGGCCAGACCTATTAGAACAGAGCAGTGTTGTTGATTGGGAAATGGAAAACATTTGAGATAGTGTCTGGGAAATACATTAAATACGTTGAATGTCACTGCTTTGTCTAATAGCCTAATTTAGATTACTTTTTTTCCTTTGCTATTACATTAGGCTGTTCCAGATAGACTTTGGAGTCTAAGAGGAAGGAAACTGTATGGTAAATGAACACTTACACATCTTGATACATTTATTATAGTTTCTGTAAGAATTAGAAAACACATAAAGGAAATCCTTAGTTTTTGATTTCTCTAGAGAGGAAGAGGACTATAATTTACTTTTTGAGTTTAGTGGTTCATTTGGCCTGTTCAGACTTAATTTCTTCTGAAGTGGTCCTAAAATAATATGTCAGACTACAAGCAACATTGTTGGTGTCTTTGTTTCTATTTTTCTACAGATTTAGTTCTAAAAACTAAAAATTGAGATATAATTTGTATAACATAAAATGTTCCATTTTAAAGTATTCAACTCAGTGGTTTTTAAAAGAATTCTAATTGCTGAATTATAAAGAATAAAGGTAAAGTAAACAATTCAGTGGTTAGTATATTCTCCAAGTTGTGTAGCCGTCACTGCAAATTCCACAATATTTCCAACATCTCTGAGAGGAACTCATGGAACTTATCCTCATGTTCCCTCCCCATTTCTCTCTATCCTCTTGTCCTTTGATAACCAGTAATCTACTTTCTATGCCTATGAATCTGCCTGTTTTGGACTTTGCATATAAAAGAAATCATAGAATATGTGGCTCTTTGTGTCTGACTTCCTTGACTTACTGTAATGTTTTATCCATAACATTTATCCATGTTATAGCATGGGTCAGTATTTTGTTCCTTTCAAGGTCTAAGAGTAGCTGAGAAGAGGAAACTTTCAGCATTCGAAGAGGGCAGTTTGAGTACAGAGAAGGGTGGAATGGAGATCTGCCAACAAAATGAGAAGCTAGATTTTAATGGAAAGGGCTGGTTCCAGGAATAGAACGTGGCTGAAGCTTAACATTTGTGCAGATGATGTAAAATACCCAAAGCTTTAGCACAGGGACATAGGCTTTTGGTGGTGTGAAGTGACCAGGGTTGGATCTGAGCTGGGGAGAAGCATCTTTCACCCCACATGAGAAGCTATTGTTATATCACCAGGGCTGTCAGTGCACCAGGTCCCCAGGCACTTTCCCACTCTGCAACATCACTGTGATGTTCTCCTTCCTGAGAGGTAATCAGAGTTTAAACAAACAAACAAACAAACAAACAAAAAAAGGTTTACCTTTGCTTTGGATTTCCCATGAAGGTAAAAGTTAAAGTTTTGAAAAGCAGAAGAAATTTTTAAAAGAACTGAAACAGACAGGCATATGGGGAGAATGATGAAGAATGAGTTTCTGCTAGCAATTTTTTTTTTTTTTTTTTTTGTGGAAAGAGGGGTGGCCCATATCTAGGACAACAAAAGACTGGGAGCAGGAGTTGAAGTTGACCATGGCAGAGGCAGTGGGCAGGGCAGACACCTCCACCAAAGGAAAAGGCCTTTGACCTCTGCACATTCAGATATTGAGCAGGAACTGAAGCTATTGAGGGGAAGATGGTGGGGTCTACACTCCACATCCTGTGCAAAGGAGTAGTACTTAAAAAAATGTCATTTCAAGAAGCAATTTGGTAGTCACATGCTGTATGTCATTATTGTCACCAAATCCATTACCTCCTTCTCCTCATAGGTTTCTTAGTATTGAATTTCCTGACATTATGATGAATAAACTTGGTTTTAATGTTTATTAATGCCATACTTCCATTGGATGAAGTTTTGACTAGTAATAAGATTCATTATCTCTGCTCTAGAGAGGCATGACTGTAGTAAACCAAGCCCAAGGAAAGAATTTTACTCCTTTGGGGGACCATAATTAACTTTTAAAAAGTTTGAAGTGTGCTTTTCAACTTTGTAAAATTCTATTTTAAATAAAAAAGTATCTGGTGTAATATTCTGCTTACAGGTAATAAAATGTCAATAAAATTAATTTAGGTAGAACTTTACAGTTTATTGTTATTGTAATAACTTTCTGTAGCAATAACTTTTTCCAGATGTAATTGTTGTAAAGGAAGCTGCACACATTTAGCATGTGGAATTTGATATTTTGTCATTTATTTGTATCCATGAAATCACTACCAAGATAATGAATGTCACAACCAAAGTCACTTTGCCCATTTGTTACTCACCCAAACCAATCTGGTTCCCACCCGTCATTACAAACCAATTTGAATGTGGTGGGGTTTCATGCCTATGGGATCACGAGCATGTCCACCTTTGTGTGCCTTTTTTAACTCAGTAAAATTATTTTGAGACTCATCCATACAGTTGTATGTATTGATTTTGCTGAGACATAGTCTATTGTTGGATAATACAAAATTTTCTTTATTTACTTACTTATTGGTGAAGACTTAGATTGTTCAAGTTTTGGATTACAACACACAGAAAAGCTTCTATGAACATTTATCTGTAAGTCATCCTATGTACATACACTTTTTTTCCCCCCCTCTTCAATGAATACCTAAGAGTAGAATGCCTGGAACAAATGATAAGTATATATTTAACTTCTTAAGAAACTACCACTGGTTTTCCATGGTGAATTTCAAAATTTCATGCTCCCAGTAACTATGTATGAGAGCTCCTATTGCTCCATATTCTTCCTGCATTTGGTGTGGTCAGTGTTTAAAAACATTTTTTGGTCATTTTAATATGTAGGAAATTTTACTTTGTTGTAGTTTTAATATGTATTTCCATAGAGATTAATTTGTTGTAGGTTTTTATGTTTAATTATTCGCCCTCTGTGTAATGTTTTTGGTTAAGTGTGCAGATCTTTTGCCTGTTTCTTTCTCCTTCCTTCCTTCCTTCCTTCCTTCCTTCCTTCCTTCCTTCCTTCCTTCCTTCCTTCCTTCCTTCCTTCCTCCCTCCCTCCCTCCCTCCCCTCCCCTCCCCCCCTCCCCTCCCCTCCCCTCCCCTCCCCTCCCCTCCTCTTTTCTTTTCTTTCTTGTTATAGATGGACATAATAGTATTGTTTATGTGGTACTAGGGATTGAACCCAGTACCTCATGGTGCTAGGCAAGCGCTATACCACTGAGCCACAAACCTACTTATTTTCTTATTATTGAGATTCAAGACTTTTTAATATTTTATGGATACAAGTCTAGATACATAGTTTCTCCTTGCCTGTGGTTTTCTTTTTATTTTTCTTACAGCGTCTTTTGAATACTTTTAATGAATTCAATTTATTTACTTTTTCTTTTATGAACTATGCATTTGGTATCTTACAAAAGAAATTGTTGCCTAATCTATATTCACAAAGATTTTCTCTTCTTTTTATGGTTGTTCAAAACATTACATAGCTCTTGACATATCATATTTCATACTTTAGATTCAAGTGGGTTATGAACTCCCATTTTTACCCCGTATACAGATTGCAGAATCACATCGGTTACACATCCACATTTTTACATAATGCCATATTAGTAATAGGAAAGTAGCAGAATACAAAAGATTTTCTCCTTTGTTTTCTAATGTATCTAATGTAAAACTCGTAATTCTAACACTTAAAAGCATAGGAGAAAATCTTGAGTTAATTTTTATGAATGATGTGAGAAATGATATCAGTTTATTTTTTATGCATATGGATATCTAGTAGTTCCAGTACCATTTGTTGAAAAGACTCTCTTTTCTCCTCTGATTTGTCTTTGAAGTTTTGTTAATCATCAGTTGTCATTATGTGTGTGTGTCTAGGTCTGTTTTCAGCCTATTTCATGGATCTGTTTATCTGGATGTTGGTACTATAGTCTTGATTATTATCATTTTTAAACCAGGGATTGAATAGGGATGCTTAACCACTGAGCCATGTTCCCAAACCTTTCTTAAAATTTTTGTAGTTATAAATTGACAGAATGCCTTTATTTTATTTTTTTATTTTTATGTGGTGCTGAGAATCGAACCCAGTGCCTCACGAATGCTAGGGAAGCGCTCTGCCTTTGAGCTACAGCCCCAGATCCCCAATGGTCTCACTGAGTTACTTAGGGCCTCCCTAAGTTGCTGAGATTGGCTTTGAACTCACAATCCTCTTGCCTCAGTCTCCTGAGCCACTGGTGCACCACTGCACCTGGCTATTGTAGGTTTTTTTTTTTTTAAATATTGTTTTTAATTGTCAATGGACCTTTATTTATTTATATGTGTTGTTGAGAATTGAACCCAGTACCTCACACATGCTAGGCAAGTGCTCTACCTCTGAGCCACAACCCCAGCCATGGCTACTGTAAGGTTTTTTTTTTTTTTATGCCTTTATTTTATTTATTTAGGTTTTTTAATGTGGTGCTAGGAATCGAACCCAGTACCTCATGTGTGCGAGGCAAGCGCTCTACCACTGAGCCACAACCCCAGGCCCCCCCATTGTAGTTTTTAAAATGTCTTAAGATCATGTTAGCCTCCAGCTTTTTTCCCCCAGAATCATTTGAGTTTTCCAGTTTTTTTCATTTCATTTCCCATTGAATTTTATTGAAAATTATCAATTTCTACAATAGAGTCCTCTGGAATTTTGATGTGATTTATTTAACTCTGCAAATCAATATAGGAAGAGGGGATGTCTTAGCAATTATTAGTTTTTAACACATATTTTTCCATACAGATGATTGTGTCATCTGTGAATAAATTCTTTCTTTCTAATATGGATTTACATTTCTTTTCTCATTACATTGACTTGAACTTCCAGAACTTTTTTGTTAGTAGAAGAAATAAGAGACCATATCTTCATTTTATTCTCAATCTTAGAATGAAAACATTCAGTCTTTCCCAGTAAGTATAATGTTTTATATAGACAGTTTTCATTAGTTTGAGAATGTCCCCTTATAATCCTAGTTTGCTGGCCTTTTCTTTTTTTAAATGAGGAATGCATGTAGGATCTTTTAAAATGCTGCTTCTATGTATGTTGAGATCAACATGATTTTATCATTATTTTTTAAGTGGCGAATTATTTATTTCTGCTCTGATCTCCTAGATTTCCTTTCTCTTATGCATTAATTTGCTCTTTATATAGTTCCTTAAGGTAAAAATAGGGTATTAATTTGAGACTTTTCTGTCTTTTTTAAAAAGGTACTTAGTATTTTATTTTTTAGTTTGCAAATATTTGAAGATTTTTCTAGATATCTTTCTGTTATTGGTTTCTAATTCCATTATAGTCAAAGGGCTTATTTTCTCTGAATCTTTTTAAACATTGAGACTGGTTTTATAATCCAGAAGATGGTCTGTCTTGATTAATATTTCTTGTGCAGTTGAAAATTATTATAATTGTTTTGTCATTGGGAGAAGTGCTCTAAATGTCAGAGTAGTTAATAGTGTTCAGTTCTTCTATATCTTTGATGTTTTCTATTTGAGCTAATAAGTATTGAGAAAGGGATGTTGAAATCTCTGAGTATAGTTGTGGTCTCATCTGTTTTTATTTGCCTTTTTATTATTGTTTGTTATATTTTGAAGCTCTGCTATTAGGTAAATAAACATTTACAATTGTTATATCCTTTTGATAAGTTGATTCTTTGTGAGATGATATTGATAATATTTCTATTATAATCCACTCTGATATTAGTTTTCTTTTGACTATTGGTGTTAGAATGATATGTCTTTTTCTGTCCTTTCACTTTTAAACCATTTTCATACTTAAAATATTTCTTATAAGCAGCAAGTTGTTGGGTCTCTATATCATATATCTTCTGGCTGCTTTTAGGATTTTCTTATTATCATTGTTTTTCAGCATTGTGACTATTACCTACCTTTTTTGATTTTCTTTACGTTTCTTCTGCTTAATGTGTGTTGAGGTTCTTAAAGCAGTGGTATTATAGTGTAATTAGTTTGGGAAGGTTTCACGTGTTTTTTCTTAAAATATTTTCCTTTTATGTTGCTTTTTCTCCTCTTTCAGGTTTCAGATCCCCAGTGTGCTAAATAGCTTGACATTGGTTCCACAATCATTGAGATTGTTTTTTTCCAGTCTTTTTATTCTCTGTGGGCCTCAATTTTGATAATTTCTGCTGCTGTATCTTCAGAATCACATAATGTTTTCTTATTGGTCTTATCTGCTCTTATTTTATCTGTTGTACTCTTTGCTTTGGATATTGTATTTTTAATCATTAGAAAATTCCACTTGGGTCTTTTTTATATAAATATACTCCTTTCTATTGTCTTCATGTTCATGTTTTCCTTTACATTCTTGGACTGGTAGAAAATAATTAGTATAGCTTTTTAAAAAACAATCTGTCTGCTAATTCCAACATCTTTTTCTTCCTTTGTTTGTTTGTTTTTGGGGGGGCGTGTCTAATTTTATTGAGGTTCCCCATTGTTATCTTTTCTCATTTCCTTATTTGCCTAGTAGTTTTCAGTAGGATGTCAGATATTCTTGGTTGTTGGGTTTTTTGGATTTCTTTAAATAGTGATGAACCTTGTTGATCCATTAATTAAGACTTGGAATCAATTTGACCATTTTTAGACATTTGTTAGGGTGAGTTTAGGGCAGTTTCTATTCTATGGTTACTTAAACTTCACTGTGGGGACACCTTTCTGAAAACTCAGTGACTTTGTGTGTGTGTGTGTGTGTGTGTGTGTGTGTGTGTGTGTGTGTGTGTGTTGGTGGGGGGGGGCAGGGAGTACTGGGAATTGAACTCTGGGCACTTGTCTACTGAACTACATCCCCAGCCCTGTTTTATATTTTATTTAAGAGAGAGTCTCAGTTGTTTAGTGCTGCACTGTTGCTGAGGCTACCTTTGAACTCATGATCCTCCTGTCTTAGTCTCCTGAGCCTCTGGAATTATAGGTGTGCGCCACTGTGCCTGGCTTCAGTGACTTTTTTGACTGGTGGGGACATGAACTGTGTGATACTTGGGGATTGCTCAGACTTTGCTTTCCCAGGTTTCTTTCCCAAGACTTCTTGAGTTTTCATCCCACTCTTCCTAGATCATTATTCAGCTGAAGATTCAAGTGTTTCCTGCAAATTCATGGGTGGCTCTCTACTTGCAACATTGTGTCTTGCAGATTTGGGCCTTTCACCTTTCCTGAACTTCCCATATTTTTTCTCAACTGACTAGAGTCAGCCTTAGCACTGGATTTTGTTTGGGATCTTCCTGGTCATGTTTGCAGAACTACTTCCAGGAGGTTATTTGAGGGCAGTCATAGATTTACTTGTATCCCTGTGCTGCCTATTGTCTGATGTCTTTAAACAGTTGAATCACATGTTTTCATTTGATTTTTTTAAAAGTTATTTTCCATTGTTGAAGTGAATGAATATAAATTCAAACTCTAGCAAAATCAATTAGATTTTAAAAAGTATTTACTTTTATCATTTTGATTTTACATATGAAAAATATTACCAGACATTACTTTTAAAGAGAAGAGCAATTTAAATTGTTCTTTTGTTTGTTGGAATCTGGACTGTGACTTTCAAATAATAAAATATATTTAAGTTATTTCACACAGAGAACGATCTCATATAGTTGCTTGTACTAAATGATTTTGTGGCTCTCTGTTCATTATTAGCTTCTCATTTAAAAGTTAGTTATACAGAATGCAGGAAAAAAGTAAACTCTTAAATTTCTTATTTTCTATTTGTTCTAGTGCTAGTGAAAAGGGATTGACCATGTGATAGTTTAAATGACAATGGATTTTCTATAGTCTTAATTTTTCTTGGTTACTCCATCTTCTACAAATGATATTTTGTATTAACTATATTTTATTAATTCTGGGGTATTTGGCATTTGGGCCTTGCTGATCCTGGAGTGCCTCTCAGGCCTAGTTAATTCCTAGAGTTAGTGAATAATTGCCCTGTGAAAATAATTTTCATATGTACCAACTGGTCCAGAGTCCCTACCCACCAACTACCTCTGTGAAAACTCTTGCAGTTTGAATCATTCACTACCTGCTACAACATTATCCTAGGGCCAGATTCTCAACAACAAAGGATAATCCCTGTACCCTAGAGCCCATTGAAATTGTTTAGCCAATTCTGCTTTTTCCTACTCTGCCAACCCCATTTCTTACTGAGAAAACTACATTTAAGGCTCTGGCCCATGCTTTCCCCTTACTCCTGAATCCTGGGTGGCCTGGTGCTTCCTGGTGTGGCATGCCCTTTCCTTTTGGGAGCTAAGAATCACAAACCATCTATTCAGTTGCATTCATTTACAGATCTGTTGGCCTCACCATACCTGAAAAAAAAAACGTACTTTTTAAAACATTGGAAAATTTTATTCAAATGTATTCAAATTTCTTTCTTAGAATAATCAAGCCAAAGGTATTAAGAGAAATTTGGAACTTGAAGTAGGAAAAGAAAGGGATGTCTGTTGTAACTATCAGAGCTTTTGTCATCCCCACCCCAACTCTCACCCTCTCTTTTTTTTTCCTCCTTAGTGCTGGGGATTGAAACCAGAGCTTTACACATGCTAGGCTCAACCACTGAGCTACATCTGCAGTATTATTTTAAATTTTATTTAGACACATTGTCTTGTTAACTTACCCAGGCTGGCCTTGAGTTTACAACTCATCCTCCTGAATAGCTAGGATTACAGATCTATGTCACCATGCTTGGTTAAGCTCTTGCTTTTATGAGGGCCTTGGAAGAGAGGGAAATAAAAGGGGTAGAGAACATGAAAGTAAAGAAAGATTTCCAAAGAAAGCGTGATGATTCCATAGAGCATGTTAGATGTAATTAAATGTTCCTAAAAAAACTCTTGGAGGCTGGGTTGTGGTGCATGTGTGAGGCACTGGGTTCGATTCTCAGCACTGCATATAAAAATAAATGAATAAAATAAAGGTTCATCAACGTCTAAAAATAAAAAAAAACCCTAACAAACAACTAAAGCTCATATATTCTGTAATGTCAAGAAGTCTAAAGATAGTTATTACATTCCAACGGAATGAATAAGCTCAGTGTTATGCCTACATTAATAAAAAAGAAAATAAATGATGTTGAATAAAGAGGCAAGGAATCCACTTATTAACAACCTTTGTCGTGATTTTGGATGTGCAGGCAATACATCAGATCTCACTTAGCTCCCACTCTTCAGGTTTTACAGTCGAAGGTCACGTGGTAGTGGCTGAACATACACGATTTTCAGAATTGTGTATATTCTTTGAGTCTTAATCATGAAATCCTTAGTTTCTAAAAATTTGCTGTGGAGAAGTTAGATTTATCTTCAGCATTTATTTATAGAGAGGCTCCTTTTTTTAAAAAAAGATTTTCTTTTGAAATATTTTAAAATGTTAAATGTACAGCATAGGAAAAGAAAAAATTATTTTGATAATTATAGAAATATAAAGCAGTACACAAAAAATATACTGTCCTATAATGTTTTGATGAAAATATTCAAAACTGAACTTGTGCTATTTCCTCAAAAACCTGCTGCTTTCATGCACATTAAAATTTGCAAATGATAGTGTAGAAAATTTATCTGCAGAATTATTTCTGTAAAATCTGGAGTTGTAGAGGTTTAGTCAGCTTTTTCACTGGTGTAACAAAAAGACCTGACAAGAAAGAATAGAGAAAAAGGGTGGGAGGGGAGAGACAGACAGACACTCTGATACTGTCCTTACCAGGGATAAAATATAAACCCCAAACGCATACTCTCAGTGACTCACCTCCTTCAGCCACACTCTACCTACCTATAGTTACCACCTCAATTAATCCCTACAAAGGGATTAATTCACTGATTAGATTAAAGCTGTCTAACCTAATCATTTCACCCCCCTAAACCTTCTTGTATTGTCTCACACATGAGCTTTTGGGGGACATCTCACATTTAATCCACACAGTGACAGTCTGTTTTTATCTAAAGATATATTTGTATTTTGTGGAGATTTTTTATATTATAATACAAATAAATTTTACATTATTTGTAAGTGTGAATTAAAATATAAAAGCTGTGTATAGAAACAAGATTAAAAGAACTAGTAATTGTAAAACCAGTTGATTTTTTTTTGGGGGGGGGTACCAGGGATTGAACCCAGGGGTGCTTAACAACTGAGCCATATCTCCAGCCCTTTTATATTTTCGATTGAGAGACAGGGTCTCACTAAGTTGCTTACTGCCTCTCTTAAGTTGCTGAGGCTGGTTTTGAACTCACAGTCCTTCTGCTTCAGCCTGACATTACAGGCATGCACCACCACACCTGGCAAAGGAATTCAGTTTTTCAAATTAAAATATACAAGAAGGAGAGAAAAAAATATTGAGTGTTGGAAAATTTAAATGAATTAAGAGACTTTGGAATTATGGAACAGTATGAATAGAACAGCAAAATTTTACAAAGTTAATTTATTATAGAAAGAAGAATTACTATAGAGAGAAGAATATAGTGTGAAGAATCACTTGGCAAACTCATTAAATATTGAACTGTCTGAGACTCTCCCTGCATGATTCTTTCGATCAGGTATACCACACCTTTGAAATATACCACATCTTGGAAAAACAGTGACATGGAAGTTTATATTACATGCACAATAAAGTGTTCATTTCTTTCCTTATTTCTCTTTTCTGCAAACCATCTTAGTGCTAAGCACATTTTGGAGTACCTCTGAGTTGGAAAATGATGGGTAAATAATTAAAGAACTGAGGGGTTTTTCAGTGAATGCACAGTGCTAGTCTTTGGATTGAAATCAGTCTGTGTGCGTATTTTGTTTAGCATAGCTGGTGGTCTCCTTCCTCAATGCATTTTATCAGCGACAGTTCCTAGTGCTTCCTGTTGTCCTGCACTGCATTCATGGCTTCCTGCATTTGCTTGACTTGCCTGGTTGTTAATGGCATTAGATTGTGACTGACCTGAGAGGACCTTAGTGACAGACATCTTGGTCATGAAATGATGACCCAGTTAAAAACTGTATGCCTAACGGTGCAAATATTCTCACCTTACTTGATTTCTTTTTCTTTTTCTTTTTTTTTAAGAGAGAGTGAGAGAGGAGAGAGAGAGAATTTTTTAATATTTATTTTTTAGTTCTCGGCGGACACAACATCTTTGTTGGTATGTGGTGCTGAGGATCGAACCTGGGCCGCATGCATGCCAGGCGAGCGCGCTACAGCTTGAGCCACATCCCCAGCCCCTTACTTGATTTCTTTAAAAGTTTTTAGTCATTCGTACATATAATCATTCTTACATTTTGTCAATTCCTTAACCTCCAAAGGAAGTCCTAAATTTTCCACATTAACAAATAGGCCAAAGCAATTTACAGAATTTCACAATCAGAAAGTCATTTATTGTTCTTGTAGCACTGTGTTTTTTGGCTTGGAGCTATAGATGTACTTTTCTAGTTTTATTTGGTAATTAAAAAAAACCCTAATCTTTATTCTCTCTGTATTGGCAATAGGATACAATAGAGACACAACCCCAAACTGATTTTTGGAAAAAGTAGATTGATTTATAGAGTTTTAAGTTCTGGTTCTTGAAGAAATCTTAAAAAATAATGAAAAATAAGTAGCAGCAGACAACTTTTACTGATAATTTACTATGTTCCAGAAACCAAACTAAATATAGTATTTGTGCTTTTAACCCTCCCAATAAGTTTATCTGATAATAACTCTTCCACTATTCCTGTTATAAAGATGAGGAAACTGATGTTCAAAAGTGTTAATTTATCCACATTGCCTTTATAAAGAGAAGGTTTGTGTTACAAAATTTCTAAAGATTCACAGAAAAATAATACAGTATTTGATCTTATAAGAAAATGCCTGCCATTTAAAATGTGACTTTAAGATGCTACTCAATGTTAAGTTGCCACGAGATGGATGTGTCACATAGGCAAAGTACCCACAGAAACATTTAGGTGGTAACTAACAAGCATATGTCTAAACATATACTTCCTTGCCTCATTCTGATTGCACTTGGCCACTGAGCTCACAGTCTTCTATTCCCATAGTATAAGATGATACTGTTCCTTGTTGTTCTGTATTGCTAGTGGCCAGCTGAAAGTCATATTAAATAAGATAGTCTCCCTGGTGCCTATTCCCCTTCCTTCCCTGCCTCTGTAGCTTGTAGGTATTTGACCTTTCTTTCACTCGGGTTGCTCATGAAACCCCACTGCCTCTGTGAACCTGACCTAGTTGGAAAAGAACAGGTGAATTCCCTGTGCTCTACTGCTGCCCTGAGCATTTGCTTCTTATTAATTGCTTCCATGCAAGAGGGATTGTGTCCCTTTCCATGCCTAGTGCAAATAGTTACATGTTGCATGCCCACTGGGATGGGGCAATTATAGTATTGTAGATACTACAATTATTTTGATTTTATACTGCCAGCATTTATCTCTGTCATTATGTCCTCACCAATACTGTCAAATAAAGCTACTTGGTCAGCTGTCATCTTTATTCTGAGTACTCCTTCCAGTGCTATCTCATATCACGTGAGTGATACTCAATGCAGTTCCTTTTTTTTTTTAATCCATCTAGGCCATTTGGTCACATTCCTAGTTCAAAACCTAGAATAAATGATACCTCCCTGGGTGTGACTTTTTGTATCATTTTTCTGTTTTATTGATTCTTGTAAGACCATGCAGTTGTTACAGAATTCTCCTACCCACGTCTTCTTGAGTTTGAAACTACTTTCTCAACTCTTCCCACATTCCAGGACATGAGACAGGAAACTGGGCTTTTGTAGTGTGTAGCAGAATTCTCTTACACCCACTGTATAAAGCTGGTCCCTGGGGTTCAGCAGTGCAAGCTCTTCAGTGGAATACAGTTGAATACAAATGGCATATGCAGAGGAGATGGACCCTTTTACTTCCATGCCCTAGTGCTTAGTTTACTCAGTTTTCTTCCTTGGGCTGAGTTTGGTGAGAAGGCATTTTCCCTCCTTCCCTTTCCAAAGGCTTTCTATTCCTCATTGAAGAGAGGCTGAAAGCTAGAATTAAGAATGCTGGTAAATGGACAGAGTTGGAGAATATCATGCTAAGCAAAATAAGCCAATCCCAAAACCCAAAAGTGGAATGTTTTCTCTGATATGCAGATTCTAATTTATTATGTGGGGAGTGGTGGGCGCCCTAGGGAAGAATAGAGTTATTATAGATTATTTGATTAGGTAGAGGGGAGTGAAGTGAGGGGGGGTACAGGGATAGGAAGAATAGTGGAATGAATCAGACATTATTATCCTAGGTATACAGAACTATATGACTGATGTGATTCTACGTCATGTACAACCAGAATGAGAAATTATACTTTATTATATATGATGTATCAAAGTGCATTCTACTGTCATGTATAACTAATTAAAACAAAAGTTTAAAAAAAATGCTGAGAAGAGACTCCATAACTGAGCAACACTAATCCAAGAGAATTACAATTCTGTCCCAGGAACAGATCTTCTCATAGGATGTATGGCTTCCTAAGTTAAAGATCATTATATTATAAGGAAGATATTAATCTTCTGGAGTTTGAAACTACTTTCTCAGCTCTTCCCACATTCCCAGGACATGAGACAGGAAACTGGGCTTTTGTAGTGTGTAGCAGGATCATGGCAGGGTCACAGATTGATGGATGGGGATTTAAATTTCTTTAAGCAGTTAAGAGTTGTTTTTTAGTGGTTACCTTCATTTCTCCTCTCTTTGGAAATTATAAATTTTTGCTTCAATTTTTAGATCAGGTAAGTTAAGATGGAATGATACTGGATTTCTATGTAAAATACCAATATTTTGTAACTTTATCAGGGTGTCTGGAGAGTTAAAATGACTTATGTAAAAGACTTTAGAACAAAGTTTGGTAAATAGAAATGATCAATACACATTTTTATTACTACTTATTAATGAAAAAAAGACCTGTTAAAAACTACCAGAGAAATAAAAATTTTAGCTGGGCACGGTAACACTTGCCTATAATCACAGCAGCTGAGGAGGTTGAGGCAGGAGGTTTGTGAGTTCAAATCCAGCTTCAGCAACTTGGTGAGGCCCTAAGCAACTCAGTGAGACTCTGTCTCTAAAATATAAAAAAGGCCTGGGGATGTGGTTCTGTAGTTAAGTGCCTCTGGGTTCAATCCCCAGTACCGCGCCCCACCCCCCAAATAATAAAATAAAAAAAATAATAAAATAAAAAAATTTTACATTAAGCATTTTATTTATTGTGCTATTTCTTGTTCATAGGTCCACTGAAGATTGTTGCAAAATTACCATGAAACTTCACCACTTGATCTTGAATGGAAATGCATGATTGCTACCATCAGCCTTTCAGATGGCTGTGTTTTATGATGATTTTAGATAACCTACAATGAATAAATAGCTTGAATGTTATCCATTAAATTGCCATGGCATATACTGAATGTTTAATACGAGAGGACATTTCCTTTAAGTACTGAAAAATCAAAAGCGTTAATATCCTGTTCCTGTAAAACTAAAGGTGTCTAACACCTACCTATAAAAAGAATTTAGGTTAATCCACAAAATTGTTCCACTAAGTGATTTGAAGTAGGCAAATTAAAAGCCTGCCTTAATATTTTCATATTTATTCAATCTTTCAATGAATTAAGTTTCTTGAAAATGATTAATACGTACCAAACTTTGCATTACTAGAGCTAAATGTTACTATTACTTTTAGTCAAGTTTGTTTTGCATGTAAGTAGAAACAGTATAGCCATGTCTGGGGCTGTAGCTCAGTAGTAGAGCGCTTGGCTAGCATGTGTTAGGCACTGGGTTCAATACTCAGCACCACATAAAAATAAATAAAATTTTTTAAAAAATGAAGGTAATATGTCCATCTACAACTAAATAATAATAATAAAAAGAATCAGTATAGCATTATGTATATACATGCTTAAATGCAGTTATATAGCTTTACTAGTTTTCTGGCATGCTTTAGTACGAAGTAAAAGTTCTAGAAAACCTTTCCATTCCACTTACATTGGAACAACTTCTGCAGAGTCTGTGCACCCTCTCAGTTGCTACTGTAAAGTGTGTCATGCCTCACCTTAAATTCAGGCTTATTATCTGGGCAGCTAGTATTTGGTATAGTGTAGGAGAGATCTGGTTTAGTAGAAATCATGCAGTTGTCAGGAACAAATTGAATAAGCACTCAGCTTGTTAGTGAGAGAGTGTTACAGAGTTTTCTCTGGACACCATTTTGACTTCCTCAGAAGGGCTTTGTTTTTATGTTGGTGGTCAACACAGGAATGACTATTGGCTTTTGTTCCCATAATAGCATTGTGGTAAGAATGAACAGTATGATGCCAGGCCTGCTTTTACAATTAGCTGGCTGTGTGGATTTATCTGGTCTCTTAATAGTGCTGTGCCTCAGTTTATATATCTGTAATAAACAAAGAGTGTGAGGCGGAGGATCTTGATGGCTTTTTGTGGCTCTGGGATCCTAATTTTGTGTCCCTTGGATCCTGACATTCTTTGAGGCATTCTTTCTTGAGGGCTGATCTGATTTGATGTTAAACCATCCAGGAACCTCTGAGACAAGGCGAAAGTCACACTGTTGGTATGCTCACCGCAGTTACTTAACCCAACCCTTGGTGTCAGTCTCTGGTTTTAACAAGCATCAGGTGCTTCTGAAACACAAGCCTAGAAATTATAGTGCTCTCAGTTCTTGTATTCTTTAGTACTGCCACGGTGCACTATGACCCTGTTGACATGCCTACATTAACACACCTTTCTTTGCTCTGACACTTGCTGTATGAAAGGAAGAAAGCCTTCTGAGTTGAACAAATTAGGAAGAAAAAAGATAAAATATTCTAGAGAGAATGGAAATCTGGCTAATGTCTTATAGTGAAATCCAGCTGACCCCTGTCTCAATGATAATATTATCATTTCCTGTATCAAATGCAAACAAAAGAAGAAATGAGACTTTCTCCGGATCACATATTAAACCCAGGTGTTGCAGTTTGTATCTTGAATGTCCCCTATAGGATCATGTACTGAAGGCTTGTTCTTCAGCCAATAGTGCTTTTGGAAGATGATGAAATCTCTAAGAGGTGAAGCCAAGTGGGGAGGGCATTAGATCATTAGAGGTGTCTCCTTGTAAGGGATGTTGAGACTCTGGCTCTTCTTTCTCTCTTTCTTTGCTTCTCAATCCCATTGAAGGGGATGTTAAGACCTTGGTTCTTCCTCCTCTCTTTCTTTGCTTCCTGACAGCCATGAGGTGAGGGCCTTTGCTCTGTCATATACTCCTCATGAACCTGTCATATACTCCAGCCTGAACCTTTGAGACCATGAGCCAGAATAAACCTTTCCTTCTTTAGGGTGATTTATCTCAGATATTTTGTCGTCGTGATGGAAAGCTGACACGTGAGGACGTGAGGTGATAGGGAAATGAAACATGATGACAGTTCTTTTTTTTTTTTTTTCAAGATGTAGTCTCAAAGATATCTTAAATCTTTTTCTGTAAGCATAATCTTTTGTGCCATTCAGGTAATTAGAGTACAAAATATTTGTGACTTGATTTTTGAATTTGATAGGAATAGACAAACATTTGTGACACTGAAGGAAGAGAACAGCTTAAAAAGTTGTTTCAACAGTAAATGTGTTGGGGACAGTAAATTCCAAGGGCCAAATAAGGTTTTGCACCAGCAGCAGGCAGTAGCTAGGTCACAAATAAAGTTCAGTTGTAGTTGTTACTTGGTTCAGTCTCATTGCTAACCAGCCGTATTCTAATTACTTCTTTCGTTTTTTTTTTTCCAAATATTTTTTAGTTGTTAATGGATCTTTTTAAAAATTTTATTTATTTACTTATATGTGGTGCTGAGGATCAAACCCAGGGCCTCATGCATGGCAAGCAAACACTCTACCACTGAGCCACAACTCCAGCCCCTACTTCCTTAGTTTTGGTAGCCACAACATTTATTATCTGTTCAAACACTGGCAGATTAAATACCGTAAGAGGATTACCTAATAAAGCAGTCACAGATGAACTATCTTTTGTTTTGTTTTTGTTTTTAATGAAGAAAAGGCCTGCTTGTGCATGGATTCATTGCCTTAGAAGGCACCTTTTCCAGGGCCTTGGAGCCATTTCTAATCCAGGTCATGGCTTTCAGTGGTGTACACTGCAAGACAGCTCACATTAGAATTTGCTCTGGGTCAGGTCAAATGGGAACTGGGGCCTCCCCTCCATGCAGTGTTTTGTAGTCTGTTTACACCAACTTTTAGGTATTGTCTTAAAGATACTGAACTAGTTTCAATGCATAGAAATCACTTTCTTTATGTCATTGTTAGAAATGATTTCCACCTGGTAGGCTTCAATGAGGCAATGTACTTGGGAATATAACATGATGCAACATTTATTGGAGTGTATTATTTTGTTTTTAACTTGAAAACAATTTTTTTAAAATTTATTGAAACTTCTGCAAAGTAAATTAAAGATAAGATTGGTTATTTTGATAGGGTTTTCAGAAATATACTTAATATTTCCCTGATTTCCCCTTTCAAAGTTTTATTCATGTTTTTCCAGTCTAATTCTTTTCTTTGGATATAAGTCACTAACATGAAATCTGATATTTTGTTTTTGTTTATTATTTATTAGTGGGCTTCTTAGACATTGACCTATGAATTATTAAGCAATACACAGAGTGAAACGAATGTTGAGTTTAGTAGTTAAGTGATAATATTATTGATTTAGCATGGTAAATGGAATTTGGAGGACACTAGAAAAATTAAATACCTATTGGCTATTTTGAATTGAAATTTGAAACTAAATGAAAACTTTATAAAAGCTAATATTTAACTCATTGCATTTATTTATTTTTTATTAACTGATTAGGCAATCACTTGCAAGGACACACAACTCATATGTGGTGTATATACAGTAAAGGCACTGTTGGATACTATTAATATGCTTATTTTTGGTGTGACATCATTTTTGTTATAAAAGAACTAAAAGTTGGGATGTACAAAGGAGAATTTTATAAGAAACAGTTATGCTCAGTGCTGTTTTTATTTTTATTTTTGGTTGACATGTTATATGCAGGGAAATTGAAAGTAGTTCTTTGAAGGTACAATTTTTAGAATTTCTGCATTTCTCCCTCTATTTTGTAGAATTATTGGGTCACCCCATTGTAACTTTTAAAAGAACAATAGCAACCAAAGCTTAATCTTAAATACAAAAACTGAGCTTATTTCTGGCTTTAAATCAACCTATGTTTAGACCTATTTTCTCATTTTGTTAAACAGGATGGAGAAATAGAAAATATAGACATAGGGTTGGGGTTGTGGCTCAGCGGTAGTTAGAGTGCTTTCCTAGATCGTGGGAGGTCCTAGGTTCGATCCTCAGCACCACATAAAAAGAAATAAATAAAACAAACGTATTGTGTCCAACTACAACTAAAAAATAAATATTAAAAAAAAGAAAATATAGACATAACCTAAACCTTTTAATTTTAGCCTGGGGAGGAGACTTGAACCCACAAGGAATTGGATATTTTTTTTTTTTTTACATTTTTAATGTTTTTATTTGTGCATAATAGTGGGGTTCATTCAGACAAAAGCATACATGCATGGAATATAATTTGCTCCATTTCAGTCTCCAGTACTTCCTCTTTCACTCCCTTCTTCCCTCCCCCTCTTTCCTTTTCTCTACTGGTGATAATTTGCAATTTTATCTGTTATAGAATATTTGTGATAACAATCATTGTGCATAAATATTATCTACATTCCTGATTATTTAGAGAAATATAGTCATAAGACATCTTCAATTGCAACAGGAAAACCAACTCAAAATGGACTAAGCAACAAAGGGAATTTATTGGATGCTATAACTAGAAACACAAAGTGGAGAAATTTCAAGTTTGGTGTGTCCATCAGCTCAATGATGTCACCAAATACCCAATTTGCATCTTCAAGAGTCAGCTTCATCTGAAGGCAATCCCCTCCAGGGCTGGGAAGTGGCTGCCAACACAATCAAAACTGTATAATTTTATTACTTTGTTCAGTGGGTGAGTCAAATGACTGTTAAACAGGAGACTACAATACCTCAGCCACCCCGAGCCAATTTCTTTCTTTCTTTTTTTTTTTTATTGTTGGTCGTTCAAAACATTACACAGTTCTTAATACATCATCTTTCACAGTTTGATTCAAGTGGGTTATGAACTCCCAACTTTACCCCGTATACAAATTGCTGTATCACATCAGTTACCCTTCCATTGATTGACATATTGCTTTTCTAGTGTCTGATGTATTCTGCTGTCAGTCCTATTCTCTACTATCCCCCCTCCCCTCCCCTCCCCTCCCCTTTTCTCTCTCTACCCCTTCTACTGTAAATCATTTCTTCCATTTGTATTATCTTGTCTTACCCTTCCTTTCCTCTTATATATCATTCTCACTCCCTTTCCCTCCCACCTCTCATTCCTGTTTAATGTAAATCTTCTTCTCAAGCTCTTCGTCCCTACCCTGTCCTTGTTTACTCCCCTTATATCAAAGGGGTCATTTGGTATTTGTTTTTTAATGATTGACTAGCTTCACTTAGCATAATCTGCTCTAATGCCATCCATTTCCCTCCAAATTCTATGATTTTGTCGTTTCTTAATGCAGAGTAATACTCCATTGTGTATAAATGCCACATTTTTTTTTAGGAATTGGATATTTTTGAGTTTTGTCTTTTTGCCCACTTGTGATTATCCCACTCATCATTAGATGGCTTTAGGGGCAGCCAACTTCTTTGTAATATGAATGTTCCAGGTTCGGGGGGAATTCATGCTATCTTTCTCACTCTCTTGCTACAGAACTGCTTTGTGTCATATGGACTGATCCTGGGGGCAGAGTGACTATTGACAAAGCTTATTTAGGAAATTTTGAAAATGAACTTTCCTTGAGATCATTTAGAACTCTTGGACCTAATGACTCCTGGAGATAGCCCTCTCCCCCAGTTGCACCTACCCCCATGCTTTTTTCTAAGGTTGGATGATGTCAAAAGCCATGGAGTTCATCTGTGCAGACTCTTCTTAAAGAAATCCCCTTCTCTGGCATCTAGTTTCAGGGACATATTCCAGCCATGGCTGCAGAATCAGTCAGGCTTTACATAGAGAGATTGACCCTTCTGGATGTCAACAACTAGGAAAATAAACTATGAAGCTGAGAGACTAACTGGTCTTGTGTAACTTATGAGCAGCCTGTGAACGTATTTGTGAAAGATGAGCCCAGACATCCATGGCTAATATATTAAAATAAGCAAATGAAAGTGATTTTGGTAAAAGTTGATTCTGGTAAAAGCATTCTTATTTTGTAGATGAGCCTTAGAATACAATTGGTTGGAAGTACAGAATATTAATCTTGCCTGTATGTGCTTTCAATCTTATCTAAAGAATGTGGGGTTTTTTTTACAAATTAAGATTTTGTTTTATAACCTGTTTTTAATACATTGTAGACATTTTCAATGACAGCATAATATTTTTAATAGCTACCAGTATTCAGTTTTATAGATGTACTTGATTTTTGTACCAGGATCCTATTAATTTATGATGATGATGATGATGATGATGTGCTGGGGATTGAACCCAGGGCCTTGTGCATTCGAGCAAGCACTCTGCTAACTGAACTATATCCCCAGATCCTGAGGTCCTATTTATTGATTAATTTAGTTTTTTCTAGTTTCTAATTATTACTTTGTACCTTTAACTGACCCCTCTCCCCCATGAGAACATTATAATGACTATTTTACTATTCATACATCTTTTCACATTAGTTAACTGGTCCTAGTATAAAAAATATTTATTTACACAAAAAATAAACACCATGTATGCACATATTAAAAGATTTTAAAGTACAGTAGTATATAAAATAAGAAGCAAAAGCCTTCTTCTCTTTCCCCATTTCTTCCCTAGAGATAACCTCTTGTAAACATTTTCTTGTTTATCCAGAGACGATTTTTGTTTTTAAAACACAGAAGGCAGATATTGAAATTTCAGTAGATGGACAATATGGTGCAGAAAGGGGCCTGGGAGTGTAGCTGTCTGCTGAATGGGCAAGGCTTCTTGAAGCAAATGGCTTCTGGTGTGTGTGGATTTCAAGGATGGAATGAAACCTACTGTGTTCTGCTGTGTTTTCCTGCATCAGGTAGTGACAGCCACTGGTGTGGAGGCACCAGAAACAGATTAAGAAAGAATCAAGGGGAGAAGTGAGAAAGCTTAACTACCTGCAGAGAGGGAATGAGGTCTTTCCCCTAAATGGGAAATTCCCTTTGTTAGGAATTGAGAATTTGGAGATGTTTTGAACTGACCAGCATATGGATATGGAATCAATTCTAATTGCCTACAGAGGAGCAGAGTTTCAGGAAGGCAACCTGGTGAGGACATTATAGTCTGTTTTTTAAACCAGATAGATGAGGTTCTTTAGTAAGGGAAGAGTCAGGGTAAATAGGAAGGTACATCTGTAAGAAATAAAATACAGGAAGAGGCAATCCAGGGAGAATTGTTTTATACCAGATGGGGTACAGCTTGGCCTCAAGAATCTGGAATCTTTTTGAGGGTAGTTTCTTCTGAGGGTAGTTTCTGAAGGTTCAAGACAAAAACCAGATTGCAGAGAATTCAGGAGGAAGGAATCGAATATTAAGATTCTGAACCATGGCAGAGCTTCCTTTGAGCTTGAATATGAACAATGATATAGGAAACATGGGAAAGTTTTCTGCTCACGAAAAATATTTGCATGTGAGTATCTTAAAATTTTTCTTTAAAAAGGAAATTAAATTTTCCAGTTCTGAAAGACCTGGTATTAGCCCCATATCTTTGTTTTAGCCAGAGCACCAGCTTTCCTCTCCTCTACCTCACTTTTGTCAATTTCTCAGAGATGCTATGGCCAGAGGTGAGATATTGAGGGTAGCCCTTCCTCTGCTGCTATCATCCCTTCCTTTCCCTAACCTGAGGCTTTTATACTTAAGCAGTTATTAGCAGGGAGGAGTAGGTGCTGACCTTGGACTCTTTGCATTGCTTCCTAAGTCATAGTTTGTTCTCTTTGCATTGCTTCCTAAGTCATAGTTTGTTCTCTGTTGGAGCCCTCCTCTAGTCACAGGCCTAAAAGCATTTCTAAGCCTGTCTGTCCTGAGAGTCTCAGAATTTGAAATCAGCTTTGGTTCCCACTGTAGAATACTGACATGACAATACCTCTGAGCCCTGTGGCCCTGCAATGCTATTTCTTTCTCATTTCTGCTCCTAGGGACTGAAGCCCTATCCTGGAAACCTTCACCTCTAAGCTGGGGCAGAGCTGTCTTGGCTTCCAGTCTTAAGGGCTATTGCTATTGCTGGATGGCTTTGATGACATACACATCTGGGTGGTAGAGTCATGTAGAGCTGGGTTCAAATTCCAGCTCTGCCACTGTGTATTTTAGTGGGTTCTATCAAGCTATTTGACCTGCCAGCAACAGTGTCCTTGTTTCCTGCTTTATAATGTGCATTTTCTGTGTGTCTGTTACACAAGAGGATGACTGTTTCAGGAACTATGGAGGAAATGATTAAAAACATAGCATCTGAAGTGTATGTGAGATCTTCTTGGGGACACCCTGGGCACCTGAAAGAGGCCACAGTCATTTGTGAGAGGTGTGCTCTCTGTATCAAGATGTCGTGAGTAGATTTCTAGTATGCATCCCACATTGAAAGTGTCAGGGCAGATGCTTCAGATGGAGCTGTAGGTTCTTGATCAGGTGCTATGCAGTTAGGTCTCTATGTTCTGAGGTTTCAGGGTCAGTTGCTGTGGGATTATTCATTTAAAGATGGATAGTGAGTCTCCAAACAATACTAGGAAGTCCTGCCAGGCTACAAAATGGGAAAAACAATTTTTTTTTCATAAAAGGTTCCTATAAGAATAAATTACACGTTACAATCTGACTCATAATGGATGCTCGATAAATAAAGCATAGTCCTCTTTCTTTTTGCTGTGCTTGGTCCACTTCTTCGAATCCTGTGCAAATTCTTTTATCTGTGGAGCCTGAACCAGCACTAGAGTGGAGTGAAGCCTTTGGGCAGAACATTTGGCTATAATTTCTCATCAGTTTATAATGATTAGTTTAAATACTATTTTGTTTATTATTTATACTATGATAAAGATGTTAATTTATTCACAGTCTTATTAGGATAAGTGCAGAAGGAGTTCAGCAATGTACATTAATAATAATAACTGATATCTGTCTAATACTTTCTTGTGCCAGATTTCTTCTAGGCACTGTTAATATATTCACTCATTAAATCTTTAATAACCATCTATGAAGCAGTTACTCTTATTCCACCCCCCCACCCCATCCCCCGAAATAGCTGGGGGGAAAAGAGGCCCAGAGAATTTAAGTGAGTTGCTCAAGGTCACACTGGTATTGAGTAGCAGAGCTAGGTTATGAGCACAGGCCGTCTGGCTCTGGCTCTCCTGTGTTCTCACTCCTTGCTATTTCCATGGGCCCACAGTGTTGGCACTTGACCATTGGTGCAGTTTCAGGCTCCACCCAAGAATTGCAGAATCAGAATGGGCATTTTAGTAGTATTCCCAGGTGATTGGAATGCATAGCTAAGTTTGAGGAACAATGTTCTGAACAACTCTGCTTTACCATCATTATCTCAGGCCTGAGAGGATCCCCTTCTCACTGGTCATTAAACAATTATAGCCTTAATAAAGTGTTCACTAAATGGTTATAGCCTATACAAGGCATGTTTTCGTCACAGCTGTCCTTCTGACATTTAAGTTCTTAGGCAAAACACCAATGGAATGTTCAGACATATCAGATTCTTTCCTAGACTTCCTCATGTCATATACTTTGGTCTCTTGTTTCTTGCATGCATATACATATACACAAACACACAAAGCCACTCCCATTTGGCTTCTGTGAAGTTTATTAACTTTAGGGAAAGCATGGATTTTCACTGGCACAGGGCAGAGTCACAGGTGTATATTTGTGGCTTTTTTGCATCTTGTTATTTCTTCTTTTCAGGTAGGAATCTTCCCCAAGAGCTGTGACCCTGGAAAGTGGAGCCCAGCCCGTGGTCCGCTGCTTACCTCCTTGTGGAAATAGCCTTGACAGTCTAGTCCTGGCTCATCTCCCCATTTGTAAATAAATGTCTTTCTTGTTACATAAGTAATTATAATTCAAATATAACCACATAATAAATATTGAAGGAGCAGCCAAAGAACCTCAGGGGAGTTGACTAACTTAAAGAACAGGATGAGGAAGGTTTTGCCAGGCAGAGAAGAATATATGGGGGGAAAGGAAATAGGAAGTTAAAATTATAAGAAAAGTTTAGAGCACTCTTTTAGAGTTTTTGGCTTGTTTCAGGGGAGGAGTTTGGTGTGGCTGAGAGAGGGCAAATAAGGCTGCATTGAGAATGGCTTTATTTACCATAATAAGAGTTACAGAATTTTACTGCTGAGCAGGCACTGTGCTAAGGGCTCTAGGTATATTTCATCTCCAAACCAACTTTTCATCATCTTCATTTTGCAGACACTGATGGTAGAGGTGAGATAGGTTGCCCAGAGCGAGTGTCTGAATCTGTGCAACTCAGACCCTGGGCTTTAAAAGCATGCATTTAACAATTGCTTAACCCTGGGACCACGCATCTATTTAACAACTACTTTAACAGTCAGTTGCTGTTGCTGTGTAAAACAAAGAGCCCAGTTAACACCAATACAGAGCTGTACAGGTATTATTGATTTATTTTTGTTTTGTTTTATTGGCAATTAGATCTATTTCAAGAGACAGATTTTCTAGCAGTCCCCTGAATTTATTCACAGGTCTGCGGTGTTCATGTATGCACTAGGGCTATAACCCGACTTGTTCTTGATGGGGTTATCTATCTTAGTGTTTTGGAGGCTTTTTGAAATGTAAAATCTTAAGAAGAAAATGTGGGATTTCTAGAGAGTAGTGAGAATGAAGTTGGTTCTGCTCATTCTCAGTTCCTCCCTAACATAGTTTGGTGGTTATTCTGCTGTTTAGTTGGTGGTGTGATAACTATCTTACTTCAAGTGAAAAGTTTCTTTTTCCAAGATAGATTACTTGTAAGGATAGTTTGTTCATCTTGAAATTACTAGGACCTCTTTTTTCCTGAACATATCAGACTTCATAAAGATTTTGTTTTTCTTTAGTTTCTGCTACTTCTGACTTGTGACATCAACTGGCAGGTGGGGATTACTCTGTAATTAGTTATGCCCCACCTCAGCATTTGGTCCTCTCTCCTTGCATTAGTTAGCTTTCTTTTTCCTAATTGTGACAGTTAACTTTCCTTCTGTCCCTTGGTCCTGTGAAATACCCCAGAAAGGCATTTTCTGTTTGGAATGAGAAGGACACGCCACTCAGGGTATGTGGTAACTGTGTAAGCGATGGGAAAATTAGAGGATGTAAACTTTGGCAATGCAGTAACTTCACTAGACCCCAGTTTCCTCCTTTATAAGCGAGGAGAAAGGAGGTTCAGAGCTTGTAAATGAGCCTTCAGGGTTTTCTTAAATGAAGTCTAAAGTTCATGTTCTAAGGAAATTTCACCACCAGTTTTTGGCTGTCTTTGTTTAAGAGGGTTAGCACTCCTGTAAACTTAACTATTGTGTCCATTTTCCCCATTTACAATTTATTAATAGCTTTAATGAATTGTGAATGACAGTTTAATTAGATCATCCATGTATAATTAGGGCAACCATTTTTTCCCCCTAAGAGGATTTATTTTTTATTCCCCTAGTATGCAGCTTACCTCTAACCTAGGTAATTAAGAATTTTAAAGCATTATCCAAATTTATATCTTCCTAATAAATGCTTTACATCTTGAAAAGCCACATGCATGAAATATGGAGGGCACATTTAACCTAGGTTTTGCATGTAATCATAACCCAGATAAACATGACCCATGGCAGTAAATTTATTTAGTTTAGTGGTTAAAAAGAAAAGCAGTATGGAATCAGGAAAATCTGTTTACTTTTTATTGCTTATTTTCTTACTTTTTGAGTGAAACAGGTTTATAACTGCTTCATAGTGCTAAGTTTTCAAAGCTGGCTAATACATTTTCATTAAAACATTATCTCTTTTGTAAAGGTGCCACATTAAATATGTAGTAGAAAGTCAGCCTTATCTGATGAATGGTCCTCAATTAATAGCCTCAGAACCAATTTATATTTAGCTTTGCAGTGTGTTTTGGTACTTACATTTGAGTATGGGTGTGCCTGATATTCTCGGAATTTACAAAACTTCAAACAAATAAGGAAGTCCCACTGTGAAGACAGAAGGAACTGGAAAGCTGACAGAGACCTTGTCCTCCCCAGCTGCTTGCAGAATTCTCCTCTTTGGTGGGCTGAGACCTTCCACATTCTGGGATAGAAAATTATACCCAAGCAGAACTGCTTTCCATTTTTTCCTTTGCTATATTTTGAATTAAGACCTCCCAGGAACTGGGTGCTTAATAAAAGCATTTAGATTTTGAATACCTTAAGTATTCAAAATAGGCAGGGTGTCATTTTATGTTTGTTGTTTTTGTGTTTGCATTTTACAGGACTGATTAAGTTGTATCAGAATAGCAGACCAGATTCTCTTCACATTATAATGAGCGACTCAGGAGCAATGTATTAGTGGATGAGGTGGCAGTTGATTGGCATTGCTGTATGAAGGGCCCCCCGTGAAGCTCCATTAATGTCTTTCTCACTGACCTGACTATAAGTGCCTCAGAAAATGAGTTGTGGAATGGTAAATATAGAAGAAAAGGGGACAGCAATTTAGTGGCTGGTCTAAAGAGGATAGGTAGGTTGAAGTAGCTTGATGGCATATGGATAATTGGGTGTCTTAGAAGAATGGGTTAGGTGACAACCTGCATGTATACACAGCTTCATGAAACAGCCTCTGTTGGTGGCATACAGCCTCTGAATGATAGAGCCAGATGACCTGGTAGGACTGAATATTTATGAGCCTTATTAGAATAATTATTAAATACTGTTATTGTAGACTTTGATGCATAGTATTCTGTATGGATCAGTTGATTTTGAAATGATATCATTTGAAGTTTTCATACTATCTGCTTGTTTTTTCCTCTTATAGATAATGAACATAGTCTCACTATTTATTCAGAGTTCTTCCAAATTCTTATTCTGGTAGTTGCCTGATAAAATATGGGACATTTTTAAATTAAGAAATGAATCATTTCTATGATAAAAGGCAAAAATTTATTTTGTTTCCTATTTTAATTAAGGGCATCCTTGTATGAACATGCCTACTAAAGATTCATATCATTATAGAAAGAGAAGATACTTTGGAGTTTATTGAGTCTGACTCATTGTGTATATGAGGGAATTGTGGCCCTTACTTTTTTGTAACTGCTCAAAGTTAGATATTCTAAAGGCAGGAAAGGGGTTAACATTCCTGGTATTCATTGCCACTAATATATCATATCATATCATATCATATCATATCATATCAATACAGTGTATTATATTTTTCCTTTTCTCAAGCTACATGGAACATGTGATGGCATAAACTATAGTTAATGTCTCTGGATTTCTTTTTTAAAAAACATTTTTAGTTGTAGATGGACACAATATCTTTATTTTATTTATTTATTTTTCATGTGACGTTGAGGTTCAAATCTAATGCTTTACCCATGCTAGGCAAGCGCTCTACCACTGAGCTACAACACTCCTCTGGATTTCTTGTGTTGTTCTTGTTTTGTCTTTAAAGTGATCGCAAGGCTCAAATTTGGCCATGAGCCAAAACTCTGTGGGCACCCTTTTCTAGGTTGTGTAGATTGAAATAATCTTCAAACCCATGTTGACTTGAAAGCTTTTGAAGTAAAAAATGAGTTCTATAATGCCAAATACATGCCGTTTGAGATTATTAGCATCATGTACTAACTGGAACTAGTAGAACTTCTGTAAATAATGTTTTAATCAGACATACTGTTCCTACTTATTAAAAAGTCACCAGTCTTAAAGCATTACTTACTGATGAGCTAGACACATTCTTTGTCTTTAATCACTAATCGTGTATTCCAGTTCTTTCATTGATAAGAAGAAACTGAACAAACTGAAACCAGATAGGTAAATTGAATCACTCATAGTCACATAACCAACTGGTTAGTAATTGGGTCCAAGTGCAACACATTTCTGGGATTTGTTAAGATTACTTAGAATTTAGTTAAGTGCTTATTAAAAATTTACAAAATATAAAGAAAAAATAACATTACTTGTACTCTTGCAACTCAAACACAGCTATTGATCACATTTTGGTTAGTTTCTTTTCAAGTGTTTTTATGTTTTTGAAAGTTTTATGTGCATGGATTGAGATGTGGGCAGATAAAATAATTTTTGATCAACCTCTTTTCTTTGAATCTGTATTCAAAGTACTGAGGTCAAGAACTATTAGAAGTATATTTAGTGGGGATTTATTCATACCCTACATTTTGGTGGGTTTTCTCAGGAAACCTATTGGGAATATCTTATTATATTACTTTTTTGTTTTGTTTTCTTTGATTAGAACAGAAGCTGATAATATGAGGCCTTTGGTTTTAATCCAGCATGTTAGTTCATTTTATGGTCTGTTAGCCAGTCATTTGAAAATGCATCATGGTGCTTATAAAGTAGTCATGGATCACTGAAGAATTAATAAGAAAAATAATACCAAACACGTTCTGCTAATGGCAAGTTATCTTTAGTATGATTCACTAGTACAGTCAATCCTTTGTAGAATTCTTGACCACCCTTTGAGATTTTCTTAAGTATTTTTATCTTTACCAGGTTGTAGTCTTGAGGAAGTCCAAATAGGGCTCTAAACCATCTTATCTTTAACATCATCAAAGACCATGATCTTTCAGATCTTTTACCAACTCTGTTATACTGTGATGTAGGTTCCTCTGGAAGGAGGTAGAATGTACATTTTAAAATTTCTTTTTAATAAGTTTTTACATTTTATAATGTAATGCCTCTTTTGTTTGTTAAATTGGCAGCACCCAGGTTAGCAATAGGGAAAAAAGAGAAGTTATCCTACCATCCAGAGATAATCCATTTTGTCATTTTATTATTAATCTTTCTGTCGTGCCTATAATTTTATATGAAATGGTGTATGTGTATGTTCAAGATCAAGTATGATATTTGCAGAAGGATTTATAATCCATTTTTTTCATTTGGTAGCATATCACATACATTTTCATATTTAATTAAATGCAATAAAATATTACTTTTCATGGCTGCATGGGTTTCCCTTATGAATGGGCCACCATTTTATTTTTAGTGCTCCCAATTGTTAAATGTTCACACATACACACACACACACACACACACACACACACACACACACACACACACAGCTGCCATGCTCAACCACTGAGCCACGTCCCCAGCACTTAAATGTTTTTTTTTTTTTTTTTAATTTTGAGACAAGGCCTTGCTATGTTGCCAAAGGCCTCGTTAAGTTGCCGAGGCTGGCTTTGAACTTGTAATCCTCCTGCCTTAGCCTTCTAAGGTGCTTGGATTACAGGAATGCTCTACAGTGCTTGGCTTTAGCTTTCAATTTTCGATGTTTATAATTATACATGTTTATACATATCCTCTAACTGATATTTGCAAAATATATAACTATTTCCTTGGAAAAAGTTGGAAATAGTAGAATTTCTGGGGCAAGAATGTAATGTAGTATTTTAAGACATGATAGCTATTGCTGAATTTCCCTGAAAAACAATGTAGCTATTTGCATTTTTCCCATTGGTACATAGAATGCCAGTTTCCCCCTAGAAAACATGTTTGTCAATTTAATAAGTAAAAAAATTAAATCATTGCCATTTGAATATGTAGTTCTTTTAATCCCAGTGAGGCTATTATATTTTAATTGGTTAATATTATTATTTTTGGATTGCTTATTTTTTATTAGATTTTTCATTTTCTAAAATCTGATTTTCAAATATTATATATATTACTGTTAACTCTCCAAGTCTTCCTCAACTATTGTTTGTTATGAAACTTCGTACACTTTGTAGAGTTTCTTCCTTCAGTAAGAGCTGACAAAAATAAGTTTATCTGTTCTCCCATTTCTGTGGACCTATCTTAATTTTAATACTTTTATAAAATAACTAATTAGTCTTTTAGTATTGAAATAGGCTTCTCATTTTCTTTTATGATCACATAGTAAGGTATTGCTTAAAAAAGAGAATAGACTGTGCTTTGAACACTTTCCTTTCTTTTTCTTTATTGTGAGACAGTGAAGGCCCAGTCTAGAATCTATGCAAAGTATGCCACTTCAGTGGGGATGTTACCTTGCCAGCTCTCCCTCTGTAGTATGCACCCTAAGGAAAATTAGGGTTGTGAACTAGTGCTGATAATCATTTTTGTTCTATATTCCATATTATTCACCTCTATTGTTTTTCTTAAGCTTCTTAAATGTTCTGTTTCAACTTTTTTTTATTTCAGGATATTACTAATAGGACAATCATGTGTGTCCCAGTTTGCCAATGATCCTAGCATAAGTTTTAATAGTATCCCTTTATTCTCAAAAGTTAGCCATTAAGGATGATAAATTATATGGTAATCCTGTTCCTTAACTGTCAGGATATCATATGTGTTAAGTAATCCAATCAGAGTTACTTCTTTGATTTTATTTAAAAAAAATCTATGTGGACTGGGTGCAGTGGCGCACAAGTGCAATCCCAGCGGCTGGGGAGGCTGAGATAGGAGGATCCCGAGTTCAAAGCCAGCCTCAATAAAAGCAAGGTGCTAAGCAACTCAATGAGACCCTGTCTCTAAATAAACTACAAAGTAGGGCTGGGGATGTGGCTCAGTAGTCCAGTGCCTGGTTCAATCCCTGGCACTTCCTGCCCTGCAAAATATCTATGTAGGGAGCTGGGGGGGAGGTCATTGCTTTCTACATGGTTTTGTATTCTTAATGGGTGAAGGAGTTCAATAACCATGTCTCCAACACATGACTATAAAATAGTCTTACTGTGGCATTATATATTTGATTCTGAAGACTTACTCATTTGGTTGGACACAACAATAAGTCAGCCTAAAAATTAGGCTGAAATTAAAGTTTATTTATAATGATTTTTCCTCCCAAATTGATTCTCTCCTATGGCTAATGATTTGTGATTTAGGTTATTGGTTTCTGGGGATGAATTAGGAGAGTAAAGGGAGGATCTTATTTAGTGTTTTGGAATTGCTTAAGCTTTATATTGTTCCAAAGTGGTAAAATCACAAGACTTTAATCTTAGAAGTTTAGGACACTGATTGTACTCTTCCAAAGTGTTAGTTAACTTCAGTAAAAATAAATGACTTTCAGTAGGGTGAAATGAAATACATTCAATTCTTTGTGATGCAGGATCACAATTTTTTGCTCAAACTAAAGACACATGGCTCAGGCCTAGCTGTTGCATGCAGTAACAGAATTCTGAAAGACTTCTGGTCCAGTGGGTGTTCTTGGTGGAATACAATGGCTGTTGCCATAAAAGACCTTAATGTGTGTATTTATTCAGCATTTCTAGATCCTTTTTCATCCTTTCTTTATAGTATTTGGAGTGTGTAGTGGCTCAACTAATATGAGAGAATAGCAGGAAAGAGGTAAGTGATTCTGGAAGGCAGAAATGACTTGATTTGTACTCTTGTCTTTCTCAGGACAGCCTGTGCAGGCCCTCTTACCCAGGATCCCTCCAGCCTGCCCTGTCTTCCTTAATGTACCATTTCTCTGCAGAGGGACAGTGGACCATGCCACTTCTATATATCTGATTCCTATTGTTCCTTCCATTGCATTTAGAACTTTGCATTAATCAGTATCCAATATGCTTTTGGCCCCTGCCTTAAACATTGGTTGAACATCCTTTGTTAGTAGCATTCCTCTTCTATATCCTCAGGAGGAAGATTTCCAAAACTATATATTTCTAACTTCTACATCCTGCATAGGAGTGCATTCACCAATGTAGCACCTGAAAAGTGGCTCAGCTTCACCCTTTCACCAGGTTTTCTTTCTGGATCCCCTGATGGGGCTATAGGCTCTACCATTTTCCCACCCTTCCATGTTGGAATCCTGATGTTCTCTTACACTCCTCTTCCTCCGACTCTCCCACAGGCATGGCCTGCCTGTTCTGCCTTTTCAGTATTAAGTCCTTTATTTTTGCCTATGTTCACCACACAGTTTTATGCCTGGGCCTTTGCAAGAGCTTTTTTTGGCTCTATTCTCTGTTCTGTGTCTTCCTTGTAAAATGGAACTATCCATTTATGCCATGTCTCTGGTTTTCCTAATGGACTCCTATGGTGCAGTTCACTCCTGCTCAGAAATTTTCAACCACACCTCATAGACTGTTGAATTACATCCACACTCTGGCATAAGTTAAGTGGGAAAAGAGCAAAGCAACTGTACCAAAACCTACATATAAATATATATTTTAAAATTAAGGGGAGATGGTGTACATTTACTAGTAAGCTTATCTGGCTGAGTAGTCTTGATTATTTTGACTTGTTAGCTGTTTGATGGCTCATTAGAGGTTTCACTACTAAGATGAACATGTTCTAAAATTGTGGTCATGGTAGCACATATTTGTGAATATACTAAATCCCTTTGAGTTGTATGCTTTAAATGGATGAGTTGTAGGGTATGTGAGTTTCATCTGAATAAACAGAAGAAAGTTCATTACCCATATTTTGTAAAATTCCCGTATCTATTATGGTACAATATAAATAATTCCTGAT
Source organism: Ictidomys tridecemlineatus (assembly GCF_052094955.1). Taxonomy (NCBI): domain Eukaryota; kingdom Metazoa; phylum Chordata; class Mammalia; order Rodentia; family Sciuridae; genus Ictidomys; species Ictidomys tridecemlineatus. The sequence continues at coordinate 134,694,602 of NC_135480.1, forward strand.
CACCTCAATAGTAATATTATTAAGAATACATGACCAGGGGAAGTTTCTTTACCTCCATATTTAACACTTGTTTGTGGGAGATCTAGAGTATTATATAATCATTCCATTTAATATGTGGTGTACTCATTGCCTTTAAAAAACAATTGATGTGAAGTTGGGGTTGTGGCTCAGCGGTAAAGGGCTTGCCTAGCACATGCGAGGTGCTGTTTGATCCTCAGCACCATATAAAAATAAATAAATAAAATAAAGGTATTGTGTCCAACAGCAACTGGGGGGAAAACAGTTGATGGGGAATGTTTTTGGGAAAGCTGCAGGTAGACAATAGCATAAGCCAGTCATTCATTATTCTAGTTTCAGCATTAGGCTTCAGGTTTTTGGTTTTTGAGGTCCTAATCCATCTCTGTGTGAGAGAGATTTTACAAATACCAGAAAATATCACTGTATTTAGCAAGGCCTAGTGATTCTGTATTTCCTTTTCTTTCATTTTTTGGGATTCATTTAAATATTTTGCATTCATTTAAAAAAATTTCTGTCAACTTCATTATTGGTTCAGTTAAGTAAACATAGTCTATTGATCCCCTGCTTTCATTCTATCTTTTCTGTGATGAACTGTTTCAGAGATAAAGTTGCATAGAAAATGATTGGTTTTTGTGTTTAAACTCAGACCTCTTTTGTCACACAACCTCCAATGTTACATTAGTATGTTATTAAGTAAGTTTATTAAAAAATATGAGTATATACTACCATAATTTGAACAGCCTTTTTAGATCATATGATCCATACTAAGATCTCTTCTAAGTGCTGTACATTATCTTGGGTTATGATGCATCTTCTTTAGCTCTAGAATTTTGCTTTGTGGGTCAGTTTTATTGGTCCTAGTCAAAGAGGAGAAGTTCAGTTTAAACTAAGAGGGTAATTGGTTTCAATTCTTCTTTTATCAGTCAAATGGTAAGAAGTTATCATATGTACAAACCTCACTAAATGTTAATAAAATGCACTGTTGTACTTTCTTTAATTTTATTTCCTCAAGGAGCAAATCTGGTTTCAAGTCTGTCCTTTCTTGTTTTGTCCCTATATACTGTAAATGTCTAGGTATGAGCCTTCTTAGCAATGCCTATTCTTTTTTTTTTTTTTTTTTTTTTGGTGAGAGGAAGGCATATTTCCATCTTCAGTTTACTTAAGAGTGAGGAGAAAGGCAATTTTTTTCTTGACCATTGCTATTTCTGGAAAAATTGAATGGAAAGGCCCTGCTCCTCTATCATTCTGTTGAATGACTTACTGTCACTGGCTTGAGTGCTGGAGAAACATATGGCCGTCAGGCTAAATAAATTACAGGACAGAATTTAAATTAATGAAACAAACCACAGGGCAACTCTTTTAACTGGCTTGGAGAAATTGTCTTGACATCAGTTTGGTAGTGCCAGATGTTGCCCCTCTCTTTTTGGACAGCACATGTGAATGTACAAGGAGCATCATTGGATTGCTTTGGAGTAATTTAAATCTAAAATAATGGAGGCATTTGAAAATTCACTAACATCTACTACAAAGGGACCATTTCCTTCTTCTTGCAATGGTAACTGTTCCATTACAAGAAGGCTGAATTTTAAAAATTATTTTTGTTTTATGCTTCCAGGGGAAGTGAAAATACAAATGATGTCCTAATGTATCTCTCTCTGGCGTAGTTATTGGATCTTCCTAAATTAGCCATTTGGAAATGATTAGTTTCAAGAGTCCTTGCTGGGTGGTATTAATACTAATCATGAGACTCCCTTGCCCAGCAGGTACTATGGTTTTTGATGTACATCAACATTTCCCCCAAGTGAGAATTTTAAGATGTGAATAAAGCATAGTTTTGGGGTGTGTGTATTTGTGTGTGTGTGTGTGTGTGTGTGTGTGTGTGTTTCATTTATGTTCTTTTTAAGCAAAAGGAAACATTTCTGTAAGTTTAGTTTTCATCATACTACATGAACAGTGGACTTCTGAAAGTCCCTGTTATGTAAGTAACACTATAGGAGTAGATTTAATAGCTCTTGTTTTTCATAACACTGTTCTATTTTCCAGATCTTTTATTAACTTTATGACTACAAGGCAGCCTGGGACCATATACAAGTCCTTCTTAGCATTTTCAGTGTCATTATTTAAGTTATCAAGACAAAGTTTACTTAAAAAAAAAGCCATGTTCTGCAATCTAAAAACCTGTTTATTTTGTGAGACATCCTAGATCATTGCTTCTCTAAATTGGAGCAGTATTTGCTTGTTCCCTGTAGCACCATAAATTCCCCTACCTCAAAAAAAAATTAGTTTTACAGGCTCAAAGTGAGCCATGTGAGTAAAGGGAAAAAAAATATCTTGACATATTAACCCTGAATGATGACTCCTGTAGTTTTAAGTAAATTCATTTGAGTCAATATTTGAATATATGGTAAATTATTTTTCAGTATGAAATTTTTCTTGTGAAATATAACTGATTTCTTTTAAAGGCTGTACAACATCATACGGAAAAGAAAAACAGTCATAAAATCTGAAAGCTGGAGGGAACCCTTGAGTTTATCCTGGCCCATTAGTTCTCAGAGGCTAAGTATTTGTGTAGAGGTTCTTGTCTCCCATAGGGATGGGGAGAATTACTCTAGATGCTGCTCTTTGCATGCCACACCCCTGCCTGAAGTTGATCTCCTGGTGAATGTAAAGTAAAGTGGACAATGACAGTTCAGATCCATGTTGAGCCTTTTCTCTACATTGAATCTTAATTTGTTGCTCTCCTTTAGGGAGGATCATGTAAGCCATTCTCTCTTACTTTCTTCAAGTATTTCCAGGTTTGATGAGAATCGCACAGTCCTTTTCTAAAATGCATCTCTTTGTTTCCACCCACTGCACTTTTATAGTATGCAGTTTGTATTTTTATGACCTAAGAATCTGGATTGTGTGCATTCACATTTTCTATTATCCAGAATAACAACAACAACAGAAATAAATGTTAAATTCTGTGGGGTGGATATTTAGTCTGAAGAGTTTCCTTTTCTTAGAATGTTGCTTTGACTTGGTATTTTTAATGATATCTTCATGCATTCTAAATAATGTTCCATGAACGTCCCAGTTTTCTCTGAAGTATGTATATAGCAATGGTGCCACTTTATAAAATAAGCTTGTGTGTATTGTGTCTACACGCATAACTTAAAGATCCAAACCTTTCATGTTTTCTTTGGCTAAGCTGATTTATCTCATAGGAAGTAAAATTATAACCCCGACTTTACAGTCTGCTCTGACTCATCCATTGGCATAAGTAGCTCAGTCATGGCCGCGTCCTTGCCTTTGTTTGAGAATGTAGGACATAAATCACATCCTCTGTGTCACGAGTGTCCTCCAGTGCAGCAAAGCCTACGGGTGAACAAAAAGTGCTTTTGGTTGGAATGAGTACACATTTCAAGTTGAATGTACTCTTTCCCCAAATGCTTTCTTCTTTAGACTTCTCTAAGAATATAGCTACGCGGGCCAGAAATATAGGCATTCTCCTTATTTCATTTTTTCCCGTTATGGCTCATGTCTTATCTATTATCTAAAATATGTCACTTTTCTTGGTTTTCCTACCATCTTTGTCTAAATTACATTTTTTTTTGTTTGGATTACTGGAATACCCTCTAACTTGTTCTTACAACCCATTATTTTCTTACCATAAATCAAACCATATCATTTCCCTGGTTAAAACTCTCCAAAGCCGTCTAGTGTGCTTAGAATAAAACCTGATCTCGTGTCCTGAACTGCAGTGCTCCATGTGACTTGGCCCCTGCCTCTGCAGCCAGCACTCCTGCTTTACCTCCTACCTCTTTCCTCACTACCCACCATGTCTGCCTTGGCCACTGTGTCCTTGTACTGCTAACCTGTCAACTAAATGTGTTCCCACTTCAGCTCCCATTTCAGCTGGTCTACTGCCTGGAATGCTGTTTCCTTCTGACTTTGTTGTGTTTGGATCCGGAATATGCAGGCATTAGTTTTAGTGCCCCTTCTTAGAAGGGCTTTGCCTGGTTTCTCAAATTAAAGCAGTAGCCAGGCCACTCAGTATTCCATTATCCTTTTATTTTTAAATACATATTCCACATTACCATCAGATATGTTATTAGTCATTTATTAGTATATCATCGGTTCACATTTGCATGTTATCTACATGAATGCACTGTGTCTGTCTTGTATCCTTGATGCCTGGAAGAATATTTTTTACGCAGGACACACACATTAAAATTATGAATAAGCAGTTCAAATCAAACATCTCCAAACACTGTGGCTTTAAATATTGAGTTACTGGCCTATAATCCCCTTAATTTGTGACTTGGGAGGCTAACGCAGGAGGATCACAAGTTTGAGGCCAGACTCAGCAATTTAGGGAGAGTCTTAGCAACTTAGTGGAGTTCTATCTCAAAAATAAAAATTAAATGGACTGAATCATAGCGTAGTGGTAAAGTGTCCCTTAGTTCAATCCCCAGTATCAAAAAATAGTATTGAGATATTGGGAATCATTATGTCTGTTTTTTGGGGGAGAATAGAGAACTGAATCAGGACCTTGCCCAGTTGGTCCTGATAACTAACTAGTTTATTAGTTGCCAAGTGCAGTGGAGCTGAACAGTGTTAGCCATGCTGCCTTGTTCACCATGCATTTTATTTTCTTTTTTTGCATTAAATTCATTATTTTTGTAGTTAGTTTGTTTTGTTTTCTGGAAGTTGCTTATTGTTTTCTTGTGGTGCTGGGGATTGGGACTTCAAGCATGTTAAGTACATACGTAATCACTGAGCTATATCCCTAATCCTGGCATTTTTCATTTTAAAAAATACTAAAATGCTATTTCTTTTGATTACTCAGTTTTTGGCATCTCCACCCCCAGCCCCATATCATACTATTTTCTTCAGTTATTTTTCACCATAAATCATAGCTAGTGTTTATTGACTGTGTGCCAGGCCCTGTTTTACTTGGATTAACTCACTGAAAACTCATAGTGGAGTCCCTTATCTGTAGTTTCACGTTTTGTAGTTTCATTTACCCCTGGTCATCTGTGGTCTGAAAGTATTAAATAAGAGAATTCCAGAAATAAACAATTCATGTTTTAAATTGGCATTGTTCTAAGTATCATGATGAAATCTGATGCCGTCCCCTCCATCTTGCCTGAATGTGAACCATCCTTTTGTCTGGTGTATCCACACTGTGTAAGCTACCAGCTTGTAAGTTCCTTATGGCTATCTTGGTTAGGAGATCGATCGTAGTGCTTGTGTTCAGGTAACCTTATTTTATGTAATAATGGTCCCAAAGCACAAGTGATGATGCTGGCAATTCAGATATACCAAAGAGAAATTACTAAGTTCATCTTTAAGTACCAATTCTCAACAAGGAAAGTAAAAAGTTGTATGTTGAGATTACTAAAATCTAAGGTAAGAATGAATTGTCTACCTTTGAAACTGTAAAGAAGGAAAAAGAAATTGGTGTAGATTTTGCTGTCATGCTTCAAACTGCAGATTGGTATCTGCAGATATTGGGATCTTTAACATTCTGGAATATTTTCTTTGCTGTTTTTGAGAGTTTGTTTAATAAACGTGCAGTGAATCTAATGCTTAGGGATGGAAATGCTGGTCTGCTGATTTTATCAGGAACATGACAAGGAGGCAGCAGAATGACTGTGCTGGTGACATATTTTAGAAGACCCATCATGGTCCACATGTTTTATTGATCACCGTTTGGGAACACATAAGGGGACATGAATCACCTTCTGGTTAGGGTCAGATACTCCATTATGTTTAGAAATACTCTTGTGACAACATGACCTTAAAATGTAGAATGATTTTGGGAAAAAGTTTTTTTGAGTTATAAACAAAACATTGCAGCACTTAAGTGTAGATAGGTAAGTGTAAAATATAAAACCATGAAAACTAGGATAAAATATATTTGAAACATTTAAAGAACATAAATGAAAGAAATCAAAAGGAAAATAGGTGAATGAATTCAATGCAAATACTAAATTTATGCACAAAATTTAAAGAAATGACAAGTTGGGGAAATATTTGTAACCAACCATTAATTTTATTCTAAAAACTAAATTGTTTAAAAGAAAACACTGTAAGAAAATAGCAAGTTATGGGTTGGGGTTGTAGCTCATTGGTAGAGCGTTTACTTTGCATGCATGAGGCACTGGATTCGATCCTCAGCACCACATAAAAATAAATAAATAAAATAAAGATATTGTGTCTATTTACAATTAAAAAATTAGCAAATTCTTAAATAATTGTTTAAAGATGGGTTCATAGAAGTAATACAAATGGGCAAGAAAATTATGAAATGTGCCTCTTGTACAAGTAAAGATGTAAATGAAAATAAGATTCTTTTTTGTTTGTCAATATATTTTAAAAAATTTTTGTTTTTATTTTTGTGATACTGGGGATTGAACTCAAGTATTCTTTACCACTGAGCCACATTCCCAGCCCTTTAAAAAAAATGTTCTTTTTTTTTTTTTTTTTTTTTTGAGACAGGTTCTAGCTAAGTTGCTGAGACTGGCTTCAAATTTGTGATCCTCCTGCCTCAGTCTCATGAGTTGCTGGGATTATAGGTGAGCGCCACTCTGTCCAGCAAATGTAGCCTTTTCAAAGGAGAGACAAGAGAAGGGCTTGAAATAGCTGCTTACAACTCTAGGACGGCCATCACAGAAGGTGACATCCTTGCACTTAATTACATTTCTATGATATTCTCCTAAGGAAGCAGAGATTGGGGCAAAATTTTTTGTTTAGGGATGTTTATCAGAACAATATTTATACAAGTGGAAAGCTAGCAATATTTGAAATGTTTTATGCCGGGGAATTGTTAAATCATAACACCTCCTTAAGAGAATCTTCCAGACAACCATTCTTAACCATTTTTGAATAATAATTAATATCATGAAATAATTATCAATATAATAAGTGAAAAACAGTAAGTGAAAAATAACATAATATTGTTCCAGTGGTTTTTTTTTTTTTTTTCCAAATTACAGAAATTTACTATAATTTTTTTTTTTTTGTACTGGGGATTGAACTCAGGGGCATTCAAGTACTGAGCCACATCTCCAGCCCTATTTCGTATTTTATTTAGAAACAAGGTCTTGATGAATTGCTTAGTACCTTGCTGTTGATGAGGTTGGATTTGAACTTACCATCCTCCTGCCTTAGCCTCCTGAGCCCCTGGGATTACAGGACTGCGCCACCACATCCAGCAAGTTTTCTGTAATTAATATTTACAATTTTCATAGATAGGAAAAATGTTTAGTGTATTAAGATACAAGATCAGGAACCCTGAACAGATAGGAGATCTTGGTAGATGCTGGTCCATCTTCTTCCTAATTAGCTGTCAACCCCCAGAACCTTTTAATGAGTCACTTTCTTTTTTTGTAAAATCAGAGTTTAAGGCTCCTTAATTTGTTCCTCTGAAATACACCAGAGACAGAAGAGAGTGAACATGCACTCCTAGTGGGGAAGATGGGGAAGGTTGAGCAAATCAGCTCAAAGTAACCTCCTGAAGTGGTTTTAGCATGAAACTTCATGTGTACTTCCTGTTCTCCTCTAAACTATACTGGTGTTAAAATAGGGAGGGAGGGGGGAAGGGAGGGAGGGAGGGAGGGAGGGAGGGAGAGAGAGAGAGAGAGAAGGAGTGAGAGAGAGAGAGAGGGAGGGAATGCTTGAAATCTATACAACATGTAATCTACCATTTGAAAGTGTACAGATTCATGGTTTTTAGTATATTCAGAAGATTGTTGCAACCAATTGCTGCTTCGTTTTAGTACACATATACTTACCATGGAGATACTTGGAAAAGCTCTTCCATCTTTGAGTAATCTTGGAAGGACTATCAGGTAACTTTTCTAGGAGGATTTAACCACTTTGAGATACCCAGGACCATGTGATCTTCCAATACTTTCAAAAATTTGCCTGTATTCCCCTTAAAAACAGCTTAACCGGTTTATTCATTATTGATAGTTCTTGTTACTCCTGACTTCCCTGTCCATTCAGTTTCTGCTCGCAGTCAGTGATACTAAGCTCCATTAATTTTTCTGCTGCATTTTTTTTTTTTTAACTGTTTGGGGTCTTTTGCGAGACTGTGCTGGGGATAAAAGGTTAAGTGCATGCAACCCTTTCCTTCAAAAGACAGGTATGGTGACTTTGATGTCAGAGATGCTTAGTTTCAAATGAAAGTTTATTATTTAAGTGGAGCAGAATGTGCAGAAGGTAGAATATATGAATTTTAATAGATATGGCTTGGAATGTGGAAAATATTGGATTGTATTGGACCCTTATTAATTCACTTTCATCTCAGTGAATCTATTCTGTGCAGGTGTGGGGTAATGAGGTACTCATAGTTAGGAAATTTGTCTTTGAAATATGTTTTGACTTTATCCACGATTACATGGAAGTAGCCCAAGTTCAGCTTTGGTGGTGCTGAGATTCCATGTTTCACACTCTTGGCCTAAAACAGCAGACCTGAAGTACAGTTGCTTAATTATAATTCAGCTCTGTGAGACTTGGGTTTTGTTTTTATCCATTCTTTACTGGGGCGCTGGCCAATCCAGAGAACAGGGCAGGGCATTGGCCTGAGCCTTCATATTCATTAAGGACTTCAGTTGTAGACTTCTGATGGTTTGACAACATCTCCAAATACAGTCATGAAAGTACCTGGCAGGATGAAATGAATATATTCATTGTACAATTTTAAATACCACAGCTTTTGTTTCTCTGTTTTGACATTTCTTCTTTTTCCTGGGAACCTGAAACAAAAAGTGGAAGTGGTGTGGTCCTCCCTCAGCCTGTGAGAGGCCCTGCTAAAATGTATTTTCTTCCTTTGTTGTAGCATGGAAAGCACGAACCAGGTGGACCTTGGAGTTCCTAGTGTCTGATTGTTTTCCAGACCACTTGTATGGAATTGAGGCACCAGAGTTCATCAGAGCAATGACCATAGTAGTGACATTTTTAGGGCATTGAGAAATACGTAGCATATATGGATCATCCTTTAGAGCTCTCTTGGTAAGAGAGTAGTCCAAAAAGCCAGTTTAAATGTGAGAAATGAGTGAGTCCATGATTTTTTTCAACAATAAATGCTAATTCGTAACCATTAAGAAGGTGCCATTCAGGGGTGAGTTCAATCTCTAGCACTGCAGGAAAAGAAACTGATACTGTATGACTGACTTAAAAGTCTTTTTTTGAAAGATGCAACAGCCAATTATATCCTGCAATTGGGTAAAATAATCACTGTAAACATATTGGTGCTTTATGTCAATGGGTTATATAGAGTAAATATGAACCTATGGTAGCATTTGTATATGGAAATCCTGTTGTGCTGTAAAGATAGTGGCATAGAAAGACGAAAATGGAATCATGGGATTGTATGAGTGCTTGTATGTATGTGTGTGTGCACCTAATAATACAGTATTGTCTAAAAACTTACAAAGTAATGTACATTCCATTGTAGGATATTAAATGTATACTTAATGTTTGTTATGATGGAAGTCTGTGTGAAATGAACTGGGGATTCCTCTGTGCTTTATCTAGATCTACTGAGTAGGAAAGAAAAATAAATTAGTATCATTCACATCCAGTTATACATAAAAATGAAGTTGCTTGATTATTAAATAGTCTCATTTTAGAGTATTTTGGTGAGCTGAGATAAAAAAGGCAGAGCACTTGCCTAAAGGCACAAATGACTTTTCTGGGGACATTTTTTTTTTAAAGCTATATTTATAGAGAGCTTTGAAGGAGAGAGCAGGGTTTTTATGGGACTTACCCTCAGGTGTGTTGGCTTTGCTTGTTAAAATTATTAAATGACTTAATTGTTATATTCGAATTAGCAAAAGTAAGAATCTGCTCCCTTGCTTGAACATGAGTTCTCTTTGCTAGATTTTACTTTGCATTGGTCTTGGAAACAAAGTTGTATGTCTTTAGATTGCTCAGAGTTATTTGTGCCTTTCATTGCCCTGTTTTGTGAAAGGACATAACCATTACTAAATTCAAAAGTAGTTTACTAGTAGAAAAGTCTGCTTTTGTTAATTCAGAGGTGAATAACTTATAAACCATCTTATATTTTTCATGTGTCATTGGAAAACATAATTTTATGTAATTTGAAAAAATGTTTAAAAAAATTTTTTAAATTGTACCACTTTTTTCATATTATGAGCAAATTATTTAAATAATTTACTATCTCAAACTGAGAATATTGTATAATTCTTTAAAAATAGGGGAAAGGCATTTGAAATTTGTTTTTTACACTTATTACACAATAGAACTTCACTGAACAAAGAAACAGTTTGTTGCTTTCAGTGTCTTAGTTTATGTACTTTTCTTTTTTGTCTTAATATTAGTACAGAATAATGCTTTAATTTATTACTTTTATCATTCTACCTGTAGTATTGCACCACACAGATTTTCTGTTACCTGAAGCTTTGCCTTTACTTTAAATGTCAATGTGTTGAATACAAATTTGTTGAATACAAATTTCTGTTTCATTTTTAAGATAGGGAATATTTAAAAAGCATAAGCCACTCTATTCCTTGTTGGTATTGGAGATGTGTGTGTGTGTGTGTGTGTGTGTGTGTATGCACACAGATGCATGTGTTCTGGCTGATCAGTGGTGCATTAGTACTTTGGGGAAGAGCTAGCAACCCTGGATTCTGGTTTGGACTTTATCGTTCTTTTCACTGGGTGACACCTGTTTCTTCATCACAGTTGGCATTGACAAAAGTGTCATGAGCGTGAGTTACTGAAGAGAATGCACTTTGTAAACTAGAGAGTACCTTATAAATAAGATTTATAGAGGGAAGGAAAGAAGAGTAAGAGAATGAACTCTCCATTCCCTATCCTTCATCTTATTAATCTATTTTCTTTTCAGTATTTGATTAGTCATAGTTTTAGCAGGAAGCACATGGCACATTCTAACGTTGTGACTGAGAAGAGTTTTATAAAGCAACTGTTTACAAGGATGTGGACCAGGTGCAGGGTATAAGGTCTAGAAGAGCTAGACAAGGAAAGGGAGCAGTTACTAGAACCCAGAGAGGCCACCTTTCAGGAGCTGTAGCTATTGGAAGGGGACATAGCACATCTGTGGTGCCCTTTTAGGATGGAAGGGAGGCATGGGCGCATGTCCTCCCTCTTTCTCCTACTCTCTGTCATCATCGTTTTGTCGTCATCTTCTTCCTCCTCCCCTACTTCAGTATTATAAAGAATATTACCAAGGAGAACAATGAATACCCAATGAAGAAATGTATAAGGCAAGGTATGAGGGAAGGAGCAAGCATCTACATGTGGTCTCCCAGTGTACCACCCTACAGGAACCCCCATGTATTCAGATATCCTGAAGCTTCATGACAATTGCTAGTCTGTGTGGGTCCCTGTTCTCTTTTATTCCACAAACACCTATGAGCCAAGTGCTTCTCGGGACTTAGATTCCTACTTTAATTCTCAACAATGTTGCCCCAGCCAAAATACCAAAATTTAGTGGTCTGAACAACCATAGTGTATCTTATTATTCTGTGGATCAGCTTGAACTTGGCTGGCAATCTGTGGGTGGTGCCTCTTCTGGGGGTCTTATATTGTCAGATGCTTTTCCATGTTGACCTCTTTTATAAACAAGCAAAAAGCAAAGGACAAGAGAGCTGTTGTTAACCCATAGCCGAAACCCCAATCTCCTGGGGCACTGTGCAAGAGAAAGGAACCTTGGGTGTGTTTTCCAATAACAGGAAAATATCTTCCATAGAGTTGATTTGTTTGAATTATTTTTTTCTCCTTCTAATTCTTCCCAGTTCATTCATTGGTCCTGTGTTCTGCCCCTACTTAGAGTCCGCATTATTGTAATATGCTGCTGTGGACTGTGCCAGGCGCTTGGTAACTAGGGCCAAGTCATGTTAAGCTTTGACTGCTCTTGCCTAACATGGTTTAAATGAGATACCAGCCAATGTAATTTATACTTCTTCCCTTCCTTCCTTCCTTCCTTCCTTCCTTGGGGGTGAGTATATAAAAATTCCTCAAGTTGTCCCAGGAGAAACAAAGTCCTACTATCTGATTCTCTTTCCTTTTTTTTTTTTTTTTCTATACCATTAAATTAACAAATTAAGATCTCTTCTGTTTTTGTTGTGGAAAGAACTGACAGAGATTGTGGTTTGTTGATATGTCTACAGTTGACCCCTCAGATCAAACCTTTGGCTCTGGGACAGTGATAATGAAGAAGCAATTAGAATTTTTTTTTAACATTCTTTTAATTGCGTAGGAAAGTAAAGATACTGGTTTCTTTCTTTAAGGAATTATTTAAATTATTTAAGAAATTGTTTGTAACTATTTTTACTAGAGATTCTACTTTTCAGACACTTTATGTGATTTTCCAGTATTCATTGCTGAGATTATAAAATATTCATTTGAAACTCTTTAGACTAATCCTATTAAAATAGGCTAAACTGGTTCTAGTGGCATGTACCTGTAATCCCAGTACTCTGGAGGCTGAGGCAGGAGGATCTCTTGAACTCAGAAGTTTGGGAGCCTGTGCAACATAATGAGACCCATTTAAAAAAAAAAAGTGATAGCACTCACATTGCAGTGTTAAATATATATTTCAAGAAATTCCATATAACCTTATTAAGTCATAGGAAAATTATAAAGAAACCTCCTGTTTGACGCTCGGTAGAAATCATTCTTCATTGTAACCATCTGAGGAGTCTGTGCTCACCAAGACATCTGTAGCCATTTAAGAGTCCTTTGATGAAAACTGTAATACTTATTTGAATTTTTGTGATTATTTATAAAGATAGTAATGAAATGCAACCATCAGAAAAGCAAAAAGAATTAGGACAGATGTAGTATTCCTAGCTTCTGATTATCTTTTCCTCCCTTCCTCTTCCTTTCCTGCTGTCCTTTCCTTTCTTTCTATTGTTTCCTAGCCTCCTGGGAGGCAAGGATATTAAGACTCTTGGTCATAAGGTTATCCTGTGTTTCATTCTCTTCTTCAGTGTTTAATATCTAAATGCACATTTTTATTTTCTTCACATTGTTGGGAGAAAGCAAAGTCATTTATTGTTTTGGAAATCTTAAGATAATTTGAAAGAGAATGAGAATAGGGAAGGAGAAAGGAATTTGAAAAAAATGCCACTTCTATTTAGAGAATGAAGTTTTTAGATGGATAGTTTTAGCTTCTTTGTAGAATACATATATTGACATTTGGGGAAATGATTTCCTCTTTTCATCTTGTTTCTTCTAATATGACTCTGATAAGTATTACTGTCAGGCTTACAATAACAGAAAGGGAATGTAAATATGGTGAATACTTGCTTGTCTAGAAACATGAACCCTATTCTTCTCTTTCCAGGATACTGTGCTCTAATTATATCCCATTTCAACATTAGAGAAATGCCTAGAAATTTTAGGCCCTTTTTCCTTTATCTCTCTGAATAGCATTCATACAAATGTATTGTCATTTCCAAATCTAAATCCTGAGTAAGCAAATCAGAATTCTGGAAGCATTTCAAATATTCTCCAGGGAAAAGAGCTTTATCAAGTTTAATATGTTAAAAGACGGTGTTATCATAATTTCTTACAAGATACATGGTTACATATCACTATCAAAATTCCATGCTGAGTGGTGACAGGTTTTCATTTTGTTTATTCTCTTTCGAGCTCATCTGCCTTTGAAGTGGACTCTGGTTTGTCCAGTTTTTCTAAGTGTTCATGTTTTAGGGATGTCATATCCAAGCCATTGTGTCTAATTCAATTATGGGGAGACTGAGACAGTGTTGTGGTCTAATGTGCTACTGTTGTCTATATTTCAGGAACAGGAGAGAGTGGCAAGAGTACATTTATCAAGCAGATGAGAATCATCCATGGGTCAGGATACTCTGATGAAGACAAAAGGGGCTTCACCAAACTGGTGTATCAGAACATCTTCACAGCAATGCAGGCCATGATCAGAGCTATGGACACACTCAAGATCCCGTACAAGTATGAGCACAACAAGGTAGGTGGGACTCCTTGGTGGAACTGTTGCAAAGTGGTCCACAGTAATGCAGCAGTGAGAATGGCTTCTTCACATGTCTTGAATGCACAGTGGATTTTTGAAATGTACATTTTTCATCTCATCTTAAGACATTTAATGGATGTTGAGTTGTTTGTAAATGCATTTTTTTAAAAAAAAATCTTTGAAGTTATACCTACAAAAAACTGGAGTTGTGTTTAGTGATGCTAGTGAAAGACTGGTATTTGGATGTTTGATAATAAATATAGAGAGGTTTAAAATTCAGGGGAGCACATTGCATTAAGGAGACAGTTGAATCATACAGAGTGGCCAAGGTATAGGAATTCAAAGAGGTGATGGCCTTGCTTCAACTTCCTACTGTTTGTGTTTCTTTGAAAAAAAAAAAAAGAAAAAAACAAGCTGAAGACCATTCTGTCTGGTTTAATTTTGAATTTCGTGACTTCCTTTCAGTAGTGCCACAGGCTTCATTTTATTTCAACATGAGCCCATCTGTCACTTCCAATACCTTTCCAACATGTTTCCCTTCAATTGTGTTAAAGTAATGGAAACTTATAAAAATCTCTTGAGAAAGGATTAGGAGAAATAAAATGATTAAAATTTTTGGCTTAGAAAACAGTTAACCTTTTCAATATCTAACATTTTTAGTTCATGAAAACAAATGCAGTAATTGCTTACCCTCTGAATATCATAGAGATCACATACTAAAGAAGGTTGGTGCATCTCAGGGTACTCTATGTTAGAGTTTTTACTGCAGTTGCCCTGTAGAAAGCTCATAGGCAGGGACTATTGCTATGCCAGGTTGTACCAGCACTTGCAGAGGCCCCAGCCTGAAGAAAGGAAAATCTATTTGGAATTTGTAGAAATGTCTTTTATACTCTGCTTTCTTCCCTTCCTATTAGTCAGTACATCCCCTTATGGTATATATTCTCTGTGGGTGCTGTCTTTGCTTCTTAGGGCTTATAGGTGCAGGTCTTATGGGAAGCCTCACTATTTGTTGACAAAACATTGCATTTTTACCTATAATTATATTCAAACCTTCAATAAGAACTTTCCTTCTCTTAGTACTCTTGATAAATCCATAAAGGATATTTCCATTTTCTATGATCAGTATGTAATAGCCAAAAGTTGGCATGCCCAATGTGACTCATAAACTGAGACAGAACTCACAAAAATGAATCTGGAGGTAAAACAAGGCAGTTCTATGTACCTTCATCTCTGTTATAATCCAAAGGTTTCTGAATATTTCAGGTGACCTTAAAATCTGGCATTTCTTTTTCTTGAATGTTTCCTTGAAATTCACTGGCAGTTTCTTATCTAATTGATACTGTCATACTTCATTTTCCAATGGCAATAAGAGTCTCCATAAGAAACAGAGAAATCCTCCACGGGTAATCCCTCCCGCTTGTACTCTGAAATGTGAAAAGAGCTGGGCAGCTTTATGAGCCCAGAAACAGGGTACCTGAACTTTAGTAAGCTCTTCAGAAATCTCAGTGTAGAGTCTGGAATAGGTGGCATGCTTATTTCTTTGTGGTTGTGAGAAAAATTCTGTTGGAGGAAGTTGTTTTTCTTTTTTCTTCACTCTCTTTTTTTAATGCTAGTGATGTTCCCAGTCTCAAAAATCAGTTGATAATATGATTAATTCTGACCAAGTTGTCGTGTGTGTTATGTATATTATTTACCAAACACAAATATACAAACTTGCTGGTTTACATGTTGAAATTTAATAAACTCAACCAAAGTTTTACCGACAAATCTTCTATCTTAGATGCTTGAAAAGAATTTTTCAGGGTCTTGCTCTGATATTAGAATTTATAGGAAGATTATTTATTACATGGTCATGTAGAAGATAGGGTAAAACTTTGCCCTGTTCATGTAACACAATGAAGAGTATTTCCTGCTGTGTGTTATTTGAGCTCTCTTTATGTATAGCAAATATTCCATTATCCAAAATTGTAAACATTTCTGGTTCCAAGCATTTGGGATAAAAGATAATCAACTTGTAGTTTCTCCTTTTAGACTTGGAAGTTTGGTGACCAGGGCTCATTTAGCAACTTGGCTGCAGCTACTTTTGACTAACTTGCAGGAGTTTTGAGGGCTGTTTCCCTTCCTCCACAGATGAAGCTGTGGTTAAGGGTAGAGGGATGCTCAGAGGACCAGTGGTACAGTATCTATTGTCCCTCTTGAACAGTTCTAGGGAAGGACTTGTCCCAGGAGAGTACCTTGTGCTTTCTGAATTTTCTGTTTCCTGAAAAATTCCGGATTTCAGAAGCCATTTTTCATTTTTCCAACAACAAACAAAAAGCAAAACACTTCAATTTTGAAGAACATACCAAGTTATTTCTATTTTTGATCAATTGAATAAGAAATTTCTTTTTTTCAGCACGAGAGAATTTTCATAATTTACAAAATGCCAAAAGGCTAATTTCATTTTGATATTTTTCACTCATCTAATTACAGCCCACAATAAAGGCAGAATCAATAGATATAGATATATACTTTTTATTTGTTCATCCTGATAGTTGTTTTATGAAGCCAATACTACCCAACTTAAGTAGAAAAATAATTTATAGTAATATGAGCTCATGGGGATAAGAGAGGAGAAGCTGAAGGACTAGACCTTTGAAATCAGAGTGCCTGGGGAACTCATCTGTGAGATGTGATGAGCTCTGACAAGTTTCAGTCTTCTGTCACTTACTCAAGATTCAAATTCCTTGGAAAAAGTACTTGAGTTGTCTGGCCTGGATTCTTTGGACAGGTGGAGGCTGAGTAAAGTGATTGACAATCCCAGGGGAAATCTGGGTACAGTTAGTAGAATGAGGGGAATGATGCAGGCAAAAATCACAGCCCTCCACTGGCAAAAAAAAAAAGGCAAATTTATAGCAGCAGAAAATGACACAAGATTCTCTATTCTGTATAGAAGCCTGTCCTAAAATATAATGTCTTATTCAGGGGAGTAGTGACTTAGTAACGGTTATACAAGAAGGATAAAGTTGAGTTTTAACCCAAGCATTTAATTGCTAAGTAACCTTGAGCTTGTCACATTTCTTCCCTGAGCCTCAGTTTCTTTACTTTCTCAGTCTGAATTTTCTCATTTGTAGAATAGGGCAAAAATATCATATGATTGTTTCAAGTGTTAAATAGATAAAGTATGTGAAGATACTTTGTAGATATTTTTAGACGCTTGGGAGTAATAATTAGATGAATTGTCATGATGGAGACTATGAACACTATAAACTTCACATCTTGATTAAGAATAAAATAAACAGAATGTAACTTAAATAATAAGACCATATTTAGGAGGTATCGCAGAAAAAGTTTCCTCAGAATGACAGTCATTGAAATGGGATACTAAGGGAGGTAGAGAAATATCCTTATCTGAATGCGTTCAAAAATAGTGACGTGAAATTTTAAAAAGTAATTTGGCTAAAGTGAAGCAAGTGATGGACCCTACAACCTCCAAAATCTTTTCCAACTCTATTTTCCTCCAGAACTTGAACAAACAGATGAAGTTGTGGTTAAATTATTGTATAGTTTGGAGCTTTTACCTTTCTAAAACTTGTGTCCATTCTAAAATATTAAAAAAAAAACAGACAATAAGTAACAGATTTGTTTTGACAGGGAACTATAATCCATTGGAGGAATTTTTCTTGCTTTACTTTTAAATCCCATAAGTGATTACAATATTTATATCTACATAGGTGTGTGTGTGTGTGTGTGTGTGTGTGTGTGTGTTCCTTCAGAGTTCAAGCTCAGATACAGCCTTTGTGGGGGTACTGGTGACAGTGATTTTAATAGCATTTCTGGCTGCTAAATACTATAGACAGTCTGCTATTCCTGCATCTACAAATTTTTCAGAGTTTTCTTTTTTTTTTCCTTTAATAGTTTATTTAAAGTTTGTTTTTTTTTTGTTTTTTGTTTTTTTTGTTTTTTTAATTCTAAAGGCACTTCCTGGCCAACTTGATGAGTCATCCATCTTTTTCTGAGCTTGGTTGACCACTTTATCATCTCTCCAGGACTCTTCTTGGGAGTTTAATTGTCATTGAGTCTCCAGTAAATATGTCAGCTTTGGAAATCCCTTTCTATCCTTTCTTTTGTCTTTTAATGTCTTTCATATATGTCCTAGCCACATTTTCTTCTTCTCATTCTGTTCTTGTTCCATTGTAGTCCTTAATTCATTTTGTAACAACGACAGTCATGTAAAAATAGAAGATGAATATGAGATTTTTTTTATTGATTGTTCAAAACATTACAGAGCTCATGAGAATATGAGATTTTTAAATCCCTTTTTCTTACCTAACATTAATCCATAATCCCAAGGCACACCATATCACTTATCTAGGATGAATAGCTGAGTTCATTGACATAAGAAGACGACTCTGAAACAAAAACTGAGAGTTTTTTCTTTCTTTTTAAAAAATTTTTATTGAAGTACAACTTAAATCCAGAGAAATGTACACATCCTCAGTCTTGAATCTTGTGTAAATTTTCAGTTATGAAAAATTTGCATTCTGTCTCTTAATCTGGATCAGCTTGACTGAAACCTCAGAAGGCTCTTCATGCTCCATTCTAGCCAATACTCCAGGCTCCAAAGGGTGACACCATCCTGCCTTCTCATAACCTTTAGTTTTGTTAGTGGTTGAGCTTGGTATGAATGGAAGCATACAGTAGATATTACTTTGTATCTGGTTTATTTCAATCAACATTATGTTTGTGAGATTCACCTATGTTATTACTTACAATTTATGTATTCTCACTTCTTTACAACAGTAGTGACCTATAGAACTTTCTCTGGTGTTGAGAATATTTTCTATCTATACTGTTTAATATTAGCAGCCAGTAGTCATAAGTAGCTACTGAGTTTGTGGAGTATTGGTTGTATGACTGAAGAAATGAATTTTAATTTTTATTAAACTTAATTTATATTTAAATTCATATTTGACTAGCAGCTACTATATTGGACAGCAGTTGTATAACATTCCATTTTATGAATATGCTACAGTTTATTTACATATCCTATGTTAATATAAACTGGGGTGTGTTGGTGATTACAGATAACACATTATGAACTTTCACGTACCTGTCATTTTGGTGCAAGGAGAGTACCAGGTATTGAACGCATAGGCACTCAACTACTGAACCACATCCCCAGCCCTGTTTTGTATTTTATGTAGAGACAGGGTCTCACCAAGTTGCTTATTAGCACCTTGCTTTTGCTGAGGCTAGCTTTGAACTAATGACCCTCCTGCCTCAGCCTCCTGAGCTATTGGGATTATAGGCATGTGCCACCATACCCTGCTGTATCTGTCTTTTGGTGAACATAAGCATGCATTTCTTTAGAGTATGAATCTAGGATTTAAAATTGCTAAGTCAGAAGGTATGTGTATGGTCACTTGCAGTACATAGATATTCCCAGAGATTTTCCAGGATGTACCAATTTACAGTTCCTTTACGTATCTTGAAAGTTCTAGCTACTCCACATCCTTGACAACACTTGGAATTAAATAGTCTTTTTATTTTAGCTATTATGGAGATTAGATAGTGGTATCACAGTGTTTTTATTTTAACTTTGTGCCTTTTTTGCTATTGGGTTTCCTGATCTCTCACTGTTTTGTATGAGTTCTTTATACTAAGTAAGGGTTTGGATCTCTGTTGAGTAAAAGCACAGTAAATTTCTTCTCCACTTTTTGTTTTACTTTTTATTTTCTTAATGGCTCTTCCAGTGGAAGAAAGTTTCAGTCCACTTTATCATTTTCCCTCCCTTATAATTAGTGCTTTTTGTCTTTTTAAGTCATCTTTGCCTATTTTAAGGTGATGTTCTAGAAAAGCTTTTGAATTTTTTTCTTAATTTTTTAATTGCTTTACTTTTTAGATTGAGATTTAAAAATCCATTTTAGATGGATTGTAGAATATGGTGTGAGGTAGAGGTCAAGTTTTAATTTTTTTGTATGAATACCTAATTAATTCATTATTATCCAGGGCAATGCAATATCACCTTTCCACAAATAAAGCGAATATATATATATAGCGTGCTTTGTTTCTGAACTTGCTATTCTGATCTGTTGTGTTAGTTTTGTTAGTGGTTGAGCTTGGTATGAATGAAGCATACAGTAGATATTACTTTTTGTATATCTTTGTGTCAATATTAAACTCTATTAATGACTGTACTTTGTAATGAGTTCTGATATTTGACAGTAGAAGTCATTCAGCTTTGGTTTTCTTCTTCAAGATTGCACAGGGGGGCTGGGATTGTGGCTCAGTGGTAGAGCGCTTGCCTGGCACATGTGAGGCACTGGGTTCAATCCTCAGCACTACATAAATATAAATAAATAAAAAATAAAGGTATTGTGTTCAACTACAACAACAACAAAAAGACTGCACAGGGAACTGAATTTATTCCCTCATCTTTGAAGGTACATTTAAGGAAGACTGTTTCTTTAACTAGGGGGGCAGATTTCCTAGGGCAAATGTAAATACTTCAATCCTTCTCTGTAATGCAAACATTTTCCTTTTTCTTGAGGTCTCAAATTGTTTTCTTACTCAGTGTATGTCAGCTACATAGCTCAGTACAAGGACGTAATATTTTTCCTAGATTAATAACATGGTATTTAAAAAATCAGTTATCTCATTTATGAAGAGTGATGGAGGGTGGGGTTTCATCATTTAGTAGGGTCAAATTCTTTCTTGCTCTAACATTGTGTTTAATAAGAGTAGGAGCTAGATTCAGTCCAGTGGGGATCTACCAACCTACCTTTGTGCTAATTCCTTTTGGGGCTTTCTGTCTTTTTAAGTCATCTTTGCCTACTTTAAGGTAATGTAGATAATCTTTTGAGTTTTCTCCTTAATTCTTTATTGCTTTGTTTTTTATATTGGGACTTAAAATCCATTTTAGGTGAATTTGTACCACCCAAATTTGGCAGATTTAGCACCAATCTTTAAAAAATGTTTCTTATCTTCAAAATCCATAGAAATTAGATTAAACAGCTTTACCTGGATTTCCTTTTCTCATCTTCTGATCTCTGCCTGTTAATGAAGTAGACCATTATGTGTGAATCAACGTGAGAGCCAAAAGTTAGGTAAGAAGCAAAGAAAAGCTGATTTTGCCCTGTAAACTACTGTATTTTAGTCATTTCATGTAAAATTTGTATTCATTTATCTGTAAAGCAGGTAATCAGAAGCAGCTTATTTTGGTGAAGTAGGTGTATTAAGCACAGGCAAAACTGTCCACACACAAATCTATGCACACAAATTTGTCTAATTGTCTTGTACATCAGCAGTGAACTTTGAACACTATACTGTTAAAATGATGGAATACCAACATTCTCTCCATATGTTGTATATGTAATGACTGTCTTTGCATGTTTCCTCAGCATATGTTTTGGGGCCTATATGCATACCAGCCCATCTCATCTGAAAATAGTTCAGATCATCTTTAGCTCATCTACGTCTTCTACATCCATAGCTGAATTCATCTTCAGCTAATCCATATTGTTTAAAATTGGATGAAAGGAAGAACATTAACACTTGAGAACAGAGACTGGGTCTTCATTATTTAAACCTAGCAAAGTTTTGTTTTATTTTTGTTTGTTTGTTTGGTACTGGGGATCCAACCCAGTGTACTTAACCACTGAGCTGTATCCCCACCCCTTTTTGTATTTTATTTAGAGACAGAGTTCACTGAGTTGCTTAGGGCCTTGGCTAAGTTGCTGAGGCTGGCTTTGAACTTGTGATTCTCCTGCCTCAGCCTCCTGAGCTGCTGGGATTACAGGTGTACACCATAGTGCCCCGCTTAAATCTACCAATTTGACACATGTTTCTTGAATAAATGAAGTTGAATGAATGAAGGAACAAGTGTTTGTTTACTGTGATGCACTTTTCATGTACTACGTGGCATAAAAACACAATTGTTGAGTCAGATACAACTTTGAAACCTTCCCTCTACAATAAAAATTTCTGTGTGATATTGAGAAAATTAGTCTTATGATTCCAATTTCCTTACCTATAAAATGGTGGTGATTATGATGCCTACTTTATAATGTGTCATAAGAATTCAGTTATGCATTCTGTGAAAAGGTTGAAAGTGTTGCCCATAGTTAAATTCAGGCGATGTTCTTTCATTTAGTCATTCAACTATTATTTAATCAAATATTCCTGTCAGTTAACAGAAACCTGTTTGGCAGATTAAAAAAGAAGAAAATGGCAAGCTCTTAAGAACAGTACTGATTTGTCTAAACACATGAGAGAACTCTGCTTCAGCAACTTCTCTCAAAACTACTCTCAGTTGCTCAGACTGACCTGAACAAGATGTCCAGGAACTGGACAGCCACCATCTAAAACACATGTGGTGTAGTTTAGCACATTCTAGTAGGAAGTTGTGAAGCTGGTCATTTGGCTGTTTTTGGTTAACTTCTGGCAAAGCATCAGATGAATACTCTCCTTGTTCTTTTAGACCACGTAATGCATGAGTCCCCCTTTAATTTTAAAACAATGCATCTATTTTAAATTAGTGAGGCAGAATATATTTGTTGGAACCAAGAAAAGTGAATGCTGAATGAAGATCGAGTGAGCTTATGAGGAATGCTAGCACTTTCCCATGTCATTTTCACACCACTGCAGAAGTCATTTCAGTGACACAGTTCTTGCTACTGAAGAAATTTGGATAAGGCTTGCTTAGTATTTGACAAAGCCACAGTTTTGCTGAAATAAACAACATACATCAAAGCCTAAAATCTTGTTTATAAAAAACTATAGTCTTCCCTATATTGTTTTACCCAATTTACCTTCATCTGCTACATAACTGTGCTTTTAAATAGTGTGTTTTTTACTTACTCCTGATTTTCATGAGTAAATGCATATTTATCCAAATAGGAATGTCAGCAAGGAAATGCACTTCAAAAATCAATGGCACTTGTGCTTTCCTTTCAAAAGAGATTGTTACATTAAAAGTTGTGATTGGCTCAAGAGGTAGCTCGCTCGCCTGGCGTGCATGCCGTCAGGGTTCAATCCCCAGCACCACATACAAACAAAGATGTTGTGTCCGCCGAAAACTAAAAAATAAATATTAAAATTCTCTCTCTCTCTCTCTCTCTCTTTCTCTCTCTCATCTGTCTCTCTCTCTTTAAAAAAAAAAAAAGTTGTGATTGTTAATTTTGGCTGTTCCAGTGTAAATGTGTTCTTTGAACACATTTATTTTATGTTTCTTAATGTGAACTTGCTAAGAAGATACATTTAAGTAATTGTCACCATTAATTTGTAAACTGACTATGCAGTTTTCTTACAGTCTTATAATTATTTAAAATGAAAGGTGACTGAGATGAGCGGCATTACTGGTATGTGTCAAGAAACTTGATTCCACTGCTGAGATGTACTATAGTGTTAGATTAATTGGGAGGTTTTCTGCTTCTTTCAGTGTGCATACCTCCTATGGTTTTGAATTATGAATTTATGTCACACCTGGGAGGTGATAGGAAATCCTTCAAATCAGTGATCCTATGGTGAGAGAGTTCACCTATTTTGGTGTTTGTTTTCATACTTTGTTATTTTGAGATGAGGGTTTTGCTATGCTGCCCATTGTGTTCTGTAATTGGTAGACTCAAGCAATGTGAACTCAAACAATTCTCCAGTCTTGGCCCCCTGAGTAGCTGGGACTGAAGATGTGTACATCCTGCCCAGCTTTCATTACGCTTTCTTTATTTCATTACTAATCTCATCTTAGATCTCTTGACCTTTTTTAGCCATTTTACTGCTTGAATGCAAATAGCAAGGGGATGGACATTAAAATACTTTTGAATTCAATTATCTTGTAATTGACCTTGATCCTGTATTCCATATTATCATGGAAATTTTAGTATTATCATTGTCATCAGAAGTTGTAGGAATTTCAGCCTTCGCCAATTTTGGCCCATTGCAATGCCAGTATGAATGTACTTCTTCATATCAGAGCAGTAGGATTAGCATAAAGATGGCCAGTATCATCTACTTTGTAGATGGCCTTTGTAGAGGTTGTACAATTTGTGCCCAGCTGTGGCAGAAAATGGTGTCCTGAGGAAGGGTGCCTTTTTCTTTGTACAACACTATCTTTTTGCCATGCCTTATCTGCAAATGGGTTACCTTTTTCTAATACGCACAGAAGGTAAGTATGCGAGTGGCAACTTTGTCATCCTAACCGAATGTGAGGCTGGGGCCAGTGCTTTTATATTCTATAGCAGTGCTTCTGTGGACACATCACAGAGGAGTCTTATGAAAACACCTACTGTGTTTCAGTGTATCTGGGGTGGCCTGAGATTTGGCTTTTCTAACAAGTCCCTAGGCAGTGCTGAAGCTTCATGAAGTAGAGTCATCTTGGAAATAACTGACTCTGCCAGTAGAGGGAATATGAAACCATCAGTGGTCTAACCTTTTGAGAGAAGGTCCTAGAACCTGTTTTTCAATAGCATTCAGCCAACGGATGTTAAGCAAGTCACTTGAAATTTTCTACCTTATGGAGTTTTTATCAGAAAAAGCAGGAGAATAATAATGGTTCTCACTTCATATAGTGGGTGTGAGCCTTAATAAGAAAATGCAGATCCATAATTTTAGGATGGGGACATTAGCATGGTAAGTATCCATCAAATAAATGGTGTTGAATTCTTCTTAGAAAGTGCTAGGTCAGGAGAGTTGTTTGGGTAAAATGAAGAATAGTTGAGGGGAATTTGCTAATCGTTTAAAGCTGTGACCCAAGCATGAGACTTGAGAGTTCTCATTATAAGATAAAATAGTGGTTTCTTGGAAGTAATGGTCTGACCTTCATAGAGCCCAACTGCTAGAATGTAGATAGAGGCGGCCCCTAATGGGCTTGATGGATTACTGATAATGCCGAGATCAGGGAGCAGGACTTGCCCCTGACAGCTAAGG
Organism: Ictidomys tridecemlineatus; assembly: GCF_052094955.1. Lineage (NCBI taxonomy): Eukaryota > Metazoa > Chordata > Mammalia > Rodentia > Sciuridae > Ictidomys > Ictidomys tridecemlineatus. The sequence goes on from NC_135480.1 coordinate 134,719,497, forward strand.
TATCTTGACTCCAGAGTGGTTGTAGGGAGGAGGCAGCTAGTCTAATAAGAAGATGGGGAGAGCTGGGGTTGTGGCTCAGTGATAGAGTGCTTACCTAGCACATGTGAGGCACTGGCTTTATCCTCAGCACCACATAAAAATAAATAAAGGTATTGTGTCCATCTAGAACTAAAAAAATATATATATGTTAAAAAATATTTTTAAAAAAAGATGACATGGGGAGAGAAGGAAAAGGGAAAATGTGAACCTCTGCAAAGAAATACTCTTGGGACAAACCCAGTGTCAGGTTTTTTCTTTAATACATTCAAGAAAGTGTGAGGTAGGCCGTAGTATTCTAATTTTAAAGATGAAAAATATCTTAAATCTATGCTCCAAATCATTCAGTTTGTAATTTAATGGGGCCGGATTTTAAAATCGGAGCTAGGATTCATAATTCTCAAATGGCAGCTCCTGTGCTTGACTCATAAATATCTTTGGCCTCTAGTATCCATCCAAATGTAATTTCTTTGTGAGAGGAAATGGAGTTACCTGGGCTACTCCACCTGTCTTTCCCACTCCTTAGCCAGCTTTATCTTGAGAGAGTTGAATACTCCATGAGGCTTCCAGCCAAGACCATTATGCTCATTGCTGTTTTGTCAGGATCTAGCAACCCCAGTTGGGTTTAGTAAATATTGTAGAATGACTGAATCAAAGTTTAATCAGAGATAACTTATCGTGATCCTGCTATTATCATGGGCCTTTAATTCTTATAATCATCCATTAGATTTCTCCCTCATGACTATATATTCTTTCAATTTACTCTTTATTTTCAATTAATCCACACATGTAACATCTAGGTTATATCTAAGTAAAGGCCAGGAGAAGTATAATATTGTGCTTTGTTTATGGGCACTTGCAATCCCTGTGGAAAGGTTAGATGCACAACAAAATTATTTCCTTCTTGAACTTGTAGTCAGGACAGATTTTTCTACACAAAAGTGTATGTTCCTTTTGTCCCTTTCATAATTTCCCTTTGTCCTCCTTCCAGCTAATCTGGGTTAGTGAATGTAGTGATACATCTGACAGTGTTGGGTGTCCATGTTCAAACAATTTCCTATGTAGAGATCTTTGTCAGGAGCCAGGAGAAGGTCTGAGCTACCACTGCATTCTTGGCCTGACACTGGTTCTTGATCTACATTACAATAATTGACAAATGATTTTACTCTGACAAACTTAGTATCAAATCAACAGTCATTGTAAAGGTTATGCAGCAGAAAAACTTCTTGACTGTGAGATAAGATGTGTAGCTATTATATGTGAAATTAAGAAACCTAATTGAGTATTTTCATAAGGACTGTTTTTTTTCCCAAATGGAAATACATAGACTTTTATAGACATAGAGATAAATGGGCTAATTACAAAAAGAAAATTCAGATAACATAGAAAACCAAAGTAAAAATCACTTGTAGTCTCACTATGTGAGAAGCCACTGTGAGTTTTATAATACATATAATTTCTGAGTTATGGCTATACACAAATGAAAGTAGGTTCACCATTCCTTATATAAACTCCTTGAGATAATTTTTAAAAAAAATTTTAGAAAGATAATATGAGAAATATACTGTGTATTTCCCATTGAGGTTTGGGTAGTACACTGTAGTGAATTGTATTAATATTTCAATAGCAAATGTCAATATTTATATTTGGTGCAATAGATAATATTTACAGGTTTTACATCAGGTCATGTTTTCTCATAAATGTTTTCTTATAAATAAATTTTTAAAATAAAATCTGTCAGTTCTTAGAATTTTAGAATTTCAGATTACAGGTAAGGGAGAGTGAACCTGTATATGAATACTAATTATATTTCATCAAGTATAGGTTGAGCCTCTCTCATCTAAAATTCAGAATTCAAAAGGCTCCAGAATCTGAAACTTTTGTGCTAATACATGAGTTCACACGATGGGTTGTAATCAAAAAGCAGGTGCATTAAAATTATTGTGTAAGATTACCTTTAGGTTATGTATATAAGGTATACATGAAGTATACAGGAATTTTATGTTTGGTCTTAGATCCTATTCCCAAGATATCCTGTAATCTACATGCAAATGTTCCAAAATCTGAAAAAATCCAAAACTGGAAACATTTTTAGTCCCAAGCTTTTTGGATAAGGGATTATTCAGCCTGTAAATACCAAAATACCCCTTTTTAAACTTGCTTTTCATTTATTACCATAACGAATATCTTTGCAGGATTAAATTGCTAGAAATGGAATTGCTGGGCTACAACCTATGCACATTTTTAAGACATTTGATAAAGATTGTTAAATAGTCATCCAGAAAGATCATACCTAATAACAATGTAGGATCTGAACTTGCCCAATTTAACCACATTCTTGTCACTCTGAGTTTTATCAGTGTTTTAACTTTTTACCATCTTGTGAAAGTGATACTATAATTTACATTTTTGAACATTAATGATAGTAATTCATTTCATAAGTGTTTGGCCATAGGATTTTGCCTAGATTGATTCCAGAAATTGTGATATTTTTCAGCCACTAAACTGGGACTATTTATCTGACCTTGTCTTTGGAGCTGTTAATTACATGTCAAGTGTGATCATTTGCATGGGTTATTTCATTTAAAAAGTAATCGTGATGAAGAGCATATGTCTGTAGTTGTCAGGAAGCTCAGGCCAGACACGTGTTTAAACCCTAGCTTTCACATTGTTCTCATTCGAGATGTGGTCATCACAGTGTCTGTCCCCTTGGTTCCTTTAGCACAGATAAAGATGGCAGTGCATATCGCCAAGGAGTCTTCCAAGGATTACTTGGAGAGAAATTTCCTGAATACCAAAAAGATATTTCCCTGTCTCCCAGCCAAAGGCTTCAGTCTGAATGAATGATCATCAACTTGTAGATGAAAATAAGCATGTCTGCCCGGTCATTCTGTACAGCTGACTTGTGCAGTTTTCTGCCAGAGTGAGATAATAAGGCCACAATTCTTGTTCTGAAACAGCAATTTTAAGTTTTATTCGCTCAGTCTACAGGGTCTGAAAAAAATTTCCTAAACCTGAAGCAGAGATAAACTTTGGAATCATCTGGGAGCTTAATTACTACTCACTCGGACACATGAACCCAGTGACCAGAGAACCTAATCCAGCAGGCCTTGGATTAACTTTGGAAGAAGGTTGCCCAACTGTGATTTTAAATCATTTATTTAAACAGTAGTACTAGTCATAGAAGTGATTTTATAGTTGTAAATATAGGTATTCTTATTATATAATAGCAGTATAAATAATTGTAAAAATTCTTGTTAATAGTACTCTTAATGTTTTAAATATTCAGTATCTGATGCGGTTAATCAGAGTTTCACATTCAGTGAATGAAGAACTTTTGGATTTATCATCCTTAACATCTGACTGTGTTCTATTTGAAATAGGACAATCCTTAACTTTTGAATAGAGAAATTATTTTAGGAAAGAAGAGAGCAGTTTTCTTTAGTTGGTCAGCAGAATACCACAGGCATACCAAACATTTCCTACTAAAATTATGACACTATTCTATAATTTATTGTATTCTGCATATTAGTTATGTGTATCTTTCTTTTTGCATCTTTGAAATGAGCCTGAGTAGAAAATAGTAGCTTTCATGGAAGTCCTTTGCAAACATTATTCTAACCAATTATTCAAGAAAACAGAATACCTGCAACATTTTCAAATAGCTAATGTGGTTCAGTATTTTGGAGTTAAAAACTTAGAATATTAGGCAACACCAATTTAAATTTGGTTCATCCCTAAAGATTTGCTAATTATTTGACCTAAGCATTAATTACTATGAAACTTGTTCTTAAAATACAAACAAATGCAAACTTCATCCTCTCTATCACCCAGATACTTGCATGTTTTGGAAATTGATTATTTGTGGTCCTGCAGTCAGTTGCTTACTAATTTAAAGTCAGAATATGCCAGGCTTCCCCTCCAAGTCAAAGCAGGAATATCATTAATCTCCCAATAGCTTGCTCCAGCAGTTTCCCCCAAGCAGGCAAAAGGGCCCTGCTTTGTCTTTCATCATTACATTTGACCTGGCTTGCTGAAAAAAATTATCCAAACTGATACATAAAGTCAAAAAATGGGATTCTACATCAAGTACAACCAGAAAAATGAGAAATTATACTACATCTATATATAATGTATCAAAGTGCATTCTACTGTCATGTATGACTAATTAGAACAAATAAAAAAAGTAAGTAATTCTGTGTCCTTGTAAGCAAATTTAATTTACAGTTTGCCTTCCATTTGAAAGTAATTTAACAGAATTTGTGAGGTGTTTTGTTTATCTTTTTATTTGAGCATTTCTCTAAAACAGTCTGGCCTCTAGGTATGAAGCAGAGAAGTAGGTTTTAGGTGACCTAGAAGCCATGCACAACCCTGGTGCTATAGCTAGAAAATGGAGGATTCACTTTTAGATGTTGTTCTCTTTCTCTCTTTTAAAACAAAATGATATAAAGTACATAAGCTTATACTTTAATGATCAGTTTGGAGAGGAAAAGCCAGTAGAAGTTAGTTTGCTTCCTACCCTGGTCAGTTCTGCTTCTCAGAGTGTTGCCTGTTTACCTATAAGCCAGGTAAAGCCTAAGTAGAAGTCAATTTTAGCCCCTGGGTGAAAAGAGAAGGGAATTATCATTTTTTTGAGAGCTGCTTATCCCTACTGGGTACCAGTGTCTCAGGAGCTTCTTCTTTTACTCCTGACCCTTCCTGCTATTGTCCTTTCCCTACCATAAAAAAAAAAAAAAAAACTGAGGCTTTGCATGGTGAGATAACAGAGTGGTGTTACGTGGCAGAGTGGTATAAAGTGCCTCTAGAATCTCTCGCTCAGGCTGCCTGGTAGAGTTTATCATCAGACTGCCTCAGTACTTTAGCTCCGCTCTTGCAGCCAAAGTCCTGTGGCCGTGTCTACTTACACGGAATTGAACCTGGGCTACTGAAATCTTAAAACTTTTGTGTCCAGTCTGCTTTTCATCTATAAATTCTTGATTCTGCCACCCAGACATGACCTCTCTTCTTATGACCTTTGGTTTGTATGACTCATTGTACCTTTCAGCCTTGTCTTAATTAGCTGAGATTCTGCCCACTCCTTCCTGGCCTTTCTCATCTGATGAGAGCTGATACTTCCTCCTCTAGTATGCGTTTGGTACTGAGGCCTGGGCCAGATTGCAAAATATTATAGCAGAAGCTCCAGTATTGCATCTTGAGGTGGTAAGTCAAGGAAGAGAAGGCTATGAAATAGGTTTACTAAGTGAATATGTTTATGGGTAGGAAAGCAGGCAGCTGATGAGAGCACTTGTATACCTTCTAGAGCCATGAAGGACAAACAGGTGAAATTTTGTTGTCTTTATTCAAATGTATCCTATGTTTTAAATGTTTCTTTCCTTCATCAGAAAAACAATTGATACTCCTTTTCTAGTACTTTGTTTCAGGTTTGTCAATCCCATTCTGAGATCTGCAGTCAGAACTCATCATCAATAACATTTTGTGGATTATTGATTTTATTAAAACTACTTTGAGGGCTGGGACTGTAGCTCAGTGGCAGAGTACTTGTCTAGCATGTGTGAGGCACTGGATTTGATCCTTAGCACCATATAAAAATTAAAATACAGGCATTCTGTCCATCTACAACTACAGAAAATAAAAATAAACCATTTTGATCTATGATTTATTTACTTATTAGGTACTAGGGATTGAACATCAGCCACAGAACCCCACCTACCACCACCCATCCTTTTTGAGAAAGAGTCTCTCTGTGTCGCTGAGGCTTGCATTTAACTTGTGATCCTCCTGCCTCAGCCTCCCAAACTGTTGGGATTATAGGCGTCCACCACCATGTCCAGCTTGATCTATCCTTTATTATTTTTAACATTCTTGCTTTCCTTTTTTTCTTTCTTACAATTTAAAAGAAAATAATTTAGGTAATGTGTCATGACAAACCAAGTATCTCATCTTGTTTTTAAAATTTTTATTGTTTATAAGCTACCAGCATATGGTATTTTTTAATCTTTATTTTGTTTATTTATTTTTATGTGGTGCTAAGGATCGAACCCAATGCCTCACATGTGCGAGACAAGTGCTCTGCCCCTGAGCCACCATCCCAGCCCCCCAAGTATCTCATCTTTTATTCCTGTTAAGGAATTGCTCTCAACAGTTGTTTGCACAGCATAGTTTTTGTTATGTAAGTTGGCAACAAAGGTAGAACAGACAATGTAACATGCTTATTGAAAGTCAGATATAGCACAACTATGAGAAAATGATACTTTTCATCAGCTTCCCAAGCTGCTGAAGTGTATTATTTGATGATACCAAATAGAAAGGAATCAATCTTAAAAGATATATATATATATATACACACACACACACATATAATTTATTTATTTATTATATTTATTTATTTGGGGGGGGTACTGGGGATTGAATCCAGGAGTGCTTTACCAATGATTTATATCTCCAGTCTTTTTTACTTTTATTTTGAGTCAGGGCCTCATTAAGTTGCTAAGAGTCTTGCTAAGATAACCAGGCTGTCAGAACTGTGGGGAGTGAATGTTGTTTATACACCATCCAGTTTATGGTGTTTTGTTATAGCTGCTGAGCGACCTACAACAATAACTAGACTGAAATTGCAAAAGTATAGAATAGATAGGTTCACACCAGAATTTCAAGGGTAGACATGTGAGGAGTGCAGAGATGTGAGTATAGCATGGTGACTGCCTCCAGGGCATGTGCCATTCAGGGAGGGACACAGACATTCACTAGATATTGAAGGAGCCAAGGGTGGCCCTCTCTGAAGAGGAGGAAGCAAAACTGTGGTTGTTATATCCCTGGTCCTGAGGGCTGTGGAGGGTTTGGAGACATGAATGGGAGTTGGGAAAGGGGATGAGGAAAGATGCAGAATAAGGAAGTATAGGAGAATTCCCTAGAAAGTGGAATAATTTAGGGGATGAGAGCTGACAGGGTAGGGCAGGTTTTGTGAATGTAGTAATTGGGAATTAGCAAATGTCTGTGAAACTGACCTAGGTAAAAGAGCAGGATTGTCCACCCAGTACCTAACCACAGGTAGATAGAATCATCCCATCCTCCTGGGGAGCAAGATGCTGTATCATCATCCCATAGTTTCCGTGATAATGGAGAACTGGTATAACATGAATAATTAAAATTTCCAGATAGGCCCTAAATCTTATTTTAACAATAGTTTCTATTGCAGTAAAACATCGTAGTGTCCCTGGATGTGGTGTTGGAAGTATCTTTTTTGGCTGTGGTTTTATACAGGTGGTTCTATCAGAATGTGAAATACCTGTGGCCCACCACAGCACAGCAGCCTTGGAATCCTCCGAGACTCCTGGATCACTGATTGACTTAGTAAAGAACTTTGCCCAAACAGAGAACTCTGATTCAGTCAAGAAGTCATTTGTTTTTCTCCCAGTACTAGGGAGTGAACCCAGGACCTTATGCTTACTTGGCAAGCACTGTACCACTGGAGTATATCCCATCCCCAGACCCAAGAAATAGTTTGAGGAGCTTGCTAACCCTGTGAAAGAAAGGGACCTGGCAGGGCTGAACATCCTAAAGTAGGCAGCATGGCAGCACATAACAACATTTAAAATATGTATCTCCATCCAGCTAGCAGTTCTATTCTGTGGAAGTTGCTGTAACAGCATGAGAATTTCGAGACGGTAGAGGCTATCTCTTTGGTCTTGCTGAATTGGTAGCACCTACCATGGTCTCGTGCATATAATATGTGCTTAATACATATTTATTAGGTAAACGTGTGGCTGAAACTCTCATACAAGGGTGCAGAGAACCATCTCCACCAATGTTTCTGAGGTCCTGCCAGTTGGTCTTTAGCTTCTGTGCTTCTGCCATGTTTGCTTTGTACTGGCCTTTGCACGTGCCTCCCACCTCCCCATACTTTCAGATTCTTTTGAGATGTTTCCTTATGATCCTGTTCCTTTCTTACTAGTCATTTATCCCTTTTTGTGATTATATATGCTAATGTGATTTTTTGAATAATACCTATCCCTCTGATCAAGCAGAATGATAATATCTACACCATTATATGTTCAGGATCTAGTATAGTACTTGATAAAAAGCAAGGACTACATAACACAAACATGTACAGAGGTATACACAAATAGTGAATGAGGTTTGAAATAGCATTGTTTATAATAGTGAAAACTTGGAAATGACTCAAATATCTCTCCATAGGGAAATAGTTATGTTTTAGCCACTCTAGGATTCTGTGCAATTGAAGTAAACAATAAAGTAGAACTATATGTACTAATCTGGAAAGTCATGCATGAAAATTTATTATGGCTTTTAAAAAACAAGTTGGAAACTTTTGTGTATTATATAGGTACTCTAGCTTTTTTATGCTTTACAATTCATTTTCTGCCTTCCTCATACACCCCTCTGTCCATTCAGAGTTATTTAGTGGGTACCTATGTTCAAAGGATTGGGCAAAGCTTATATAAGTAAGAAATATATATAAGTAAGAAATGAGCTGCTCTTGAGATACTAAACTGCCAGCGGGGCTCACAGTTAAGGACATGGGCAGTTGATAATATAGTATTGTAAGTGCTGCCAGAGGCAAAATGACAGGCAATAGCCTGGTGGGGCATAAGCAGGGAGGCCTCTTTGCACTTTTTTTTTTTGTTGTTAAAAATATTATTTATTGAAGACCTACTGTGTGCAAAGCTCTGGGCTGATTTAAGCATGGTTACTGTCCCACAGGAATCTATAAGTTACCAAAAAGGAATGCTAGTGAGTTTGGCATGAATTGTGCCTTTTGTTAGTTTTAAGCAACAGTAATGTACAGCCTGTGAGGCACTGACTTCAGATTGAGAGAGGGAGAATGGCCTGGACTATCCAGAACAGCTGGCCTCCAGGTATTCAAGAGTGGCCTCTAAAGAGGTTACTCTTACATATACTAAGGGGATGTGATAATTTTAAATAATTTTTCTCATCCTACCTTCTTGGCCCTTCTTATATTTGCTTTTCTTTATTCTAAATGAGTGCTCTCTTGGATTTTATTTTTAAAGATAAAGTCTTTTAAATTGTTTATGAGTATTATTTTAATGATGGTGATTTCTGAAATGGAACTGATGGGTTTGAATGAATAATGGGAGTCACAGGGAGTGGGCAGAGGAGGCCTCAACATCTCTCAGCCTCACATTATGGCCCTGGTCGTCCTGGACGGTGTGGTAGTAGCTGCCCAGATCCTGATTGTCCTTACCTCACTCAGAAATCCCTTTTATGGTGTTCCAGTTTATAGAGAAAACAAACAAACCCAAGAGAGTAAAAAGAGATGATTTTAATGAGACTCTGAGGAACATACCTCACGAAGCTTTGCTGGGCACAAGCTCAGCATCTGAGAGCAAGCCGACTGTGGGCAGACCTAGAAGACTTGTTTCTCATGAAAGTATAATGGCCATTGCAGAGTCATTTGGATGCTGGTGGCTTCACTGACAAAATTGAATTTGCTGTTTGGAGTTGGCCAACTCTCAAACTTTTTAATCTATAGACCTGACGGTTTTGCTGGCTGCCTCCTCCTGCTCTCAGCAAAGATTTAATAGCTGTGCCCTGCTGCAGTAAGGTTTCATGTTACTGAGACTTCATTATTATTACAAAACATGCAATGGAGCTTCATCATAAATAATTAAAAAAAACCCTGAGAAAGAAAATGAGCTGGGCACATTCTGTGATCCAGCAAACTGATTTTCTCCTGCATCACTGTCGTCTGTTAGCCTACTAATTCCCTAAACTCCATAATTAACAATGGGCAGCTCTGTTTTGGAGAGAATTACCCAGGTTTGGCACTGGTGCCTCCTTTGTAATGGGGCACAGTGGGGTTGGCTGGGTTCCTACCAGTCTTTTAAATAAGACTTCAGTGTGCTTCCCGTTGTAATTAAGTATCATTGTAATAACAGGCATGTTTAGTCCTTAGTAATGTAGATAACTTCTGGAAGACAAAACACAGCTGCCCCCATGATGTGTCATATGTTGTTGTTTTCCTTTTTGAAGACAAAAAGTAAGGGAATTGGAAAACTTACTCTGAGGCTGGAACGTATCAGTCAGATCCACTATGTTTTGATGTGCATTAAGTAACTGGAGGTATGGAGTGAATAAAAATGGTTTGTGTAGTTGAACTAGTATCTTGGAAGTTCAGGAGGGGCTGTTTCAGATTAAAAGTTTAGAGATGAAATGCAATGTATATGCCTTGTTTGGATCCTGATTTGAACAACAGCAATAACAAACAACTAAAAATATATATATATATTTTTTAGATAATCAGTGAATTTGAATGTGTTCCAGGCATAATACTAAGAAGTTATTCTTGGTTCACTTGTCCTGACAATAACATTGTTGTATAAGAAAATGTCTGAAAATTTTAGAGATGCATATTAAAGCAGTTTAAGATAAAGGATAGGACAAGTGGGATTTTAGAGAAAAAATAAAATTATCGAAAAGGGTAGAATGAGGGAAGCAAATAGTATGGAATGATAAAATCTTAATGATTGTGTATTTATTTTGCCATTTTTCAAACTTCTGTGTATATTTGAAGTTTTTCATAGTGAGTACTTAAAAATGACCAAGTTCTGCATTCTTTTTTTTAAAAAATTTTTAGTTGTAGCTGGGCATGATGCCTTTGTTTATTTTTATGTGGTGCTGAGGATCGAACCCAGTGCCTCACACATGCTAGGCAAGTGCTCTACCACTGAGCCACAACTCCAGCCCCAAGTTCTGCATTCTTTAGAAGGAAATAGCTTTTAATTTAATTTGTAATTTTCAAGGATTCTAGTTCAACCTCTTTGGTTATGTATGTTTTTTAAGATGGGAGACAGTGTATTAACTATATAAATTCTAGTACCTTCCCTCCAAAACGATTTGTATATAAAAGCTGTGAGCAGGTTTCTATCCTGCATGCCTCTTCCCAGTCTATAACTAAATGCACAAAGTTAGGATTTTTTCTGGCCTTGAACTTGCCATCCTCACTCCTCAGTTTTCCCAGTCTCTGCTCTTTGACCAGTCCTATTTTTTCCTTGTCATCTTTCTTGGGGAGGAAGGGAGGAGGGCTTCAAGAGCTTTTCTCCACCAGCAGGCTGTGCTGAACTGTTATAAGTCCTTTTTTTTTGCACCTTCTTTTGGAGGACCTCAGACCCTGCAGACCAAAAGAAGGTTCTTTGGGGAGCATCTTCACTTCTCTTTTCACCACTGAAACCTTCTTTAATTTCCATGTAACCAGTTGGCTCCCAGAATGTCAGGGAGGGCAGGATCTGGCAGTGGTTAATAACATAGGCAAATTTCCCATCACCAGGATATGGATATCAGTGCCACTGCTTACTAGCCATGTTCTTGGGCCAGTCAGTTACATTCTCTGTGCTCCACTTTTGTGTTGAAGGGTAAAGATGGTGATAAATAACTCACTGACAAGATGAAGATCAAATGAAATGGTGCATGGGAAACCATTACCAGAGTGCTCTGCACAGAGTAATAAATATTTGTTACCTTTCTTCTTCTTCCTCCTCTTCCTTTCTTTCCCCTTTCCTTCCTTCTTCCTCCCCCACTTGTCCTCTTTCTCCTCCTCCTTTGTTGTCTGTTACTTTAGTTTTTTTAAAACCTACTTTATTGGGCCTGGGGTTATAGTATACCTCAGTGGTAGTGTGCACTTTTATTCATGAGGCCCAGGGTTCAGTCCCTAGCACCAAAACAAAATAAAAATTCCTACTGTACTGAGGTAAAATTGACATTCTTCTTAAGTTCATTATGTGAATAAAAACATTTCTGGAAAATAATACTTATATGATCAATAAAAACAATAATTGTTATTTACTCCCACTGTCATATCACAAACTCTTGGGTCCATTCAAAATTGTTCTATAAAATCAATGTTCCTAGGACTTCTTCCTATTTGTTTTTAAATGAATTCTTTTAAACTTTAATTATATTTTATGAATATAGCAGCAGCCTTCTCTGTATGAAAAAGCACAGAGAATTAGCAGGCATGAATGGTGTCACCTTCTAGAAGGAACAAGGGTTTAGAAACTGGCTGTGCCTGGATTGGAATTTGCTACCTGTTTGCCACATCATTTCTTTAGGCCACATCTTCCTCAGATCTAAAATGAGGAACATGGTGCCTCCTTGTAGGGCTGTTGTGGGAATCAGGAAAGTTGGGCAGCCCTCATGCAGCACCTGATATGCATCTCATGATCAAGAGTTTAGTCCACTGTGCTGAGGTGAGTCAGGGAGGAGAAAGTGGCAGACAAGACCCAGGCCACTGTGGGGGGAGCAGACTTCATGATGGATGCCAAGTTAGGTGGAGCAGTCTAATAGGAGAGATTCTCTCAAATTCTTCTTAAGGCACACAATAGACAAGACCCCACACATTTACTTAAAGGTGGGGGTTTAAGAATTTACATGGCCTACTTGTTTACCTCTTAACTCCTAATCTAGCTTGTATGTATGACCCAGCTAGAACAGACTGAGATTTCCAAGCTTAGTAGGTTATCCATACAGTGAGAATTTTACCCTCATATAATTAGGAATCAAACCCTTCGGCATTTTATTGTTGTTCTCTTGTATGAGGTATTCATATATAGCTATATCCTATACATTTTTTTTCTTAATTTTACTAAGTTAAGAAAAACTTTGAGGTCTTATTCCTTTATAAACATGATGAGATGGCTCATTTTTTTTCTCTTTAGTAATCTGTATTAACTGTTGTCCAAAAAGGATCATTCAGTCTCATAGATTCTTGTCTGTGTCCCATAAATGAAGCATTGTCTTAGTAAGAATGGCTACCATGTTTGATTTCCACATCAATAATGCCAGAGAATACAACTGAGATCTTGTGATATTCAATAATGTTTCTCAGCTTTGGTTTTTAACAAAACATTGCTCATGACTGTTTTTAAAAAAAGTCACACTTTGCAATGCCAAGGAACTTACATCTCTGAAATTCATTCTTGTGAGGTAGAACATTCTATTACTCTGAACACTGTATATTACCCTGGACATTGACTTGGAAGAAACCATTGTGGACATGATACAAACCAGCATTGAACCTAAGAGAAATCTAAGCCCATATCCTTTTTATTTTGTATTTGAAGATCAGTTTGTTGCATATGGGAAGAGGCATGAAGCTACTTGAATGCATTTCCATGGCATATGGTGTGGTGTAAGGTACAGGTAATTGTTGAAGAGCTGAAGAAGAGCAGGAAGAAAGAGGTGGTATTGACCAACCTTATGGTTGAGGTTTGGACCAAGGCCTTGAACATCACAGTTAACATTCTAGAGAGCTTTCTGGACTTGAAATCCATTTACAAGGCTGAATGCAAGATTCCCCAGATGCCAAGGAAGGACACTTGAAACTAGAATCTTGTACATCTTTAAATAATAACATAACTTGGAGTTCAAGACCTATAAGGAAGCAAAAAAAGCAGGGAGGGCTTTCTGGATATAAAATCTTGGCTTCTGAAAAAAGGCAGGATTTGGTGAAAATAGTAATTAAAGGCTTATTTCTCATCTTGTTTCATGCCTAGGGCAATGACCTGTCTTCAAAGCTCTCCTTCAAAGGGCTTTGTCCGCAAGGATCAGTTGCTGAGTCTAAAATGTGAAAGGGAGGGGGAAGAAAAAGCCGAGCAATGAAAGGAAGGGAATTTTGAAATGTGCTCTAACCAAATCATATTAGAAGAGTGAACAGTGCTGTACATATTAGTGATTTCTGCAGGACTGGCCTGGAGACTTTAGTTACAGGAACCAGTGTGCTTCTCACAGTTCTGACCTCAAGCATCTAGGAGGACAAGCACCAGAAGAACAGTGCTCCTTTTTTTCTTATACTTGGGATTCAGTGAGCGGGCTTCGTGGCAGGAGTGTTGGAATGTTGGTAAAGGAAAGCTTACAGTTGACATTCATAAAATATATTCATACTCACATAAAGGCAGAGCAATGGCAATGTCTTAAGAGTTGTAAAATGAACTTAAATCTCTGAATTTTCTTTCAAATATGTATGTTGAAGTAAAGTGAATAATTGTTGCATTTTTAAAATTCAAACTTTAAAATCATCATTTCCCTGTCTTCTACCCTTGCCCTCTACAAACTGTTTGGTAAAGAATCGACAAATACATATAGAAACTAAACTGACAGAGAAAAGATAAGAACTGCTCTATAAAATATATCAAGGTATGTAGAGAGATAAGCCTGTGATGAGGCTAGCCAATGAGAATAAGGAAGATAAGAATAATTTAGTTGAGAATATGTATGAGGATAAATAAATGGTAAAATGGTTACAGTAAAGAAATCAAAAGTAAACTAAAGCTGCTCATTTTTTGCCAAAATGCTGACTTAAGTGCATTTTAATCTTTGGACATTATGCTATTATAAGTTTATTTTATTTATTTTTTATGTGGTGCTGAGGATCTAACCCAGTGCCTCACCTGTGCTAGGCAAGTGCTCTACCACTGAGCTACAGCCCCAGCTCTGTATCATGACTTTTGAATGAGATATACCAAGATTTTCCAGCTGACCAGTTTCTGGGCAAATGAGTCTAGCATGATGATGGCTCTTCTGAAAACTGAATGAGCATCCTGATCACATCTTCTCAATGTATTTTTGGCAGAATTTTTATTACTTGAAAAATACTGTTTTATAATATATCTAATTTTGTTTGTTCCCTCAATTTTCAAGAAAAATAAGATAAATTAGGAAATTACTGCTACAGAAGCTTTCCTAGGCACAGCTTACATAAGGTTGGATGGCTTGAGTAAATTGGCAAAATCTTAGTCATAGTCTCATGTTTCTTAGGGATCTAATAGGGATACAGAGGGTTGTACAAGGAGTAGGATAATTTGCTTCACCAAATTACCAGCACAAAATGTATGCAAATAGGCATAGAATTGAGATAGATTAGAATTAAGATGAATGCTTTCAAAATTTCAATGTTTTAAATAAAATTGTAATATAAAACTAGAATAAAGTGAAAAACTTGTATTTGGAGGATTCATTTTTATGTATTATGAAAACAAGTAGATGAAAGGTACATCTAATTTGTAGCTTTGTTTGTTTTTAGTTCAGTATGTATAATTTGGTATGTTTTAGAATTTCTGCATATAAATTTAATACAAATTAACTTTGACAGAAAGATGCCATAACTGGAAAATTATTATATTGATTAGGGCAAAACCTTTAAACAGGATAAAATGTCAATTCAGTAAAAATTCTAAGCTATGATCACTTAAGAGTCTTGGGGGAAAAAATAATAAAAAGAATAGGTTTAGAAGAACCATCACTTTGGGTTAGATATAAAATTTTTTCTGATGGAGTAAAGCAAACTAATTTAATATGGACTCATTAGAGACTATGCTAATAAAGGGAAGAGGAAAAGAAGGAAGCATTTCTGTCTAATATCCAGGGCATAACATCAACAGCAAATTGGAAACAAATCTACAGTGTTGCACGGGATCTGGCAGGATCAGCACTGTGTCAGTAAACCCCAGAGTAATGATCCCTCTTTGAGAATATTCTGAACACACCTGGAATACCACATTTACAGAAAAAGGCAAGATGCTAGCCATAGATCAATGCTGAAAAACATCCTTCTAAAAGACTAGACAGGATTAAGGAATTTTTGAAATGTTTAATTCAGTCGCTTGTCAACTTAGTACTGTGGAAGGAATCAGACATCGTTTGATGTGCACTTAAAAAATTATATATGGTGCTTCCAAGGAAACTGGGCATAAAGAATATAGAATGACAAAGGGAGTCCAGGCTTATGAGAAGAATGCAACATTTTTCTTTCTTTCTTTTTTTTTTTTAAATTTCTGTACTTAATGCTGAGAATGAAATCTCCTCAATATACTTCCCTGTTTTCTACTCCCAGGGAGCAAATGGCTTTAGTATTTGCTGCATTAGACACCTAAGGGATTTGCTGGCTAATTGTTAGTGAATAATCTAGACATTTCCACTTTGCTGCTCTGATTTACTGGAATGATTGTTGTCCTCATCTTTCTTGTAAACCCAGCCAAAAACTTCTTTCCAAAAGCTCCCATTCTTCTCAGTGCCCCACATAACAGAATCAACAGACTTAGTATCGATTCTTCGGATTCAGAGTACTCTTTTTTTCCCCTTCTTTTTTTTTTAAAGGCAAGCAAAACCCCAACCACAGGATAACCCCTAATAAGTATTTTTATGTTTAAATTATAGAGATTCACTTTGTACTGAGGCATTAGGGGGTTGTTACGTGGAATAAACATTTAAAATGTTTTCACTCTTGACTACCTTATTCCTTGTTGCCTTCACCCCTGTCCCTCCCAACCCCCCACCAAATGAAGCTGTCAAACTGAGCTATTCTTGCTCTACTCTTTCTAGAGTTTTCTCTGGTAATACTAACTTTGAAGATCGAGTTTCAAAAGTTACCTAAGAATTAGTATTCTGAGTATACAGAGTTTAGTAGCAGGAGGAATATTGTCTGCATTCTAGAAATGGGGATTCCTAACTTTTAAATCTTATCACCTCTTTATACTATGAGTGGGATCCATATGGATCCCAATATAGGCTTTTGTTCATATGGGCTATATCTATTAGTATTTGCCATATTAGAAATTAAAATTACCACTCCATCAAAACAAACATATGTAGGCACATATATTCCATGAGTCATTGGAATAATGGTACCAGCACATAGTGTGTGGCTTTGTAGGCACAGCTTATGTAAGGTTGGATGGCTTGAGTAAATTGGCAAATTCTGTTCTAGTCCCAATCCCATGTTTCATAGGGATTTGACAGGGATACAGAGGGTTGTGTGGGTCATGAGAAAAACAAGCAGTAAAGGCATAGCACATCATAGTGTTCATGTAACATTAATGAGACTACCTGAACCCTCTAAGGTCTTAGAAATCCCTGTTGACAAATGGGTCACACTGTCAGAGCTACCAATAGTGGACAGTTGCTCAGAAATAGGATTATTACATAAACCAATACTTGGTGCATTTAACTAAATGCTTAGGAAGAGTATGTGGATGAAATGATAAAATTTGATAAAAGTATAACAAAGGTTGTAGCTCAGTGGAGGAGCACATGTTTTGCATGTGAGGCACTGGGTTCGATTCTCAGCACCAGGTAAAAATAAACAACAAAAAAACTGAAGGTATTATGTACATCTAAAACTAAAAAAAAAAAAAAATTAAAAAGTATCACAGTAAAAATAATCATGCTACAGAATAATATCAAAAGAGTACATCATAGGAATTGTAGAATAATATTAAGTAGATATGTATATTTTATAGATTTATAAGTGCTATAGAACATGTCATGTATTTATATAAATGTTTTAAGTAATATCATTTATATAATATAAATGCTATTTAGCATAACATGTATTGCTATTATAGTAATAACTATGCATTAGTATATTATAACTTGTAATCATTGTTTATACTCTATTTTAGTATTATATATTACTAAGAATAGATAATACAGAGAATAACAATGTGAACCTTTTACTTTAACTGGGAGGATTATAAGATTAATATTTTCTGAATCTCTGGCTGTGGCAGTTTGAAGCAGACTAACAGTGCATTCCAGCAAAAACCACTCAATTTTAGCTAGTGTTCCTTACCAGTGTCCTTGGGCACAAAACCACATACAGAGCTGCAAAACTTTTCTTGTTTATGTTGGGACAAATAGAAATTTAGAGAGCAAAGCAAACAAATAAGCAGTCTAATTGCAAGCCTAATAGTCTAGGGCGCATCACTGAGAAATGTTATTTTTTTATTTTTAAATTTTTTTTTCAATTGTAGACTGAGCAAACAGGCAAAGTTGCTTCAATGTCTTTACCTAGAAATTTAGATTATGTATCTACAGATTTTAGTAATACTGAGCAGATCTGCCAGTGTTTATAAATCATGATTCATTTATTTGTTTATACTGTCAGTCAAAGCAAGCTCAAAACTGTTTCCCAAACATGGAGAACCTCATTCAGCTTCTCCAAGCACCATTTTTTGGGGGGTGGTGGTGGTGGTGGTGGCTGATGTGGTAAGCTTTATCCATGGTTTGGGTCAGGTAGATAAAAGGTCCACAGTTCAGTGTCTTCTCTGCAGCATTTTCTTTGTGGTGATTATTCAGGTACACAATAAAATTCAGTTCACAATCATGTTTATTTTACATCATTTATTCTTTTATTTGTCTTGTAAATATTCTATTCCCAGGTGATAAAAATTTGAATGTCCTACCAACCCATGGTGATTATTCAGGTACCGATAAAATTCAGTTCACAATTATGTTTATTTTACATCATTTATTCGTTTATTTGTCTTATAAACATCCTATTCCCAGGTGATAGAAATTTGAACATCCCACCAACCCAAATCTCTCTTGCTAACCAGATCCCTTTGTTTTAAGTTAATAGAATCCATTTTTAAAAAATAATTCAAAGTATGGGGCATTCTTCTAAACTTTACCAACTCATAATACTCCCACTTTCTGAGGGAAATGGTTAAAATATTAGAGATTAACCAGTAACACCCCTTTGTTTTTTTCTCAAAGAGCATAGTTACCACTAAAATATATTTTTTAAAAAAGTTGTATAAAAATGCTTTCTGATGGGTTTCTCCAGATTTATTTAATTTTACAAATAAAAAATGACACTGAATTTCTTTTTAAATGCTGGAGATAGTATTTTAGAGCATTTGAGTAGGTTACTAAATTATATTAAAAGTTTAAACCTTATCAGACCTGGTGAAACACACCTGTAATCCCAGCAGCTTGGGAGGCTGAGGCAGGAGAACTGTGAGTTCAAAATCAGCCTCAGCTAATTATTGAGGCCCTAAGTAACTCAGCAAGACCCTGTCTCTAAATGAAATACAAAAAAGGGCTGGGATGTTGTTCAGTGGTTAAGTGCCACTGGGTTTAATCCCGGTACCAAAAAAAAAAAAAAAAAGTTTAAACCTTAAAAGTAAGATTTTTATGTTCTTTACATATCAGTATTTATTGAAATTGAATCTACTTTCAACAGAAGAAACATTGTCAAGGTGAGGAAATAACACTTTTTCTTCTTTTGTTCTCTTCCTTTTTCTTTTTTCTTTTTAGTTCTCTTTTCCGTATTTCATTTTAGAAAACATTTTTAGGCAAGTGTAATCTGTCCAGAATCAAATGTGACTTTAGTGAACTTGAAAAGGGGCTTTTCTTTTCCCTCCTCTATTGAGATGGTAACATTTGGACTTAGGAAATAGTCTTTTTAAAATCCAGAAGGCCAAGTATAGCCTTTCTGGGCTATAAATGTCAAATGTATAAAAAAAAAAAATTAAAATTAAAAAAAAAGAGTTTATGCTTTCATGTGCCTCCTTTCCCTTTGTGAACTAAACTTAACTCCTAGAAGAGTTGTGCCAGACAGGAGAGGCCTGGTTGGCTTTTGTTTGCTTGCTCGGTTCTCTTCACACTCCTGCAACAAGTAGAAAATGGTTTATTAAAACCTGCTACATGCACACTTTAATCTCTGGCAGAATTCTCTTTTTTCCTGGGGTTTTGTCTTCATCCTCATTTTTATCTTTATGTGTACCTGGCTAGTCTTGGCACCTGGCCCTGTGGCCAGGCTGATGCCTGAGCAGTTTAGAGTTTGCACTTCTCAAAGTGCTGGTGCATAGGGGCCCTGAGAGATTCAGAAAAAAGCCAAGAACCTGGCCATATCTCTTTGTTCCCTTGAGCTCTCAAATAGGACCAAAATACCTCTAAAATTCACCCCAACTCTCTTATTATCATAATGCTAATAAATAATCCCTGATTTTGGACAGCTTGAAACAGACCAGGAATCTGTGTGATTTTATGTAATCTTTAGAAACCCAGCAAGTAGTTACTATTATTTTCTTCATTTTACATGTAAACCTTTGAGAAATTGGACATTCGCACAAAGATCACAAATCTAATGAATGATAGAGTGGAGTTTCATTCCCTAACTATCTCTTATCAGTGTTTTTCTCCCTATGCCTGCTGCTTCCAAAGAAAAGAAAAAGGAAAAGTTAAATGACTGCTGTTTTTATTGAGGGCTTGCTGTGTGCCAGGTGATGGACTAGGCACTTAATATACAAAGTCCTGTGATGAAATATTACTCTTTCAGTTTCACAGATAAGGAAATTGAGGCTTACAGGTTATAAACTTGTGCAAGAGCCAATCACTGGTAAATGGTAGGGAATGGTTTGAATCAAAATCTGCCTCTTAAAAAGCTTTCACTCTATTATGCTCCTGAGGGATCCCAGCTTTTGAAAGCCTGGTTGGGGAAAAAGAAGAAGAAATGGGAGAGATATAATTTTCCTAATAGTTTTTGTGATTTTGATTGCAGCTGCCTCCAAAACATCTGTGCTTCTGGATTAGAGGTTTCATGCAAGAAGACAGGAGTAGACAATAATGAAGTTTTGCCCTGATGTTAGGGACTGGAATTTATTCACTGGCTACATTTTGAAGCAGATAAGAAAGAGGTCCTTTGAGTTGCTTCTTGTCAGGATCACTTTGATGGCATATGGGTAAATTAGATGGACCCAGAGTTTTTAAACGGCACTGGAGTAGTGGTTCTCAAGTTATGGTCCTAGGACCAAGCAATGTTAAGCTCAGGAACTAGTAGAAAAGCAGTTCTCTGGGCACCCACCCAGACTCATGTACTAGAACACTGGGGAGTGTGGCTCAGGAGTCAGGCCCTTCAGCTCATGTTAATGCAGGCTCCAATTTAAGAGCCACTGCACTAAGCAGCTCCTCCTAGCAGTGCAGCTAGCTTCAAAAGGCAAAACTACAGGCAATTAAAGGGCCAAATCTTAGAAATTGGAGTTTTTAAAATGTTGCTTTTGTCTTTCATTGTTGGACACAGCCTATCATTTTTGTAAATGAATGCCCTGATTGTAAAACACTGTCACTCCCCAAAGAAAGGCTTTGCCTTAGTGTGATCCTCCAGAGGGGTGACAAGTATAAGAAATCTTATCAGAAGGGTTTATTGAATTCCTCCCTTTAAAAAAACTTTCTCTTTTTCCTGGAAGCAACTGATGTGATTTTTCCTCTCTGAACAGTATAGAGAACAGAAATGAAATGCAAACTTTTGGCCTTAAGGAAAACAGAACCAAAGATAGAGCACAAACTGTAGTCAGTGTTATAAGGCAGTGAACATTTTTGACTTTCATTTTGAGGAATCTTCATAGTCATCATTCATTTAAGAACTAAACTGTGATACCAAGCCCTAAACAACAGAATAGCATGCCCTCCTCAAAATGTCCCTCTTGGAACCAGGATCTCTGGTAGAGATTACTGATTTTGGACCCCTTTCTTAACTAACAGTGTCCTCAATGACAGAAGCCCTTCATAGTAAAACACATTTACAGTTCAGGGGATGCTGACAGAAATTAAGAATGAACTGGGATTGAAATGTTCATATCTTAAGTCATCAGCTGTAGCCTATCCTCCTTAAGAAAGGATGTGCTTCCTTTTTTTTTTTTTTTTTTTTTAAATTTTTGGCTCTGAGGATAGAACTCAGGGTCTTGCTTCTGCCAGGTAAGCACTCTGCACTGGAGTTACATCCTCAAAGTACGAACTTCCTTAAGACATCCTCCAGTTGATGGCTGGAGCTTTTAGCCTTGGTTTGGGTGGGTGGAGTGGAGAACCTGTTTTGCAGACCTCTCTGATCTTTGGGGCCAGGAAGAACTCAAGTTCCTAACTCCTTTCAGATTATAATGGAAAGTTTTGCTTTTGTGGCAGTTTGCATCATTTATTGTATTATTTCATGCTGTAAAGTGTTTTTCCCCTTGAAATAAACCCACTTTTGGTTTCCTAATCATTTGCCTTTTCTCTTCCTCTGAAATGCAGCAGAATAGATATGTTGGACAAAATGGCCAGCAGACTGATGAGAGGCAGCTGGTACAGAGCAGTCCCAGAGGCAGCTGGCTTGAAGGCAGATTGGATGAGATAAGGCTTCACACCCCCATGGGAACTTGCCAGAAGCAAGTGTTAGAGGAGTTATCTACACAACTTAACAGAGGGATTTTTTTTCTTCCTTTTTTCCCCCTCCTAGTTCCAACCCTGAGGGTGTTTCCGAAGCTACAGAAATACAGAAATGCTGTAGCTCTGAGAATATTCTTGGACCTGGTTCCCATTGGCAGTTGCTGCATGGTTTACTTCTCACCCAGAGCAACCATTCATTCAGAGGTTTTTATCTGTAGAATGGAGTCCACATCTGCTTTGAAAGTGTATTGTTAGATCAAAGACTTCTTCTCTTCAGTTAAACCAATTTTCCTGAAATACCATAATTTGAGAAGAATTTGAGAACCTATGGCAGTGTTCAACAAGTTTGGTAGTTTCTGCATTGCAAATTATCAAGAACTCAAATCCTACTCTGACTATAACATCTTGATTTATTACTTTGAATAACAACACCTTGAAAATATCTTAATAATTTATTTTACTGTTAACTTCTGTAAATATGTTGATGTAACTGCTTCTGAGGGGGATGTGCAGAGAACAGGAACTAGACAGTTTGTGGTTGATTAGGGGAGGAAGCAGAGACAAAAGACTGTTTCTTCCTTGGTCCCCAAGTGGTTCAGAGACTCACTGCAGAAGCAGGGATATTAACACCCAAGTTGTGAGCAGAATTAGCCAGCCTTCCTTCCTTCCTTCCTTCCTTCCTTCCTTCCTTCCTTCCTTCCTTCCTTCCTTCCTTCCTTCCTTCCTTCCTTCCTCCCTCCCTCCCTCCCTCCCTCCCTCCCTCCCTCCCTCCCACTCTCCCTCCCACTCTCCCTCCCTCCCACTCTCCCTCCCTTCTTCAACAACCACTATCCCTCAGCTTACCTAGAAAAGCACTGTGCTCTATTCTTTGTTTCTTCTCTCTGAACCAGAGAATGATAATTCAAGTGAATGAGGCATCTGGGTCTTTCTGATGCTGCTGAAATCATCCCAAGACTCCTATGTATAGCATGATGTCACTTCCCTAACCAGTGGCAGATGCACATTGTGAAGTCAGGGTAAAGACTGGGTTGTGTACAGTGAGAGAGGGGTAGATGGGATAGTAATTGTATTTCAGTTGACAGATGGACTTCAGATCGGAAAAACATGTCCCTGCTTATATTTCTGGCTTCCGTTTTCCCAGTCACTTAAACATCTTAATTTATTTTACTAATCAGTCCTGCTGTCTTATAAAATGGTTTCTTGGGTTCATAAGGTATGAATTGAAATGTTTGGCTTTTGATTCAAGAATTCGAAATTTTTTCCCCCAGAAGGGTACTAATTCTGTTAAACATGCCTTTGATACATGTGTATGTGAAGAACAGTAGGCTTACTGATTTGGAAATTGTTAATGAATTCAATGCTCAGTTTCACTCTAAATCAGTATCTGGTTCTGTGTGTCTCATCTCCATGAAGGCACTTTGAGAATTGTTTTCCTGTATTACAAAAATAAATTAGAAAATACAGATAAATAAGAAAAATTCTAGAGTGCGACGGCCTGAGATGAAGCCGGCAGTGGATGAGATGTTCCCGAGGGCGCCGGTCCCTACGTGGATCTGGACGAGGCAGGAGGCAGCACTGGACTCCTGATGGACTTGGCAGCCAATGAGAAAGCAGTCCATGCAGACTTCTTTAATGATTTTGAAGATCTCTTTGATGACGATGATGTCCAGTGAGTCTGGTCCAGCTACACACATGGCCATGAACAGCACACCAATCTGCATAGAGGGCAGTGTCAGATGGTTTAGAGACCTTGTAGAGATCACTAGAAGTCAGGACCTGGCCAACTGAGGGTGGATACTTCATCATCTCCTGTGGAATGGCCTTTGTCCTCATGCTTATTAAAAATACACCATCACATGCAAAAAAAAAGAAAGAAAGAAAGAAAAAGAAAAATTTCTATCATCTGTCACTTACTGATAGGCTTATCATGAATTCATATAAAATACTCGTTTTTCAGTCTTTCTGCCTGCACTTTTTCTCTCTTCACCAAAAACTGACTCCATGGATCATGTTCACAAACTTCAAAGTGAGTACCTAATTGTGTCATTTGGCGATTTTCCTTAATTCCATGTTGGTGGCTATAGACTTGCCCATGGTGTGGCTATGAACAGTTTGTATGATCCACCCAGGTTGTTGGACATTTAGATTGTTTCTGCTTGTTTAGATTGTTTCTGCTTGGTGAAATTCTTGAAAACCTGTGCATTTGCTTGATTGAAGCTGTTACCAAATTTAAATAAATTCTTAAAAGTGTCATTTGCTGGGTCAAAAGCTTTGGTCTAACTGCCCTTGAGGATGGTTTATTTTTTTTAGGTTTCTGGGTTCAGTTCAGACCATTTAAATATAAGATCTGGAACAATTCTCCTTTCTTATTTTGTGTATCATATTTTCTACATCTAGAGAAAGAGAAAAGAATCTCAAATCAATTCACATCTTAGCAGAATCTGTTTTTCATAATACTCTGTGTAAAGACATGGCAATAAACCCACCGAACTCTTTAAAAGAATTCTCTGCAGTTTTCAGAGCATGACTCTTCAGTGCACCTTTGATTGATGTCCAGAAGACTCAAGTGAGAGACAATAATTGGGCAGCATCCAGGCTGTGATAGAAAGGATCAGCCAGCCGTTTCCATCTGTTAAAATCAGCCATGGCAATGCTTTTCATGTTCAGTACAGAGCTTTTGAGCCCTGCTACATTCTAGACATGGGTGCGAGTGCTTGGGATATGTCAGAATTTGAACAGTAGTTCCTACCTTGTGCTGCTTCCTGTTTTATGTGTATTTTTGTAGACATGTGCATAGTGAGGGAGAGTGCAGACAATAAATAATCAACCCAATAATGTACATATACCTTAGAAAATGATCCATGTTATGGGAACAAAATATATAGTAGTGTAAGGGGGATAAGACATGTGGTCCAAAGTGAAGTTGTTGGCCTTACCAAGACATTAGCATTTGGGCCAAGATCTCCAGGAGGGGAAGGAGGAAGAGGGAGAAAGCATGCTGACCTATATGGTTAACCTGGCAGGGATTTACCAGAAACAAGGCCCTTAGGCAGGAACATGTTATGATGCAGGATTTAAAGGTGACTTTCCTGGCCTTTGAGGTATTGTTGCATATGTGTAAGCACAGTCCCAGAATGGATTTAGCGCTGGTTTCTACCTTGATTGTACTCTTCTAAAAGCATTCTACTCAGCCACAAGCCTGTTATGCAGGGATAGATCCTTGGAAACATGTACTTTCCATGCATCGAAAAATGTAAAACACACTCCCATGCACACCCTTATCACAGGTAAACATAGAAAATGAATTAGTACCTAAAAGAAATAAAATACTCTCCGTGATGAATGACAGTTCTTTTTTGCATACAGATAAATAAAATGTTGGAGTACCATGTGAAATTAATAAAGTTAGGCTTTCTAAAATGAAAGTATGTTCCAGCAAAATATCTAGACTTATAGACAGTCTTCTAAACTGTGTGAGAAAAGGAATAAATTATTCCATTTGGAGTTCAGTGGAACTCCTAAAAATTGTTATAAATACCTAAGTGCTAAAGGTTCAACCAGGATATCTTTCTGAACTCTTTCCAGTTTTACAGCAGAGGAAACTGAGGCCAGGTACATCAAGGGCTTGCTCCCAAGCTGGTGTGAAGCACTGTTGTTTCTGTAAGCAGGTTCATGTCTTCTTTATAAAGCTGTGCTCTGTTTCAAGAAAGGTCTTTCCCAGAGCCTCTGTCTCCATCAAGGGCTGATTGATGAATACGTTTCAAAAATACCATCAATTATGAGATAATATCCTATCACCTTTCCTTGAAGAGATCATTGATTTTCTGCTCTTCATTGTGCTGTGTGGCATGCTTGGACACTAAATGAATTCCCGAACTTTGTGTTTTTCTTGAAAATGTAATGCACACTTTGTGAAAACCACACAGGGCCTAAAATAAACTGACTGGGATGATCTAGGTCCAGCCACATAGCAGAACCCAAAAAGTAGAATTTAATTTCAACCTCAGAACTGGTTAGAAGAGATTTTTCAGATTAGCTCTGATTTGTTTATGACCTAAATCTTCACCTCAAGTATTCCATCAATATATTTTTGAATTCATAGAGGCATAATGTTTAATTTAAAAAATATCTTAGGCCTTGTTCACAAATATCTTTTAGATATTTAATTATTTGTCAAGAAAATAATCATCAAAGCTAGAATTTGCCTGCATGGTAGGACTGAGCAGATATTGCACATGTGTCTGGTAAGAATAAACCAGCATTTGGTAAGAACAATTTTAGGAGGACTTGGTACAGAATTTTTTAAATACCCATTTTTAGAATTTGAGCTTGAACTGCAGTCCTTTCCCATATTTTTCCATATTTTTCAGACTCTTAAATTTCTTTGTCTTAATGTCTTACTCTAAGTCTTTATTAAAATATCTGTCTTGAATTTTTTTCTTACTACACCTGAAATACATCTCAGTTTTCACTACTTTCCTCTTTTTCCTGGGAGCTCTACTATTATATTTTTTTAAAATAGAATAGTTAGAAGTTAAAGAGTAGTCCTGGGAGAGCTAAAGAAGTCAGCATATTAAGTGATTTTTATGGCCCAGTAAGTGTACTAGTGTTTTATGTACAGTGTATTGAATTTCAAAAATCTTGTCTACTAAGTGTACTATCCCCATTTTAGAGATAAATTCACATAGTATGTGAAACAGAGGTGATGTCCAGACCTCAGTTATTTTGAATTAAAAGCACATAATTTTCCAGTCTTTCCTTTCTCCTCCCCTTTTTACCATTATCTTGGGCCATTTTTCCTAAATTGAGTTTTAAAATTTTCAGTTGGATCAGTGTTTTTTCTGTTTGGAAGGGTTTCCAAATAAAATAAAATTAATTCCTCCACCGCTTTGCATAGTTCCTACCAGAGAGCCAGAACTTTATCCATCTCACACTCCTGGGAACTGGCAGCCAAGGTAGAGACTAAACAAAAACAGCCTTTCATTGAACAATTATTTATTGAACATAACACCATGTTCTAAAAACTATGCTGACTTCGGAGGTAAGAGGAGAGAGTGAAATCTTCCTGCTTCTGTACTTGTGGAACATCCAGGCAGTGGAAAGAGGGACATGGTAATTGTAAATGTGGTGAAGAAGTGAGAGGGGAAATCAAAGGGTGTGTGGAAGAGGGTTAGAAGTCCAGCTTTCATCAGTGGAATAGGCTGAAGATGCTCTGGGTGTACTTGGTGGAGGTAATAGACCTTCAACTGCAGGGCAGTAAATAAAAAAAATCATAATAAGAAAGATAAATGGGCATTGCAGATGGGGCTGTATTGTTGCAGTGCTGTGTAATTAAACCCTTTTGCCTTCCTCTCAATACAAACCCAGTAAAAGATACTGTTCAACCAAGTTCTTATCACTTTGCTGTTTTAAGTACAGAATGGAATCGTAATAGTTTTTTGTGTGGAGGGGGAAGGGAAGGGGTACTGGGGATTGAACTCAGGGGCACTCAACCACTGAGCTACATCCCTAGCTCTGTCAGCCCTATTTTGTATTTTATTTAGAGACAAGGTCTCACTGAGTTGCTTAATGCCTCACTTTTGCTGAGGCTGGCTTTGAACTCATGATCCTCCTGCCTCAGCCTCCCAAGCTGCTGGGATTACAGGTATGCACCACTGTGCCTGGCTCATAATAGTTTATAGGAAAATTATTAATTAAAGCAGGTTATAGTAATTCTTATCACTCTCCTCCTCAAATAACAAGCTTCTTTTTGGGGAAAGTATACATTTATTACCTATTTTTTTCCCCACCTGGTAGAGTCCTCTAATTTGAAAAATAATGCAGCACAATGAATATATGGAGTCCATACTTGAAAATATGTTAACCTGTTTGTCAACTGATAGACCAACCCAAGTTTCAAGTGTCTCATGGAAAGTACCAATGGACTTTTAACTACTATCCTTATTACATGGGATGCTGACAGAGCTATTTCTGTTTCTGAAACTATTGTACATGGTATTCATGGCAGTAGAACAGATTTCATGAGAAACTGGTAGTAACAGTAATAAGCTTCACAGTGACGGTCTCTGTGACATAGAATATGGAATCTTGATGAATTATACTAGAGTGCACAATGTTTAAATGTTCTTTGGAGAAAGTTGGTCTGCAGACTAACGTGAGCCACATGAGGTACAGAAAAACAACACAATGGACTGCAGCGCCCCATTCATTCATGGGACTTTCAGATCGTTCTTGGAAATGTCAGTATTGAAAATGGTTCATCTTGAGTGCTTCTAAGTATGAATGTTTTGGCAGAATGTTGAAAATCAATATAGTTGAAGATTTATTACGTTTAATTTACGACATCATAGAAGGGAAAATCTATTTTAATTGATTTTTCCTCAGTTACTCTGTGTGGAGAAATTTTGACCTTTTAAGGTTCTATTCTGTGGTTAAGAGGTAACGAAAGTAAAGTTGAGGGTATGGCTATTGCAAATAGCTCACATGCCTACAGCTCTCCACAGTTTTGAATTGCTTTCCCAGAGATGGGAATTGAAGCCTGCCCACTGATTCATGACTAAGTGACCTGGGGCGAGTCCCACTTTTTTTCTGTAAAATAGGAATACTAATACGTACCTGATAGGGTTATTGGGAGGCTCAGAAGAGATAAAGATCAAAGGAGAATTCATGTCCAACACTTAGCATAATGCCTGGCACCTAGTAAGTAAGTCCCCTCAGAAACTTTGCTAAAAACAGTAGATTTAGGGCAGTCCTGGGAAGGAGCTGTGTTGGCCTCTCCTTGTTTTAGAGTTGTAACGACAGCAGCATTGGCAGTAATAGATCCCGTCTATGGAACAGGCAAAATACCAAATGCTCTATGTTTGTTATTTCATTAAAATTCAGCAGTGTAAGAAAGAAAGTTTGTTGTCATTCTGTGGAAGAAAGTAATTAAGCAGCTTGCCCAATCTTCCCTTGATAGGGGCATGGCTGGTGATAGAAAGTTAACCCAGACTTGGCTGAAAAGGTCTTCATTATAGTCAGTCACATTACTGCCCATAGGAACAGAAGCTCTGCATCAGTCCTGTTCCCTAGGGAAGGAGCTAGATACTTCCTCATAGGCAGCCTAGAGGAGAGTGTGCATCCTGTGCCTGAGTTCACTTGGGGCTTGGCTCTGTTGATGCTCCTCACTAGTTCGCTCAATATTTCAGGGGCTATTAAAAAAAAAATCAGTAGTTACAGTTTTATGTACATTGGGAAGTACAAATGGCAAATATTGTTTATTTTTTATTTCTGTCCATGATATAATATGAAATGAGTAATAATCCTTGTGGCATGCAGGTATGGCAGAAGATTGTGCAGGTGCTATGTGTGCAACTGGATTTTGGAAAATACTGCTGCCTATCAGGCGCTATTCGATTTGTAGGTTTCTCTCTTTGTTTTATCCACTTGTCTTTCAGCCAGACTCTCCCCTCCACCTACTGCTGAAAAATAGCAATAGTGAGTTAAAGTAGTTAGTCTAATTATGGTATGAGAATGGGTGGGTGGACAGAAATTTGTTTGATTTCTGTCAACCTCTACTGTCCAGCAAGGCCTTCCTGTTTTAGCACTCTATTTGAGAGGTTCCCACTGTGTACGAGATGGAAATGTGAAGGAATGCCTTCAGCTTTTGGCTTCTGTGATTCTTGTAATTACCAGGAAAAGAGGGTCTGGTTTATGAGTGTTGTTTCTGAAGCTCACTGTCGACATTATACTTGGCTCTGATCTGTGGGCAGACATTTTCCATGGCGTTTCCCCATTCCCAAGAGTTCCATGGAGATCATATTTGTGGGAAGCAAATCTATAAAGTAATTAGCTGATGAATAGATGGACCTACCTATGGTGACCACCCAGGCTCTCAGCCTAATAGCTTGTCTTTGTGGCTGGTGACTCCTGCCAGAGATCTGTGGGGAGAGTTAGCATGGCTAGTGGTGGCTGAGCCTAGTGAGAAAATAAATTATATTTGTGTACCCTAATTCTAAAGAGAAAGATGTTTGCCTTTTGACTAAAGAGGTTCACGGAGGCTGTGCAAAGGATTTAAATTTCTGACAATGGTGGAAGTAGTTCTAGGATATAGCAGCTGACCATTTTTAGATTGAAGGTATGTGAGAGACATTAGTTATTTGAAGCAATCATGAAGTCATCTCTTCTTTCCTTTGCAGTTTTCAGTAATCTGAGTGGGTCAAATAATTACCCTGAACCAGACTGGAGAGGTGAGGGGGTCGCTTACTGTCTCACCCTTTCCTGTGTCACTCATTGGGAGCTTTCCTCCATTTGAGAGGAGTGTTTTAAAGTTCAGATGGATTTCTTACTGTCAGCAGAACCAGTGGCAACTTCAAGAGGCTTCAAGGACGTGGGCAGAGACCCTTGCCCCAGAGTTCCTCTTTGGACAACTTAAAGTGACCATTTTCTTTCTTTTAAAGCTCTTGGTATCTATTTTGGCATCTAATTTTATCTTCAGATCCCTAGGCTGGTAGGTTAAAGGGGAATGTAGTGTGTAGCTTGGAGGAGGTGAAAGAAAAAGTGTCCGGGGACCTGAGCCACTGTGCTACAAGTCCTTGCCTAGGCCAGCAACAGGCAGCAAGCATTCCAGAGATGGAAATGCCCCTGTGAAAAAAGACTCATTTTATCTTCCTCATGGACTTTCCTAAAGCCAAGTCAGAGCCTAACACATTATGTGAAGTGCTTTTTCTTTACTTGACAAAAAGGCTTAACAGAAGCCTTGAGGTGTACTAGTGAGAACCTCCATGATCATGAACTCTGAATGCAAATACACTAGGCATTTGTTTCTGCCCTTAATTGAATACCTAGGCACAATGATGCTTTTGGATATCTTGCATTTCCTCTGCACCTGGCCCAGAAGCAGTCTTGGATAACTTCCCTTGTCTTCTTCCACACATAATTTCTTCTTCCTGTCTTCCT
Organism: Ictidomys tridecemlineatus; assembly: GCF_052094955.1. Classification (NCBI taxonomy): domain Eukaryota; kingdom Metazoa; phylum Chordata; class Mammalia; order Rodentia; family Sciuridae; genus Ictidomys; species Ictidomys tridecemlineatus. Next base: position 134,750,427 of record NC_135480.1, read on the forward strand.
CCTCGTAGCCATTCTACCTGTCCTTATTCTTATTCCTCAGGAAATGCCACTAAAACAAACCATCTGCCAACAAGCTCCTAAATGCATTGCTTTCACTAAAAGAAGAGCAGCTTTTGTGATTGAATTTCTACATATGCTTTCATTTTGGTGGAAATTTCAACTTCTGGGAGCACTGCAAATAAATATAAAATAGAAATTTCTGCTATTGGTCTTTTTAAAGAGTACATAAACATTTATTTCCCTGGTGGATAAAGTCAAGCATCAAAAAGGATAATAAATACAATAAGGCTCATTTCCTTTTTGTACCTATCCACCCAGTATGTATCAGCTGGTATACCTTACATGTGAAAACAGATAAGATATTTCACTGGGCTGGCAAACATCTCTTCACCACTGTGATTGCAATTCTGTTTCTATTCTTTAGCTAGCTTGGGCTAAATCGAGTGTTTGAGTGTTGTAACATCCCCAGGATTAAACCCCAGGGAATGAATACAAAACTGTATTCTGTTGTACTTTCCAGTACATTCTTCCTTCCAGAGAAGCAAATTTGCTTTTTCTTCCCTTCCTCTAGTGCCTTTATGGGAATATTCTTAAGACCTAGAATTTCTTCTTCTTCTCCTTTAAGCCAGACTCTACCAGATTCTTCTTCCAGACTCTACCTTAGACTTGATGTTCTTTTTGCATCAGTTCTTACTTCTAGTAAAGTGCACTGACCATTTGAAAAACCTTCATGTGTGTTGTGTTGGTTTCTTTCATGTGTCTTTGTATTGTACCTATACAGAGGCTGGCTGGTTGTTAAAAATACAGAAATAGGAGTCAGAAACTTTGAAAGGCTTTATAAATGTGACCTTGGCTACAGTGTCCCCCATCTGTGAGTTGGAGAATAATCTCTTTCAGCCAATTGCACTCATTTGTAGTCAAGTATCAAATTATGTTATTATGTGTTTAGTAATCTGTATTTCATAATGAATTATATGTTTATGGCTTCCCTGAAGTCAGGGACAGTTTCTTATGTAGCAAATCTGTATCATATGTACATTTAGCATGTATAAATTTGATTTTCCTGTAGTATTCCCTCTGAAGCTGTGCCTTGACTTCATTGTTTAGGGAGGGAAACCTATACCTGAAATGTTAACAGAAACAAAAGAAATTATTTTTTGGCTTTTAAGCTTCTAACAACTTAGATCCTACTAGTTTAGTGATTTTATAGGAATTTTCACAGGTAATTTTGACCATATGTAATTTTTGAATGCTGAATTTACAACTAAACCACAGTACATGTACACAGTTCCAATTATTTAGGTCAGTGCTGAGTGGATGCTCAAGAAATATTGAGTAGCATATAATACAGCAGGAAGTTATAAGATTGACCCACAAGTAATAGAATTTCCCATTCAGGAAATAGATCACTCCTAAGGAGATAATCTATTTTTATATGCATGTAGATGTCTAACTTCTGTTTGATTTGAAGGAATTTCTAAAACCCATTCTTTATTAGCCCTGAAATAAAATATTAAATTCAGTATTCATGAGATCATTTAGGGCATAGGCAAAGTTTTGTCAGAGTTTCAGTTGCTCTCTTACATTTGGCCATTTATGGAAACACACACATACACTCTGGGGAAAGTCTAATGTTGCTCAGATAATAATTTTAAAAACCTCAAATTGTCCTATAGAAGGATTTTTTTCCTCTCATGGCTTCTGTCTCTGATAATAAACAACCATACATTTCTTATTTGTTCACCCAGATAAAAAAATCCTATAGTCCTTCTGTAAATCAGAAAAGAGTGACTTTTTTTTAAAGTACACTTTGAACAACTGACACATCCTTATCACACCATCTGGGAGCTGAGGATGGTGGAGTCAGAACTTGAGAGCAAAGCGATGTGAGGGTGCTGAGAAGAGGAAGCACCCCGGGGAAACAGTCTCTGAATACCTTGCTTCTGAAGGAGATATTAAAAGGGGTCAGAAAAGCCTATACGGTGTTGAAGACTCCTTTGAGATTTGGGCCCTGAAGATAATTTTTAAAATCCTAGTCTTAAAATCTGTCATGGCAGCAAATTACCTTAAAGACATGTTGAAAAGAACAGAGATGTAGGGAAGTAGGTATTTATTTTGTTTTTCCAGCTATGTTTCTGACTATAGTTAATTCAAAGATCTTAAGAAGTTCCTACCGTCTTCCCACTCCTAAGGAGATAATCTATTTCTATATGCATGTAGATGTCTAAAATTATTCATTTTTCATAGATGCACATTCATCTATCATCTATCTGTCAGCCAGACTGAAACTGGTAAATAGTTCACTGTGACTTTATGGCCAGAGAAGGTTAGTGGTAGAGGATACTTTGTGTCTGGCCTTGATTAATATGGACTTGGGGCACCCTCCTGGAAGGGGATGATTTGTGCAGGCAGGGCAGTAAGGTTCATTTGAAGAAGATTGAATTATCATGGCCTTCTTGAGCAGTACTAGGTCATAAAACTGTATAAGTAGGAAGTGGCCAAATCAAGGAGCATTTTACAGGCTGCACTGTGAAGTTTGTATTTTATCTTCAGAGCGTTAGAGTGCTCTTGCAAATGTTTTAACAGGGCAGTGATGGCATTATAGTAATATTTTAAAAGATTTAATTTCTGTTTTCATTTCTATGTTTATGTATAACACACGTGGTTGTTTACCAATTCAGGTGACTAAATTATCCCAAGAAGGGATAATTCAAAATTCCCCATAAGCTATTTACGCTTATTTAGCCTTCTTGACCCACTTGATTGTACTCCTATATATCCTGTCTTCTTTTAAAAATATTTAATCTGTCCCTGAAACACTGTGATAAACATAGGAAATATGACCTGTTAATTTTATCTTTCTTCCTCTAATACTCTCTCCTTAAACATTTAGGGATTAGAGCTGGTTATTCCCACTGTGAAAGAAAATGGGTTAATAAAATTTTCTGTCTTCATTTTATCAGGTTTATCCTAAAATCATGCGGCTTAGCTTCCTTTCCAGAATGTCAGTTCTCTGTGTTTTTTAAAAAATGAATAATTTCTACATGATTGGAAATGAAATTATATATTAAGAAATAGTGATAGTGAATGGGAGATGATTGAAGACAGTGTTCAAAAAATAAAACATATGGACTAGGTTCATAAATGTAGCTTGTTTCCTGATATTTAGTATTCATATATCTTAAAAGAGTTAAATTGTATATTGAAAGCATAAAATTTTTGGAAATATCATAATTTAGGAAGAAACAATCAATTTTCTTCATCTGATTTGTAAAGTTTGGTATGTTTCAACAAAGGTTGATGACTTTTTGTTTGTAAAGTATTGTTGTAGATGTGTAAAATGTGACATTGACAGTAAACACCAAGAATGTTTGGTTTGGATAGATTTTTTTGGAAAGTATGACCATAGAGTTGATCTGAGATTGAGTTGATTTAGTAATATGAGTTGCTATTATTTTTATTACTAAGAAATGTCTGTTTAGTTTACACATAGTTATAGCATATTTGTGTACTGTATATTGTGATATATTCTTATGATGTACATCCTGATACATGTTGATGGTTTTCCTTGTTGCATCTATGACAAGGAAATAGGTCAGAATATGGGCAAACTCATGACTATTCAATTTTACTCAAGGATAGTAAAATTGAGGTCTGAAAGGCATGCTATTTATGTTCATGACTCGTAGATTTGCATAGACAGACACTGCAAAGCTAAGTTGTTGGTCAACGATAAGTGATTTATGCCCATAGTCCTTCTAGAGGGGCTTCATGATGATAGGGTTTGGAAAGGCTTTGATTCCTGTGTACCCTTTTTAGACCTGACTCTACTCCTTTTCCATCATTTTGTGAATAATCCAGATTGTGTGGGCTGGTTCTCAATGGCATGAACCCAGAATTCATAGAAAGGGCTACACTCGAGAGTCAGGATTGTTTACCTTTATGTGTGTTCTGTGTAGTTTCGTACCTAGCTGTCACATTTCACTTTGTTCACAAAGGAAGACTTCTTTTCTCCTCAGGGCCACTTGGTCATGGAATCATATCATGGATCGAGTCCAACGTGCTTTCCTTTTGTTGACCATGCTCCATCTGTCATGTGAATATAATCTTAATAAATGATGATGTGACTGCAACATTTCAAACCAGACATTCAATTAATAATGTTTTAGTAAGACCCTATTATATATCTAGGGCACAACTCTGGGACTTACTGGGGATCTTTTATTTCTTTATTAATACTCAGCCATGAAAAGAAGAGAATTTTAAATGGTTTAAAAGGAGCAAAAATAATGTAAATTAGAAGTACTTTAGGAAAGGAAAACAATATTTGTGATGTAAGGAATTTAGAACCTGGTGCTGGCTTCTATAGAATTTTCCATTTAGTTAAGGAAGATGAAGGAGTAATTAAACTAACAAAAAAGTCCTGATGTATTGATGGGCCAAAATGATTGGTACATGAGTGGTCTGAGAGTAGGTCTGTTTTATTTATATTTTTCATTTTTGCAGTGCTGGGTATCAAAACCAGAACTCACACATTGCTAGGTGTGTAATTTACCATTGAGCTACCCATACCCAGTCCCAGAAACTCTGTTTTCAACTAGTGTGGTCTTCAAACTCAGTAACTGCTTTAAAATTCAGTATGGAAAATAATCTTTTAATTCTCAGTCTAAGATTACAAAACATGAATATATTTTTCTTTTAATTTGTAAAAAGTTTTTAAGTTGATCCATAATATAAATATATTAAAAAATACTGTTTACTAATTAACTTTTTTAGAAAATACTCTAGATGACTACCACTATTTTTCCAAAAATGGTATCATATGCCTTCGTTTTAGAAGTTTGTATTTTAATTTAGACAAAACTTCGATCAAATTTTATATTAGCTAATTTCTATGCTTATGTTCATTTTTCAGCTTGAGATAGTAATGTTTAATATACATTTTAACAACTACTCAGTTTTTATATTTTTTTGTAATTTATTGCAGTATGCATCTATCAAATTACTGTGTGAAATTTTTAGATAAGTACTCTTGATTGGGTTATTTTGTTAATCAGTATGTTTACTATAGTTGAGTGATAATTTACTTAGCTTTAACAGTCAAAAAGGAACAGTGAGATTGTAAGTAACCATCTTAACTATGGTATAGCTTTATTTTTATTAAAAAATAATTTAAATCACTGCCCAGCCTTTTTTTTTTTATCAGCTATTCGTAAATAATTGTGATGAAGGAGAAGTAATCAAGTATGATTGCTCCCTCTCTTTCCAGGGATATTAGAATCAAATATAATTATCTGTGTCCTCATTGAACTTTATATAAATTAATAAGGTATTAGCAGTTTAATGTATACAGTTAGCTCTTTATATCCATGGGTTCTGCATCTTTGGATTCAACCATCTGCAGATTGAAAATATTCAGGAAAAATTTTCATCTGTACTAAAAATGTACAGACCTTTTACCCTTGTCATTATTCCCTAATCAACTCAGCGTAACAATTATTTATGTAATAGTTACACTTTAAGTATTATAATTAATCTAGAGATAATTTAAAGTATACAGGAAGGATGTACCTAAGTTATATGCAGATATTTGAGTATATGTGGATTTTGGCATCCAAGGTGGGTCCTGGAATCAATTCCTCCCCAATAGTGAGGGATGACTGCATATTCCTCTAGTAGGCTTTCCTAGAGTTGAGATTGTGTTCTTCATCATCATTTTATTCTCAACACCTGAAATAGTACCCAGCACAGAGTATTCTTTAGCAACCCTTGACTGAATGAATGAAATAAGAAGTATTTCTAAAGCTAATTTCTAATCAACCTCATCTAACCCTTTATCACTTTCAAGCATTTATCTTAGAATACAAGATATTATTTGAGGTGATTTAATTTCTTTTCTTATGGATGGAAGAGAGCTGAGATCGAGATGCAGAATTGACTTGCCAAATGACACAGAGCCAGTGTCTGGTGGAGCTGGGCATCTTGTTCCCACCTCACTCCTGCCACTCTCTGTGGATCACTTAGCCATCTCTTCAACAGTTAAATGTGTTATGTGGTTGGCCATGCTGCTTTTCCACATACTGTTCTGAGGACTTTGCTCCTTGGTATTTAAAGTGTTAGCTGGGTTATCCAGAACAACACTTTATAAACAAGGCTGACATCTAGGGTAGCCAGAAAGTTCCTGAAGTTTCAGGCTGCAGATAAAATGCAAATAGCTTTCTTACTATATATAAGTTTAGAAAGTTCACAATAATGTGTAGGGGAGGATGAGAAAAGTAACCCTTTTATTTCCATGATATTATGGGTCACATATTGTTTCTTAATGAATATTCTGAAAAAGTATACACAGTGTATTTTGAACTGATATTATACCATCTCTTTTTTTTTGGGCGGGGGGAGGGGTGGGGCACTAGGGATTGAACCCAGGGCCTGTGCATGCTAAACACAAGTTCTACCACTGAGTCAAATTGACCCTTAACTTGGTGGTTGGCCTCAAGTAGCCTTGCAGGTAGAAAGAGTGCATTAATAGTTTACTGACAAATGTAGAGATGTCCTAGGATTAAATAAATTTGACTTTGTTTGCAACTTAGAGTACATTAATAGTTTACTGACAAATGTAGAGATGTCCTAGGATTAAATAAATTTGACTTTGTTTGCAACTTAGAGTAAAAACGAATTTATTTTCTTTTGTTAGAAAAAAGCTGAACAATGAGGTTGTAGGGCATGATTCTGAGTTCCAGAAAGGGCACTCTCAAAATGCCTTAGAGTAGAGTCTATTTACAAAGGGGCTGGCTCCACCAAAGGTATAGGCTTAGGAACCAGCTGGGAGATGTGGGGATCTGGTAGTAGTATTTTGCCTCTCCTGTGCCGGAAAGGAGAATGTGAAACACACTTGGAAAAGAATTTATTAGTTTCTTGTTGTTACTATAAGAAGTTACCACAAACTTGGCAGTTTAAAGCAACATGGGACGTCTGGAAGTCATAAGTGTGAACTGGGTCATAACAGGCCAAACTGAAGTTGTCAGCAGGGTTCTGTGCTCCTTTCTGGAGGCTCTGGGAGAGAACCCAAACACTGAAATAAGTAAAACACAGTAGATCTGATTACCTAGATGACCACTAAGTGATTGTTAGTTGGTTAATATATGTAGTATGCATACACTGGCATGATGCATGTCCCAGGCAGGACAGAGTGAGAGAGTATGAGGTTTCATTATGAGACTTGGAACAATGGGCAACTTAAAACTTGTGAATTGTTTATTTCTCAAATTTTTTATTTAATATATTTGGACTGTAGTTTACTGTAGGTAACTAAAACCATAGAAGTGAAGCTGCAGATAAGAAGGAACTACTCTTAAATGTTCTGCCTTCCAATCTTCTGCCAAGGTTTTTATACCAATGAATGGAGCTGAGAAGGCACAGGGATAGCATTGATGCTATATAGTCCATAGAGGGATCACATGGAGGAGGGAGAAGAGGGGACCAGGAGCACACTGAAGTTATTCCATACAAGAACAAACTGTAGGCATTTTGGCTTTTTTAAATGTTTTTGTTTTTGAGTTGCAAACTTCTGGGCCCAAACAATCCTCCCACCCTCAGCCTCACAAGTGCTGGGACTGCTGGTGCACACCACCATGCCTGGTGTCTTTCAGGTCTTGTTTCCCAAAAGATCACTGATCTCAGAATGGTTTTCTAGTTGGTCATTGTTAATAAGATACCTATCATTGAGCCAAATAGAAGAAGCCATATTATTGTTTTGCATTTCAGCTTGTTTCTTTTTTTGTTTTCAAGTATTTAGTAATTATTCCTTAAGTGAGCCCACCTTTTGTTGCATCATGCTGTTAAGAGAAGATACATGTGTATTCACAGAGACCTGGAATTTTTCTGTTGCCCCATGCTTCCCCTGTCAATGACATTACTTGGTGTGGCCTCCAGAGGCCTCTCAAGGTGTTTTCTCTTCCTATATTGACAGTCTAGAAACATTATAGCACAGTGTTCCTGAATGGGAGCATTGTAATATTTGGGAGAGGACAAATCTTCCTTGAGTGGGTACTGCCCATTCTGTTGCAGGATATTTAAAATTCTTGGTCCTCAACTATTCAGTGTCAGTAGTACTCCATTGTCATTGCAGTAAAGAAAATACCTTTGGGAGCTGGTGGTGGTGATCATCCTTCATTGACAATTCCAGCAGTGAGGTGGGTAATTTTAAGAACCAGACTAACCTCCCCAATCTCGGATAAATTAGTGTCTCCTAAACTTGGTTTTCTCATCTATAAATCAAGGATAATAATGGTATCTGCTTCTTCAGGTTGCAGGAAAGCATACGAGGTATATTTCTGGAGCATTGTCTGGTGGGGAAATCATTCAGAATTCTGGACTGCTTGAGCCCCAGCATTGAGAGCACATGGAAACCAGATACTGGTGAAGCTGCCTTTACTGGCTAATTGCACACCAACCCTGTCTGACCCCATGTGTACTCCACCAGGGCTGTGCTTCTGAGAAATCTAGATTTTGCACTATGGGAGCCTTGATAGGAGATCTCAGCCTAAGAATATTTTATGACTTTTGTTACATGGGCAAGAATATAAAGTTAGCCTCCTTTGAAAAATTTTGCATGAAACCACACTTAATCCTTTTTTAACCTTCCTCCCTTTATAAAGGATAAATTGCAGATGTCTTTGCATTTATTTAGGGATTTTTTTTCTCAAAAATTTAAATGTTTTTACCACTACTTTCTTCACTAAATCCAGCATAAAAAGTATAATTTTGCTAACTTACAAGTGGCTTGCTAAGACCAAGTGTGCTTTCCTTTTTAAGGCTCAAAATAGCTGCAAGATAGGTTCATCCTACATAGCTAGCCTTAGACTTCTACATAGCTGGCCTTAGACTTCATTGCATTCTATCTGGAAGGTGCTAGTGTAAAGGTGCTTTATATATATATATATTTAAATATATATATTTAAATCTTGGTTTCCATTTAAAAAGTGCTGTTCTACATTCTATCCATATCTACAAATGAATATACAAATGGACCTAATTTTCTTGACCTTTAGATTTTTGTTTTAGTCAGCTTTTCACTGTTGTGACTAAATAACCTGATCAGAACAGTTTTGGGGAAGGAAGTTTATTTAAGCGCTCACAGTTTTAAGAGTTCTTAGTCCATAGAAAGAAAGCCTGCTCCATTCCTGGGGACTCAGGAAGCTAAACATTCCAGCTGAAGAGTGTGGCAGAGGGAAGCAGCTTATGTGGTGATCAGAAAGCAGAGAGGTAGAAGAGTCAGATACAAATATATACCCAAAGCCACACCCAAGTTCCCACCTCCTCCGCCCTACCACTTGAGTTACCACTCAGTTAATGTCTATCAGGGGATTACTTCACTGATTTTGTTAAGACTCTTATAACCCAAACATATCTCCTCTGAAATTTCTTTGCTTTGTCTCACACATGAGCTTTTGTGTGTTTTTTTTTGGGGGGGGGTGTACCACATCTAAACCATAACAATCTTCTTATAACTGTGAGTCTTAAAAGTCACCAGGGTTTAGAGTTGATGTCTTTAAGTTAAAATACCACCAATGTTGGTTTTTTTAAAAAATATTTTTGGCAGGACTTGGACATAATAACTTTATTTATTTTTATGTGGTGCTGAGGATCAAATCCAGTGCTTTCCATGTGCTAAACAAGTGTTCTGCCAGAGCCACAACACCAGCCCCCACAACTGTATTTTTCCTTTAAAGATTCACACGAACAGAGGTGAATTAAAAAAAAAATACTGGTTTCAAGTTTTGTAGAAATGAGTGATCCAACTGCATACATTTTTTAAATTATTGATTCTTCTTTAGTTATTCATGACAGTAGAATCCACTGTGATATAATTTTATAAGCATGGAATATATCTTATTCTAATTAGAATCCCATTCTTGTGGACGTACATGATGGTGAGATTCACTCTGTTGTATTCATATATGTACATAGGAGAATTGTGTCAGATTCATTCTACTGTGGATATGCTTTTTATTATACACTGTGTAGCTAAACAGATAAATGGGTCAAAGTGTGGGATTGCTTTCATGAAATTATTAAATATACCATTTTTTCATGCTTCCCCTCTTCTGTAGGTACAGCAAAACAATCCATTAAGAGAATGAATAGAATAACTCTTCTTATTGTACTGTAAGGATGTACATTTATTAGCTTTAATTTCTGAATGTGTGAAGGGTCATAGTCATGTTATAGAATAGTAATAAGAAAGGACTATGTACAAAGGGACTTGGGAAAACTGGGAGTTAGCATTAGAGCAGCTATTGGTACTCACACAAGTAATGTCAGCATGGGGGACCATTTGGGTAGGAGCAGCCAGGACTCTGCTACTATGATGTATATAGGGCAAAATAGTCAAAGAAATGAGTATCAACAGCCAATGTGGTGTGGGGATACTAAGGTACTAACAGAAATGGGGAAATCTGGAAGAGGTCAAGGGAAGGAATGAACTGACATGAGATGCCCACAGACTCCTACAAAGCAATTTCAGGTGTTTTGGAGGTGGGTGAGGGCTGGAGAAGCAGGTGATTGTACAGCTCAGAGAATGGCCACTGTGGTGAAAGCAGTTGGTGTGGAGAGAAAACATGTGGCTGGAGAGTGATCACACACAGGGGTCAGTTAAGAGCAGGGAAAGCAGAAGGGGAGAAAGGAGGCATGGCTGCAGGACCTGGTGGGAACAAGGCAGTAGTTCCAAGAAGAAAGTGACTTTGGTGTCAGACACTATAGAGAAGGATCAAGACTGAGGATAGGCAGTAGGATGGTGTGCAGAGACCCCTAAATGGTCTGTATTGGTGCACTGAGAACAGATGGAGAGAGGGCAAAGAGAATAGTGAAGACAGTCTCTGATTTGGTGGTGAAATGAAGATATTAGTGATCACTACAAAATTAGCCCAATTTGGGGCTAATTTTCAGGAGTAGAGATCCCTCCTTTCCTGATTTTCTCACTGCTATCGATGTAAAAACATTGATCTCCAACTGGGTCTGGTTGTGTTTTACGTGGAAGAGCTTGCCCAGGTTGCATGATGGTAGCCACGTCTCTGAACTGAGGCCCAGTAGTAGAAGTGAAACACAATCCGTACTACTGCTGGGTCGGGAGACTCAACGCCATGACTGGGCCAGAGCTGATAGCCATTCCTTCCCCTAGACTCCTGCATCCACCCTCCTGTGCTACTTGGCAAGGTTGGGGTAAGCAGAGAGCACAACTGTAGAAAGCAGAAAGGGTAGATTCAAAGGCAGGTTTGTAATGGAAATGCTTCAGTAACTTTCCTACTTGGTACTTGCTTTCATCCATGGGCTCTTTGTAAATCAGGTCCTGGAACAAACAGAGCTGACAGCTCTGTTTAAAAAAGCTTTTGGGGAGTTTGTAAGGAAATAAAAAGAACCCTAATGCTATGTGAAACATGTAACCACATTTCAAAACTAGAAGGGAAAAAAGCCTTTATTGCCTTCTCATCATGCTTTGTCTATAAATTATTTTTTTCATTAAGTTAAACAGAAGAAAAGAAAATAGCCTTTTAAAGAGTAGAAAGGTTTTCCTTTTATTTAACAGGCATTAGCACGCAGGGCAGGAATTTAGGTAGATACTTCCTTCTCTTCTTTCCTTCTAGGCAGAAGTCCTTTTAGGTTGAAATACAGTGTGTAATACTGTGCATGATCTGCATGCCTGCAGGTTGAACAAAGATCTAGGTAAGAAGTGTAATTTTCTTTAAAATGGCAATTCTGTATTCTCACAGAGCTAAGACAAGAAGGTCCAGTTCTAGATGCCTGTTGAAAGTGATGGGATTTCACAATGGAGCATTCCATGTCTGGTAAAGAAAGGGGCCTGAGGTAACGAGATGCTCATGCCGTGCAGATTGGCATGTTAGGGTTTTTACCTACTTGATCTCTGATGGGTCTGATTATTTCTGCCCTGCCTTGCCTAGAGTGCCCTGCTTTCCCATGGCATTAGATAGGTGGTAGTGGCATAACATCACCAAGGTTAGCTCTGCTTTTCACAAGGAGCAAGAAGGCAAGGGCTCAGTGACAGAGGGAATTTGAAAGAGACATGGGTGCAGCACTAACACCTCTGATTCCACAGGCAATTTCTATTTTCTTCACAAAACTTCTTTTCAATTACACAAAGAAATATTTAAAAGACTGGCTAATATGATGTCATGTTTAAGTAATTTTTTAATTTATTTCATGTTATTGTTTTTGCAAGGTTAAACAGTGAGGAAGAAACAAAGGCTTAATTGATACACAGCCTAATTATTCCTGGAGTAATTTTTAATTGCCTGTTGAGCAAACCCATTTAGAAATTACTCAGATTATATATCATAAAACACTTTTAAAATAATTACATAAAAAAATCTCCTTAAATTGGAAAGGTAGTCACTCCTATCCTTTCACTTCTACTGTAGTCATATTGAAAGAGTTCAGTATGTGTTTCCAAAGTCTAGGGTAAAGCCCAGTCCCCTTAAGAAGTTCTTCATCAGAAAATAATCTTTTAGATGTTACCTGCTGCCAGTTGTAACTTATTATGTATGAAATACTGATATAATTCACCTATTCAAAAAAATCATTTTCCAGTTTGTTAAAAGATTGAGCTAATCTACTTAATTGCTTACTAGTAGTAATATACCCCCCAACAATCTTTCTTCATATAAGTATATATATATCATATGTATAATATATATATCTCCCAATTCCTTTATGCAACACATCAGTCATTCGCATGTGAAATGTTCATCTCCTTTTCTGGGGGCTATTGCAGTTGGCTTTCACAGGGACAGGCAGAGTCCTGTGCCACAAAATGGAGAATCTTCTAGACTTGGAGGATCACTCCAACATACCGTAGATCACAGCCTTTGGCCCACAGCAGTCAGAAAACAAAGCTGCTTGTGTAGGCCTGGGAATGCCTTTCTTTGAAAAGCTGTCATTGCCAATGCCAAAATAGAAGTGAAGTTTAGGTTACTTATCCATTCAACAAATATTTGATAGATCAAGTTCATGAACCAAAGCTAGTGCCAGGAATTAGTTGTACCCTGTGTTAGTTTTCTTTTGACTAGAAGAAAACTAGTTGTTCTTTTTGACTTGAAGTTTTATTGTATGTTTATGTTGACTAAGGTATGTTTAAAATATAAGAACTAAATTAAGATGGTTTTCTGTATTTGATGAAAAATATAAAATATCTGTGGTTGCTTCTGATTGATTTACTTACATTGTAGTCCTCATATCATAGCCCAGCATGATGTAAAGCAAATGGAAAAGGACTTTTCTTTTGAGTTCATTTTATTGGATTTTATAGGTAGGTAGTGAAATTGAGTTTCACAGTGAAACTAAAACCTAGCTTCTTTGCTGTTAAATGTTTTAATAGGTGAGCATCATCAGCAATGACATATCTTTTCTTGCTTTGACTAATCATGTTTGTTTCTGCATATTTATTTGTGGGATTTTTATTCCATGGTAAACATGTTCTATGTTTTCAAGTGGTATAGACCTCATTTCAAAGAGGTTAAAGTGGAAAAAACAAAGAAGAGATAATGAGCTCATTAACAGGTATAGCAAGCAAAATCAAAATGTAGACCTGTAAATTATTCCATTAGGTCTAACTTAAGGTGATCAGTTCTTATTTCTCATGAGACAGTCTGTGTTCATTAGCTTTGGCCTCTTTAGCAACCCTTTAAACACATTAATCTCTGGACTGAAAGTGGCTAAAAAAAGCAAACAAAACTGAGTACTTTTCTAGAAGCTCACTCCTTAGGCCCCAATACTATATAGTTATGGGACTACATTTTAGAATAGACAAGGTATATGGATATAAAAATACACAGAATATAAGGGAGGCATATGACCCACATGAAATAATGGCTTTATATCTTTGGTTGCAGGATAAAAATCAAAAAGAGGTTCTTCTAATTTAGGTTCAAAAATAGTTTGAACCCATAACTCATTTTCTCCCTATAGCAATGGCTTGTCATTATCATGTCAACAGATTTCAGCACGATCTGTCCTCTTGCCTGCAGGCGCTCCAAAATTCATTTAGGTGGTTTATGTAACAGTGGAAAGATTCTTAGAAATAGGACAGGGTGGATATAAGATAATTGCTTTTTTTCTGATGAAATGGTGCCTTTGATTTTTTTGTAGTAATTTCACAAAGATCCTAAATTGAAATTTAATGGAATAATAGGACACACAGGAGTAGCTGTTTTCTGTACTATACCTAGTATGTCTGTATCTGTGACCTATGGTTATGCATATCTTAGGTTTATTTTCCAAATTGCTAGTTGATCATGATCACTCAGGGCTTGGCCCCAAATCAAGAATCACTGTGATGCTGCTGATCAATTTGTACTGTCAGGAAGACTATGGAATTCTTAAAGAGAATGTTTCCTTGGTTTGTTTTCATGGCAGATGGTTTTTATCCTGATATTCACCAAAGTCAGTCTCTGAAAATTCATCCAGGAATGTAAATAATAACCAACAACAACAACAATATACCACCAAGCATTTTGTGCTCCACTCTCTCAGTACTATTTATATGTGCTGTTTCATCTAGGCCCTATAAGTCCCTTTAAGATAATTACTGCTACTATACATTGTCAGATGAGGAAGTAAGAAGTTAGTAGTGTACTCAACAGCCACATGGTAACCTAACTCCAGCCAGATGTGACTTTTGACTGCTGACACATTTTTTTGGGATTAAAAGACCCATGAAGAAAAGGGTGTATAGTGTACTCTTTTCCTTAATTTTCTTGTTTACCCTCTTCTCTCTCTCTTTTCCTTTTCTAAAAATATCATCACTTTTTATAGAAGGGGAAAATAAGATGTTCTTTTCTCCATTTGTGATGTTTGAAGGTATGTTCTACAAGAGCTGCTATTTTGCACTGTGCCTTACCACTGATTGTCAGGGTATTCTTCAACCTTACTTTGTTTTCTTCTTGCTAAAATTAAGATGATGTGACCTCCATCCTGCCATCCATGTACTAATGAGGGATTGGTGTCAAGGTCTTTTAGCTCCTTAGAGAAAGTTTACTTGTAAATTCAAGGCCAGGGATATAATTGTAAATACAAAACTGTGAGATTTCCTCATTAGACACTGACATTCCTGAGTGACTTCAAAAGGTGCTGTTTCAAAGGACACAAGTAGGAGAAAGAACACTGTGCAAGGAGTCACATTGCCCCAAAGAGGATTAGGGATACTTCCAAGAGATAGTGTGTGTGCACTTGGGTGTAAATTTACATTGCCATGAAGGGCTAGGAGAGCCAGTTCTTTAAATGCTGCTGTGGGTGAAAGATCACACAGCTGGGGTGTGAAAGCAATAGCTGCACACACCTTTTTCAGCAGGCCTGGGGCCCTGGGGTCTTGGCAAGCAAAGCAGGTTGGTTACAGGTTGCCATGGTTATTCTACACTATCACACCCCATCCCTTTCCTCCTTGTTTGGCTGAGGCACTTGTACCTGGCACTCTGAGTGTCCAGAGACAGGACTGTCCTAACTGGGCACAGTAGTCAGGGGACACAGAAACACATGGAATCTGCAGCAGTACATGCAGGGCAGAATGGAGTGTTTTCTTCTCTGTGCTGCCTAAGGACTTGTGTACAGGCAAATCAACCCTGCCCCCTGTGTTTTGAAATTTTGGCACTTTTCCCTCTTTCATGTTCTTTTTCATCAAGTGTGAACTTCTTATTCTATGTCAGCAGTTGATCCCCATTACAAATAATCTGCAGCAAAAATCGTTTTCCATATCCTATTGACTTTGGCACCTGCTCAGTTTACTTAAGCACTTAGTTGTTAAGAACAAGAGTCTTTGCTGATTTTTACCCAGAGCTGGAGAGAAAAACTTTTAAGCCAAAAAAATTAAAAAATAACCTTCCTGTGGAACAATATTTCTAAAGGGAGGTGCTGGCTCAGTTGGTAATGGGGTGTTCATTGCATGAGACTAGAAAATGATGGAGCTGAGAGAAAAGGGACCTTTGCAGCAAATGAAGTAAAGCAGGAACAAATTAAAGTAAGCAGAGCAAATTTCCCATGATGTGTGGCTGCCAGCATTTGTAAAAACTAACCCTCAGAATGGGACTGTATAGTGAAGGGGTCCTCAAATTGAAACTGATAGGAGGGACAGGCAGGAACACAATTACTAGAGCAGAGATGTGCAACAAATGGTTGGAGAGAGAGAAGATCAAAAGCAGAACAATTAGAAGGGTGATGTTAAGACAGTCTCCACTGGTCCACTGAATTTGCATCCCTTTTCTGGGACCTATGTGAGCATAAGAATGACCTAAGAGCCCAAGTCTAACTGTGTTTGCTGATCTTGGCTCCCCATGCAAAACTGCCCAGAACAGTGATAAAATGGCATGTATCAGAAGACTTAATCATAGAACATTTTAAATTCTATGGTGGGGAAGGAGGCAAATCTTACATGGTGGGTATCATGCTTTGAAGGAGCTTTAATCAATCCCCCACAGCTTTTGTTGAACATTGAGAGAAAACAGTGGTTTGTTTATTTATATTTTAATGTTGTACTGAGTATAGAACCCAGTGCCTCACATGTGCTAGGTAAGTGCTCTACCACTAAGCTAGAACCCCAGTGAGAAAACAGTTTTTTATCTAAAAACCTGGCTCCCAGTCTTTTCCTCTCAGATTTTAGGCCACTATACAAATTGGCTGGATTTTCCTCCCTCATCTTGGAAACAACCTTGTTTGGTAAAATAAGTATGTATGTGTAAATTTATAAAGGCAAGTTTGTATGGAAAGACGTGATATGAAATTCCACACACCTCTGAAGGTCGAGGAGAGAGTGACATCTTCTCTTTCTCTTCCACTAAACATATTTACAAGGCATCAAGCACTTCATTAGGAGCTGAGAAAGGGAGAAGGAAAAGTGGTGGTCCCTGTACCAAGTGATGGTGGGAGAAGGGGCCTGGAGAGAATCATTAAGGGCTTCAGAAGTGGGAGGCCTTTGAATTGGTTTGAGAAGGGCATGTGGCAGTTTTTACAGATGGGCATGCAAGGAAGAGAACCTGAGGACAAAGTGTGGAGGTCTGAACAGGCTTGCCAGGATTGGGGAATTGAACTAAAGTCCAAATGGCTGCAATTAGAGAGCCAAGGAAGTGAGGAATGAGGAGACTGGAAAGTTCTACAGGGTTCCATTGAGAAACACTTTGTCTATGGATTGTGGGCAGCTGTGGGTGAGTTTTAGGCAGGTGACAGTGCCATTGACTTTATGCTCACTAGAAATAATCCTGTAGCATGGGAGCATGAATTTGGGAGAGACCTTCCTTATTGCAAGAAGATAATTACAGAAGCTGTTGCTATAGCCCAAATAGAAAAGCGTGAGTTCTAGATTCAAGGACATGGAGAGGAGATGGAGAGAAGGGAATTAATGAGCGATAAAAGAGCGATTGGATAGTAAGTGTTTACTAACTGGAAGTGGGGGATGCTGGAACTAAAAGTTTTAAGTTTTGGCAGAAGTGCATTGATGAATGAGGCACCATTGGCTCTGATGGATACAATAGGACGAAGATCAAGAGTTGTAGAGTATGGCAGGCAGATGAGGGATATGTTAGGACCTGTTGGGATAGAAGGTGCCTGTGGCCATCAAATGTAATAGACATTTGGCAGTACTGGCCTGATATTTAGGCGAAAAGTAAGGTGCTGTTGGTAGTTACAGAACAGGGAGAAAGCAGTATCAGCAAATCACAGAAAAATAGTTTTAGAGTGGTCAGTATCATCAAGAACTGCAGAGAAGACAAGTGAGAAAAGAATTGATATGGGGCTATTGCATCTGATTAGGTGGAAATGGAAGATAAATTGTGATAGTAAAGGGCAGGAAATGGTAGAAAAGCCAGTGTGGTGCACCATTTCCATTCAGTTAATCTGGAAGAAGGGAAAGCGCTGGCAGGTAAGGGATCTGTGGAATCGGTGTTAAACCAAAAGTGCTCCACATGGCTATTAATTGAACTCCCAACCCACCCCAATATCAAGGCTGTGATTGTGGCTTAGGAGAACTGGTACATTAGGAAGTCTAAAAAATCTTTGCTAAAGACTATTCATATTTCTATTTTTTTAAGTAGTTTTAGGATGTTTGTTTTGAGTTTTGTGTTTTAATTCACCCATCCCTGCAGTGAGATATTATGTTCCTTTCTGGAAAACCCTTGGGAGTCATCAGTCATCCTCTTATACAGTTAAATAAGTGATGTCCTTTGCTGTCGGCTAGAGCAAGGGGGGTGGGGGGGTGCTATTCTGTGACTCAGAGTTCTCATTCACGGCGTGTTGAGCAATGCTCTTGGTACTCGTGCCTAATAAAGCATGCCGAGGATGTTGTCACTGAGCTTGAATTCTCCTCAATGGGGCTGGATTCTGTCACCACACATTCCTTTTCATGCCACGCTGAGACATTTCTCAATGAAACATTTGTCCTCTTTTTCTTTATGAAGTCAAGATAGGTGCCTTCTCTAACATATCATTGCATTTTGCTGCTGAATATTTATCTCTGGTTCCAAGTTGGAGTTTTAATGTGGTTGGAGTATTTTCTTTTCTTTTTCTCTAACAAAGAACTCTCTGGAAGGTCTTCCATCCTCAAGCCCCATCCAGACTGCCTTAAGAGAGGCCAGAAACCATCCATAGTGCAACTTGTGATGCAGGCGTTGCCTGTGGTGAGAAGCCAATGCCACAGCCTGCAGAAGGGCAAAGCCTCAGCTCCCTGGATAGACTGCTTCTTGTTCCCACCACTAATTAATTGTCATCTCAGAAGGTAGTGAGACCAGTTGTTCCGGCACTGCCCTGGCCAGGCCAGCTCTGGAAGAAGTAGTGAGCTGCCAGCTTTTCTACATTTGGCCAGGAATCTGTATCCTGGCAGTCTGTTGGGGAAAACAAGCCAATTTGGGGTTTGAAATGCTGCCTCAAAGATGCCAGCAGTGGGTTTACTTGTTAAGAGAATTGCACCGTAAGACTCGAGTGAAATGGCTTGACAATCCATTTGAGTGATCTGAGATCAGACACATGAAAGTATGCAGTTTGCTTGGGATGTGCAAGCTACCCTAATCAAATGGGCCTGTGAGGACTTTGCATCTTAGGTCATCATTATCTCTATTCTTCACTTTCAACTTGAATGAGGAGGAAGAATGTAGTTTTAATATACATAAAATCTATGTGGAAAATGTTATCAGACCATGTTGGAAAAATAACTGTGATGAGACTTTTGGCACTGGCTGCATAGTGGCCCTAAGGAAACAGGATGTACATTGTTCAGGATGAAGACAGTAAAGCAGAAAAATCCCTTATGTGATTTGTCTAGGGTCCTCCTATATGGCTGGTTCTCAAATCCAGGGCATTCAAGATGGCTATATTACCTAACATCTACAATGACATGGGCTTAGAGGGACAGAGGCTTAGAGGGCAAACCCTTACCTAAGCCCAGGACTGCTGCTAACACATAGAGGGCCTTTATACTAATGAAAAAAATGGCCTCCCAGGACCCTGAGCAGGTACCTTACACAGGGGTGCTGCTTTCTGGCTCAGTGAGGCACCCAGTTTAGTGAAGAGAATGCCAACTGGCTCTCAGGCTCCAGGATCTTGTGATGTTCACTGTGTGTACCTTTGCATAAGACAGAATGCACAATCATAGATGTGGACCCACACAGATTTTCATCCTGACAATGGCCTAGTTCACAGGTGTGGGCAACTAGTTGGGCAAATCCTATTTCTTTCCCAAGCCTTTAAAAAAAAACAAATAAAAGGTTCATCATTAAAGAACTAATTGTAAGTGTCCCACCTAAACAGTGTACTTAAGGGGACTCCCTCCCCCACCCTTTAAGCTATTTTTCTCTCCCTGCCATATTCTACTACCCACCCTTCCTTTTTGATATCTGTTGTAGCAAATCCTAAGGCAACACTCTGCCCACAGGACGTGGTCTTTAAAGGAGTCATTTCCTCTTCCATCTCCTCCTGGCCATTCCCATGGTGTTTTACGTGGCACTAGCAACAGGAAGGGACATTGAATAGCAGCGCTGAAAAGGCACTTTGTTGTTTATTTTATTACTGTGGGTTTGTCTCTGCCTAATAATTAGTGTTTCCTGCTTTCTGAATTTATTTGCCAAAATATTTGCAGGACTTTAGTGAACAAATAAGGGATGTTTCTAGACATAACTGACCAAACTCGCAGGCTGACCAAACTTGTGGCGGACTGATTTGCTCAGAGAAAGATTATCCTAGTAAGGGAAAAATCTTCTAAACTACCAGCCTGGCATGGGTGGTATCTCAGCGACTGCAGTTCCAGGAAAGCTGAAATAGTACAGTGCTTCTTTCAGGAGGATGGGTCATTTGGGGATGACTGTTGGGGAGTGGGGAGGCCATGGATTGTACTGGCAAAAGTCAACTCCATTCCCATCCAAATTCCATCCTGGCAAGGTTCCTGAGCTTCAGCCCCCTTGCCTATAAGTTGAGATAATAACATTTGCCTAGTCCAGCTAATGGAATTGTGGTTGAGGATTAGGTGAAAGAAAATGTATGTAAAAGTGTTTTACTAAGAGAGTCTAAAAGTAAAACACCATGGGAATGGCCAGGAGGAGATGGAAGAGGAAATGACTCCTTTAAAGACCACGTCCTAAAAGTGTTATTATATTAGGCTCTAAGGATACCATTCTCTACTGAATAATTAGGCCTTGTTCACTCTAGGTTAAAAAGGACATGTGCTTTTACTCCGCTGCACTTGAGAGTAAATATGATGATAAACAATTCAACAATCCCCTACCCATTCTGTGACATTTCTTGCCCTTCTAGCCAGCTCTCTCTGTGCCTCACACTTTGAGATATCTTTTCACCTATCTGAATTTATTCAGGATTTTTTGGACCCTTTGGATACCCATAAGTATCTCACCCCTTCAGAGAGAGCTGTCTCTCTCTGTCTACCATCTTTTAATCACAATCAGCCTTTCTTAACCAGCTTTTTCTTTTAGCTGGGAAAAAGCAACTCAAATTTTTACAGGTGAGTGGAATGGGCTGGGTTAAGAGGGACTGATGAATAGCTGCAGACTGGAGAGTGTGTCCCCCTTGAAAGAGAGCAGCTGCTACTCAATTCAGCCAACTCTTACCCTGTGGAATTGCAGGCCCTGACTTGTCACACATTTCCTGATTTTTTTTCAGAAGAAGGCAGAAGTCAGGGTTTTTAATGGGGGAATTTTCCCATTTTTAATGTTGGAAGCTCTTTCAGTATTTTAAAAAATCATATTATGCACATTGACATGAGGCCAAATGACATGCATTTTGCTAGTGGATAGCTGATTTATGTCTGTCTTCAGGTGACTGAGCAGTTGTGACGTGTGTCCCATTTTCTGAAGGATAATACACGTGCATGCACGTTCCCCTTTCTCTGCTGAAGCACAGCTCCCATTCTAAGCACATAGCGTACCCTTTAGTTGACAATGACATTTTTAGGACCCTCTTGCCGGCCTCAACCTTTCTACCCCTGGGGATCCCTGTGCTGGTCCTCCCCCAAGATACCACTCACTGCCTGTCAATTCCCAGTTGCTCATACCTTGAGAAGTTGTCCAGTGTCTTTGTTTCTTTCATCTTCTCCATTATGAAGGGATGGTTGTGAGACTGCAAGAGAAAGATGGATTCAAACCTTTCAGTGAATGTGAAATTATGTGTCTTCAAGTGACTGGAGGTTCCTTTGAGCACATAATCCTACTCAAAGGAAACTATTTTTAAAAAAATCCACAAAAGGACTCAGTACTCTTTTTAACATGTTCTGTGTATATTTACCACTTTTAATGTACATTTCTTTTCAATGCTTGATGTATTGTAAGGAATTTCCATTATTTTATCTAAAGTTAGCAATGAAACAATACAGTGAAGAAATTCATCACCAAGAATATTTTTTGAAAAAAGAAGGCCAAGCTCTAGCTGGAGTTCAACACTTGCCATTGGCTCATTACAAAGAAACAGCCATTACCAGTGGAAGGAGAAATGAAGTACCATTTTAGATCTTCTGACAAGTACTATAACCAAGAACTCTTGAAAAAATGGATTGTTTTAAAACTTCGAGTTTTTTGACTTATGATTCTAACTAGCCACATTCTTTCAACATTAAAAAAAAATCATGTTAGATAGCACTTTGCAGTTTAGAAACACTTGCCTATCTAGTACCTCACTTTATCCCCAGGGTTTCATGATAATCCCAGTAGCTTGGGAAGCTGAAGCAGGAGGTTTGCAAGTTCAAAATCAGACTTAGCAAATTAGTAAGGCCTAAGTAACTCATTGAGACCCTGTCTCTAAATAAAATGCAAAAAAAAAAAAAAAAAAAAAAGGACTGGAGATGTGGCTCAGTGGTGTAGCACCTGTGGGTTCAATCCCTGGTTCAAAACAAAAAAACAAGTAAATTCAAAGATGTTAAATAGCTTTCCCAAGAGCACACAGTTAACAGATAGCATATTGAGATTCCAGTTGGAATCTTCCATTTTCAGTTTCTTCCAGCGGTTTTTGATTTTCAGAATATTGGGGATCTACCTTAGCTGGCTTAGATCTGGAATCTTTCGATTAGACTTTATTCTAATGGTTTATTCTTGTGCCTTTGTCTCTTGTTAAAACACACATCAGTTTGCCTTGGTATTGTCCTCTAAACCAGGAGAGGGATCATTCTTTTAGAGTAGTCCTTGCTACTTTTCATTATCTTCTGCCAGATGAAGGCTTAAGGAAGCCATCAGTGCACATATTTGCAGGGGATATTTTGGTAACCTGAGGTTGGTTTTCTTTCTCATGCCCAAGGAACCCCCAAACCTGGAATCTTTATAGTTCCCCCTAAAAGGATATGAGGCCAGTTCTGAGAGAGGTGCCCCTTTACTATCTGGCAGGATGCAGGAGAGTAATTTGGTACCATTTGTATTCTGCCATTTGGGTGTGGTCAGTACAAGAATTTTATGAGTTCTAGGGAGATCCTAGCATGATAAGGAAACCACACATAAGGTGCCCCTTGAGCTATAGACTCATCTAGGCCCTCAATTAAGGGTCCTGAGAGCACTACAAATGGATTTTAAGGATTTTAGGTTTAAATCTGATGAATAAGCTATGGCATAACCCCTTGCAGAAAACATGCCTATGTAGCCTTTCAAATTGTGCCAAAAAAAGAAATTACACAGTGACCTGCAAGTTCATCTATATATGTGTGTTTTAGGTTCCCCATTGATTTCCTGTTACTTACACCTAGAAAATCAATTCCACAATAAATGGTTAACCTAAGGTCGGTATCTTCTGACTTCACATGGCAAATGCACCAAACCATTATATCCAGATCAGAATCCTTCCCACCTAGGCTTCTGCTCAATGCCTGTTTGTTGATTCTTATCTATCAGAACCTACAGCTGGTGTTCTTCATCAACAAGAAAATCATCACACAATTATCTGGGAATCACTTTGATGGACTCTCTATGAAGAATAAAGAAAACTCTTTCAAGGGACGTCACCTCCCTGCTCTGCAAAGGCCTTTAAAGGCACCTTAACAGTTTCCCACTTATTCACTCAGTCCCAGCCTCCACAGCCTTCTTGCTGTCCCTGCAACAATTTAGCCTCCCTTCCACCTAATAGTCTTGACTGTCTGGTACTGTCTTCCCTCAGATATCTACATGACCCATTCTCTCATCTCCTTCATGAGGAGCAAAGCAAGCCAGAAAGATCAGGGAGATAATCTCATCTTGTTTCATGTGCTACATTGTTGTGTAAGGATGGGTTGTATTGACCTTAGATAATGATATCTACCCTTAGTACAGTCCAGTTTTTAAAAACTCAAAGCATTAAAATAGCAGTAATACATTAAGGGAAAATACAGTGAAATCACACATACTTTTTGTTTTTCTTCGGCCTATTTCTTTCTGCAGGTATCCATAGTAAGAGCTTTGAACACAAAAGACTTCACTGTCTGTCATTGGAACCCATTCAGTTCAAATGAGGAGATGGGGATTTTTTTTTTTTTAAACTGGTATTGCCCTA
This sequence comes from Ictidomys tridecemlineatus, assembly GCF_052094955.1. Classification (NCBI taxonomy): domain Eukaryota; kingdom Metazoa; phylum Chordata; class Mammalia; order Rodentia; family Sciuridae; genus Ictidomys; species Ictidomys tridecemlineatus. The sequence continues at coordinate 134,774,427 of NC_135480.1, forward strand.
ATTTAATATGATGTCTCCAGTGATGGATATCTTTGCATTGAGCTTACATCTAGTGTTTCTAGGACCCTGACAAAAGGCACACATACCCATCAGAACCTTGTAGAAGATGTAGGATACTCCAAGAGTCCAAAAGCCAGTTTGGCTTGGGCCATTTCTCTGAAGGTCTCTAACACCACAGGAAGTGTATCCTGCTAAGGCAGAAAATCCCAAGGCCTTAGGGAGAGCAGCCTGTGGGGAACCAAGTGAATGTCCCAGTGTCTCAGAACCACTGACCTTGGAAAGCATGCTATAAATGGGATGGCATATACTTTTTAACTTTTCCAGGCAGTTTTCAACAAAGCATCTCCAATATATAGCAAGTAGAACTCAAGTATGAAATACTTTTTCTTATAAAACAAGGTTCATTTCTACCTTCAAATATTAAACAGACAGATTTCTTTCTACCAGACATACCAATAGCATGTCTAAACTGGTTTTGATGAGAATTAGACTCAATTTCTTAGCCAAGGAATGTTTGTTGAGTCTGTACCTTTCTGCTTACATTGTACCTTTGGAATTGATCAGGTCTTAAAGAGGAAACTCAAACTTCAGAGGAACTAAAGCTTGTTGTTTTTAATTTAGCTTTCCTCGCTGTGGTTAGAGCCTGCAGTCTTAATTGTACCTGTATCCCAGTACAAGTTAAGCAGAAGATAATATGGCCCCTTCCCAAGAACCATCAGGTCTAGAGTTGAGGAAGACAGAGTAGGCTGGGGGATGCTGCAGCTCTGATGATACCTCTCTGTGAGAGGAAAGACAGTGTAAGGAGCTCAACCTAATATAATTTCTTGTGGCAGAGTGTTTCCCCAGGGGATATGATTTATGGAAAATTGAACTCCCAGGCCACAAAGTCCTTAAATGATTACTGAGATATACACCTGCAGATAAGTAAAAAAGCTAGACTCATTGTTAATAATTTGGCATATATTATACAAAGCTCCCTGATAAGCAAAATTGAAGCCATGGTTTGGGCAGTAGAGGGCACTCCCAACTTGAAAACAGAAATAGACTAGTTTTTGCCTCACCAGGAAACCACTGAGCATTCCTACCAAGAACCTGCTAATGACTCAGTTTCTCCTTGTTTTTAAAAATGAAACTTCAGTATTAAGGATGGTGCCTGGACAGAGTATTTCATGTTACCAATGCCAAACTGTCTTTTAAGAAGATGGTATAGTTTCTGTATTGTTTGTTTCACTTACTAATTTATGTGTTTAATTATTTATAATAACTAAACAATGTGTCAGGATGAAATCTTGATAAATCTATAACAAATAATAAGTAGTGATTATTATAGAGAGTGTTTATGTAAAAATTCTAGGATGCAGCTAAGCTGGAGGCAAAGAGGGAAAAGGAATGTTAGAATAAAATGTAATGCCTACTCTGAAAAATATACCTGAAAGGAACATTTGTACTAAATTGCAGTGATTTTGCCCAATTTATTGTGTGAAAATTGCAGAATGATGATTGTTCCATTGCCAATCATTTCTCTGGGGCCATGCTGTTTAAAGTATATGCTGAGAGCTTTGGACCTTTTTCCCCTCCCATTTGCCCTCATAGGAAATGTCAATGCAAAATTTGACTCCAGTGTGAGATGCTGGATAATTTTTTTATTTAAATGCTCCCAGTATCTATTTTTAATGCTAGTCTCTCACCATAAAGCAGTTATGAAAGGTTCTGTGTGTTATGTGTACAGAGTTTTATTTTATTTTCTTCTTCTATAGGTCAGCATAAACTCCCATGGAGGGTGGTGAAGATGGGAGGATTAAATGAACTCTAGATAGGGCAAAGGGAACAAGGGGAGGGGGAGTGGAAGGGAGGGGGCATAGGGGTAGAAAAGACGGTGGGATGCAATGGTCATCATTACCCCTAAGTACATGTATGAAGACACGAAAGATGTGACTCTACTTTGTGTACAGCCAGAGATGTGAAACATTGTCCTCTGTATGTGTGATATGAATTGTAATGCATTCTGTTGGCATATATAACAAATTAAAATTAAAAAAAAATTTAAAAACATGCATGAATGAGACAGAATGCCTGGGGTCCACATGTAGTAGCATGGGCTCAGCTGCCACCATTAGGAGCTCTGCTGCTTCCACCACTGTGCAACAGTACTCAGGAGTAACCAGTTTGGCTTGTTTTCCCTACCTGCCTTCCTGTTCCTCTCTCCAGTGATCTCCCTAAGGGAAAAGAAGAATATAATTGTGACCATAGGCTCAAAGACAAAGGAATTGCCCCTGCCAAATCTAATTCTTTATCCAAATAATCTCTTCCCTCAAGGGTAATATGTTTTCATGACCCAGACTGTGTAATCAATAGCAGAAGGCCTATAATTCATCTACTTAGTGTACCTTTTTGCTTTAAAATAATTGATTCAAGTATAAAACTGTATATAACATAGAAAAGTTATGAAACAATCAGATGCACTTAACTGCACCAAACACTCAATCCAAGAATGAGAGCAGAAATAATATCTTAAACCAGCCTGCATGTTAATCTATTCATTGTATTTTTACAGGATGTAATGTTTGATTTTGAAGTACATGAATTCTTTTATATCTCCAGACTGTGTTTTAAAAAACTCATTATTCAGTTAGCCAATTACTAAGTGTACTACGCATCCAAAATGACAGAGAAAGAAATGTAACATTTTCTTAAAAAATGAAACATGGACTACTTGAGCATTTGCAGAGAAAAATGTCCAGGTTTCCAGACAGGAAAAATGAATTAAAGATGAATCACTGAGTCATTTGCAAAGGTTATGCTCTTCAGTTACTACTGAAGAAAATAAAACAGACAGTCAAAAGTTGAACTTGGCCTTCTCAAAAATCTCAGAAGTGTTAAAAAAAAAAGCTTCTGTCATCATAACTTAGGCATAGACATGCTATAGTATTAGGAAAGGCATTTTGGAGGTTAATCATCTAATTTAAATACATAGTTCTTTGTATTTTTCAGCCTTATTGTAAAATTGGGAATTAACATTTAAGTTTTTAATGCATTCTTGAGTAAATTAGTTCTAAGTAGAAAACCTGTGCCATACACCAAAATCTAACCAGATGTTCTCCAAGTCAAGTAGAGCCGATTCTAGCCATCCAAACTGAACCTTCCAGGCCTCTGGTTTTCTTTCATTCATGGAGCTTTAGTCAAGTTATGGCACAAGATGTTTCAGATCAGGCATCAATCATGTGAGCCTGGCATTATATCCTCGGCTCGGCAGTCCCTGGAGGATTTTAGTATTTAGGGTAGCAGATATTGGGAAGTGAAATGTGACCCTTTCTGGGAAACCTTTACAGTTTGAACATTCCTAATCCAAAAATCTGAAATCCAAAAACACTGCAAACTCTGAAACTTTTAGAGTGCTGCCATGGTGCTACAAGTAGATAATTCCATGCCATGAAACTCTGCTGTATATACAAAATTACCTAAAAATTTTATAAAATTGCCTTCAGGTTATGTATATGAAGTGTGTATGAAACAAATTAATTTCATGTTTAGATTTGGGTCCCATCCCATAATATCTCATTATGTAGATGCAAAAACTTCAAAATCCAAAAATCTGAAACACTTCTTGGTCCCAGGAAGTTTCAGATAAGGAATATTTAAATTGCATATGAAGTCAAATAAAATAGGGAGTCCTAAACCATACTTAACCTGAGTATGAAGGCTATAATTCAGAATATCAGATTCCTTTGCCTTCTCTCTTTAGTATGCTCAGCCCAGGACTTTGGGTACCTGATAGCTCATTCTTTTTTTTTTTTTTTTCCTTCATATCTCTGGTTTGTATACACAGTATATTCACACTAATTTGTGTCTTTATACCTGTACTTTGGATAATAATGATCATCACATTCCACCATCATTAATAACCCCATGTCCCCTCCCTTCCCCTCCAACAACTCTACCCTATCTAGAGTTCATCTATTCCTCTCATGCTCCCGCTCCCTAGCCCACTATGAGTCAGCCTCCTTATATCAAAGAAAACATTCAGCATTTGTTTTTTGGGGGATTGGCTAGCTTCACTTAGCATTATCTTCTCCAACTTCATCCATTTACCTGAAAATGCCATGATTTCTGTGGCTCAATCTCTCTGAATAAAATTGAGAAGTGAAATCAAAGAGCAGAAGTTACATCAGCTACTATAATTTGAATCTTGATTGTCTCTAGAAACTAGACTTATCCCCAGATTGATGCTGTTGGAAGGTAGTAAAACCTTTGAGAGGTGGGAACTATGAGGAGATCCTTAGGTTATGGGAGGGTACCCACAAAGGGTCTCTTCCTTTTCTTTTTCTTTTCTTCCTGATGATGAGGGGAGCAGTTTGGTCCACCACATGCTCCCACTGTGATGGGTTGCCTCATTATAGGCCCAGAGGAATGGGGCCAATCTGTCACAGAGTAGAGTCTCTAAAGTTTGTGAACCAAAATAAACATTTTTCTCTTTTAAAATTAAATATCAGGTATTTTGTTATGGTGTAAAGAAGCCAACACATCAACTCTTCTTTATCTTAGTCCCAAACAAGCTGATCAAGGATTCTCTGAAATAAGATAATTTGGGTTGACCATCCCCTTTTACTGTAAAAGTCAAGACTGATGAGGTGTTACAGATCTTCATCCATAAAGTCTAACCTCTAGTTTTAGATAACACATGATTCAGAAGGCACTGTGGTAATTCATGGGCTGCTTTGCAATTTCAGTGCACATGTCTCTTGTCTTCTCCCCCACCTCCCCTCTCCTTCTCTTTCCTACCCTTCCTTCTCCTTGAAACCCTCCTTCCCCACTCTCATGCTCTTAGATGGCATATGGCTATGTTGCCCAGGCTGCTCTGGAAATTTGGTTCTCAAGGGTTCCCTGAGTGCTGGGGTACAGCCACTACACCTGGCTTAGTCTGCACATCTCATGAAGTCAGCTCTTAAAAAACTAAAGCTTTCTTTCATAGAGCTTTTGTAGAGTCACAAATACTATCTAGAAATCATCTGTTCAGAATTTCCATTTAAAGTGTTAGCTATAAGCTGGTGAAAATTTGAGGGGCTCTCTTTTCAACTTGTACATTTATTTTAAATTGCATATATAATACAGTTCCTTATAGATAAATCAGAAAATGCTAGTAAATTATCAATTTAAAAAGCAAAAGTCACCTAAGAGTTCACTGAGTATAATCACTGTTTTTTAAAATTCACTTTTAACTGGTGCACAAAATTTGAACACATACTGATAGGGTAACATGAGATGCTTTTATATATGTGTATATTATATAATGTTCAAATCAGGTTAAATAAATTTATCATTTATTTATGGTGAAATTTTAAAAATCTTTTCTTCTAGCATTTTGAATTGTACAGTACATTGTTGTTTATAGTTGCCCTGATGTGCAGTCACGCAACAGGACTTCTCCTGTATAAGTGTAATTTAGTACCCATTGACCAACCTTTCTCCATCCCTCCCTCCCTCCCTTCCTCTCTCTGGCCCCTGGTACCTACCATTCTACTCACACTTCCATGAATTCAGCGTTTTTAGATTCCGCATATGAGCAACATCATGTGGCACTTTTGTTTCTGTACATGACTTGTTTCGCTTTAACACAGTCATCTCCAGTTCCATGCATGTTGCTGCAAATGACAGGATTTTATTCTTTTTTATGACTAACGATTGTCCATTGCACACATGTACTGCATTCTCTTAAACATCAGTTGATTCACCCAGGTTGCTCATGTTTTCTTGGCTATTATGAATAGTGCCGAAATAAACATGGGAGTGTAGATGTTTCGTTAGCATACTGATTTCATTTTTTAAAAATATAATACCTAGTGGTTGGATCACATGGTAGTTCTATTTTTAATTTTTTTGAAGAACATTCATAGCATTTTCCATAATGGCTGTACTAAGTTATATTTGCCAGCACTTATCTTTGGTCTTTTTGGTGTTAGCCGTTTTTACAGGGGTGAAGCAATATTGCTTTGTGATTTTGATTTGCATTTCCCTGATAATTAGTGATGTTGAACATTTTTATATATGTGTATCAGTTGGACTTTTGTATGTCTTTAGAGAAATGTCTATTTGTATTGCCCATTTTTTAATCTGGTTTTTTTCTTGCTTTTGAGTTTTTGAATTTTCTTATATATTCTGGATTGTTAGCCCCTTGTCACACATGCTGTTAGTAAATATATTCTCCCATCCTGCAGGTTGTCTCTTCACTCCGTTCATTGTTTCTTTTGTTCCATGGAAGAAGCTTTTTCGTTTGTAATCCCATTTGTGTGTTTTAGCTTTCTTTTCCTATGCTTTTAAGCTTTTAAGGCCTTCTTCAAATGTGCTTGCCCATTTTAGTGTCCTAAAGCAGTTCCCAGTGTTTTCTGATGGTAGTTTTTGTTTTAATTATTCACTATATTTTGGGTTGATTTTTGTAAATGGTGAGCGAAGGGGTCTGGTTTTATTTTTATGCATGTGGTATCTCATTTTCTCAGCACCACTACTGAAAAAAATGAACTTTCCTCAGAGCATGTTCTTAGCACTTTTGTCAAAAATCATTTGGCCATAGATGCATGGGTTGCCTTCTTGGCCCTCTCTCCTGTTTCATTGTGTGTCTATTTATGCCAGTACCATAGTGTTTGGATTACGGCAGCTTCTAATATCTTTTGAAGTAGTGTAATGCCTCTTCCTTTATTCCTTTTCTTTTTGCTCAAGATAGCTTTCACTGTTTTTATATCATCAAGATAAATGTTAACAGTGTATTTTGTAAATACGATTTCTGCAATTTAATTTTATTTGTGCAGATGTAGGATTTGCAAACAGTTTAAATAGTTTAAAAGTAATAGCATATACATATAAACTAAATATGATAGTTTATATTTCATTACTTTTGTATTTAATAAATACAGTATGTACTAGTAGTTCTTTTCTCAATTTGAAGTTAATTACACATCTTGTAGTTTTGTTTTTGTTGTTTTGAGCATGGTAGATGCCCTCCTGCCTATTGAGAATCTTTGGTGAGTTCTCTTCTGACTTTGTAGACTGCTCCACTGTCTTCTGGCATTGATACTTAGAAGACAGGGCAATAATATTTCTATCCCCGTAACTTGCCTTGCTTTTGCTGTCTAGAGTTTTGGTATATAATTTGTAAGAAGAAATAAAACATTGTTTTATACAGAATTACATTGTCTAAACATTAATGTTTTCTGGGCTCTAAAGAATCTTCGTGAAAAGTCCAGTGAGTACTAAGAAATCCTGACACTTGTTCACTTAATTCTAACTTCAAGAATTTGATGAAGTCACATAGTCAGGAATACCTGAAATAATTTTAGATTTTCTTGTGATTAGAGGAGAAAGCTTTGATAGGTTTTGGGAACCTTTATCATGGGGATTAGGAAATAAAGGTTTTTAGAGGGAAAACATAGGGAAAGGTTTGCAGGCATAATTTACTATACCTGATAGCTTCTGTTCAATTCATATATTCAACCACACTTCTCCAAATACACCTGCCTAGATTGATTATTTTGGCTATAAGTTTATAATAGTGAATGTTCAGATCTTGTACTTATTTTTTTTCTTTCATTTCATTTTCTTTTTTTAATACCTTAAAATTGTCTTGCTAGAAAGCCTATTTTGCAGTCACTTTTGGAAATATTCCCACTATACCAAGAACCTAGAATTACTACCTTCAGCTTCTTCATCTAAAATACATACATAGGATTGGAGATGTAGTTCAGTGGTAGAAGGCATGCTTAGCATGCTAAAGATCCTGGGTTAAATTCCTAGCACAAAAAACCAAAACAAAACAACATACACAAATAATTTTTGATCCATAAATTTGATTAGTGTATTAGATGCTCTGGAGCCAGCCTTTCTGGATTGAATCTTGTCTGTACCATTTATAAGCTGAGTGACCTTGGGCAAGTTACTTAACCATCCACCTCCTACTCTCAGTTTTCTGAGCTTAAATGGGGCTAATAATAGTACCTGCCTTATATAATTATTGTAAACATAAAATAGCTTTATATATAACATGCTTATAACTGTATCTGCCTGGCACATAATCTATATTTAATCAAAGATAGCTATTTTTTTTGTCCTTAATATGTATGGGGGGAGGGTATATCTTTATACTCTATAATATTTTATCTACTTTGATTCAGAGTGGCACTATAAGATTATATTCCTGTATACTACAGTGATGCAGCCACATCAATGTTTATAGCAGCTCAATTCAACTAGCTAGACTGTGGAATCAACCTAGATGCCCTTCTGAATGAAAGGATAAATAAACTGTGGTATATATACACAATGAAATACTACTCAGCCTTAAAAAAGAATGAAATTATGGTATTTGCAGGAAAATGGATGGAGTTGGAGAATATCATGCTAAGCGAAATAAGCCAATCCCAAAGAACCAAAGGCCAAATATTTTCTCTGATATATGCTGGTCCATAATTGAGGGTGGGGTGGCAAGGGAAGAATGGAACTTTGAATTGGGCAGAGGGAAGTGACGGGAGGGGAGGGGCCATGGAGGTGGGAAGGATGGTGGAATGGGACGACATTATTACCCTCTGTACATGTATGATTGCACTAATAGTGTGACTCTGTATCACATACAAACAGAGGAAAGAAAAGTTGTGCTTCATTTGTTTACAGTGAGTCAAAATGCATTCTGCTGTCATGAATAACTAATTAGAACAAATTAAAAAATATTATATGTCTATCTAGTATTTTAAATAACCAGATTTAAAGTATTCAATTTACTTTCCTCATTACTTTTTTCTAGTCTGAAGAGTTACTTGTGACTTTGTAAATATGTAGTTGTTTTGGGGTTTATTTTTGGTAGAAGTTTAATTGTTACTCAACTGAAAAGAGAACTACTACATCACTCTGTATGTTGTCTTGCTAATCTGAATCTGAAAACTCAAATAACCAATACAATGACAGAACATGCCTGTGTAGTTACCTTAAAACTCAAATCACTTCAGGACTGGGGATGTGACTTAGTGGTGAAGGGCTTTGCCTGGCAGGCATGAGGCCCTGGGTTCTATCCCTAGCACTGCAAAAACAAAACAAAACAAAACAAAAAACTCCTCCCCCAAACCCCTTATTTGGTTTCTGGTAGATCTTCACTGTTGCTACTCCCTTATCAAATTTGATAACAACAACCAAAGATAGATTGAATGTGGGTGTGGTGTTTGTCTTTTCTGAGGACTGTCCTTACTACCAGGTACACAGGAAGAAATATCTTTAATCATGTTTAAATGTTGGAAGTCACTATCTTTTCAGTACCTGCAGACATCTGTTTGCTCTTGCCAGCATGTTTACCAGGAATCTTACTGCCTCAGGACATTTTAAATAATTGTAGGGTAAAACTTGCAGTTGTTTTTAAAATCAACTAGGTTTGCAGAATATAGTGCGTTAAATTTCGCTGATTATGTAGAATAGAACTCTGCAGTGTTCTGTTAAAAAAAAAAAAATAGGAGTCATGGCGAGTTTGAAAGAATAGTCTCCAATTTAAAAAATTCTTTACCAAACAAAAAGCATCCAAGCAATCGAACCTCACTTGAAGGTGATGTAAAGATATAAAATCTTACCTATGAGAATTTAAAGTTCTTATTGTGCATCATAATCTTTCAGTAGCCAGTGTTTCTTGAAAATGGTTGAAAACCATAGGAGAGCCAAGTGAGGAAGTGCAAATGTTAGAACTTCCCTTCATCAAAGCTCACCTGCTGTGCATTTAAGGGCTAAGACAAAAATCTCAAACTTCTCTATTTCAGCAGGTACAAATGAGTAGTTGTTGTGTGATACCAAGTCATTATTGTACAACTATTTTAACACAGTGAAAAATTTTAACATTCAACTTCAAAAACTGATGACATTCATTGAAACCCCAATACCCATGTAATAAGTATATTATTACATACTTTAAAATGTTTTTCCCCCTCTATGTTCTAAAATCCTAACCTCATTTTCCATGTGGTTTTAATTTTTTCATATTGCAGGAATTTTGGAAACTGCTTTTGCCTAGATGTTGGAAGAAAATATTTTTTTTCTAGACCAGCCAAGTTTCTCATACTTTAACTATTGGATCAGCTTTTCCTTGCATAGAAACTATTTCTACAAAAGAAAGAATGACAATGCTAGGATGTACATGATTCACAATTTACCTTATTGAGCAAATTGCCTGCTTAGCAGTAGAATTCAGGATTACAAATAAGTGTATGCATGTCCAGGCTCAATGCAGAAAGAGGAAGTAGAGCTTGCTTGCTTTCTTGGTCTCCAAGGCCTTTGTTGATGCAAGATGTTACAGGAAACCTCTTTATTTCCCATTTGTCTTTAGCATAGCATCCAAGAAAGTGTACACTAAGCCTAGAATATCATACATAACAGTTTCAGTTTCACATCTATACATGGCCACAGGCAGAGATATGAAGCAGAAAACCCTAGAAAGCAAGACATTTTTCTCTAGAGTGACTGGGTATCAACCCACCAGTTGCTTACTTTATATTTCTGAGCCAGACAGGTCCCTGAAATGTAGGCATTCATCCTAACTAAAGGAGTCCCCACCAGGCATTGAAGTGCCCAAGGGAGAGAGGCTACTAGCCTTCAGGGAAAGTCTGGCTAAGAAATACTAATTTTAAAAATAAAATAAAACAAGAGTAGCATCAGGCAGTATATAATTAGCTATTCTTTTGTGTAGCACATGCTGAAAATGCATCTTGGAGTCAGAGAAGTCTCTGTGAGCTGGTTCAGTTGGCCCCTTTCCTGCAGGCCTGTACTTTGTCTGGGCAATGCCTTCATGTACAATAGAGAAGGCCAAGCTATGACTGGACCCAGCCTGTGCATGCCTGACCAGCAGCCAGGATTTCACTCCCGGTTCCCCTAGACTGAGGGCCATGTGCAGTTACTAGCCGGACAACTATAGAAGGTGATCTCACTCCCCTCCTTTCCTTCTCTGAGGCATCTGGGATTTAAGTTTTGAAATGAACATGTGAATAGCTCCCAGGAAGATTTACATATATATTCCCAGTGTATGCATTTTGGGGATACTGTTTCATTGAACCCTTCTTTGATATGTTCTTCTCCAGTTTCTTCTGTGTATACCATTTCATGAATGTCTTCATAACTGTTTGCATCTCTGTATCTTTTAATGTGACTATCATAGCACTATGACCAAGGTAGATGCTTAGAAGATGTTAAATAGAATAATATATTTCACACATAATGTGTCATAGATAATAGGGGAATTAATATTAGAGGAAAAACAGTCAGTAAATCTGGGAAATACATAGTTAACATGAAGAAGAACAGATGATTACCTACCTGTTATTCTAGGATCAAGTACTCTCAAGATCATGTTTCAGAGATTTCCTTGGTCCTTTTCTAAATATACATTTTAAAGTTAACTTTATAGATGCTGTGTTTTCTCATTTAACCCAGATAGAATAATATTGTACCATATACTTTGTCTCTAAGCATCTCTTGCCTGAATCCCCATGTCAGTTTTTTCCTGCCCCACTGTGTAGCACTTCAGCATGGATGCACAGCTATGCAGAGCTGGATATTCATTCTGTATCATAACTTTCCATTCACATCATTTATGAATAACTGATGCAATAACTTTATGTCTGGACATCTGATTTAAGGAACATAAAATTGGTAGGCAAAGCTTAGCCCAGATTTACTTTGTTCATTTTAAAATTCCTCCCCAGTATAAATCAGCAAGTAGGGAGCAAAAGACACTCTGAATAAAATGAGTAAAACAGTTGTACATGAGGGAAACAGCATGGAGAACATTGAGAAATATGAGATTTAATTTTTGTCTGAATTTATTTCAGGTTTTTGTGCCCCATGTTGAGAATAGAGAAACATTAGAGGAGAAAGAAAATAATAGAAAGGAAAAGAAAAAAAGAATACTCTAAAGGTTGCCTGGGATGTGGTTGAGTTTAAGTTTCTGGAGAAGAATGTCTTTGACCTACATGTGCTATATTCGTACGGTTAACCCAGAGCAGAGGCACCTCAGGTGAGAGGAACACGTGATATTGAGCCAGTGGAGGATTCTTCTGCTACTTAATGCATTTTGAGAGATGAGCTGGTGAGGGCAATTACACACAACTAGTTTAGGTCACATGAGACCCTGACACTCTTAGAAAACTGAAAAGAAAGTATATGAATACATAAAAATGTTCATGAATACTTATTGCTAGTAGCTCATTTCCTTAAAGATTTGATTTTTAGGGTGAGATTTCACTAAAGCAGGAACAGTGTTTCTGTGATCAGAGAGGATGTACTCTGCATATACCAGTTTCTATTACATCACATTTTTTTTTAATCCCATAGGCACAGTATTAAGATGTTTAGTGTAAATTAGCAACAAAGCCAAATATTAATATATGGAGTATGAAACACAGAATTCTTAACATAATGCATGTGGGTGTCTTCTGGTGCTCAGAACACTGTCTAGTAGTTTTCCATTGTGCTATATTTAATTGAGGCTTTTTATAATACAGTGATACCAATTAATAATTGTTCCTCTTCCTGGTGGCTGGCCATCATTGATGTATCAGAAAACATCAGTGATGTGAACAGTGATTTTTATTTTTATGATACATTAGTGGAGATGAATTCTGCTATAATATTGCTGATATGGTACAGGTTTTGCACAAAATATATTGCTTTCCCTGCTCTCCCCACTTTTGGTACTAGAATTGAACTGCATCCCCAGCCCTATTTATTTTTTTACTTTGAGACAGGGTCTTACTGTGTTTCTGAGGCTAGCCTGGAACTTGATCCTCTTGCCTCAGTCTCCTGAGTTGCTGGGATTATAAATCTGACAACAGTTGCTTTTAGCAGCATCTGTTGAGCACTACCATATAAAAACCATACTATTTGAGAGACCTGAGGAGAATGAAAATGTGAAACAAATCTTTCCCCAGGTTCTCTGAGTTGGTGAAATGTATACTTGTCTACTATAGCAATTAAACCTTCATGCTTTATCTCCAAACAAATCTTCATTAGAGTTTCAGAAAAGATACTTCATAGTTCTCTCTAGGATAGAATTTCCAATTGTTTCTCACTTCCCCCTTGTACACTGTTAACCCATTTGGTATAATCAGTGTCTACCATAAGCAATGCAAACTTTCTCTTCTCTCTACCAGTTTCTGATTTTGGGTGTGTACTACTCCAAACAGTCCCCAGGGTAGATTGTATGGTCCAAGCTTTTTTTTTTTTTTTTTTTAAATCACATACACATTCATAAAAGTTATTTTGGCTCTTATTAAAATTCTGCTTGATAAAAATTTTGGTTCCTTTGTAATATAAAAAAATATTTTACTGTTTTAAAAAGTTATATTATTTTTTGTGACAGTAATCTAGTGGTCTGGTTCTAAGGTCAGTTTAAGATTTTTAACATAAATAAAGGAGCATCACACAAAATATTTAGTTGTAAAGGAACTACATCATGGGTGCGCTTACTAAATTGTGATTCTTATTGTCAGTCCTGTCACCAATTCACAGGTTTTTAAATGAAACTTTGCTAGTATATTTCCATCTTGGCTTATGCCAGTTAATTCAACAGCTTAGCTATTAATTCAACAAATTGAAAGCTGTTACATTTTTCATGTTTAACAAATGGGTTAAAAACCCCACTGAAACTTTTCCCTAAAAGATTTATGTTGTCTTTAGCTTACGCATAGATTTCCCCCCAGTAGCTTCCAATAACTTTGACAGCAAAATCGCATCACTGTGGAAACATTTCCAAGAATCCACTTTCAAAAATGCTTTTTTCACAGCATAAGTTGGGCCTTGAAGGAATAGATTGTTTATTTTTACAAAATTTCTGTCAGGTTGCTTGTTAAGTTTCTTTTCTACACACACACACACACAAAATTTCTGTCAGGTTGCTTGTTAAGCTTCTTTTCTACACACACACACACACACACACACACACAATTTCTGTCAGGTTGCTTGTTAAGCTTTTCTACACACACACACACACACACACACGCACGCACATCAGCATATTTGGAAAGCATGCCATTTTGTAGAAGAAAAATGTGTATTTATCTTTAAATTATTCAATTCTTATAAGAATAAGAAACCTTTCATGGCTTAAAATCAGATAAGAAACCTCATGGCTTAAAATATTTTCATGATTGTTCCCCTTATTATTATAAATTGTTGTCAAGAGTCTACTAAGTTAGATAGTAGAATCTGTAAATCACCTTTCTGGGGGAGATTAATGGAGATACTTGGCCACAAAGACGCCTTAGGAACCTCCTGTCTTTCCCTTGGAACTCAGATACCACTTGTGGCTATCAGACAGATGAGGCTGCTGTTGTTATTCCATACATTAAATAGAACAAAACTTGTTATCTTTCTCATTTGCAGACTAAACACATAGGTTTTGATAGGTTCTTCCTGCATCCCATGGATGGTTATGTGCCTCTACTTCAAAGACCAAGGCCTCTCAGTGTAGACCACCTGGGGAGCATTAAAATACCTTAGACACTTCCCAAACCAGATTATTAGGATGTTCAAGGGTAGTACCTAGGATTTTTTTTTTTAATAGCTCTTCAGGTGATGCTGATATTCAAGTTTGAGAAGCCCTGATTAGCACTTCTCAAATTTTGATGTCCACACTTATCACCTGAGGATCTTGTCAACTTGGAGATTCTCACTGAGGCCTAAAGATCTACATTTCTTACAAGCTTCCAGAGCTGCCTGGTGAGTGGACTTCACCACTTTGAGCACAGAGACTACGTCACCCCTCTCTGCTATTCTCTCTTCATTCTTTTGGGTTCTCAAGGCTACTGATAAACAGAACTGCAGCTATGTTGAGAAAGGCCTCAAGCTCCAATTGTTGTTGCTACATGACAGGGAATTTTACTGAGAACAAAAATAATACTTTCCTGATTTGTGAAACCAAGATAATTGTTAGATGTGTTCTTAACTTTTATGTTTTATCTATTGAGCAAAGCAGGGGTCTGCTTCATGCTTTGTACTCCTTATTGCAAGGTGAACTCACTCTATTGTGAGGAAGCCAGGAATTACAGAATGGCTACCTGAAAAAATATTGAATTATAAGGGTGGGAAGGAGAGAATAAAAAATATATATCACGGGCTGGGGATGTGGCTTAAGCAGTAGCGCGCCCGTCTGGCATGCGTGCGGCCCGGGTTCGATCCTCAGCACCACATACAAATAAAGATGTTGTGTCCGCCAATAAATAAAAAATAAAAATATATATATAATATATATATATATATATATATCACTGATAGCATGGGTGGAAATTTCTGTTTCCTTTTTATTTATTTAAAAAATTTTACATTTAATTTTAAGTATTTTACGTAAAACAAAGGACTTCATGTACTTTTTGTACACAAGAGTGCAAGATTTATAATAGCAGTCATGATTATGTTTTACTAATGCATTGAGGGAAATCTGTATTAATTTTACATTAAGAATATGCATATTATTTCCAATTGTAACTTTTTAGGAGAGAATACTGGAGAGTACGCAAATTGATGTGCTATAGAATTTTCCTAAGCTAATACTTTAATAACAAATCAACCTAACTTTTAGGAAATAATTTCTAGTAAAGATTTGTAATGAGCGTAGTCCTTCAGTGACTGTATAAGTTCATACAGTAGATAATCTCCTTGTATAAAAGTTTCAAGACTGTGCAATGATTTGTTTATTTTATGATCTGTGATCCAGTTCTATAGAAAACGTTCTCATTTTCTCTGATCTTCCTTTAGTTCCAACCTGAATCTTCCCTGTATCTTTTACTTGTGTTTTCCTCTAGGTGCATACTGTACATCTTTGCATGTAACTTTTTCATAGCTATCTCTCTATTTTTCGGTTAAGGTCTCTCGTTGATATTCAGAAACAACACATGTTGGGATCTGGATAGACTGTAGGATTTACTTGCTGACTCCCAGCTCCATTGACTGACTTAGTATCAATTCTCAAATCTTTAGTTTTACTCAGATTAATCTCAGTGGGATGGGGTAATATTGCCACTGTCAAGATGCTAGTTGAATGTGGCCTTGCTTCTCTGTCTTTGGTACTCTGTATGCTCCCCCTTCAAATTCCATGTGTTTATAGGCTTTTGAACCACCAGTGCTGCAGATGCATGTCTAAGGCCACTGATTTCACTTGAAAAGTATTTTGGAGTTTCAATATGCCATCTTTTATATGCAACATATCGCTGATACATATTGAATATCTCTAAAGTGAATAACATTGCCTCCTGACCCTCAGCTACTGCAGTTACCTCCAGGATCAAATAATTTTCATTTGAAAAATTATCGGTTTCTTCTGAGGGAACCAAAAGTAAGATAATCCAATGCTTCAACTGAGTTATTATTTTTTTTTGACACAGTTATTTCATTTGCTGCAAGTTTCTGAAATCTTCATTCTTATCATGCAGCAAGTGCTCTGTCACCCACAGCTCCTGCTCCTTCTTGCTCAGGAACTTGGTTATTGCCACCCACTTCAGCCCCCTGAATCTTAATTGGGCTTCTGACCTTGTCTGTGCTGCAGAAAGGTCCCTAAAGTCCTATGAGTGTGAACAGCTCCCCCAGTGGCAGGCTTCTGCAGCTTAGTCCGACAGCCTGGACAGCCCATAGACAATGAGTAGCACCCCATGGAAGCCACATTAGTGGCCTGAGACTGGGAAGCCTCTGGATCTATTTTCTTTTTATTTTAAGCTCTGTAAGCAACTCTGACTTTCATATAAGAATACCGAGTTTTGAATAAAATGACTATGAGTTATTACTTATAATACCCATTGATAACACAATACCAGTGTTTGTCTATTCATTTAGTGCAAAAAATCAAATTCAGGTCCCCACATATGCTAAAGAACAAGCTACACGCCCCAGCCCCTCCAGTGTTAAAATATAAACAATGCCATTACAGCTTCTGCTCCAGGTTCCCAGAGTGATCACAAGACATGCAGCCCTCAAAGGTTGACATGAGGAAACAAGGAAAGCCTAGGACCCTGCTCTTTTGTGTTTCTGGTTAAATATTTTAATATCATTTCAGTTTGCTTAAATATGCAATCATTAGAGCAAGGCATCTCTGGCATTATTGAATCCAATGGCCCAGTTACATAAGTCAGCCCTTCACAGATAAAGGTTCTGGAGCTAATCTCACATTTTACCAGAGAACCAGTAGGTCTCCCAGTTTCCTGAGTAGGACTGCTGCCTCTGTCCAGAACTGGTCATTGTACCGTCTCTCTAGTGTTCCCTTCAGTCCTCTTAAATTTCATTTCTGGACAAATATATCAGAAGTGAAGATATCTTTGTTCTGTTTTACGAGTACTTACTACTGGTCTATTACTAACATTCTGCTAGAATACAAGAAATATTAGACAGTCTGACTTAAAGTAATATGCAGCATTGTTAGAAATTCTGTACATACAGACCTGGAACAGGTAAACAGCGGTACCAGACAATATGTAGCTTGATGCCCAATGAGTGTCATGAAGACCACCAGTGTCCTGAGAGGATAAGAATAACTGAGAAAGGCTCAAATGGGAGGATGTAGTGAATTCTGGGAAGGACGAATCCCACCACACATCCTTTTCCCCCAGATTTATTTTTTAATTAGATTCTACTGCTATTTTGTCTTCATAAATATGAAAATCCCATACTATGTTACTACCTAGACACTCTGATTGTTTCTGCTCAAAATTTTGAACATATTGCTTGAAGTTTTCCCTTTATTCCAAAAAAGTTTAAATCTCTATAAATTTAAATTTTAAATTTTATTAATAAATTTAATTTATTAAATCTGATAACCATGAGTAGAAAACAAAAGAACAGAGTATTTTCATAGAATGGTAATTAATCCAAGTAGATAATTCAGAAGTTTCTGTCTGTGTGGCATTGTTTTTCATCTCATATCAGCAAACCAGCAGTCTCCTCACCTACCACCTCTTGTTTTCTTTCACCCCAGTCTTCTGCATTAGGTTGAAAGAGATCAACATCTTCCTTTAACTCATATTTTCCCAGAAAGAGACTAGTTTAATAGTAGATGTTGATGCTCTAGAATGGTTGGTATTTCCTATAACCAGGTATAGGAGATTTTAAAATATGTAAAATATATGGAGATAGTGCCAATAGAAACTGGAGAAGGGAAAGACGTGGTCTCTTGTACTGTCCGGGGCACTCCTCGCCTGCAGGCACAAAAGAGGTTAGTGAAAGGTTAACTTCCTTCTGACAGGCAGTTTCTATATAGGTTCTTTGGAGTGAAGATCAGAATGTTATCAGAAATGGATGGTAGCTCAGATGACACAGTGAAAAGGAAGTCGGGGCTAAATTTAGAAATCACACAGAAACTTTTTAAAAATAGCAATATAACCAATAACACAAAAAAGAGGCAATATGCATTTTCATCTTCCTGAGAAAGCAGTGCAAGTTGGTGTGGGGTTTTTTGGGGATTATATAAAGATTGATTTGGTTTGTGGTATTTCATGACTAGTGCTGTGTCACCAATCACTTTAGCTTTTCATGGGAAGCTCTTTAGAGTTGAAGAGGAAGCAAACTAGGAGAGCAGATGGTAAAATGCTTGCTGAAGAGTGAAGTTTTTGACACAAAAGATTGAACCTCAGGTGAGGATGTATGAAGAATTTAAAAATAAAGAATTCAAGGAGTGGAGAACACACACACACACACACACACACACACACACACATATCAATCACATACACACACACACACACACAGGTAAAGCCTTCAGGCACATCTAATGGGGTGTGTTAGACAAGGTTTTTTGTTTGTTTGTTTTGTTTAGGGATTGAACTCAGGGGCACTGGTCCACTAAGCCACATCCACAGCCTTATTTTATATTTTATTTAGAGATAGGGTCTCACTGAGTTGCTTAGAGCCTTGCTTTTTTAGCTCCTGGGATTACACGTATGTGCTACTGTACCTGGCTTAGACAAGTTTTTGATTAGATTGTGGTCTTTGTGTGTTTCAAGAGGAATATAATCTAAGGAGATTTAGGCTTTCCTATAGTGGGGGAAAAAAACAACATTTTTGTGTCACTGAAAGTCAACATCCTTCTAGTTGAAAAACAATTTAACTATAAAATAATCACCAGTGATAATTATAATTTTTATATATAATCTATATCTTAAGAATTTAAAACAGCATTTCCTTGCATTACAAAACCTAGTGCTACAGCATGTTGGTAAGAATCCTAGAAATTATAATTTTTGAACAGATCCCCAAGTTTCACTGAATACAAAAAAGTATTAGGAGAGGATATTTCACAAAGATATTCCACCATCGTTCCCCTTGTGTTATACCTGAGGTACAAACTAAAGATTATTTCTATTTATTGACGCATTAGTATGTGCTTGTTACTCTGCTCTTTTATGTATATTCTTACTTTTAATCTTTACAACAGTACTGTGAAGTAGTTATCAGAACTTCACTTTGGGGTAAGGAAATCAAGGCTTTACAGGAGTGCCAAAGTATGTAAATGATCTCATTCCATGCATCTAACTCCAAACCACAGGCCCTGAGCCACTGTGTATGTGACATTCCTAACAACCCAAACCATGTGGTACTCTTTGGTACCTAATGCATGCCGTGTTTTTCTCAGTTAGATCTGTGTGTATTAGAACTCAGAGCACAAGCTTTTAGTGCATAAATTAAAGTACCATGAGGAGAAAACATTGGAAGGTCTTAGCTACACAGGTTTTTAATGAATCTTAGCCAATAAGCTAAGAAAATGTTGATTTGTAGGAGTCAGATTCAGAGTAATTCTCAGTTCTTCATATGCAAAGTATTCAAGCCTCCTTATCAAACAGAGAATACAAGAATTACACGAAAGCCCTGGGATTTGTGGGTTTGGGCAGGGGTAAGCTCAAATTATTTCAGGGTCTGGTAGGTAATATGAAGGTGGCCAGGTTTTGTTCTTTGATCCAACATAGTTTTTGCATTATAGGACATAGAATATGCTTAACTTCTGTAACAAATTATGTGTTCCCTTCTTTATTCTTGTCAATGTGAGAGTCAGTTGGTAGCCAACCTCACTAGAGCTCCTTGTCATCTTGGAATATGGGCAATATTGCTTAGTCTTTCAGTTTATCAAAAGGAGTAGGTATTTGTATGTTTTGTTTTGGTGTGTGTGTGTGTGTGTGTGTGTGTGTGTGTGTATGTGTGTGTTTGGGTTTTGTTATTCTTAATGTGAAATCTCTGAATTTTAGATATTGACCTCTTAAAAAATTGTACTGAATCAAGTGGTGTGTGAGACCTCAATTCTAGCCCTCTTGGTATGAAAGCCAAGTCTTCTCCATGTATAGGCTAATAATGAGTCCCAGTGTGACTGAGATTCAGATACTAAACTTGATACCTGTTGTCCTAACATCCTACCACTTTAGCATTTGTCACAGGTTTTCATTTTTTAATAAAGCATTCTTATTAATATCTGCATTAAAATAAGCCAGTTTAGCATTAATAGACATTCACTTTGTGTTTCCAGATTTGTCTGTGCAGGTACATAAACTCTTGCTTGATTAAATCTCAAATCTGTTCCAACACTTTTCCACATCCTTCCCAGACTCATTGTTAACTGTACCTCCCTTTCAAAGACAGCATGTGGCATTTCTACTGAATAGAAGTAAGTTCCAACAAGTGACTGGAGACATCCAGCCCCTTCTAGTCTCAAAGTTGTAGAGGCATGTGTTGCTGCTGCCTCTACTAGTCATGCTGTTCTCTGTTCACAGCAAGACCCACTCACACACCAGCCCAGCAGTAAGCAGGGTCAGTGGGAAGTTTTTGTCATGTGAAATATGTGTGGAAAATCAGGACTGAACAATCTAACTGTGTGGTCTAAAAAGCTTTTGCTTCAGTGACCATTTGCTATAAATCTATTACTATTCAATTCATTGTTTAGTTGATGCTTTTATTTTGGGACAAATTCTTTTAGCCATAATAAGCTTTGAAAAACCTTAAAATACATGTTTAACAACAAAAAAATACTGAGCTTTTTTGTTTGTTTCTTAAAGTCAATGATAATGTATAACTTATGTAAAGATTGTTAATATTTAGCATCCACCATTGTAGCCATAGTGATGTCATCAACCACAGAAAATTTTAAAGGCCTAAGTCTTCTACAAAAGGATTTATATCTACTTCAAAAGTTTGTGGGTATTTTCAGAAGACTTTGCCCGAAGATGACATTTTACATGTGCAGTTGCAGAAAATGTATTTTTATATCAGTCCTTAATGACTTTTCATTTGATAAAGTGACTTCCCTTCTAATCTAATTTAGCTCATCATTTATTCCAGCTATTAAGAAATCATTTACAAATAATTGATGGTTTAGTTTTTTTTTTCCACCCACTAATTCATGGAATCCAAGTCAAACTTTTAAAAATTTGTTGATAAAGTAAAATACTTAGCATGGCTTTGGATACAATAGTAAAACCTTTTGATTATTTAAAATGTTTTAAAAGTCATTGTGGAAATAAGAGTATTTTGTGGTAATGATATATAGTTCTTGATGGAAAAAAAGTGTCATCTACCGTAAAGTACTACATATATTAAATAAAGCCTATGGATCAGAAATGCGCTTGGAGTTAGTTATGGCTCACATATAAGTCACAATTGTATCTAAATAACCCTCAACAACCTACCAATTGTGAGTTTCATCTTCAAAACATATTTAAGAACATTAGGTTCCTATTGGAAGGTAGTTCCTATGAAAATATTTGAACTTAAATATTTACATATTTTCACTTGAAAAATATAATAGTGTAGGAAATATCTTCCATTTAGCAGAATTTGTTCTGACCTTATCCAAAGAGAGGATATTTGCAAATTAATTATATTAAGGTCTGCAGAGAAGAATTGAATTGAAAACATTAACAATTTCAAATTTATTAACCTTCAGTGGTTAGTAGATGTTTAAAAAAGAATATTGCAAGCAATATTTAAATATTTAAAAGTATAATATGTCCATTTTGAAAAAAATTAGTCTTCTGAAAAATGTCAGAGACACATTATAAAATACAGATATAGCTAAGAGCATGATTCAAGTACAAGAAGGTACTAATAAAAATATTTATGTTCATGTTTCTTTTTTAATTTACATGAACAATGAAAGTTACATTTTTAAGAAATAATTTTGTATTTGGAAATAATGTTTTAAAAAATATGTATTGCCTTGAATAATACCAACATAGTACAACTGATTTGTTGGTCAATAAATAAATATTTTAGAGTTGCATGACATTAACAATTTTAGTAGCCTTTTTTATACTCAAAAGTATCATGGTGTGGTTGGTAAACTGCATCATCACACTCTCAATAGAAAGTCACCAGTTTCTTAGTACTGGTCCCAGTAACATTCCACAGTTGATTACTACCTATAATCTTCCTAAAATTTATGTCCTTACCAAAGTGACATTATATGACTTCTGTTTATTTAAAAATCTTTCTGGTAAGATATGGGTTTCCTTCATTTCTGCTCACATTCTGAATATTTCGTTACTCTTTTTCTCAGGACAAAGAGGTATCACTGCTATTATTTTGTTTTATATTTTTACTAATAGAACAGTTTCTTCTCTGTGTTAAAGGGGCATTTAGACAAGCTATTTGAAAAGCTTCTTTTCTTCCCCGTGCCTATTTCATACAGGGTGTTCCAGAAAGATTGTACCCCTGTGCTGGACCTTGGAATGCTCAGGAGTGTCTGGGCCTCAAAACATTAAGGAACTTGTTCATTTTACTTTGAAGGCTCTGTCTGAAAGTCTACGAAACTGAGTTGGGGAGTCTTCTTTATCTGTTTTCTCTTTTGTCAAACAATAAAATCCCAAGCCAGCAGCAACATATTCCTCTGGTTAATAAGATTATAGGAGCACAGACATTACAAAGGGCTAACATGATTAGATTTTTTTTTTCCTGAGAGGTAATATTAGGAAATGATCCACATATAATATGTGATCTCAGAAATGACGATGATATGAATCCACAAAGCAAGGCATTTACGTACTATGCCAGACTTGGGGAGAATCAGCCAGGAAGCTATTGTATTTGTATAAAATCAAGCCCCTGTTGGCTGTTCAGGTTCTCACTCCCTACTCCATGTTTTAAAAATGTTATCCATGAGTACAACGATCCTGTAAACCAGTTGAAAGGAAGATAGCCTCCATGGTCGAACAAGTTTGAGAACTCCAACCCTTAACTCACAGATTCCCAGCTCCATTGTCTTCTTAAAGCTTCTGCATTTTGCAGTACAGACATCTGTTTAACTTCTTATAACTACCATTCTCTACATTGGTCTTACTTTGACTTTGGAACCTACTTGTCAAATAGATAGCTATTAAAATCTCAAGTAACTAATGTCCCACAAATATTCTTTGAAGGCATCCATACATACATTCCCTAATCTTTTTTTCAATATTGCTTTTTAGTTGTAGGTGGACACAATACCTTTATTTTATTTTTATATGGTGCTGAGGATCGAACCCAGTGCCCCACTCATGCCAGGTGAGCACTCTACCTCTGAGCTCAAACCTCAGCCCATTCCCTAATCTTAATGATTTGAAATCTTTAAAAGAGTCTCCCTTCCCAGTTTCTTCTTTATCACACTATGACTTTATATAAACTTTCTGAAAATAAACTGTTCTTTAGGTAGTATTTATGATGCTTATGAGCATATACCCATACTATGATGTTACCATCATAATCATAAAGGTAATAAGTGGGACTTCAAAGAGTGTAAGATTTATTTGTTTATTTATTTAGGTACTGGGGATTTTGAACTCAGGGCCATTTTACCTCTGAACTGCATCCCCAGCCTTTTTAATTTAATTTAATTTATTTATTTTTTAAATTTTATTTTAATTTTGTTTTGAGACAGGGTCTAGCTAAGTTGGTGAAAATAGAACTTGTGGTTCTCCTGTTTCAGCCTCTGGAGTCACTGGGATTTCAGGCGTGTACCACTGTGCCCTGGTAATGCAAGATTTTGCAGATCTGAGGGCAAGATTCTTTGTAATAGGACCATGTAAATTACATCAGTCCCACACTCTTTGGAACTGCTTGGTTTATGTTTTGCCATACTGCGTCAAGCATCTGACCTCCAGTGTCATTGCTTCTGATAATTAGGATATGGTGACAAACATGAAGTAGGAAGATGACAAGCACAGAACTAAATAGAAGAATGTTTACTTGAAAAATTAGTAATAGGGCCAGAAAAGAGATTTGAGTTCTTTTAAAAGGAAAAGAATGTTTTAAATGATAAAGGAATATTTCCTCCACTAGGCTTTACTGACTTATTGGAAATAAGTCAGTATAGCCTATTGGAAAGCAAAACCCAAAAGAGAAAGATATTTCCAGCAATATTTTATTTTTCTTTTATTCTGATGCTGGGGATTGAACCCAAGACCTCACCCATGTTAGGCAAGTGCTCTGCCATTGAGCTACTTCTTCAGCCCTTCTTGTATTTTGTAGTACTTATAATACTTGTTTTAGGCATTTTACTAACATCTCTTAACTTCACTATTGTGAAGAAATGATGTGTGTTGACTTGGACTATTCAGTTTTAATGCATATTCATTAGTACTTCATGCATCCTAATCTTGCACCAAAGATGATTTACTAATAAATAAGTAATAAATGATTTTTAAATAACACTGACACAATGTTTTTAAAAAATAGCTTCACATAATGGTTGCACCCCACTGTTTTGCCCCCCACACCTCCCCCCCCAAAACTGGCAGAAAATCATGATGATTATGTGGTGAAATATAATACAATTAAAATCTGGTTGTCTCAGGCTGATATCAAGCTCTACCTCTTCACTTATGACCATGATTCTTTAAATTGCTCAGTGAAAGACTGAATAGTCTTCATCTTATACCAAGTTTAAGAGGGACATGAGAACTTAGCAAAGAAGAATAAGTAGATCCCTGCCGCCAGTAGATTTCAAACAGGATCCATAATCTTCAGGAGGGGCTTCAAGAGGCTGTGTCATGCAGTAATTTGTAATTTTGCTGAGCAATGAGTTGCATCATAAGTGCAGAGAGGCTTTTCTATGGAATGAGTCAGTCAATAACGTGAACCCAGACAGCAGCGACTCCGTATGACTTTATTGTTGTCATTTATGTAGTAATGCTTATTTAAAAAGATGCAGCAACAACTGTCGCTGTGTGCAGTGTACCTGAGAGAGGGCCAGCTGTTCAGGCTATAAAGGGGTCAGAAAAAGGTGAAGAAGTCTGATGAATAACTGTGTCCAAGTTTTCTGCTGTCAATTTGATGCTGAGGGGCATTTACAAATTTGAGGACTCAGAGACCCAATATCCAGGAAGGGTTTCCAGAATGTCATTTCCCATTTGAACAAATTAAGAGTTCGATGATATGCCAAGGGCACAGAGGCATCTGTACATATATACCATAGCTTATATTTTCTGTGCTATTTTTCCTTTTGTTTTTGCCTTTTAAATAACCAGTAGCTTTAGATATTACGCTCCACCTTTATGTATTTTATATGCATTCTGTAATTTAACCCTGTAAAGTTAAAGCAGTTATTACCCCCTATAATGGATGGGAGAGTAAGGTAACCAGGAAGCAGAGGTTTATAGAGATATTGGCTACCAAATACAAAGTCATTCTCAGCTACAACTGGGTGGGATAAGGCAAATAGGCCAGTCTGAGGGTTCATCACTGTGTTATGTGCTTCCTTTGAGCAGAGGAAAACAAAGCTAGCTGGATTGTTGTTGGTGTCCCCCCCCCCGCCCCCCGTATTTAGAGTCAAATGGAAAATGTAGAAAGGTGGGAGCCTTAGCTTAGAATTAAAACAGACTCTGATGGTGGTCCCTATCATTTCTGATTCAGAGGTCCTCTGAAGTCTCCCCTTCAAACAGAGCAGATCTAATGAGCTGAATATTTATGTCTAAGAGCTTCAGCAAATGTGGAAGTTACCATTTGGTTTTTAGTTCCAGAGTGTAGGAATAAAAATAGGTGTGACATTCCAGTCTAAAGCCACCTTGAGCTGTTAATGAGTTTTTGAAAATCCTTTCAAAGTGACCATGAGATTTTTAAAATTTCATTTGAAAGCTTGGCCCTCAGTGGGCAGGGTAAGACCTAAGACCTATGTGGTAGGACCTCCGTTCCGTCTTCCCTTTGCAGAAACAGCCATGGAAATATCAACACATCTAAGATTTACCTGAATTTTATGATCACCATGTCACAAAAACATGACATTACCACATTGGCACATCTCACAGTTTCCATGTGGCCTTTCCCTAGAATTCTGCCAGAATTCCTAAGAGGAACTTTTTAGAGTTCTCACAGTGTTCCTTCTAAGGCTTGCCATGAGCTTCCTAAGAGTTCTGAAAGCTAGCATTCAGCATTAAATATCTCCACCCAATGTGCTCAACAGTAACTTGAAATGAAATAAATTTATATTTTACATTTTATTTTTATGATTCATTAACACATTTTGCTTTTCTGTGCACAATGCTTAAAATGGGTTAATTATAATTGACTTATTATATTATGTTATTGAAGGTGACTTCATATGCAATTTTATTGATAATTGTTTTAATTTAACATAATTATTTATAATTTTTTACTACTGTTTGACATTTGGGCAAATTTTTAATAGAATCTAATTTATCTTTCTATTCTAACATACTAAAAAATATTATTTCCACAATGCAAAATGCTTTTTACAAAAAAAAAAAATCAAGGATTGCTATTCCTTTGGGAATGTTGACATAAACAATTTTTGAGTTCTGTGTGTGTTTTATAAAATGCTGCCAAGCTTTTAAATAACTTAGAGAACATCACATGAAAGCTCCTACATAAATGCAAATTATAATTGATTATATTTGAATGCTTTTTTCCAAAAGAGCAAGGATGGAATTCTTAACTTCAGCTTTAAAAGTGACTTAGAAATTCTGACCTGGGTGGAGGCAGCACAGTGATCAGTGTATATTAAGGGTAATATTCTTTCTTAGATGATGGAGGTTGACTTGAGAGTTATAGATTCAGCACTGAGACAAATGATATGGCATTCATTATGCAGGTTTGTGTGAATTGAATCACCATGATTTTTCCTCACAAGACCATCCCCCCACCCCCACAGTTAAAAGAAGGTATCATGTTTATTTCTCCTACAAAGGTTTTGTTTGTGTTATTCCTTCTCTTTGGAAGCCTCATGAATCTTCATCTTCACCTATAATCTTCCTATCTTCTCTCTGATCCCTACTCAGTCCATACTGCATTGAACTTGCTCATGTACAAAGTTAGCTATGTTTTGCCCTGTCTTATCAGCTATGGTTTGAGATAATAATGTATTATTTTGCTGAATGATATTATGTGCTCATAGAGGAACAGTTTCATAACTCTTCAGTGTTACACATTGTGGGTGTGTTTATTACATATATTTACAGTCATGCAATTTATGCTAGATGAGATGATGGGTGTTTTGGTTGAGTTGTCTTATGTTTATGGACAGGGAAAATTTTATATAAAAATGTAATTTCTCATAAGAATCATCACTCGCATTATAGGTAAAGCCAGAATTAGAATTTAGATGTCGTAATTTCCAGCCTACTTTAGTACCCACTCTTCTTTCTTCCTTCCTTCTTTCATTTTACAAATACTTATCATTCACCAGGTATCAGACACTTTGCTAGGCCCTGATAATGCATTGTTGAGCCTGTCTTGGAACTTATACTATCATTAGAGAGAAATGCCCCTATTCCAGCTATTGAACTAAGCATTGTTAAGAATTCTATAGTTCTATGAGAGTAAGTAATGGTAAGTAATGGATGGACTCTTTCCAAATGCCATCGATTGGCCTAGTGGAGTGAGTTATCAAATTCATTTTGGAAATTCTACCTACCCTAACCTATGTCACCATGTACTTTTACCCAATCCAGAAAGCAGTCTTAGCCATTTCACCTAGTACATATGGAATTTGTCTACATATTATTGTAGTAAAATGCCAGAAAATTATTCAGTCATCAGCATCCATTAAAAGTACCCACAATGTCACCTACTGTGTCCCAGGTTGTGTGACTTTAGACTATACCCAACAGGAAAACATTTGGCATATGTCCCTGCTTCCATCCCACCTTCTGCCTTCCTCAATATTCTCAGATTTCTCAAGAGAACCCATGGGATATATAGTTTAGGATTATATCAGGGGTGGTCAATTGTCCTATCTCAGGACACAAAGTTAGTGCTTGTTCATGCTTAGTGAGCAAGGGCAGAAAGGGAGGGGTTGAAACCTGATGTTAACGGTACTTGCTGATGTTGGACAGAGTGAAGGAAGCCTCATACGCTTGGAGGAGGGCCAATTCTGTAGGCAGAGCAGATAGGTTCAGCCCAGTCTTTGGGAACAAGAAAGTTCAACCTGATTTAACAGTGTGGCTATTGAGCCAAGCAAAGCACAGCCTGGACATTCGCTTGGGCCACTGTTTTTGAAAGGCTCCACTCAGAAGGAACTCTGATTGATGTAGGCCCTACCAAGGATGGGATTCAGGACTCCAGGCTGTTAACATTGCTGATAGGTTAACAAAGCATTGCCTAGACTGGGACTAATTCCTGAAAGTAACTATAGGAATCCATTTCCAAGATCAGATAGCTAGGGCTTCTTGGTTGCTAGATCTGATTGTTGTGGTCAGAGTAGAACTCATAAGAAAGTCTAGAGTGTGTTGAACTTCTTAAAACCTTAAGTCAAAATTAGTGTATTAAAAAAGGTCTTGTCCTACTTATGGGAAGAAAAGAAAGGTAAAGGTTGGGATCCAAACAGGGCTGGAATGAATAATTTAGCCAAGATGTAATCATGATAGCCTTGCTAACCTTGTTAAAAAGTTTGTATCTCTATGCAAACTAAGGACTCTTTCAATAATTATCAGCCATCTGCCTCCAATTTTTAAGTTAATTAGTTATTATATTTATTTTTATTTGCATATTTATATGTATGTCTAATTTTCGTATATGTTACATTCAATAAAACCTAATTTCATTGGGATTATTAGTGATATATTCTGGCTAATTTGAGAATAAATGATGTTTGGTTAATAAAAAGTATTGTTATTTCAATCTTATTGAAAAATATTTTAAATCCCTTTTTCCTGCTAAATGTAGTATAATGAAAATAAGAACTTTTTTATGGTTAAAAAATTGAGTGGAGTCCTTAATCTGATAATATAGACAAGGCAGATATAAAATATTTTGGAGGTTGGAGTGTGTAGGGGTAGAGGGAAGATGATTATTATTGTTCAAATTAATCATTAGTATTAACTGTTCTGGTGGTTTTATACCCTACCCTAAAAGCGAGCCGTTAAAACATCACCTGATTAGTTGATGATTCTGAGTTTCTGCTAAGACATGTAATAGTTATGGGCTGATGTGGTATGTGTTTATTATAATAATTTATAAACATAGAGGGGATAATAATTTAATATTAACAGTTTTAGGATCACCATACTTGCCTGAAAACATCTCAGCATACGTAAGATGACTTTATTACTGTTCTGGCAAGAGAGCTGAACACTCTGCTTTCTTACAGTTTTTCTGATCAACTTTAAATAGCCTTAAGGTTTCCTGTAGAAAGAAAGACTTGAGATTGTGTTTTCTCTAAGAAAAATTAAAAATATGAAGCATAACTTTATTATGAATCAGTTTGAAAATTAGTCTAAGAAGGAAGATGTCACTTGAATCATGCATAATATTACGTGTAAACCAAAGGTCATTTGGGAAATAACGGAAAGGGTATTAAAACTGCTGCTGTTTTTTCTTTTTTCTTTTTTTTTGTTAAACAGGCTCATGCACAATTAGTTCGAGAAGTTGATGTGGAGAAGGTGTCTGCTTTTGAGAATCCATATGTAGATGCAATAAAGAGTTTGTGGAATGACCCTGGAATCCAGGAATGCTATGACAGACGACGAGAATATCAGTTATCTGACTCTACCAAATAGTGAGTATCCAGGCAGGAGGCATTGAGATCTTTCTCTTTACCCTGGTTTCATTTGAATATGTTCTACAATTGTTATAACGTCCGAATTCTGTGCTATGCATGTAGTAATCAAACTTAGGAATTATAGATACTAGGCTTGTTCCAAACTCATAAATCTAGACTATATTATAAGGGTTTGGACTCACAATGGAGAGTATTTTCTTTTACCTATTTGAAAAACAAAACAGAAGAATCTAGGAATCTGATTTACCACCTTGTTTCCTCCCCAAAATTGCAAAACTAGTAATTGTCAAACAAACTACTCAGTTTGAAATCTTGTAATAATAATTTTTGAGACATTCTAAATCTTGTTCATGTGCTGGAAAACAAAACATTAGATATTGCCAATAAAAATATGATTATGGCTTCTTAAAACATAAGATTTCCTAGTTTGAGTTCTCAGAATCTTGACCATTTTCTGAGAGCCACTATTCTGTTGATGGATGGATTTTCCTTTGCATGAAAATTGCATGTGAGTCTAATTTTGCATGCATTCCAGAATTATTTTGTGAGTTGTCAGTCAAACTCATGTGTCCTGGGAAATATTTGCGTTCTAGAGAAATCTGTCAATTCTCCAGTTAAATCTTGCCTAACGGAAGGAAAGTAAAGATGTTGGTAATCATTGGATTAGTGTCATCATTGAATTCAACAGTCTAGATAATCCAGCACATGAAAAATAGTGAGAATGTTTTTTGTTTTGTTTTGTTTTTGTAGTATTTAGCCAGATTTCTGTCTGCATTAATTATGTTAACCCAGTTTGCCTTTTGTCTTATTTTGTGGTCAGAAGAATGGGTGGAAAATATTCAGCAGCCTTAGGCCAATTTATTTGATAAAGTCCCCAGTAGATGAGAGCAGGGTCTTGGGGAAAACAAGGAGTCCCAACAGGCTGATTTGTTTTACTTAATAATGCATGGAAGACTGTGCCATGTTTTTCCAGTGTAGTTGTATCTTTGCATTTATAGAATACGAGTTATGATTCAGGTCGGCCATAGAAATATTGCCTGATCAAAATATTTTCTTGTATTCTTATGGCAAATTTTAATTACATAATTCTGGAATGTGACATAAAATATCTCTTACACCTGAACTAAGGCTCATGTCCTTATGTGCCTCTGAAATATGTGCTACACTCATTCCATTTCTTCATCTTCCTCCTTCCACACATCCAAATCACTCTCCTTTCCCTGGTCTCCCTTCTGCTCACCTTAGTTCACTCATCTTCCCTTCACTCCCTCCCTCTGTCCTTACCTTCCTTCTTCGTCCCTTCTGAGCTTCTGCTATGTAAGTTTCTTTGAGTACAGAGATGGGAAAAAATACATTCAATTCTTCTCTGTTCCAAATCCTCCACCTTTGACCAGCTGTCTGTCTTGTACTTCCTGCCCCCTCTGTCCTTCTGTTTCCTTTGCCATTTCAAATTTCATCAGTCCCCCTCGACCAATGTTGCTGTTGTGTTTTATCCATCCTCCCTGTTCCTGCTCGTTTTGTCTCCCCCGCTCTGCTTGTTTACTCCTCCACCCTCCTTTTTAGTTCTCTCTTGTTCTAATTCCTTTCCATTTCTCACATTTCTACTTTGATGCCTTTACTTAAGTAACCTTTGTCTTTTCCATTTATTTGAAATTCCATTCCTTCCTCTCCCTGCCTCTTTTATTTATCCATTATTTGTAATGATCCTCCCCACAGTGAGATCTTGCTAGTTGGTAAAGAGCTCTAATATCTAATAATTATATGCTCATCAGGGTTAGGTTCTCCCTCAGGAATCTGGTTTGCTTTTTGACCAGGATAGACCCTTTGGTAGATTCCTTGTGCATGAAGACACCTGTTTTGGTTACCATGGTTGTGGTCTTGAGACAAGCCTCCATCACCTCAGATGACATTCCCCCTATTTAGATTTGTAGATTTCTGGATATGTGTGCATTACTTAGTATGAGAATCGGATGCTACCATACCTATTTGCTTTAGGGCAAAAAGCTATCCTAGTCAGTTCCTCCAGATCCTGTTGCTGCTGTAATCATCAGGAAGCCAATATCTTAGAATTCTGCAGGTACAGGCCAGGTCCACCATAGAAGCAGGCCTACTCATTAGACACATCCCTTTTGATAGAGGCAGACCATGACTGGGGCATCTGGTGCAGACTGATCTCAACCACCTCAAGTGCTTATTCTTTAAGTAGTTTTACCTTCCTCTTATGGAAATGGGGAGAAGTCGATATCCCAAATTACATATATATGGGTACATGTATCTAAGATAGATACATATACCTGATTCCTTTCTAAGCATATTTTTATGCTGAAGTAATAAAGTAAATTTTGGCATGTTCTTATACCTTTAAGCATGTTAGTATGCTTCTCTTTATAAAAGACATTTTCCTATATAGTAAAAACTACAATATTATACCTAAAGTTAATACTTAGTACTTATCAGTTCATATTCAAATTTCCCAGATTCTTCCAAAAATGTTCTTTAAAGGTGGTTGATTTTAGGACTACACATACCATCTGCTTGTCATGTCTCTATATGAACATTTTTTTATTATTAGTTGTTTCAAATATTACATAGCTCTTGACATATCATATTTCATACATTTGATTCAAGTGGGTTATGAACTCCCATTTTTCCTCCGTATACAGATTGCAGACTCACATCGGTTACACATCCACATTTTTACATACTACCATACTAGTGTCTGTTGTATTCTGCTGCCTTTCCTATCCTCTACTATCCCCCCTCCTCTCTCCTCCCCTCCCATCTTCTCTCTCTACCCCATCTACTGTACTTCATTTCTCTCCCTTGTTTTTTTTCCACTTTCCCCTCACTTCCTCTTATATGTAATTTTGTATAACGATGAGGATCTCCTTCCATTTCCATGCAATTTCCCTTCTCTCTCCCTTTCGCTCCCTCCTCTCGTCCCTATTTAATGTTAATCTTCTTCTCATGCTATTCCTCCCTGCTCTGTTCTTAGTTGCTCTCCTTATATCAAAGATGACGTTTGGCATTTGTTTTTTAGGGATTGGCTAGCTTCACTTAGCATAATCCGCTCTAGTGCCATCCATTTCCTTGCAAATGCCATGATTTTGTCATTTTTTAGTGCTGAGTAATACTCTATTGTATATAAATGCCACATTTTTTTTATCCATTCATCTATTGAAGGGCATCTAGGTTGGTTCCACAATTATGATGCTATGAATTATGCTGCTATGAACATCAATGTAGCTGTATCCCTATAGTACGCTCTTTTAAGGTCTTTAGGGAATAATCCGAGAAGGGGGATAGCTGGGTCAAATGGTGGTTCCATTCCCAGCTTTCCAAGGAATCTCCATACTGCTTTCCAAATTGGCCGCACCAATTTGCAGTCCCACCAGCAATGAAAGAGTGTACCCTTTTCCCCACTTGTTGTTGTTTGACTTCATAATGGTTGCCAATCTTACTGATGTGAGATGGTATCTTAGGGTGGTTTTGATTTGCATTTCTCTGACTGCTAGAGATGGTGAGCATTTTTTCATGTACTTGTTGATTGATTGTATGTGCTCCTCTGAGAAGTGTCTGTTCAGGTCCTTGGCCCATTTATTGACTTGGTTATTTATTTTCTTATTGTTTAATTTTTTGAGTTCTTTGTATACTCTGGATATTAGGGCTCTATCTGAAATGTGAGGAGTAAAAATTTGTTCCCAGGATGTAGGCTCCCTATTTACCTCTATTATTGTTTCTCTTGCTGATAAAAAAACTTTTTAGTTTGAGTATGTCCCATTTGTTGATTCTGGTTTTTAACTCTTGTGCTATGGGTGTTCTCTTAAGAAATTTGGAGCCCAACCCCACAGTATGTAGATCGGAGCCAACTTTTTCTTCTGTCAGACGCAGAGTCTCTGTTTTGATATCAAGCTCCTTGAACCATTTGAGTTAACTTTTGTGCATGGCAAGAGAAAGGGATTCAGATTCATTTTGTTGCATATGGACTTCCAGTTTTCCCAGCACCATTTGTTGAAGATGCTATCTTTTCTCCCTTGCATGCTTTTAGAACCTTTGTCAAATATAAGATAGTTGTATGTGTCCTCTATTCTGTACCTTTGGTCCACCCGCCTGTTTTGGCCAGTACCATGCTGTTTTTGTTACTATTGCTCTGTAGTATAGTTTGAAGTCTGGTATCGCTGTACCTCCAGATTCACACTTCCTGCTTAGAATTGCTTTTCCTATTCTGGGTCTTTTATTTTTCCATATGAATTTCATGATTGCTTTATCTATTTCTATAAGAAATGCTGCTGGGATTTTGATTGGCATTGCATTAAACCTATAGAGAACTTTTGGTAATATCTCCATTTTGATGATGTTAGTTCTGCCTATCCATGAACAGGGTATATTTTTCCATCTTCTAAGATCTTCTATTTCTCTCTTTAGGGTTCTGTAGTTTTCATTGTATAAATCTTTCACCTCTTTTGTTCGGTTGATTCCCAAGTATTTTATTTATTTTTTTTTTTTTTTTGAGGATATTGTGAATGGAGTGTTTTTCCTCATTTCCGTTTCAGAAGTTTTGTCGCTGATATACAGGAGTGCCTTTTATTTATGCGTGTTGATTTTATATCCTGCCACTTTGCTGAATTCATTTATTAGTTCTAGTAGTTTTTTTGTAGACCCTTTTGGGTCTTCTAGGTATAGAATCATGTCTTACGCAAATAGTGATAATTTAAGTTCTTCTGGTATGTTGTGTCTGTATTGTCATTTGTCTCTAGGAATTTTTTTTTATCTCCTCCTTTATGTCTTCTATAACCCATTGATCATTCAGTAACATATTGTTCATTTTCCATGTAATGTAGGATTTTCCCTTCCTTCTTTTATCATTGATTTCCAGTTTCATTCCATTATGATTAGATATGATGCATGGTATTATCTCCACGCCTTTATATTTACTAAGAGTTGCCCTATGGCATAATATATGGTCTAACTTTGAGTAGGATCCATGTGCTGCTGAGAAGAACGTGTATCCACTTGATGATGGTTGATATATTGTATATATGTTGGTTAAGTCTAGATTATTGATTGTGTTATTGAGTTCTATAGTTTCTTTATTCAACTTTTGTTTGGAGGAACTGTCCATTGGTGAGAGCGGTGTGTTGAAGTCACCCATAATTATTGTGTTGTGGTCTATTTGATTCTTGAACTTGAGGAGACTTTGTTTTATGAACGTTCCAGCACCATTATTTGGTACATACATATTTATAATTGTTATGTCTTGTTGGTGAATGGTTCCTTTTAACAATATATAGTGTCCTTCTTTATCCCTTTTGATTAACTTAGGTTTGAAGTTGATTTTATTCGATATGAGTATGGTCACTCCTGCTTGCTTCCGAGGACCATATGAGTGGTATGATTTTTCCCAACCTTTCACCTTCAGCCCGTGTATGTCTTTTCCTGTTTTCCTGTCAGATGAGTCTCATGAAGGCAGCATATTATTGGATCTGTTTTTTTAATCCAAGTTACTAGCCTATGTCGCTTGATTGGTGAGTGTAAGCCATTAACGTTTAGGGTTACTAATGATATATGGTTTGCACTTCCAGTCATGTTTATTTATTTACTTATTTTATTTGGGCTTGTTTTTCCTCTTTGGTTATTCCCCCCCCCCTTTACTGAGTTACCTCCCACTGTTTGTTTTGGATGCTGTTTTTCATTTCCTCTCCTTATAATGTTTTGCTCAAAATGCTTTTCAGTGCTGGTTTTCTGGCTGTGAATTCTTTTAACTTTTGATTATCATGAAATATTTTAATTTCATTGTCAAATCTGAAGCTTAATTTTGCTGGGTACAATATTCTTCATTGGAATCCATTATTTTTCAGCATTTGAAATACGTTGTTCCAGGATCTTCTCGCTTTCGATGTCTGTGATGAAAAATCAACCATTAACCTAATTGATTTACCCCTGAATGTAATCTGCCTCCTTTCTCTTGTAGCTTTGAATATTCTCTCCTTGTTCTATATGTTGGATATCTTCATAATAATGTGTCTTGGAGTTGGTCTATTACGGTTTTGTATGTTTGGGGTCCTGTAGGCTTCCAGAATTTGGCATTCCATTCCATCTTTCATTTCTGGAAAGTTTTCTAAGATTATTACATTCAACAGATTGCTCATTCCTTTGGTTTGGACCTCTATACCTTCTTCTATCCCAATGACTCTTAAGTTTGGTTTTTTTATGACATCCATGTCTCTTGGATGTCTTGCTCGTGGTTTCTTACCAGCCTTTCTGCGTTGACTGTACTCTTTTCAAGTTGATAAACTTTGTCTTCATTATCTGATGTTCTGACTTCTATTTGATCTAGTCTATTTGTAATATTCTCATTTGAGTTTTTGATTTCATTTATGGT
Source organism: Ictidomys tridecemlineatus (assembly GCF_052094955.1). Lineage (NCBI taxonomy): Eukaryota > Metazoa > Chordata > Mammalia > Rodentia > Sciuridae > Ictidomys > Ictidomys tridecemlineatus. Next base: position 134,810,768 of record NC_135480.1, read on the forward strand.
TTCCTGCATTTCTAGGATTACTGTTTGATTTTTTAATTAATTTTTTGCTTCTTGAATCTGCTTATGTAATTCATTTTCAGAGTATTCTTTCATTGTTTGGACTTGCTGTCTAATGACTTCTTTAAGATTCCATTCCATCTGAGTCAGGTATGCCTTGAGTTCTTTCTCTGTCCATTTTTCTGATGCCTCTAGGTTCTCCTGTAAATTTAAGTTGTCCTGCATTGTTTGTAATCCTTTTTTCCCTTGTTTTTTCATGGTGTTCATGTTACTTTCCAACTCTGTTTAACTGCTATGTTTCTGTTTTCTCCTATAAATTTGTTTTGGTTTTGTATATCTCTGTGGTCTCTCCTATGTGGTGGGAGACTATGTCTAGAGATGTTGGGCTTTATTGTAATTTAAAGCTGATTCATTAGATTCATAAAAGGTTTACGGATTCTGTAGGCATATAATGATCTGTTTGGTCGTAGGACTTTATGTTTAGGTTGGGTGCTATGATGGTATGAAGGTTAGTATGTCTTGGCTACTTTGCAAGATTGCTCTACTGAAGGGCGATATTAACAGGCAAGTGGATCAGGGTATTTGGTAATAGCTACGTACTTAGGAGTCCTATAGACAGCCTCGGAACATTCACCTATTTGCATTTAGAAAATTACACGTAATGAAAGTCGTAATGCTTGGGATGGAAGTTAGGGGGAAGGAGAAGGAAGGAGTCCTTAGAGAGAAAGAGAGAGAGAAAGTTAGGTAGAATAAAGGAGAATGGAAAGGGAAGAAGAAAAAGATAAGTGAAGTCTTAGAGTTCTATTTTCTTCTCTTCCAGTAGACGGAGCTGTGCCCTTCAAGCCGAGCTTCTCCCCTCTATGTGCTGGCCGCAATCCCTGTAAGGCGGCTCCTCTTCCCCTACTGGGCGTCTCTCCAATCCTGTTAGTCCAGAGCCGTTTCTCTTCTCCAGCCCCTCCCCCCTTCCTCCTGCTAGCCAGCCAGGCCCCGCTCACAGTTTAATTTGTCCGGACCCCTTTGGTGGCCACACCCCCAGGAACCGGCGGCTAAGGCCTTGGGTGTCACCATTGGTGGTAGGGGAGTTGGGGGTCAGGAGTCCCTTCTGCTTCCCTCAGCCCCTACAGTCACACCCACAGAACTCTGGGTCGAGATTTTTGAGGTTTCCCAGCTGTATGTATCTGGTGGGGATGGGAGTCACACACCTGCTAAAGCCAGTTCCGCTGGGAAGCCATCCTCTCCACTGAACTCTGGTGGCGTCAGCTCTCTGCTATGGCGGGCCCCAGACTCCTTGCTGGAGTGTCCGATGGGAGGGGTGGGTCTGGTCTGTCCCAGTCTCAGTTTCAGTTCTGCTCCGCTGTTTCATGAAGGCTTGTTAGCAACCTCTTCATAGGGTCTCTATGCCGCACATGTTATCCGGCAGTGCTGAAACACTTCCTTCTGCGCTGGTCACCAGGCAGCGGCGGCCCAGACCTCCGCGCAGGATGGCCAAGATTCACCCATCCGGGCTAAGCTGTCACCTCAAATAATCCCAAATTCCCCAGCTAGGTCTCCCTTCAGCAGAATTTTGCTGGGAGTTTCTCAGCAGGTAGAATCCGAATGTTCTGATGTGTCTGTCTGCGTGGCTGAGGAGGTACTGAAAGCACTGTCTCTCCGCCCACCACCATGTTGAGTCTCCTCTATATGACCATTTTATACCTCGCTGGCTTGCTTGAAGACATTGGCCTGGGTTTGACTGGTGGCTTCATAGTAAGATTTAGCTTGCTCCTGTAGCCCATGGATTTCCTATAAACTGGAAGTTATATTGAAGATCTGATTAGATTCAAGGTAAACATTGTGACTTATATGCATGCTAAATGATGTTGTACATTATCTTACCCATCGTTGGTGAAGCTAAAATTTCCCACAGTGTTAGGTTAATGGCCTCCTCCATTGATTGTATTTTTTTTCTTTTTCGATGTTATTTTGTTTCTGAGCAATCTCTAGTACTCCATCAGTTCTTCTTCACCTAGCTTTTCATTCTAATCAATAGTCCTTTCCTTATTGAATCATGCAACTAGGATTTGTAAAAGAACTGTTTATATATATATATATATATATATATATATTTTTTTTTTTTTTCCTTGGTGCACATTGGCCTTCTATGAAGAAGAATGTCCCCTCTTCGGTGGGTACTGTATGATTCTCTTGAAAAACAATTCCTACTGGAAAGTTATATATTTCAGTCTTTTGTTTAAAATCAGTAATCTATTGCATGCACTGGATAAGATGATGACTGTATGATTTATTATGCAGACCAAGACACTTTTGAGAAGGAAGGAGTTGCTATTCATGATTCTAATGAAATAGCAAGCATAAATGAAATCTCCAGCTGGGCAGGAACTTTTGGTTACCTTAGCTAAATGAAATAAAGGGATTTGATTGGTTCATTTGTTTCCTTCATTTCCTCCAGATTACTCTTTTTATTTCAAGGAGAGTAGATTCAGTTGATTCCTGCCAATTATTGAAGAAGTTGTAAATGGAGCTCAGTTAATTGGCCCCATGTTTCTGATCCCTTCCAGGGATTTGTAAGACTCTTGGTAGATCAGCCCAAGCAGCCCTTAATCTCACTGCATCAGGAGTTCTGAGAACCAGCATCATATAATTCTTCCTAATCTTAGTTCTGGTGCTTTACCTTTCTTTTAGATGGGAACCCTCCCAACATAGGGATAGTACCCATGGCACCCTTTATTTACTCATTACAGGGTCCACATGTTCTCCATAGTGGCCGCAGTAGATACTCTGTAAACTGCAGAGAATAGAACTGGTGAGGATATAGGTTACTGTGTATGGAACATCCCCAAAACCTAACACTGAACTCATTTTCACAGAATAACTCAAAATGCCTCCCTTTCTCTGTATTTGAGATGATTTGTTTCCTTTTTTCTTTTGACATTTTTGTGTATCCTCTTCCTGGCCAATCTTGAATGTTTTATCTTGCTTCATATGAGGTGTCCATTTCATTTTTGTCCTATAATTAAAATAAAACATACTTCATTGATATTCTGAATCAATTTCTTTTCTCTTCCCCACCCTAGACCTAATTTATTATATAATATCACTATCTTATAGAAGTCTCTTTGAGCTTAGTGCTGTCTATAGTGACAGTTCTTCTATTTAGCTTAAGGGGATATGTAGATATTAAATTTCTAACATAAACTGATGCCTCTCAGGCACATCTGCTTAAAGGATGCAGCATAGCCCCTCTTCTTATTGTGAGCCTGCTGGTTGTCAGATTTCATGCAAGCAACATGTTAAGAACATTGAGATCAAAGAACAATCATGCTTTTCTTTCATTTTTCTGTCTGAGGAACTCCTGTTCATCCTTCTAAATGCAATTCAAGAATCATCTTTTTTGAAATAACAGAATAATCTTGCCTGGTACCAAGACTATGTCACCTATCTTAAGACTTTGTACATCTCTCTTATATTTGTTTTTATTTACAAAAATGTCACTCTCTACCCTCAGTGCCTAATAGTGACTGCTCCTGTTTGACCTTCACAAATAATTTTTTCATGAAATAATAGATGAGTAATTTCACTATTTCACTGACCATGGTGTTAGCACTATCTCCCTTTGGTCATTTTATGAGCTGTAATGTTTCAGAGCGGAAAGCATTTAGGTCTTTTTTCTTGCCATTTTTAAAGTATGGAATGTAAAATACTAATGAAAAACAGTTATTGCTACTATTTGGTGAACATTTACTACATGTTATATTCTATGCTTAGTCTTTTACATGCATTATTCCATTTAATCCTCAAAGCCCCCCCCCCAGTGGTAGATATTTATCCTCCCCTTCTGTTAGAAGAGAAAATAAGGTCTCAAAAAGATTGAGTAATTTGTTCAAGGTCACACAGTTAATAAGAGGGAGGAGGAGGTGAATTAATGCACGTTTGCTTATTGGAGAGCCTGAGTTTTTAACTAGTGTGAAATGCAACCTAACAAAGGATGGATGAATGGAAGAAACATAGATATACATGTAGATTAATAATGATTAGGCCAACAGATGTATAGATGATAGACTATGATTAGGGGCATTATAAATCACCATAAAAGAAACACATTATTTTTTAATCTTTATCATTGTTGTCTACAAGTAGTTTCATATTTATGAGGTGAAGGAGAAAAAATATATCATTTATAGAAAACAAGCCCACCAGGTTTTTTATTATCACCATAAAAACTTAGCCATGTTTAGCTAAGTGTCAATTATTCATGCTAACATGGAAGATGATCTAGTCACAGATAATTCAGAAATGTTATTTTAAAGCTTTAAACTATAATCTTTACCTCCTACCCATCCCCCATACAAACACTTCACCTAATCACTTTTTATTGGCGCTAATATTAAGAATACAAAGCATCATTTGAGTTTCTCTTTTTCTGCTCTGATTAGGCATCTTACTACCATAATAAGCAATCAGATAGCTCAAAGGATAGGCAACAGTGTTAAAAACAAAGAGATGAGACAGAAAATGTATAAGTGGTTTGGGTTGTTAGCAATTGGTTTTAATTTTATATATTCTTCTAATTCTATATAATGAAAGAATAAAAAGCATTTTAAGATCCTGTAGATCCTTTTATTAACTTTTTTGTTGTTATTGATAAAAAGCCTGAGGGTTCTGAATTCTTTAGATAAAGAGTACAATTAACAGATGGCTGTAGGTTTACTTTATTTTTTCCGGGGTTCAACACCTGCTTTAATATACTGAGACATCAGGTCAAATGAGTTTTCTGCCTACAATACTAAAAGCTCCCTGACATTAGCCAGAGATACACAAATATCAATCACACTGACATGTAGTGAAAAAAAGTCCTCACACTGAGGCTTTGACTGAAGACTACTCTTATCTATGTTCACACTAAGAGACCAAGTAATCCATAATCTCACTTTACTCAAGTTCCCTCCAGGGAGATCAGGCACCTTGAAATTTCCACATTGTCCAAAGCTTGTAAATCTAAAATATATGGAGAAATTGGCCTTTTGGCATAGGTCAACATTGGAACTTCTAACCTGCTTACATTTTTAATTGAATCTGATTATGATCCTGTACCAATATATTATGTGTCATGTTGAATTTAAAATACAAAAGGAATTTCAGAGTGAGGATAGCAAATCTCCCTGACTTAGGACTGAATTCTTGAGCAGGTACCTTGCTACAAAGTGGCTGACTGATGAGTCAAACACTCAAATCCTGTCGTGTGCTGGCTTTGCTCTTCTAGCCATTCTCATTTTTCCCTTTTTCTAATGATCTGTAAAAACATCTAAGCCTACTCCAGGCTTTTAAAGGCACAAAAGGCAATCATATGGCGAGCCTTTTGGGCCAAGATATAGCTGTAGATGGAATTCCCTTTACTGTTCACCACCTCCGGGGCCTAAATGAGCCTTGCTTTCCTGACGTGGCATGTGATATGTGATCTTTAAATTCTCAAGTCCTTTGATTCCATTGCAGTAGACTGCCTTTGTTTGAGAAATCATTATATATGCAGCCAAGTCAAAACATAGCACCCTTGGATTTACCTGGAGATGTAATGAACAGAAAAATTATTTCCTACATGGTTAAATTACTAAAACTTCTGTCTTTAGCTCATAAAAGGGTATTGATCTTGAACAGTTTTGTTCTCTTCCAAAGAGCAACAATAATAACATGGAGTGTCATTTTTTCCATTTGAGTGACATATTTACTTCTATTCTTGTTTTGTTATCTAATAGGCCACATCTTATAATATCTTTTGCAAGAGTGAAACAAACAAAACAAAAAAAAATCCTTTCTTGTCTTCCTCAGTGAACTCTGATGGCTTAAGAGTTGCTCTTTATTGTTTCCTTTTCAGAATGTTTGGAGCTCATAAGGTTGGGGAGAAAAGTCTTAGAAGTGCTTAATGATTCTCTAAACTGCTCTAGAGAAAAATAGGAAAAAGGGATGGAATTGGCCCTTGTTCACCATCATCCACTTTACCAAAGAGCCTCCTGAGTGTGGGAGACAGACAGGCTCCAGTTTATCAGTTAGCTGCCTGTTCATACATTAGCAGGACTTTTGCACCTTTATATTTTGATTCCCTTAGAGTTCTTTCCACAGCAATTCCTCAGGATGATTATGTGCCCAGCTAAAACTTGTGGTGCTAGTCCTATAAAATAGGGATCAGTAAACCACAGGACAAATTTAGCCCACTGTCTATTTTTATAAATAAAATTTTATTGGAACACAACAGTACCCATTCATTTATTCATTGTCTATAGCAGATTTTTCACTTGAAAGCACTGTCAGTTAGTTACAAGAGATCATATGGCTCCCAAAACCAAAAAATTCATATATACACAATACAATTTCAGATTCCTCCTATAGAAAAGTAAATATTGAAAGGCAACTAACACTTTGCTTTGCCATTTGGAATACCTAGTTTAAGAATCATGTTCAGAATGAATCAGAGATAAGGTTTTATTTTTTTCTTTTGTTTTTGTTTTTAGTACTAGGGCTTGAACCCAGGGGTGCTTTAACCACTGAGCTACATTCCCATCCCTTTTTATTTTGAGACAGGGTCTCACTGTGCAGCCCAGGTTGGCCTCAAACTTGTTATACTTCTGCCTCAGCCTTCCAAGTGGCTGGATTATAGGCATGCATTATCATACCCAATTTGACCAGAGATGGTTTGAGTTCAGAGAAATAGGATAGCCTGTTGTCCTTCAACAGTCCCCCAGAAATACTGCTTTGCACTGTGAAACTTTTTATAGGAAGTGAGCAGCAAAAAGTTCTACATTGTGGGCTGAGGTTGTAGCTCAGTGGTAGAACGCTTGCCTTGCATGCGTGAGCCCCTGGGTTCGATCCTCAGTACCACATAAAAATAAATAAATAATGGGCTGGGGATGTGGCTCAAGCGCTAAGGCACTCGCCTGGCATGCGCGGGGCACTGGGTTCGATCCTCAGCACCACATAAAAATAAAATTTTGTGTCCACCGAAAACTAAAAAAAAAAAAAAAAAAAAATTAAAAAAAAAAGTTCTACATTGTATTCTCTGTCAGTTTCTCTAAAAGCCACATAGTGACTAGTATTAAAGATGATGTAAATGACTAGAAATATTCATTGATTTGATTTGGCCTCTGAGAGCAAGGATTATGTCTCTTATGTCGGCTTTTACTCCAGCATAGTGTCTGATGCTGTTCTACTGGTGAAGGAAAGTGTAGTAGGTTCAATGATCAGTTGAAGCAAAGATAGGACTGACAGGCTTTTTTTGGTAAGAGGCCTAATAAAACAAGCACCTACTCTATGACAGTCCTACCTCCCTTCACAAGTGATAGCAGGAACCTTGCTGTCTTCGTTGAGCTGCTTTTTGACTCCTACCTGCCAAGCAGCCTTTGGATGCTGATGGCTAACTCATGTCTTTGTTTCTTATTACTATGTCTTTTCATTTTCAAATAATGAGTTGAATTTTGATCTGTGATTAATTCATGTTAAGTCAGGTTAAGATACCTGGCTTCTCAAACCTGATCATCCTTGTCTAAATTGAAGGTTCTTGTCCTACAGAAGCAATATCCAAGTTCAGGTACCATGACTATCGTGGGAAACTAAAATAAGCAACCTAGTCACAGCTGACTGGTAACTAATAGCAGCGACTAGAACCTCTCTTATGACCTTCTCTTTCCCCTTGTTTTATTGCTTTATATTTTTAAACCTTATTTATCTACATAGTAGATAGTTAGTTAACAGCACAGTTATCAGTTATTTTCACTGCCAACATGCAAGCTCCTTGAAGATGGGATTTATGCCTTTTTTGTTTCCTTTTGGGCTTCACCCTCAGTGCTGATCATGTTGTTGGGCTTTTCGTGGGCTTTCTGTAAAAGCTACTGAGCAAGTAATAAAAGAATAATTTCTCCCATCTCTCTCTTTTCTTTCCTGCCTGTTCAAATTCAATTCTGACTGCATAATGTAACCCCTCCCCCACCTCTTCTGCACACCATTCTCTAGTGACTACAGTTCATAATCATCTCTCCTTTCTTATGCATTCATAGTTAGCAGCTTACAATTTGGCACTTAATTGTTTCTTAATTGATTCATCTATGCTATCTTTGCTTCCCAGATAGTCTGACATCCCTAAGGGCAAAGAATATATTTTAATGTATATAGTACCAGTTCCCTGTGCTGCTCTCACTCTAATATACACAGCACATTAGAATTTAACATATAACAGAGCCTCAATAAATAGGTATAAACTAACCAAATTAAGTACTGCCATTGCATTTCAAAACAGGCAGACTGGACTAAAAAATCAGTCTTTTAATATTTCTTGGTATGTTTTAGAATTGTTTCAAAATTAGTTAACAGCTTTGAGATTTATCTTATGAAAGATGAATAAATTAACAAAGCCAAATAGGCAAATTGAAAAAAAGACTTCTCTCTCCCCTTGTTTTATTGCTTTTATATTTTTAAACCTTTATTTATTTATTTATTTATTTAGGTGCCAGGGATTTAACTCAGGGGCACTTAACCATTGAGTCACATCCCCATCCATTTTTTATATTTTATTTAGAGACAGGGACTCACTGAGTTGCTTAGGGCTCACTAAGTTTCTGAGGCTGGCTTTGAACTCAGGATCCTCCTGCTTCAGCCTCCCAAGCCACAGATTACAGGCGTGTTTCTTTCTGTGTTGCTGTCTTGAACTCTGGGCTCAAACAATCCTCCTGCTTCAGCCTTCTGAGTAGCTGGGACAATAGGCATGCACCACTGAGCCAGTTTTGTGTTTTTGATTTTGTTTTTAATTTTATTTATTTATTTATTTATTTATTTATTTAAGTTGGTGATGGACTTTTTATTAAATTTTTATACAGTCCTGAGAATCAAACCCAGTGCCTCACACATTCAAGGCAAGTGCTCTACCACTGAGCCACAACCCAAGCTCTTGCGTTTGTTTTTAATTACAAGTTTGACTTATTTGTTTGAACAACACTCTTGAGAATCTATCATAGTGAGCCCATTCCTGTCCGTGACTCTGAGGTCAGCCTGTGAAGCATAGAGTTGTCTGGCCCCTTCCACCCTTTGGCAGTAGAGGGCTCTTGATCTTAGCCATTTAGAACAACTCTCCATTTATAAAGCTCACAAGAAATTGAAACTATTTAGCAAATGCAGTACTAGGACCTTTATAGGAGATACTTAATTTAGTTTTAAAAATCTGATTTTCTGCATTGACTTTGTTCTTTGGTATCCTCAGACTTCTCTTTTACCAAACACAGAGTAGTTTCCCTTGAATAGTTTTCATAAACGTAGAATTGTAGCCCACTCACTAATGCTGAGTGTTCTTTGTTTTACACCTAGAATTTTGGATTAGACACAAATAACTTTTTGTAAGCAAACTACCTATAATAAATGTTGCCTTTCCTTGAATTCTAATCATGTTGTGCCTGGTATTAAAGAGAAACAAGGACAGTTGATTTGGCCTCTACCAAAGAATAATTCCATGCAGCTAACCAGCCTTGCAAGATCATTGCCCAGCTCAGATCAGCAGCAGGATCTGCCAGATGAAGGAGGGAACTGGCTGGATTGGGGCACCAAAACTTCTATTTGCCTGTCCTCTCAGGATAACTGTTATTTCTCTCCCCGCCTTACGTTTATTTTGACAATTTTTTTTTTTTGGTCACTTTTTTCCTTTGGATCTTCTTGGTCACACCTGTGCAAGAGCCATATGTTTCTGGTTTCTCCTTAGCATCTAGTGCTTTTGACAATGTCAGATGCAATATCGTGACACGATTTAGCTTTCAACTCCCTGGAGATTATTTTTCACAACTAGGTCTTAATTTTTTTTAATGAAGTTGACCTAGTTTTTCTAACCTTCTTTTTAATAATTAAAAGTGTGAAAATCTACTCAGAATTATTTTCTGTGCCATAACTTCATCTTAATATTGGGCTTGAACTACAAATTTGTTATAGATTCAGCCTCACTGTAAGAGGCCTTTTCACAGGGGTTGAAGAGCCCCACACACCTGTAACATGAACATTGAATGCCCAAGGTGATGTTGTCTTTTGTCATAATATATTTGATAGGGTTTGCACCAAATGTCAGAAATTTACTTTTCTGTTTACTACCAGAGATACTTTATCCCTTTTAGTGTAATTGTTGAGGATTGTATACTTCTAATTTATACAAAAATTTTTATATCTCACTTGTCATGTGATGTATTTTACTTGTCAAATCATCTCCAAATTGTATATTGTATTTCCTTTGTTTATAAAAGAACAAAGCATTTTAATTTTTAATTTCTATGCTGTTCTTGGTTTAGATTTCTATTATACTTCTAGTCAAAGTTTTTACTACATATAAAATTGGAGAATGGATTAAAACTTGAAGGTCAACTCAAAACTTATTGACAAACTTTGTTAAAATTCAAGAACAATTGAAATCTCTTCTTAAAACATATCAAAGTCAGGAAAATAACATTTAATTGATTCAAACATATTTTAGTGAAGTTGAAGCTTTTCCATTTTTAATCATACAAAGTATTAGTTTGGGGGGGCTGGGATTGTGGCTCAGCAGTAGAGCACTCATCTAGCATGTGCGAGGCCCTGGGTTTGATCCTCAGCACCCACATATAAATAAATAAATAAATAAAAATAAAGGTATTGTGTCCAACTACTACTAAAAATAATAATAATAATTTTTTTTAAATCATACAAAGTATTGGTTTTTATCCTATTTCTGAGTTTCTGATCTTTCTGCAGCCAGAGATGATCCTCAAATGTATAAAGAATGTAGTAGTGGCTCAGTGGTAGAGCTCTCATCTAGCATGTGCGAGGCCCTAGGTTCGATCCTCAGCACCACATAAAAATAAATAAATAAATAAAGGTATTGTGTGCAGGTACTTCTAAAAACTAAATTTTTTAAAAAAATATATTTAAAACAAAATGT